>NC_065531.1:54672987-55325096 GCF_020184175.1 Aphis gossypii | reverse complement strand
ATTTTTTATAGTTTTAAAGTTTAGTATTAAATGAAAGTACGTGTTTTATTTTAAGGTGTAGCCATATAGATGTATATCTTAATTCGTGTGTGTAACTATAACTATGGTCTATGATACAATCAATCTACAATTATAATATATAGTTTAACCACAAATTTCATATACAACAACCAAACAGGTATAAAAAAAAATTGGAAATTTTAAAGAATTATTAATAGCTTAAAATAAATGTAAATATTTGGAAAATGTTAATGTATTTAGAACATAAGTTACTGGTTTGTTATAGCCCCACCCGAGCGAATGAGAACTTTATAAATTATAACTTTGTCACTCAGGTTTGATGGCCTTGCCATCCGTAATAATAAATGCATTGTATTAGGTATAAATATAAAATATTAATTAAAAATATAAAATGTTTAGTCTTTTTTAAAATAGTAATTACTTTACCTATAAGTGATAATAATAAAATAATGAGCTTATATTATAACGGTATAAACTCATTAATAAGTATATTGGTTATAACGATATAGATACCTATCAAGAAATGTTATTTCTGATCGATTTGGCACACCAACTTGTTCCATAATACATATATCACTGAACGTCCATTTTTAAGGTAGGTAGTATTACGACCTGCATTATTTTTTTGGCGAACAAAAAGACTTTCATCTATTACAACTATTTCGTTTGGATGACAAGGAAATATCAAATAACATACATGAGTAGCGAAGCTCCTAAGTTTTTACTCATCCGGATGGGACTATCGACTATGATACACAAATCAGTAGGTACTGACTACTGAACATAAGTAATAGCGGAATATTTTTTGACTCACAATAAAATAACTAAAATTATTACTATCGTTATTTTATGAATATAATAATATCCAATGCCATCAACATTTAAAATGTATTGTCACTCATGAAAAAACACTTATGTAGTTAATTTTTTTTTTAATTTAAGATAAAAAAAAACTTTTTAGAAATACAGTAGATATTACATTTTTAAGTCTTAAGTAGGTATTAAGATTTTAAGAATTTTACAACTATTGAGTAATTTACATATTTTTGACGAATAAAAGTGAAATATCGCCTTCATCATATACAGTGAAACTTCTAAAGTTCTAAATACGCATACCGGACACTCTCGGTCACCGACATTTTGTTCACTATTTGGAGGTGTCCGTTATTTAGAGTGATGGAGGCCATGCAATGAATGAAAAAATGTATAATAAAAAAAAAATTGTAGGTACATAATATTATATATTTGTATTAATTGTAAATACATACCTATGTATAAATATTTTAAACTATTTAGTATTTTATTATATGGTATGTGTGCATTCTTATTTATTATTTAAATTATGAAAAAGTAAATAAAGGTAAAAAAATTCACATTTAAGAAAAATAATCAGCTACTTTAGTTTATTCAAGAATTTGACGAGTAGTCTTAATATGTAATGTCAAGTAGGTAATATTTTAATTCCACTGAGCTAGAGAACAATGAAGTAATATTTATCTCAATAGAAGCAATTTATTTGCCCTTTACTGTAAACAAAACACATCCTTATTCATGGAATGTTTTGATAATCGTATATGATGTGCAATATACATTGCAATGAGATATTTGCTTATTAGACAATGGGATGAAAATAATCAAAATTTAGCCATAAGTGTCCGGCAGTTAGAGGTTTTCCTATAGATAAGTAGTAAAAGTGTCCCCGTAACCCGTTCCCAAAAAATCGTCCGTTATTTTAGAGACATCCGTTTAGGAGGTTTTCACTCAGTGCCGGCGGAAGGCATGTGCAACCTGTGCGACTGCACAGGGTGGCAAATTTTTTTGGAATTTTAAGGGCGGCATTGTTTATATAAAAATATATAAATTATATAAAAGCGGCATATTATGGGTGATTGGCAGTTTGGCACAGGCCGTGGCAGCGAAAAACCTAGCGCCGGCACTGTTTTCACTGAATATATGATACTGCTTCTAGTGCTTCTACGTAATGTCTTTATTTTACGCAAATCATAAGTTCTCAAACTAATTATAGTATAATTGGCAAAAACAGTATGTATAAATAAACTTATAGTTAAACTAGATGGGTAAAAAATATAAAACCTGTAGCGAATGCGGACCTACTTGCTATGACTTCTGTGTCTCCCAGTCGTGGATTTGAATTTATTGCTAACTTGTTATTGAGTGTAGTTCGTTTATAATTTAACTATATAAGTATATTTAAAAGTGTAAGGCGTAAACATGCTGTAGATTAAACGACTCTGGATGCTCTGATAGTTGATACGTTTGATAGTGTTGTGCTGAATAGTTAATTATTGTAATAGCGGACATGCGGCGTCACCGTTCGTTTTCTTCTAGACTTGAGGTCCTCAGGTCTAGGTATGAATTGGCCACAGTCTTTTAGATTCCTATATTCGCGATTCACAATAATACATACATACATTACACTTAGTTGACTCTTAATTCCAGGTCTGTATTTAGGGGGGGGGGCAATGCGGACATTTGCTCCGGGTGGCCAAATATTGATCTATTTAGGGAGGCGGTCGTGTACCGATGTAGCCTGGTGTAATATTGTATAAATAAAAGTGGATCTATTTTTGGTGGGACGAAGGGGGGGGGGGGGGAGAGGCGTATAAATATGATTGACCCAGGGCGCAAAAATTGTAAATATTTAAATTCAGATTTTTTTTTTTCATACATACTGTGTCGTGAACGGTGAAGTAGTAGTTTTTCTTTTTGGAGCGTTTTTCTGTTTGGTACTTGTTTTACTGCTATTATATGCATATTACTGCTATTGAAAATAAATAAATCATCATCTTTTGAAATCATTAGTGTTAAATATTCTACTTTCTAATGATTTTTTTTTTTTTTTTTAGATATAATGGCACTATTATATTACTATAATAGTAGTAGTAGTATCCTATTATGGTACTTATAATTAAATACACATAAGAAATTCAATTTTACTAGTGAATATTTTATGTTTATTTTTAGATATATAATAATTTTACACAAATACAAAAACCGTAATTTGACATGCTACTCTAGATATATAATATATAGGTACATGGTTTTATGGTAAAGGTTTATAATATTTATTATAATATAATAATAATAATAATAATTAATAATAATAATAATAATGTTATATATTTATACTTCATTATACAGAAAGAATCAATAAAATACAATTTATTTACAAGATAGCCAATATTCAATCATATACAACATCTAAATAGTTACACGGAAAAATATTACAATTGCTATTTATTATCTTATTATCGTAAGAATTTTTCAAAAGAAATTTTGTAATTAATTTTTTTTTTCATAGGCAATAATAATCTTGTATCAAACATGAAATTGTTCATCCACAAAATGAATAATATTATTAATTGTTAAAAATAAGTGTAATTTTATATGAATAAGTTGATTTATAAATAATATATATTCATATAATACTTGAAAATACAATCACTACAAACTATTGCACATATAGGATAATATAAATATAATACAAATTTCTTTTTGTTTTTTTTTTGTTTTTTGTTTTTTAATTACTGATATTTTTATAATATAATTGTTTTAGGTCAAAAATTCAAGAAAAAAAATTACAGAGACAAAAATTTTTATACGCATTCAGTTAAAAAAATTGTAGAATGCATTATTGCACTGTGGATCATTACCAAACTGGTTATCTACCGGATTTTTCCGATCTTCAACCATTGGTGATTGTCTACATGCATCTGCATATGTCGACATACCCTGATATTGAGGAGACAATGCCTGACGATCACCATTCATTGGTAACATTATATTGCCATTAGGTTGTGGCTGTGCTTGTCGTTTATACAGTGGTGTACGATCAATTTGTTCAATGTTTGTATGTTGTTGACCAAGTGTAAACTGATTACCCAATGGCTTATACATATCATCTGTTCCACTACCATCTAAATGTGGAACTCCCTGTAAAATATTTTTTAAATTTAGTTTGAATGTATATTTTTTTTTTATAATAAATATAAATTTACCTGAGATGGATTACCAAAACCATTATGATTGATTTGCTGTTTTTGATTTTGCTGTTGTTGAATCAAAATATTTAACAAATCATCAGGAACTCTATTTCCTATTTCTGGAGGAGGTACATTCATTTGCAACGGAATATTTGGTGGTGGTTGTTGAATAGGAGGTGGCTGTTGGATAGATGACTTTTTGTACTGTGTTTGAGACCGTAATAGTTCGATAAACCTAAAATAATCAATAAATTAATACTGAAGTAATTGTCTAGAATTAGATTGTACACATACTTTTGTCCCATTAAAGCACCACCATTATCTGTGAGAAACTTCAGCCACTCCACTTGTTTTGCTTGAGAATTCATCATTTCTTCTATACTAATGTTATGTGGCAACATACCCTAGAATGAAATAAATACCAGATAATATATTTTGTTTGAATTAAATTACGATAGAATTTATTTCGAGAGTAAAAATATACCTCAAGCATTGATCGATCATTGTTGCGTTGTGTTTGTTGTGCTGTAATTGTTTCAGCATGTTTATTGTTCACATCAACCATTGACCTAATATTGAATGGTTGCACCAGTGAAGGATGTTGCATTGCAAATGGTTGTAATGATGACATGTTCATTTTGTTGAATTGATCTTGAAGTCCCATTAAATTGGCGTTTGGTACAATCATATTTGGAGAAGGCAAGTTTACAGGGGTCACTCCAGCAGTATTCTGAACAAATTGAAGGTCAGTATGCCCATTTTGAACCAAGTGAACTAGGCCTGGGTTACGTGGAGGCACCAAACCGGGTGGTGGCCGAATTTCTTCATCGTTTGATTTTTGTATTGGTGGCTGAAGTATAGGCCTTGGAAAAATATTTGGAGCAGTTGTTGTTAGTGGACCAAGTGGCCACATTTGAGAAGGATTTATGATTGGTTGTCGTAGAGAAATAAAAGCTGGCGGAGGTGGTTGAGTGATAGAAGGTATATACAATGGGAATGGAAATATGGGTGAAGAAAATAAAGGTGGCGGTTGAGAAAACCTTATAGGTGGTGGTGGTATAGCTGCATTAAAAGTTGCTAAAGATTGAGGAATCTTTATATAAGATTCTTGCTGGTAACGCCTGGGTACAAATTCTGGGGCCAAAGGATTTAAAATATATGATTTCTTTAATTCGAGGTTATCTAACAAATTTCGTAAATGGATCCATGTGATACCATTAAGACTATGATTTTCATCACATATTTGAATAAACCGTTCCCAAACTTTTCTACATCGTCCAATTGAACAAAGTGCTACAGGGTCTCCAACCACTGCAACAAGACTCTGTGCACGGGTAATGGCAGTGTTTAGCAATTTTGAGTTAGATAAAAATCCATAGTCCATATCATCCATGCCAAGTTTATTTATACCACTGTTAGATTTCTCACCACCTCCTACATTATTGGACAAACATGTTCGTCTGGTACGTACAGTACTAAGAAATATCGCTCTGAACTGTTTGCCTAAATATAAAAATATCATTAGTTTGTATTTTAATTAATGAAATTGTAATACATAAAGTAATTATTATTTACCTTGTACATTGAGTACTCTTTCAACAGATATGCCACCCATACGTCGTTTACGTAATTCTGATCTAATTCTGAACACTTGATCCGAATAAGGAGTCATAATACCAATAGAATGTTCATCAAAAGCTCCCCATGCAGCTGGCCAATTTTTTCGTAATTCAGATACCCGTTCAACAACTTCATAAACTTCAGCATTATTGTAGAATGCAGTTGAATTACTATCTTGTATGTCTTCACCACGAGTTGTAAAAAATGTCAAAGGGTATAAACTATCATGTTGTGGTTGATTACCTTTGCTTACGAGTTTTTGTTCATAAAACAATTCAGATGTGAACTAATAAATAAATAAAAATTAATAAACATTCTTCAATCAAAATCATAATGGAAACATACATGTATTATGGCTTCGTGTGCTCTGTAATTTTCACACAATAATATTTTACAAGCAAATTGTCCAGGATAGTGATCATAAAGTCGTTCTAGAAGTGACACATGTAAATTTCTTTCTTTTGCAAATTTTGAAAAAATTTCTGGACTTAACTAAAAAGGTTTAATCATGAATGAATATATAAATTTTGTTTATATTAAATTTGTATCCAAAATTACCTGCATGTGGTCCCCAGCTAAAACAATTCGTGTGTCAGTATTAGCAAGTGCCAATGGCATGATAGCTTCACACTCCATAGCTTGAGCGGCTTCATCCAAGAGAATATGCGTAAAATGACCTGCAAAAATAAATTTGTTTTTTGTTTAATATCAATATATGATAAAATGGATAAAGAAATATACCTTTTTTCAACCCAACAGATGATAAAAACATAGAAATACTTAATGTCACTACTATTACTCGATAATTTAAGATTTCTTCTAGTGTTGGTAGTCTAAATGAACCATTTTGATCCAAAATACAGTACTATAAAGAAAAAAAATGAGTACATGATATAAAGTAATTATACAATATAATGATTCTATTCATGGTATCATCAGTTACAAAAGACAAGACAAACATAGATATTACTAAAATTTCAATAGTAGAATACATAGGCATAATAAATTTTGAAAAAAATGAAGGATTGGATTTGAAATAAAATATCAAATTCAAATTTGTTAATTTTAATAGTTTTAGTAGTCTGGGCATTTAAAAAAATATAGAGAATCACATTTAATACACACTGCATTTTAAATCATCTATTTTACATAAATAAATCTGGAAATCCCAGGCTATCAGAAATATATAATAGAATTAATATTTTGGATGATAAATGTATAAGTTAAAACATTAGTTTATAGATTATATCTGAATTTAAAAGTAGAATAAGAAGGGAAATTTAAAATTGAAATTGTCCAGAAATCATATTTAGTTTTCATCTAAATAATATATTAATCGCTTTAAAATACCCAAGTCATATTAAACATTTTAGTCTATAATGGTGTTTTGAAAAAATATTATTGTCCATTTTTAGATAGATAAATTATTTTTTAGATTAAATTTTATCACCTTTTGAACAGTACTGTGAACAGTGGACACCCAACGCTTGTGATAATATATTCTCAATGGTTTTGCTTCTGTATGTCCATCCTCAACATATGGATGTAAATAATCTTTTATGTATAAATCTGCAGCACTATTTGAATGAGTACAAACTAAGATTCTTGTATTGTCTTGTAATAATGTTTGTTTAATGGCTTGAGCTAAAGTATAAGTCTTGCCCGTACCAAATGGACCTAAAAAAAGATATATTTAAGTTAAAAATAAAAAACAACTATTTTTATTATTTAAAAACAAACCAATAATTAGAATTGGGGGTAAACTAATGTTTGTAGGAGTTGTTATTGCAATAACAGCTTCTCTTTGTTTTATATTAAGTTTTTTGTCAATTATTTCTCCCCATTGTCGTTTTGGACTCCATGGTATAATTGGTTCCAAAAATGTATCAGGAAAGATAATTTTAAAGTCAGCTATATGATCAATAGCATAATGCCATTCACAGTATGGTATTCGATTTAGTTGAAATTGAACATCAAATTTAACACTGGAATCTGCTTTAAGACCAAGACCAGTAACTGTATTGGCAGATAATCTAAGGTATATAACATTTTTTCCTTTATCTTCAATTTGTGCTTCATGAACAGTTCGCTTTTCATCAGATGACTTTTTATCTAAAATAATATTACATGCTAAAAAATAATAATTTAATTATACAAATAAAATATTCTTACCTTTCGATGGGGAAAGGTACACAGTAGTACAATTATTTAAAATTAATCTTCCGGCAGAAGTGTCTTCTGATACATCTGTTCCAAGTTGTAATAATGCAAACAACTCATTATTATGAGAATATTTTGCAGTACTTGCTGCAACACCACTAGGTGAAAGTAGATAGCAACTAGCCAATTGCAGTTTTGCAGTCAAATTGTACCTGGCCACCTAATATCAAATAATTACATTATTATTATTATTAAATATAAGTGAAAAACTAAAAATAAAGTATATATATTACTTGTTCATAACGTGCAAGTTCTTCAACATATAATAACTCGTGAATTCTTGCTCTATAATTATTTCTTGTAAGTTTTTTTTCTGAAATAGTGGTATGAGTCAAAGAAAATGTTGAAGGACAAGGTGCAGCGTAACTCAATAGTAAATTTTGCTCTCTTTCCCTATCATCTTGCACTTGAGTAGGTCCAATTGATGATTGAAATTCAACAATATTTGAATTATTCGGATTCCATCGTTCCATAGAAGATAATACCAACTCTTTGTGAATTTCTTTGACTTTTCCACAGTCTGTCACAGGTATAACATCTACACAAAGATGTTTAACCAAAACAGGACCAAGACCAAAATCAAAGACTACTGCTTGTCTAAAGGTTCCATAAATATTTGTAGTAAAATAAACTTTAATTTGATGTCTTAATTTGGAAGACAGGGACTGAGAAACTGGATGCTGAGCTTGGGATACCCATTCTTGATCATTTGGTGGTTCCATATCGAAAGCAACTTGTTGCAAACCATTATCAACCAAAATATGTGTTAGAGAAAAATGATTACGATAAGTATCTTGGAGTAAAGCCACTGCTTGAAGAGAAGAAGTTGTTTCTAGGACAAATGTCCATTCACGGTTACTAGTTTTGGATTCAACAGTAGTTACTAAGTCACAATCATGAGACTCGACAACACTGTCCAAACTTTCGCGCATTATTTTCTCTGGATTTGTTGACTGTACCCACCTGTAAGAGTATTAATACTGGTAAAATCTGTTTTTAATTAAATATTTTTCAAATTATTATTTATTTACCTTTCTAATAACTGTTCTGTATAAGATTTCCCATATAGCTTATTTTCACTTGCACGTTGTAATTTCATTCGTCTGTACTCAAATCTTTCTTTCCATTCGGTTAATTCTTCCATGCCATGTGCTTCAACACACTGAGCACCATATTTGCAAGAATTTTCTGTTCCTTCTCCTTCCGAATAGGCTTCACATAAGCTAAAATTTAAGCTCATTAATAAAGTGAAAAATCAACAACTTAAATAGGTTCTCATACGTATAACATTCAGAAGAGAATCCTCGTGGTGGTGGACGCCATTTCCAATCACGTCCTTCATCAGACATAATTACTGTTTGATGATTTTCAGTAGCACAATGTGCCCGAAGCTGGTTTTCTAAATGGAATGATATACCACAATAAGTACAAGAATACCTCATTTCGTTTTTCTGTGGAAATTTTAACTCTGTTTGCTTATCTTTTCCTGAAAATCGTTTTATTATTAATTAGTCTTCAATATAGCAGTTACAAAAAAAAAAGTAAGACCTATTACTAATAAAAGAAATAAAAATGTATATACAGTTGAGTAATTTATAGTTCACATATTATATTAGGTACTATACGTCTAGCAACTAGCAATATAGGATAATTTAATTTTTAATTAAAATTTTAATGCTAATTCAAAAACAAACAAAAATTGTTAAATTTTTTGTATTAACAATTTATAAACTTAAGTTAACAGTAGGTCATCTACGTAGGTAGGTAAGGGAATATCTGTGATGCTGTAACATGCATTATAGATAATATTTTTGTATTCTTGTGATCAAAATAAAAAGCTCCATTGAATAATAAAAAAAGAATATTTTGTGAAGTAGGTAGATAAGTTTCCTTTCCACACACATTTTTTTTACCTATTAGTACTAAAATTATTAGATTTATACTAAATAAGTATGAAGAAATATGAATAATTAAAATATTTTAACAACAGTTAATAGACATATATCTTTCTTTAAATCAATTTATGTTTTCAAGAGTAGGATGACATTTATTACCTCCTTATGAAAAACACATAAGCAGGTTTTATAGTTTGGTTTTTAAGTGGTTAGCATGTGACTGAATAGTATTTTAATAAATTATAAATTTGGTATTTTAATATAACAAATAATAGTAAAAAAGTAATATTTAAAATAAAAGCAATGAGATTTATAATTTTTAATTCAATAATAGTTCTTAAATTTAACTATTATATTTTTTAAGTTAGAATTTGAATTAATAATAAAAATCTAATAAATTCAAAATCAGTTTGAATTTGATATAAATAATACATATCTTAAAAGTTAAAATATAGTATCTATTATCTATTATCAAGTAAATACACAAATTATGTTAGATTACATAAAAAATAACTACATTTTTAACTTATCAATGGTTATTTAAACATGATTGAATGACTCGTGATTGTCCATTAAATTATAGAGAACCATTAATTGATTTAATTTTTAAACAACTTGCTATTAATGTAATAGTACATATATAGTTGATAATAATATAAATCATCATTTTAATAAATATGAACTTTAAAAGTTAGTTTTATTTAAAAAATCTAATAATCTTTAAAAATAAACCTTTTGGAAATAAGTTAATAGATGACAGGTAATATTTAATAAAAAATGTTTTAATGATTAATATGAATTATGATAAAACAAACTATTTAATTACTTATTTATCTTATTATCATCAATAAATTACTTACTAGTTGGTTCTTGGAAAACTTCAGTGACTTTTGATTGATAATTTGTTCTTAAATCATATGATTCACCATTATGTTTTGCTATATTAGAGTAATTCATGCCATTTTCTTGTCCTAAAAGTAAACAATACTCGAATCAGTTATAAAACAGAAACCATATGTTATAATGGTAAATTGTTACTCACCAGCTCCATTAAACCGTTCAAAGAATTGGCTGTTTCTCTCAAAATGTTGTATGCCATTATTTTCATTACTAGAAGATTCAAATAGTTGGCCAACCATTTTCTCATCATCAACTAGTTCAACAGGATGCTTTCTATTTCTTCGACTTTGTTCCCTTACACCAGTAGCAATCCAAGAATCTAGTCTGTCTCCAAACAATAGATCCTCGTTAATTTGGTTCAACTGATCTTCTAATGTCTGTACTGGTGTAGGGATGTCTTCTTTGGACATACTCCATACCAAACGCACAGTGTCTAACATTTTTTTGGCTTCACTGCTATTGTCCGACCTCACCACCCATTCCAAGGCAGCTTGTTCAGCTTCGCCATATCTTTTCAATGCAAATAGTGCATTGACTAGATTACGACGCACACGTGAGCTATATGCATTCTCATCGTCTGTTAACATAGATATGATGTGTCGGCAATCGTGAATGACATCCTCATATTTTTTCAATTCCAGACTGCACTGTGACCGGCCTAATAGATAGCCAACAAACCGTTCTGATGGCAAGCTTTTGGCCACTGCATTTTCCAATAACTGGTCGAAACAGAAAAACGCGTTGCTCCATTGTTTGTGGTTCAGGTACTCGATGGCTCTATGCTCGACCTCTGCGAAATTGGTCTCCATGTATGAGCAAGAGTGTAAGAATTTGGTTGTCTACTACCGTGTGACTTATGTGATCATAGTTAATACAAGTTTGTTCGTTTGTAATATAATTAATCATTTAGTTTTGAACATAACACACATTTAGGCGTAGGAAAAACATAAACAATGGATAAACTTCCCAGTTCCGCTTATCAATTAAATTTTTATTCTTATCAAGATAATTTTCTTTCCAATTTTAATATTATTGATGTTTTGGAAACCCAAGGAAATTGTATTAATCTTGTCAGTGTCGTCGTTGCCGTTCCTAACATCAGATTAAGGATTTTCCCGCTCATTTTTAGCTTTGATTGATGATAATATTATGTGAATGTGATAGTGTGGCTGTGAGACCTAAACTAAGCTGACATAGTGACAATTATAGTGAGTTGTGACATTAATAGTACATAAGTACATTATACTGACGACTGGTTAGCAGTTTTGAATGTTTTGATCGACTTCTGAAACCTGAGCTCTGAATAATATTACACGCTGAAGTAGTGAATAGTGAATACAGTGAATTGGACATAGACAAGTGTACTTATTTATTATTAGGCTAGTACCTAGTCTTTAAAGTTCTAATATTTTATGTATATTCAGTGTTCGTTATTCATTATCGAAATTCAGACTTTCGTAGTCCTTATATATTAATAATAGATAGTTGATTTATCGTATCAAAAGATTCGTATTATTCTAAATTTGTTTAGTGGTGTTTTACATTGTCATCGACCACCGACGTCTTTAATTGTGGTCTCTACTCGAATAGTTATATACGGTTTTTTGCAAATTTACCGGCCGTTATTCGTCAAACATCAACATGCCTGAGCGTCTTGAATTCGTCGGCAACTTTGAAGTAACGGAATTTGAACGTCCTTCGTTCAGTTATGTAGACATGTCGTCGATATTTCACTTAAAAGATGTGAACTACACCAGACAGTTTGCTCACATTTACGCTCATAGACTGGTGCAGATGAGAGACATTCTTCAGTCAAAAATACATCAAAAATGGGGTAGCTATTATAATATTATTATGTATCTATTGTTGTTTATGTTAGGGTATGAATTCCTGATAAAAAGTCTAATTGAGACTGAAGTCCATCAGCAAAAGTATATAAATCTCAGAATTTAATGTTATTGTTTCTTGAAGACTTGAATTAGATACTATGCATAAATCTTTCAATATTAGGAATTGAACCATAATTAATATGCTATAGATTATTACTTTAAACGGAAAGTTGCAAATTGCAAATTTATTACACCTACCTAATCATTATATTTTTTTCTCTAATTTTAATCAAATTTCTTTTTTAATTAGTATTACCTAGTTAAGTTATATTGTGAATTTAAATAAATAAATAAATTCAGATATTCAATAAATAATAATATACATAAAAATAGCGATAAACAAATATGCAGCAGTTGTAGGTCAATCTCCTCTTTAACCTTATCCATTGCCAAAATATTTGAAAAATATTTAAAAGATAAGTTATTTGATTTTATAATTAAATGTAATTTTTTTCAAACAACCAATTTAGTTTTAGATCAGGAAGATCTACAACTGATAGATATATGTAAAAAGTGTTTTCAGTGGGTGGTTTCTTCTCCAGATTTCATGTCATTACTTATTATTTATTAGCATACTTACTATCCGCAGTATATTCCAATATTTTTTTTAACAAATAATTTTGTATGTCTGTTGATTTAAAACAATTATAATTTGTAATTTATATGATATTATAATTGCTTGTATGTTATAAACGTGATTTTTATTTTGATTAGGTGAAAATTGTGGTATTTATAAATTATCTGAATTACATGATAAAGTTGGTGAAGAATGTATTGTAATTGGCACACTATTTAAACATCAAGAACTTAAACCTAGCATTTTGAAGGAAATTAGTGAAGAAGTAATATAATATTATATTGTGTAATCATATATGTATTTAATTTTTGGTTAATGTTTATGTTTATAGAACAATCTGATTCCTCAACCACCCAGAACTCATTTTGTTTCTGATACTGATGAAGTTATATTAGAAGATGAATTACAAAGAGTGCCTTTAACATTTGATGGTTTGAATGGTGATAGTTTATCCTTAAAAAATATTATGACTGGATGTATTATAGCAGTAAAAGGCATTCCTCAAGATGGTGGGAAATTTGACGTACTGGATTTTTGTTGGCCCACACCATCAGCCACATCTAAAGTACTCACTACTCAGAGTTCTGGGGGACATGATAGGTAAGGAGCTTCTTAAATAAATAAATATTTGCACATATTTTTGTAAGAGTCTGTCATTTATTATAATGCACCAATTAATCAAGTTTATTTTTTGTAGGTTTCTCGTATTAATAAGTGGTTTAGAATTAGCCACAAATGTTGCTACTAATTTTCAAGTACAATTATTTGTAGATTGGATTTATGGTCTACTGGGCGATAAAAATGAAAATAGTAAAGTTTCAAAAATTGTTCAAGTTTTAATAGCTGGTAATTGTTATTGATTTGTAAAAATAATAATATCTTAATACTTCAATAATTTTTTCATCAGGAAATAGCATACGTAGTACTCCAATGAAAAAACCAAATTACCGAGACAAAATAGATGATTTTCCTCGAGATATTCAAGCAATTAAACAGTTAGATGACATATTATTACAATTAGCTGTAAGTATAGTTTTATTTTTATTATTTTCATTTTTAAAGAATCATTCTATTTTTTAGTCAACTGTTGATGTCCAAATTATGCCTGGAGAATTTGACCCTACAGACAGAACATTACCACAACAAGCATTTCACAAATGTTTATTTCCCAAAGTAAATATTAGCATAATTTTATAATTATTATTACAAAAATTAATACTTTATGCCAATCTTCATATTTTGAAATTTAAAATAATTCTAGAATTTTTTGTTGATAAAATTATTTTTTTTAATTCATACAACGGACCTTTGATTGATTTTCCAAAATTATTTTTTATACTGGTTTGCCTCCATCATTGTGGGTCTTGTTACTGCTATGATTTTTAAGCAATCGGGGGCAAGCTGTTTGGATTACTGTATTATAAACTAATTTTGATTGTTTTTGTTTATGGTTCACAAACTATTTACTATTTTTATAGGCTTCTGAATATTCAAGTTTACACAGAGTAACAAATCCAAATCAGTTTGAAATTGAAGGTCATCTTGTAATTGGATCATCTGGACAAACTGTACAAGATGTTCTCAGATTTACAAATTTAGAGGACCCAATTGATATTATGGATAGAATATTAGATTGGGGGCATCAAATACCATCTGCTCCAGATACAATTCGTAAGTACTGTCTTTGTATGTAGGTTTAGTTTTAAATTAAATATTTAAAAGAATTTTTATGGCTAAAATATTTTATTTATTGAACAATAAAAATTAAAAATTATTAATTTTCTGAGATACTTTTTTTTTTAGATATTTTCACTAAAAAAAAAAAAATATTTTAAGCTTAATAAATATTTGAACTTAACTACATTTTTTATCAAAAAAATGAAATTGAAGAATTTAAAGCTAATTAAACATAGGATTTATGAAGGGAAACTATTATGTTGACAATTATTAAGTAAATATTTATTCATAAATAAGATAAAGCCTTAAAATTTTGCTTTTATCTTTATTTGAATAAATTATTAGATATTTTATTTATAGTTCAAAATAAAATTATGAACTTATACTAAATTGTTATTGTGATTAGCATGTTATCCATTCGAAGGACAAGATCCATTTATAATAAAAGAAATGCCAGACGTATTTTTTGTATCAAATCAACAATCATTTCAGACATCACTAAAAACAAATAGCAGTGGTAATTAACAATTTTACATAAAATAATAATTATTTAAGAGGACACTACACACACACACACACACTACATGTGTTGACTCCATCTGACAAACATAAAACATATTAAATTTGAGTTTAGTAGAATCAATTTTGCGTTTTAAAATAATAGGATAAATTTACATTAAGGCAGAAGCGCAAACTTATTCAAATATTATGAAGAGGGGGGGGGGGGCAAAACAGTAATATTAAATACTCACCCATTAAAATTTTTTTATATATCATTTATATATTAATAGTAATAAAATTTATCAAATAAATAATCTACATTGTGAGATAACAGTATGAAGGGGGCAGTTGCCCCCACTGCTCCCCTAGATTTGTGCCTCTGCATTAAGGTATGATACAACAGATGAGAAAATTATCCTTGTTTTCTTATTAGTTTTTATGATACTTTTGAATATTTAAAATATTAAAGTGCTCATAACTTACTTAAAAATTAAATATGCTGTAATAATCAACAAGAAATTACCAACTAAGTTCTTACCTTTAAGTTTGATCACAGATCAAATATTTTTTTCATGTTCTAAAATTAATAACACAAAATTGGTTCTACTAAAAGAAAAACTTCACATGTTATATGCTTGTAAGATAAAGGTCATATAAACGAGTAGCGTCTCTCAAACCTAGATTTCTGAATAATTTAAGTTTAAAATGTATTGTTTCAGGTAAACCTACTAGACTTATAAGTGTGCCATCTTTTTCGTCAACTCAAACTTGTATTTTATTGAATCTTAATAATTTAGAATGTCATCCAGTATCATTTAAGACATTTGCTCCTTAACATCACTCATTTTATTTAATTAATAATGTAAAGAAAATAATAAATGCTAAATATATTATATAACACACAAACAATAATTATACATTTTTGCTATGTGCATTTAAAGCAAGTTGGATTTCTTCAGGAGTCAAAATATTCAACGATGAAAGTGCAGCTATAAGCTGTTCCTTTGAACAACCAATGAAGTTATGCTTCAAAAACACTGGAAATCCTCGGTAATGGTCACCCAATGTATATAGAGGAATCCTAATTGTACCAAGCACCTATGAAATTTTTGAGTTATTTTAAGTTTTTTTTTATTACTTTAATAAAATATATAATTACTTCACTCCCATAATCTTGTGCGAGCAAAGCACGTTTCTCGATTTCAATCAATTCAGTCATTTTAACTTTTAATTTGTAAAAGTGTAAAGCTAGATTTTTTTTCTCGCTCCAATGAGATATTACATGATCATCATGACTGACTGAGTGTATAGTGGTATCCAAATTCATTTCTTCTGCCATTTCTCTATTAACAGCGGTAACAAAATCTTCGCCAGAATCAATTAATCCACCGGGAAACCCAAAATATCCATCATATCTTAATTGCATCTAACATAATACCAAAACAATTTAAATTTAAAAACTGAAATTTTTAGGGTTTTTAATAACTTACAAGAATTGAAGCGCGAGGATTATAAATACCAAATACTTTTTCATTGGATTCTGCATATATTAAACAATGAGCAGCCTGAGTTGAGCTTGCATACTTTTCACAGTGTATTTGTGATTTAGGGATGACTATAAACTCGTTTGGTTCAGGAAGTCTTCCAAAAGCTTCAGTACTGCCCAACCATCCCCATGTACGATCTCCAGTATTAGTCATTACTAAAATTAAAAAAATACAACACAAATGAATAAGATTATTACTTAGAATATTAGCTAAGTTTACTGAAATACTGTTTTTATCTAATCTAATCAACAACACAATGTTATTTAGCAACCACTTGAATCACATCACACAAAGAATTTATAAAATAAGTTAATAAGTTTGGTCTTTGATAAAAGGATTACCTAACCTAACCTATTAAGTACAAATTTAAAATCTAAAACAATGTCAAAATATTTTTTTTTATTCAAAGGATTGTTTGATAAGAATTTATGTAAAATAATCATTAAAAAATTCACAAAGTCAAAATTAATATACATCTGGTATTTTTTTTTTTAATCAAAAATCTTATATTATCAAACAATCTTTGTTATTTTAGTTAGTAAAATATTAAAAATAATTACCTGAGTTTTCTTCAGAATATAAAGAAGTGATTAGACAACAATTATCTGGAGGTCCTGAGTAATCTAAAATGTATAGGGGGAAATCAAAAATTAATAAAAGCGTAATAATAAATAGTAAGCAATAAATGAAGTACTAACTACTTATCTGTAATTATGTAACATTATCTTTTTTAAAATACATTAATAAAATTATAAAACTATAATGTAAATACAGTAGAAGCACTTATTACACACTTGGAATAAGATTAAATGTGTCAATTAACCAATTGTTTCTAATAAGTGCTCAGTTTTACTTATTATGAAAAATAAATTATTTTATATGTACCTAATTTCAAATATATTATTATGTGTACTTACCAATTAAATCGATAGATGGAATTGCATAGGGTTTTAACTGCATAGAATTTTCATGGAAACAATTATCATGAAAATGGCTTTTACATATAGTTATATTTAAATATAAGTCTGTGTCATACATTGTACTTAATCCGGTTCTTTTAGACCATATATGTAATAAACGTTTATCACCAAATGGAAAATTATAAAGTGGTAGTCCTGTTGGTGTTCTACAGTTAGGAACAAAGCAAACTGGATCATTATTTTCCCTATAAAATAAATTTCTATTAATAGATATTCTATAATCTAAGTAAAAAAAAATTGACAAAAAGAAATAACACACTTAATTATAAAAGCAATTAACAAAAGATATTTTTATTGTTAGAAGCACCTGGAGAAAAGTTGTAATTAAATGAAATGGATAATCTTTTTTCTTTAAAATTTAATTTTAGACCAAGACATGAATAAGCATTGATAATTGCTATTTGAATATTTGCCACTCGAATTATTTTTTTTCATTAAGAACCAAGAGGTAAATCTTTTTTTAGTTAATAGATTAATTTTTACAGCTAATTAAAAATATAAGAGGGGAAATACAAAAGACATGGTACAAATATATAACCTATGTCATATACTTATGAATACACTGTAAAGTGGGTACACTACATTTATTATAAAAATACAAAATTATAATGATAACAAGTTAAATATTTTATGTTTTTTCATCAATATTATAATATAACTATAGTAATAATAAATATTGCATAAAAAACTGTGTGGTTCATACTGCTCAGGCAGGACCACATCATCCATAACCATAACATATACATAAGTGTGCGCAGACATCGGTAACAGGGGCAGCAAGAGAATAATTTGGTTCATTCTTCAATTTCATCATTAAAACCAGCCCATAGTTTTGCTTTTTTTACTATTGGGTATAAAATTAAAATTGTTTTGGTTATTTGTTTTTTTGGATAAAAAGTCATACAGTAAAGTACTAATGTGGACTTTTCCACAAGCCTATGGCTAATAATTATTATTTAAAATATGATAAAATAAATAAATATAAATAACAATATAAAATGTATATTTTAAAAATAACCAAACTTAACCTGCTCTGAATCAACTGAACATATAGGTACAAAACTGAAGACATTTTTTTTTTTTTAAAAGTCAAATAGGTACATAATTTAAGTTGTAAATGAAACATTATTCAATATCTGACGACCACGGTTGCCCTGAAGAAAGTCCAGGGGCAGCATATGATGTTTCTGCTGCCCCCCTGCGCACGCCTATGAACGTATACATTAAATTATAGTAAAATATATAGTTACACGTAACTATATAGTATGTATAGTTATACATCAAGTTTTTTTTTTAATATAATCAGCACATGACATATTATATTATAATATATAAATGAAGAAAAAAAAAAGAAAACACAGTAAAACTTAATTGAATGTTAAGGGGACATCACACTTTCATATGTGTCTTAGTCTTCCACACGTATGATGTAGTACATTTTCATTCATCAGTTGTAATAGTGTACTTTTCGTTTTGATATTAGTTCTACTATCAAACTTTTAGATAAGAACATTATTTGGGTTCTCTTATTGGTTTTTTACTATAAATTAATTTTAAGTGAGTTATGAATAAGAAAAATATTCAACACTTGAAAATGCTCATAATTTATTTAAAAATTAAAATAAAGTAAAAACCAACAAGAGAACTCAGATGATATTCATACCTAAAAGTTTGATAATAGGTCAATTCAATTTAATATTAAAACTAAAAGTACATTATTCAAACTGGTGAACAAAAATTTACTGTCATACGCACATAAGACAATAATTGTATTTGGTTGGTAATAGTCTTACCTTCCAAATTTACCGAGTGACAAATGTTCAGATGACAATAAATTTTGAACTGTCTCCATACTGATAATAATAGACTTTAGGTTTATAAGAATTGTTTTATTAAATCATGAAATCAATTCAAAGCTTACTCAAGATTTTTTGAAATTGAATCATTATCTTTATCATCATTTTTCCATTTCAAATTATATTGCTTAAAAATATTTTTTACTAACATACATTCATCTGTATTCATTATAGATTTATTAACATTACCTTGTTCTTATCTAAATTAACAAAAAAATAAATAATAAGTGAAACCCTACTTAAATGGTAAGAAAAAATGTATGTATTGATTGTATAAGTTGTTTGAGGTAATGATTGAATGTTATTTACCTCCGATTGTTTGGCGAATAAATGCCCTAAGTCGTTTGATTTTCTTCTGAAACATTAGTTTTTAAATTTGTTTACACCCATATGCAAATAGGTAACCGGACGACAATTTCTTCCCCGACCGTTTTTGGTGTAGTAGGACATTTTCCCCTCAAAAAATATTTCGATGCGGACATTTAACCCCCATTTCTAAAAATGGTACTTGTGCATTATTGCGACTACCTCGATGTCAAATGCATGGAGTGCAATGCACATATTTTTAATACGTTTATAATAAGAAAAAACTACTCAAAGCTAATGTCAATGTATTTATTGATAATGTTGTTGACAAAATTATAGACTATGGGCATTGTTTTTTTAAACCTGTGACCTACCTTAGGTGGTGTTGCATAGCAAATTGATGGATATTTTTATTTTGAATGTCCGAACGAGTAGTGAGCGAGTGGCAACGCTGGCCCCTAATTTTCTTTAATAGAATTAGAAATAGAATTCACTTGCAAAATGCAAGAATAAAGTGGGATATGGTGTCGCTATAACCCATAACATAGGGTAGTCACAATAATGCACAAGTACCTAAAAAATTTTTTTTTTCATGAATATAATAAATTATAATTGTAAATGTAATTTTATATATTTACATAAAATATAATTAATGTAATAAAAATTGTATAATCTATAGGTTAAAAAATATGGCAAAATGGCTAAAAATAATATATTGTGTAAAAAACATTAAATTTCTGACTCTTTTGTTATATCTAAACACATACTTTTTAATCTTCGTTCATATTTATTTATTTTTAAAAAACCATACCAGATTTGATTATTAATAATTTATTAATTAATGCTATTGGATTTGATTTTTGGAGTGTTTCAATGAACATTCAAATATTTGAATGCTGAGTTTTTATCTTATCTTAATAGTCTAAATTAAATAATTATTAAGATATATCTACATTTTGACAACCCATCAATTAATTGGATTTTAGTTATAATTATAGATTTCAATGTTGCTCGCTAATAATACAGTATCTATACTAATATTATTATATTTTATTTAGACAATATTTTAATATTAGTATTATTTTAATGTTTTAATATTAGGTAGGTACTTGTATCGATCAAAAATATACATCTATAATTTATTATATTAAATTTATGAAAAAATGCATATTTTATTTAAAAAAAAAACTAATTTCTTATTAAATAATAAATAATATTATATTACTTATTAAATAGTTAACTTAAAAAAAAATGGGGGGGGGGGGAAATATCCGCATCGAAAATATATTAGGGGGCAAAATATTTTACTACGCCCAAAACAGTCAAGAGGGAAAATGTCCACCATTCATATAAGACTGGTTAGAATTGAAGTATATTTTAAACCATTTATTAAATATATGATCCTATATTCAATTGAACAATATAAACATAATAATGTACCTACTACTAATATTCAAATCCATAATATATCTGGTTGCTACTTATATTTTTTGCATCTATATATTTAATTTAAACTTACTTACCTATATGTAAAAAAACTTGTTTGAGGTTTTGAATTATCTGTAAAAATTGTAGGAACTGCACCGTGTAACAAATCTGTTAATTTAACTCCAGATGGTGTCCTTTTATAATCATTTTCTGTAAAATGTTCACTGCAAACAGTCATATAATGACTAGTATTACATTTTTTGATTTTTAATGCTTTTAACCATTTATCAAGTAATTCTAGATCATGCCAAGGAAATCTGAAATATAATTGAAAAATTAATATTAGAACATTTTTTATAAAATAACTGCAGTTTTACATTTTATGAACAATAAAATATCACACTGATTACAGTATTACACACACATGATACACGGTTGTTTGGTTATTATTTTATATGAAAAAAAAAACATTAAATTACTGACAGACTGAATGGGAACGGAACTCAGATTAAAAATTTGTATTCTAAAAATGTATAATTAATTTGTGTACATAATATGGGTAATGGGTTTTTCCAAGTATAATGTATTAATAAACCAATAACTACACAAAAATTATGGACAAGATAATGATTTAGAGATTTCAGATTATTTAAAGTAGTAGGTTATTTTTACTTCACATGTTATAGAATATAAATATTAATGATTATTATTTTTACACCTTACCGATGAAATATAACTCCATTAATTCCATTTCTTTTTACTAATTTGTTTTCACAGTTCTCAACTGTACAGTTCAACAGCATATTATTTGATTAAACAAACCAGAAATTTTTTAAGCACAATATTTGGTCGATTTGTTAAAAATATTAACTACATAGGCCAGATTATATTATATTATTAAGTGAGTTACATATCAAGTCTTACGTTTTGTAGAAAAATAGAGTACTGACACTATATACTATGACACAATAGTACACCAAAGTACCACACAATTAACTATATACACATAGTTGTCAGTTGAATACTAAATTATTACATTATTTTAAAAATAGTACTATTACTACAACTGTTAAAACTTATAACTTTAAACTTATAGGTAGTTGTAACTTATCTAGTCCGTGCCCGGTTCCGGTGGTCAGAGCTCAAAAGTAGGTGATAACAAATTAAATAGTCCGTTATCAATAACAAAGATACCACGGTTACCGGGCACGATTATAAAGAAATTCATGGTCGGCGAAAGCCACTGAACTCTATACATGGAAGGCGCATTGCATATAATTCAATGATTAAGAAGTGTCCCCATAACAAAGGCAGCCATTTTGATTCCGTTAATGTTTTACTCCATGGAAAACATGGAGAATAAACATAGATAATAAAGATATCTTTATTATCTATGAGAATAAATCAAATTATTTATGGTTATAATAATATTATTGATAACTGATAAGATAAAAACCAATAATATTATAATGATAATAGAACATACAGTTTTGAAATTTTGAATTTTAATTATTTTGTAGTTTTGTACATTATTATTTATTTTATTTTCATATCGTGTGTATTTTGTCAGTGTATACTGTATTACTGTATAGTATTTAGTGTTTTTTCTTAGGTTTTTTCAGGTGTTCAGTCTCTCTTGTATCAGATGGTCACCTGTAGAACAAATCATGATATATGAAATTAGAACGATTATAAAGTTAAGTTGAGGCTAGGTTCATATGAACACGCGTCGATTAATCGCGCGTATTAAGATATTATACGAATTACGGGCCTACACGTGTGTCGATCGCAATAACGACGCAACTACGCAAGATTCTGCTTTCGCTCGTAGACTGGCGTGTACGTGCGTCCATGTGAACCTAGCCTAAAACCTAAAAGACTGAACATTGAAGAATAAAACGTATTAACATCGTTCGCTATACTCATTAGTCATATTCATTTACTTACTTTAAACATTTTGGAATATAGCCAGACGTGTAAGTACTTTTCGCTTATTTTTACCGATCATTTCATGATTTATTTGTTTAACTTCATGAAAGTTTCTGATTCTGATAAAGCATAGTGATATTGTTTTTATTAATATTGTAATGTGATTTTCTTCAGAATCAAAAGTATGAAAATCAAGATTTTTAAACAAGTGTTTATCAATTAGACGACTGAATACTGCTATGGCTATATTTTGTGCAAAATTGTGTTGACTAAATTGCAATATGTCACATTTCAATCGACGGTATAGCAGTTCTGTCATTTGACAAATAGTAATGACATCACTAGCTGGTGTTATTAAACCTCCGCGATTTTTCTGTATAATTAAATTAATGCGGTTGTCTTGTATGTTACCTTTATATAGTGCTGCCATACATTCATGGCACTTGATTCGCTTCCTCACCTAAAATGATATAATTTGAATTGTTTTAGTAATTTTAAAATACCAAAAAAATAAAGAATTACCATTCGAACAACATATCCTGCAGTTAAAGCAATTGCATTTTCAGAAAATTCTGAAAGAACAAAATAATTTGGTGGCATTTCCAACCCAATGTCTAACAAATCTTTTTGCAGTTCTTTTTCTCTGTCGATATCAAAATTAGGTAATAAACTCAAATATCATCCATATCATTGTTATAGCACTCTTCATTTTCCTCAAATCTTCTACTATTTGAGATTGATAGTGTATCGTTGTTTGGCATTGTATCATGATATTTGATTACAGGTGTTCGTGTTGCATGTAGTATTGAAGTTTGGTCCAATGCTTTGACATTTCCACCAGATGATTTTATTCTGTGATGCATAACCAATTTTTTGTAAGCATCACTGAAATGCTTTGCTGTTGGATTGACACACCAACCTCCACGAGCCCTTATTGCATTGAAAAACAATTCCAAGTGATCCTGAGACAATTTATATGTTAACAAATATTTGAACTGCTCAGGATTTTGAACTATAACATCTTCAAATATTTGTTTAACACTCATGGATGATATAATAATGCCCAAAAATCCAGTTTTTTTAGGATGTTCAATCATCAATCCCTGTCCATGACCCCATGTAAGTGTCGATATATATGCTATAATATTATCTAAAAATATTTTTATGTCTTGATAATTTAATAATTTCATAGGGCTTTTGGATCCATGGCCATAGGGATTTCTTGAGTTGAGTATGTCAAACCACTTATCTACAAATCGTATGAATTCAGTTGTTGCTTCACTGTTTTCAAACCCATTGATTTTTAAGTTTCTACAAAAATCTATAGCATCTGCTACACTGGAACTCAAAGTCTGTGCAGCAATATTTACCTTCATAGGAGACTGCTTCCATTCCAAATGCCTTTTTTTTAGTTTGTTACCTGCATGAAGCCCTTCTGATTCTTGAAGCATTACAAGCTTTTCAATGTAAGACCAATCTATTTTTTCATTTTTACAATTATAAATTACTCTCATTGAACTCCAAGAATTTCTCACTAGTTTAAGTGCATGGCAAGGATCTATTAAACAATGAATGACCTTAGAAGGATCACTTGGATGTGGAAAATGTGTTTTTAAATGTTGTGATGACAAATCTGCTCCCAAAATATTAGCCATTGTGAAATGGGTAGCTGGTCCATCAAATGTCAAAGAAGGTACTTCAATATCTATAGAAAATAAAAAGTATTTTACATTATGTATTTCAGAATAATAATTTATTTATTCATACCAATTTCAGAAAGTCTGTTTAAAGTTTCTATCACAATATTGGCTTTGTCTTGTCCATTCAGACCTTTGTGAAAGAAGTAAGCCACTGGAACTTTCCAATTTGAATCTATGGCGACCACCAAGATTACTAAGACTTGTGTTGCAGCCATTAATTTAGGGTCATTTGTTGTCAAATCTTTACCAATACTACTTAAACCATGAAAATGTTTACCATCCCACTCTACCTGTTTCTTAATATGCATCTCATCTAACATTAAAGAACAAAATAACCGTTTACCATTACGTTTATACTCTTCATATTTTGTTTGGAGCGCTATAAATGATTCAGTAGTAAATCCCTCATCAACTTTTACTTCATGATACCATGATCTCAATGTTGTTCTATGAGGTAGACTTGAACCAAATTCAGTTCTCACAAAATCATATGCCTTAGGCGAGTAAAAATTAAGAGTCAGTGCAAAAGCTCTTAATGCTGGTGAAAAACTCTTTTGCCTTCTTGTTTTAAAGCGACTAAACATTTCAGTCATAGCTGTTGGGAAAGTATCCTCAATATATGACGAAACTTTTTCGTGGAGATTACATTTTTTTTTAAGTTCCCTGAGCAATAATTTAATTCTTTTAATTTGTAGTCTCTGGCGTTTACATCGTTTTAATGTTGTTTTAGCCTTAATTTGAAATATGTGTCGATTTTGAGTGGTAATATGTTTTTTTTTCTTTAATGTTGTTGGAGATGTTTCATAACAATGGTCCAAAAATAGGGCACGCCGAGCATTTGACTTGGGTGTTAATTCATTATATATGTATTAGATGAAGCTATAAGATAAATATAATTAAATTGAGTTTTATTCAAAAAACAAGTACATTTTTTATTTGTAACTTACTAATAACTTTTACATTGATTGACGCATCAGGTGTAATTGATTGTGAGGTATTATTAGTATTTATACACGGACAAAACGAGGGAAACTTATTTATTTGTTCTTCAATTTCTACTAATTTATTTGCATAATATTGCTTCGCTTCAATCAGGCTTTTCTTTCTAAGACAGCTATCACATTTCTTTTGATCTTTCATATACTTAATTTTTAAAAAAAAATACAATTTTAAATTAGTTTTAAAGTTCTAGAATGTTTTTGTCATCAGTTGACTTACTATTTCACATAATTTAAAACTACATATTGTTTTTAGTAATATTTATTATGTGAATTACTATTATTATTTAAAATTTTAAGGCAGAAAAATTGTTATCAATTGGTAACTAAAGAAAAAAAGTTATGGTTATAAAATTTACTTGAGAAAATCTTGATGAAGAGTATTCTAATTGAACAGGTGTTTCAACAATATGACATAAACCATTATCTATATTGAATTCCTAAAAAATATTTGAAAAAATGTTGAAAAGAATAACCAAACAAAAACATCAAACTAATTTACCTCTGAATCAAGTGATAAACCAATAGTTTTTGTTGGTGTATTTCCTAATTTAACACTTTTGTTTACAGTAGATTCCATCATATTACTCTCCTTAAAAAGTTATCAAAATAAGAAAATGTAAAAATATTACAGCACTAATTTTCTTACCTGAGAATTTAAAGACTTTACAAAAGATTCTTCTGATGTGCTTGGTTGGTTAATGAAACATTCATTAACATTAACAACATCCATTAAAATAATTTCCTTAAAGTAAATAATTATTTAAATTATATCAACATTTTTGTATTTAATTATATTTTGCTAAATATCCTACCGGCAAAAGCAGACTAGGCACAGCGTTTATCTTTAGCCTTTTAACATTAACATCAACACCCTCTTGATTAAAGTCATTGTTTAAAAAGTGGTGCTGACATACAAAGTAATTTTTGCCTGGTTCTATATTTAATAAACCTATAGCACTTATCCATTGCTCTGCTCTTTTCATATCACCAAAAGGAATTCTAAATATATTTTACACATTTAAAATTGTATGATTTTATTTTTAATATTTATTATTGGACTAAAAAAATGTATTTAAATAGTATATGCATTTTGTACATTTGGGTTTTTTAATTGTCAATTGATCATATCATATTTGGTATTAATGCCTCTTAAATACATTTTAATTGTTATTTAATTTATTAAATGTTTTTTATTATTGTTATTATTAAATTAAATAATAAAATTCATCAATTATTTGTCAAACATTATAAACATAAATATTGTATTTTACTTGAACATGCTGAGTCCTTTGACATTTTTCAACTCACAATTTGGAACACAGCACTTTCGCACCATATTAAACAGAGTTTAAAATCTTATTCTTAATAAAGTTTAATAATTTATAAAGCCTTGGGCTTTTAATTTATGCTTATAAAGAATATTTGGATATAATTAAATAAAACACTTAAGGTGGTACGTATACACCTTCATAAGTAAAATGAAAATGTCATTATATTTCTAGAGTACCTACCTATTGTAGGAACTTTTTATAGAATGTTATCAAACGTAGCCAGCCTAATAGTATTATAATTGCAATGATAACTGGCCTAATTGTATTATAATTGAAAATGAATTGTAATCCCAAAAATAAAATTTTCAGCTATCTGCCAGCTAGAGAGACCCTCCTAGACATAGTAAATCAGTAGATGTACCGATTTCAAAGGCAATGTAATTGGAATTATATTAAACGCACTTGTGGGTTGGTTAAAACTCATGACGATTACCTAGTAAGGCAAAAGAAAAAAAAAACAGTTTCTTTTTTTGAATTATTACATTTATTATTTAAACGAATTTGAACATTTATTATTACAATTAATAATTTTAATTAGTTACATTATTTATTAATTTTCGTCGATAATTGTATCTTAATTATTAAAGTCTTCTATTTTTTATCAAACTGCAACATATCGTAAGTGTTCTGAATAGGACGCTTTATTCATAAAAAAAAATATATCTACAGTTCAGTTTATGAATTTTCTTTTAAAGACCTTTCTATGGTATCTATATGATCATCTAAAAACATAATTTAAAAAATAGCGGTATAATGTTTCCATGAATTGTTGATTATTCCATGAAAACGGAATCAATATGGCGCTGTCCATATGGGGGACACATTTTAAGATTATATGCGCCTTCCATGTATAGAGTTCAGTGGCGAAAGCATAGATAATAATATATCTATATTCTATAGGAGCGCCAGCCGCCAACTTGAATTTTAATTTTAGTATATTATAGAGTCCTGTCGCCTGGATAATTATCTATATAGGCTCTTTATTTATATGGATATATAATATCTTGATTCTTTTCTAGACTGAGGTGATAATTATATTAATTAATAATTATTATTATATAATTATACTTGTCTTTGATGGTACCTATAAAGTAGCAGGTGTAGTGTTGTTGGTTAACGAATAACAAGTTTCAATCACATTTTGGTAAGCCACTAATAAAAAATTATATATCCTCCCATGGCTGTAGATTGAGGTTCAGACTGTTCAGAGTTGATGTAAAATTGTAAAATAATGATCATTTAAGTAAAACATACATAAAATATATTATATAAAACATATTACTATTTATGCTAAAGAAAAAATACAACATTGTTAAAAAAATTGTTTTCAATTTGATATAAATTTTGACATGCTAATATAAAGATTTACTGAGAAGTATTGGTTTGTGTATTTTAAGTTTCAATTTTCAAACTAGAATTATGAGCGTTATCTATGGATACATATAATATTAATAATAATAGTCAATCAGTAACACCCTTTATCCATTGATTGTAGAATAATTAATGTATTGTTTAATTAATGGTAGTACATTCTTAGTTCTCTATTGTGCTGTTTACAACACTAGTTCATTGATCAATATTGAACAAGTATGTTGAGATTGTCAATCAAAAATTTTAAGCTACTATTAGTATTATAAAAAAAGTGAGATTCTTAGATTCAATTCACTGATTTATTTTTCTAAGTATAGTGGAACCTTGTAGAGAAAATATACAAAGTAGCTATGTAAAAACAATAAATATACAATTTTATTTCTTATATATTATTATTTTTTTTGTGGGTGGTGGGGGGGAGAAGCTAAGCTTCCCAAGCTACACCTGCCATAATTAGATTTTACATATTTTACATGTAAAATGAAACAATAATTTTGTTGAAATAAATACTTGATACTTTTTGTTTATTGATTTGTTAATTATTTCAAAATTACACGTCAATATGGAAAATAATAAAATAAACACTTTTAACAAAAAAAAAAAAAAATAGTAAAAATAGTAAGTAAAAACATATCATTTTCTTTTGTGATTTATAAATACTTTTGACGGTTTAATCAAGGTTATTATTGCTATTGTATAATTTTTATTACATTGCTCTTGATTGGTATACCTATTTAAAAAATAATGTTAATAATAAAATTAAAATGTAAATATCTTCTGTTATAATAGTATAAAAATAATAAAATAATTGAAGTTCTAAAATAATTAACAGTGCAACATGCACAAAACTGATAAATTAACACAAATAATAAATTATGTTCTACTCGAACGTCTCAAATTAGATGATGGAATTATTGGATCAGTTTTATAAACAAGGGCTTCCATATATGCTTTGCGCACAGATTTACGGTCTGCTGGTTTTTTTGATTCCGTTAGCTTAATATCATCCAGTTCTTGAGTAACACCAAGAGGCTCCAGTTTGTTACGAGGTAACCATTGCCTAGTAAAGTATTTAATTAATTTAATACATGAAGCACACTAATAACCATGACATAATACTGATGTATCTATTATACCTATTTATTAATTATTAAAATTTAACTTACCATGTACGTTTAGAATCAAAAAACAACACTAAGTACACCAGCTCTTTGTAATTACTTGCTAAATTTAATACTTCTGATGGAGGACTTGGAACAGGTATACCATTATGCAAGTGTCCTGGTGGCATATTTGGATCGATTATCTAGAAAAAAAAAAGTAATAGAAATACTTAACTTAATATATTGCATTTAATTAAGTATTACCAACGCAGGATACCATGGATATCCTCTACACTTAGCCCAGACCAATTGTAATTGAGCAAAATCATCCTTTTTTCTTTTTTTCTTTTGTTCCTTTTCTGATTCTGAATCTGATGAACTTCCCGATGAGCTACTACCATCAGTAGATGATCCACTTCCACTAGTACTACTAGAATTTGTACCAGATTCAGACCCTAAGTAGCTTGATTCTTCATCTGATGGAGACTCGTCTTCTGTATCAGTTTTTTTATCTAATAATTTAATAATGATTACTAAGTGATTTGCAAAAAGTTAGTTTAAAGTTAATAAAAAGATATTATAAATAATTTATATTAATTAAATTAAACTAATATTTTATACACCTATAAACACTGTATTACCAGAAAAAAATGTTGCAGTCAAAAAATTGTAATTGCTTAATAATGAATATAAATTCATTTATTACATTAATTAATCAACGTATAGATAATAATATAGAATCATGGAATCTCCACCCACAATAACCAATACATATATTATTAATAACTTATTGAAATAAACATAACTTACTAGATCTGTATGCTTTAAAACTTTCAAAATTAGTCGACTGTCTTGTACGTCTAATAAGGGGCGGTGGTGTGGTTAAAGAGTCTGTTGATGATTTCTTACGAGTAGAACTTCTAGAGGTTCTATACAAATGAGTTAATAATAAATTATTAATTAGGTAATGATACTTAATAGTTATTTTTTAAATTATAATTCTTACGTGACTGGCGATGTTGATTTTGATGGAGTTTCTGGTTTTTTAAAAACAAACTGTTCACTTGACTGTTCATTTCTTTTCTTTGCATTTCTTTTTAAACTTGTTTTTTCTACTTCCATCTTTTCTTGCTCTTCAACATTCTTAGTTTCTTCTAAAAATTATAAATATTAACATAGAATACATATAATTAATAATTAAGATTTTTTTTTAATTTATCTCACAATGATTCTAGTCTGATTTACATAAGGGGTCATATTTTTATTGAGGGGTCCGCATTCATTTCTACTATCTCTAAAGGGTTCGGTGGAGAAAAAGTTTGGGAAACTCTGGTTTAGAACATTTACATATTTTAAAAATCATTGTTTTTAAGTTGTTAATTTGTAGTATTAATATATGAATTTGTTTTAAAAACTAAAATAAAATGAGATGACATAATATGTATCTTTACTTTAATAACTCAATTAATCTATTTAAAACATAGTGTGATCATAATTATACAACTGAAATATATAGTTAAAATGACTATCATAAAATTACCATTTTCACATTTTTTCCCTTCCAAGTCGATTTTAGCTTTGAGTTTGGTCAATTCTGTTTTAATTAGACGAGCTCTTTTATTTTGTCGACCACCTCTGCATTTATCAGCTAACTGTAGAAGTTTACACATACGATCATCATCACCCATGATATTGGAAGGATTGCATATCTCTTTCAATTCATGATCAAATTCTGCACTTTTGTCATCTTTGACTTCTTCATTTGTTTTAGCAGTACATTTTAAAGCTTTAGTTTCTTCAACTTCTTTATTGTTATCAGCTAAGGTCATTGAAATAGGATCTAGATCTAAAATCTTAAGATCTCGTTTGGCATTTCTTAAAACACTTCCACCCTAAACATGATTATAACATATTTTATTTTTAAGCATATTATAATACAAAATATACTAAATTAAACTTACTTGATCTCTCATTTTTATGCCAGCTTTATAAAATATAGTATCTTTTGAATTATATGCTAAACAATTTGATATCATCAAGTTGAAATCATTCTCAAAAGCTTCAAGACTATTATATTCAGAGTTTTTTATTTTTAATTCCATTGTTAATAAATCCATTGGATATTTCACAATATCTCCATAATCAGGGACTTCAGTTTGATCAACAGGTTCAATAAATATCTGTCCTGTATCTTTTACAATTAACTGCTGTAATACTGAATGTAAGAAAGCATGGAATGGCCATAGAGATTTGAGAGTATACTGTTCATGTCTTAGGAAAAAAATGTAATATAATTAGACCAATTAACAAAATAAGTTTTAGAGAATAATTAATACTTACACTTTGATATTCTCTTTTTTCAAACGTTCTCTTTTACGTATCAGTTCACAAAGTAATCGAACTCTCTCTAAGTCCTGGCGAAGAGCTTGCCAGTACTTTAATTGTTTATATAATTCATTCTGAAAAATGAATTAATGAATAGTTTTAGACGTTAGAAAAAAAATATTATTGATATAAAATTTTTGAATTATGAAATTAATTTTCTTCAAAAGAAATCATTTTTTATTTATTATGTTCAATATAAGTGAACACTTACAAGATCATCTTCATTTCCATTAGACGCAATTGGCTCTTCCCGTCGTGATACATTAGAATGTTGACTAGTTTGTAAACGTCTTAATAGTGGAACACCATTCCTAAACTGCCGTTTTAATGTCCAATAAGCAATTAGCCGTTGAACAAACTGGCCTTTCTTAGGGGCAGACAGCAAATTAGCTATTTCAGTAACTCTAAACAAAATCGGAATATTATGAGAAGTATTATAATGCCTAAAATAATATATTATTTTATTTCACATAAGAGTAACCTTAGGTGGCAGAATATAGTGCAAGGTGGTGTCAATGAGTGTGGTTATCATGTGTTGCTGGAAATGAAAGCTGGTGACAAAAACCTAACTAGTGAAGAGTGTTTTCCAATAAAACACAAATTGTATGCCACCCAAGGTTCTGTTACATATATGAGAGAGAGAATAGAAACATTACCTTTCAGATGGGATTGTAGGTATTGATATGACAGGAGCAGCAGAACGTTTTTTAGCTAAAACTCGTCTGGCATTATTTAATTTTTCTCCAGGCGATTGTCGTCCTCGGTTTTCAGCTAGATAATCTACAGGTGCATGTGCATCGCAAAATGCAATTTTTTGAACTAAAACTGTTCCTGGTTCAGCATCTCCTAAAAATTGTAACGAAATTCATATTATAATTTGCAAAGCAAAAATGTTGAGTCTTAATAAAAAAAAAATCTATGAACTATTACCAATATTAGAAATGTCATTAGATATAGTCTCCATTTTCATATATAAGCCAGCTTGTTGAGCACATGTGACATGAAATGCTGCATAACAACTTGTTTTGTGACATTGGATACATGCTCCTACACCACGTTGTTTACAAATATAACATGTAAGTTTCCATCTAGCAGTAGGAATTGTTTCAATGCTATCTATTGGTTCTAAAAACACCTAAAGAACACAAATTTAGTATATAAACTTTGATTAGTGTATAGTTTAATTTAATGTGTAACTTACTGTATTAGCAAACCGAACTTCTGGTATCCATAATGCACACACAACATGAGCCCATAATCCACGATCCGTTTGTTTAAATGCACCACAATTATTGGGGCATAATACACAGTCAACCATACAGGATGGTGAGTGAAGGCATCGCCTTAATACAACAATTATGAATTTTTAATTATGAGTTATTAGTCTAGACTTTGTAAGTTCATATCCTATAAAATGCCTAAATAAGCATGATTTTATGCAGTTATACACTAAAAATCTAAAATTATATATTTAAAATATGCTGATTTATAAAAAAAAAAGAAATAAGTAATATAGGAATGACCTAACCTATGAACACATGCTCACATAAGTTACAATAACTACTGAAATAGTAGGGACTTAAGAATAAACCATTGTAAAAGTATCAAAAAGATAAGACTATTTTACATAACATGTTTTTCATTAATTTATTATGCAGTAATAATATGATACAATGATTAACCAAATAAAACAATGACTACTGCAGTATTTTACATTGTGACTATTTCCAAAAATTGTATACAATGCAAAATATAAATTATTGTATTTTTCATCAAATTTTGGTCAACAATACGCTAAATATGCCCAATAAAATAGAAAAACACGTTAGTATGTCAAATAGATAAAAAAACTTCTAAAATTTTAAAAATATGCAAAATAAAATTTTACATGTTTAACCATAGTACCTTGAAATTCTGTCATATTAGCATTAAAGGCAACTTAGCAATACTCATATACAAATGCAACTCACAAGCCCTGGTTATAACCAATATAAAACTTAATCTGAAATTTTTTACTTACCGACAGAGCCATTGTCCTTCAGGTATGTATGGAACACCATAGCAGTCTTGGTGAACGGCAAGATTACACATATCACAAAAGAGAATAACATTTGAATTTTGACATTCACCATCAAGACAAATAGAACAAACAGCTTCATCATCAATGACTGCTAAACTACTATCAACTTCTTTGTTCATTTGCTAAACGAATAAATTAAAGTAATATTTATAAATTGTGTGTTAAATTATATTTGACATAATTAAATAAGCAAACCACATACTACAAGAAAATAAGATTCTTTCTCTAAACGATCCATTAACAGTTCAAAGGACTCAATAGATATTCCTATTAAGCCTGCTGCTTCCCTGCGTTCATTCATAATTTGCAGCCAAGCAGCATCTTCTTCATCCATATCATATTCTACTTCAGTATCCAATTCTTCAGCCGACTTTTCAATAAATCTAAATAAAATAAACAAAAGAATACATTTTACAATTTAGTTTTTAAAAATATAAAAGTGAATAATAAATCTTATTTAGAATGTATTAAAAGGTACCTTATGTAAGAATTGGGCATAGGTGGAGCTTGAAGTATATCATAATTGTCAACTTCTTTAAATGCAGCTTGTGGTAAGTTTTGCACAGCTTCTTTACTTTTTGATAAAGAAGAAATGATTGCAGTTGTCTAAAAATCAAAATACATTTTACACTAATTAAATATAATTTTGATTAGTTAAAACTTACTTTGGAAGGGGTTTTAATATCTTTTTTTTGTTTTAAGTAATCATCTTTTGATATTATTGGTAAATAATCTTCAGCATTGAAGCGTATTACTTTGTGATCAGCAACTTCAACTTCACATAAAGTTTTTGATAAATGAACAGGTGTTACAGGTTCTGCAACTTCAGGTTGAGATACTCTTGAAAGTGTTGTAAATGTAACTCGCCTTCCTTTCTTTTTTTTACCTACATTATTAAATTATTAGTCACAACTAACAATTTTTTTTTTTTAGAAAAAATTGATTTTTGTTATTTTTATTACTTTTAGTTTTATTAACGGCTGGAGTAATAGTAGTTTGTTTGGTCGGTGTGACCATGTCTAATGGAGGTATAGGACTTGAATGTTGAATATGAGCAAGATGATATTGAAATCCAGTCATGCTCGAGTATACTTTGTCACAATCAGCTACTGGACATTTGTAAGGTGGTGGTCTCAGGCTACGTAGCTGACGGCAATATTGGAGTACATCGAAGTCTCCCATTTTTGTTTTTTCTATTATACAACTACCTACATCAAATAGAATAAAAAAAACTACAATATTTATTAACACGCAAGGGTCAATGTTTGTAGACCAACATGCAAGAGACCTCACAGAAATATTAAAAAGGCGAGGGAGCAAAGTCAAGTCAATAATCCAATACAACACAATAACAAATATAATTTTTTTTTACAAATTATCAAAAATTAATATAAACTAAAATAACAGGAGGAGGTATAACCCTTCAGAATTCCCCTGGGCCCTGGGGGTAATCTCGCTAACATGATAAACAATAAAATAAATATAGAATACAAAAAATAAAGTATTTAAAAAAGTTACATTGTTGTGTATACTGAATAATGAATAATATAATATATATATAGTAATAAGGAAACTTACCAGCAAATATTTCTAATGGTAAACTGAGTAGTCAACAAAACATATTATACGAACATTTTTAGCCAATATTATTAATGTAAAATAACAAACATTATGTTATATTATATTAAATCATTCTTTAAAAAATCGAAAATTCGTTACAACACGCCACATTTCCATATAGTTATTACTTATATTATGTTTAAATAACAAACATCATAATATTATCATGTATGTTATTAGTTATTATCACCATAATCACTTTATCAATTGAAATTGGCGGTTAAACCATGGTTAAACCATATATATATATTATAGTCTATGCCCTATGAGTTTAATGCAGTTATTAATAAACAATATACAGTTTTAATAGTATTATTGTTGAAGTAATTATAACTATAAACTACTAAACAGTAAACAACTTTGCCGGCTTGAGTTGTTGAGTTTGAAAAAGTAAGAATAACAATATAGTGGTACTGCAACTTGCAGGTATATTACGTTATTTCTATATTCTATATAATAACTACAGTCATTGATTAAATTAAATAATAGTATACCTATTAAATATAAATTTAATGAATTGAACATTCACGAATTAAGATATTATTGTCTTAGTTCGTAGTATAGTTGGGTAAAGTTGTCATATTACCTACTTAATTCAACTAGTATTTACGTTTATTAATATGACAATAATAATTCAAAAATATTGTCGATGTATGATAATAATGCGCAGTCATGCCAGATTGCATTATTGTAGCTATAATTCTCTATATTACTCACTACTTACATAATATAAATAACAATAGCATAATAATATAAATAGCTTCAATTACTTAGTGTTCTGAATTATTTTTAAATATTTTTCCGCTAGATTCATAGGTTAGGATGATGATCAAACATTATTCGAATTAACGAATCAATAATGAGTCATTGATGGACTAAGAAAGAAATTCGGCTCGGGAAAACTATTTTACTACTTTCAAATGTATATCCTTCTAGATAATAAATATGGTATTTAGTAATTTTTATAAGTTATACATGCATAGGTACTTATTTTATTTATTATTTTATTACTTATTTATTTTAAATTACTGCCCTGAAATTACAAAAATAAAATATTTATAGTTTTTTTTTTAAATCTAAAAATCAATTATATTTTTAACAGTCAATAATATCATCAACACCAATATTATTCAATATATTAATTTTCTCTACTGCTATAAATAGAAATACCTAATTAACTAATAATTAAGCATTCTGGATAATTAGTAATTAATAATTATTATTTTGAATGAACACAACTTTTTCTATATAGTTTTAATGTCCTACCAGCAGGGTGCGCCACTATATTGAGTTATTGTCCCTTAGACATGATTAATGATTATTGGACTAAATTAATCATTTTTTTTTGTGCAGGTTGTGACTATACAGTTCTCTAATTACCAAGATATTAGTCACCAATTGAGTAAGTTATACCTATTAGGATATTTTTATTATATAAAATAACAAAATAGTACATTTATTACATTAGATACTTCTTAGTAGTAAGTGTATAAATCTCAACAATTTTAAAATATGGTTTTCATGTAAATTTAAGAATTATAAAAATCAGATTTTGATTAATTGAATTATTGAAAAAGAGGGAGTAACATGTTTGTTAAATCAATCTTCTATATGGTTGCCAGATTTTGAAATCCCCAAACTGAGACATCATATGACATTTTTTTGTTTTTTGATGTAATGCTTGCATATTAAAATACGTTTTTAAACTTTTTTTATTTAAATATTTATTAGCTAATTCCTAATACAAAGATGTATATACATTATTTTTTGTAGTATTTTATAGGCATAATTATTATAATTATTCAATATTTTAGTAAATATCTAAGTAGGTATAAATAGTAGGTATAATTTTTATATTTGTTTACATTGGATACTTTTCAATTTTCATTTGAATGAAGTTTTTTTAATAGAGTTGTATAATTCTTCATTTTTTCATAAAATTTATTTCAAGTTACTCTAAAATTAATTTTAAAGACCATCAGTCAGTTTCTATTAACTAGGACAATTTGAATGATCGACCAGGACATGTTGTAAAACTCGGTCTGTTCCGGCCAAAACAGGAAAAATGGCAAGCCTACCCTTATATAATTGCAAAGGCGTTTAAATTTAGGAGCTTGACTGTTGAGTTTCACCTAAAATGTATTTTTTCATGTATTTACTAATGATTTTTTTTTTATAATATATAGAATATTATAAATACCATAAAATGCCTATTTTTTGTACACAAGTTAGATTATTTCTCACTGATTTTCTCCCTCCATACAAAAGTTATGTATAGGCCACAGAATGTAACTCAATGATAATAACAATGATCATATATTATGTAACTTTACACCGAAGTAACAGACGGTCCACGCGTGCTGTTGACATTTAATTTTTGTTTTGCACGAACGCGTTTTAAATGTTTTAAAGAGTATAATTTTCAAACGGTGAAAAAAAATACAGTTCTAAAAATGTCAAAAATCCAATTGTTTGTAACCGCCCAAAAACTTTTTTCCCCGCCCGTGTAATTATGGCGTCAGTATATAATATAATATAAAGGGTGATTCACCAAGCATGCAATCCTCCTCCCTGGCAACCATTTAACCTTTATATACTTAATCTGATTTTTGGAATTGTTTATTATACTTGAAGACAACATTTTAGGATAATGATATTTTTTATACCATCTAAATACTTAGTTATTTAGCACTGGCGAAACAAACTTCTTTTTTAAAATGAAAGCACAATTCTCAGTTCCAAAGAGTAGATAGTTAATGAGTTATTAAATAATAAATTGTATGTAATAGCAACATAAGTAGCATCATAAGACGGTTTTATAAAACATAAAATAGATGTAATATATATTTTAGTCTAGTACTAGTAGTACTTATTATTAATTATTTTCTGCTAATTTCTTTAAACTTATTAATTATACTACAATATTTAAATTATTTTTGACCCTATAGAAATATTACCATTGACTATTATACTTAGTCCATAAAGTTTATTTGTTTAGAAACGTTTTGTTTAAATTTCGATTTAATATTTTTCATTTATACAATTTGAAATAAAAAAGTGATTATAATTTGAAAAAAAGAAATTAGCATTCAAATTACACTTTTTAAATGACACAAAATATGTATGTAGTTAATTAAAATGTGATAAATTGAAATAGATTTCAAAATTCCAAAAATCAGAATTAGAATAAATTCATCATTAAAGTCAACAATTGGAATAAGCATTCGTGATGGGAATCACTCTGTATTGTATTATTGCAGTATGTATTGTGCGTGTGCGTGTGCTGGTGTGTAATATAAATGATCTTTTCGAAAACATAAAAATTCATTTACGCCTGAATAATAATTTTACATAAGTTTACCCAAACACTCAACAGAAATTTGCCGTTTGAATAAAAAATATGATCGACACAATACCGACTATACGAGACCGGGTACGATATATTTAAATACAATATGCTTGATATATTATTATACAGGCAATAGACGTATATAATAGCACACGTTGACGATATTATCGTTTTGTATTCACGTTCGCTTACATGAGAACCATTTTACATTTTACTGTGTCCCAGGCAACAGGTACAACACATTCAAAATAAATAATAATACACTTATTGGCTATTGCAGCCTAAAGAGTTGAATTATATTATTATTATTATAATATACCTAAAGCATATAAATAACTATAATTTAAAAATGGATTTATATTAAATTTCAGAGGTACAAATATTTCAATAGTTTTTATTATTATATTTTTTTTATCAAAGAAACAAAATAATTTTAAAATAGTGCTAAGGTATCATAAGAACTATTATTTGTATTGGACATAAGTTTAATTCAGTATTGAAGAAATTGATTTTTAATATAAAATAACTAACAATTAGATATAAATATATAATATTAGAACTAAAAGGTATACCTATTAGGTAATCTAAATAGTTTGTGTTTACATTGTAAAAAAACTAAAAAAGCTACTTCATTTAGAAATGTTGACCTTATAAATACTGTGATTCCCATCTCCTTTATATTTTATATTTCTCAAAAATCGAATAAATATTAAATTTTTAATTTCAAATTGTTTCACAATTACACAAATATGACATAAAAAAATTCAATATTCTGTATCTATCTTGATATGAACTCATGTAGTCTAATTTCTCATTTCATAATTAGAAAAATGCAAAATACTTCTGTCTAACTATAGGTATTACGAAATTATAATAATATTTGTGAAACTGAATTGATGATTTATTTTTTTTTATACCCTTATAATATGTCAGAATATATTGTATTATATATATATTTTACTTATACTTACCATATAGTTAATTAAAATTAATACGTACTTGTACCTTACAATATTTACTTAAACATACGCTTCAAAATTAAAACGTTCATAATATATATATAAGGCATGTGAATAAAAATTATCTTAGCTGGTTTTGTCATATAATCATATAAACACTGAAATTGGAATAACATTTTATTGATCTATTAATGTACGCTTTTACGTTACGTATGCTGTTATAGTAAATTTATGACTTTAAAATCATAGCAATTACAAATTGTTTACAAATAGGTTTTACACCAGCTACCTGGTATTGAAGTTTAATAAAAAAAGTTTAATTTTCTCTTCTTATTAAAATCAATAAATCATATACATAATATAGCTTTAGTAATACAATAGAATATGATATATTGTGTTATTTATTTATAAATAAATGATTTCAATTAAATAACAAATTAATTACTTTAGATATTATATAATATTAAATTATAATATATAAGGTTGACATGCACGTTTAACGACTAAAGTTTGGCAGTGAATGACAGTTCTATCGCGATTGAAATTATTTTTAACATTAATATAAACAACGAGATATTTTCCCGAAATGTATTTATTTAAAATTATTATTTTAAAAATGATGTTTTATGTATTAAAATGTAATCATTTTGATTTTTCTGCTTTTTACCCTCGACCTACAGACCTACATTATACACATCTTAATTCACCCTTTTCATGTACCTACGTAAGTCGGAGTAATTATTATTTCTCTAAGTATACATATACACCAAATATGTTTCAAATAATAAATAATAACATATTTAATATACATTGTATACACTAACATACACTAACAAGTCCTATTGCAAAGGCTTAATGATGTATTGCCTATACAACATTTCTTAGACTATGACTGACTAGAACCACCTTAATAATATAAATTATACACCCTATGTAATGTGTATACTATATAGACAAAGACAAGCTGTTCCCAAACTTTTTTAGTTTACTCCGCCCTAAAAATAAAAAAAAAATAATTGCGCCTCCCGTGAATAAATAAATAACAAATTTATAGTATTTAAAGTTTAAAAATACAAATATTTTTATTGTTATGACAAAATAACACGGCTCTCGCCTCCCCTGTCAAGTGCTCGCGCCTCCTAAGAGAGGCGCGCCCACAGTTAGGAACCGCTGGTATAGAATATAAACTAGATTGTAAAATATGTAATTACATTTTTAAATCTGCATATACCTATTTCAAACATAATCTAATGAATAGGACAAGGATTTATATGCAATAAACAATTGTAAAATTATTAATTTTTAATTAAAATTAAATATTTAATTAATATTATACAAAGCAAAAATATGAAATATACAAAAAAAAAAAATTAAAACGTTTTAATATTAATGAAATATTATTCTTAACTATTAACGCTATTTAAATATATGGAACGAAACAATTGCATGGTGTTTTAAATTTTTAAAACTGAACAATCTTCTGTTAGACCTTAATGTGTTCTTATATTTACTAAAACTCCGTTCGACATCACATAATGTAAAAAAGTCAAACATCTAACCAAATGTACCATAAACATGCATTTTTTCGCGTTTTTGTAGTTGAAATATGCATTAATATTTATTCTATTTAAAAATATGTAATAATATGCATTTTGTCAAAAATATTCAAAAATATGCAAAATAAATTATCACCTATGTATTGTATTTTTAATATTATTTAATTAAATAGATAATAGATACTTTTAAAATAAATAATAATATAAAATAATATTGAATTTTTTTTTTTTAATAGGTAAGTATTAAGAAAAGAAAAATTATTATAATGATTTACGTTGAACTTCAAAATAAGTATAAGCTATTTTATAAATGTTTAAGTTAATAATTATAAATTTGTTTGTTTCTATTAAAATAATGTATATGAGAATCTAAAGAAATGAATCTTCTTACTTAAAAATTTGGCTGGATCCTAGTTCTGTTTCGAGAACTTTTTTCTATATCAATTCCGTCCCAATTAAAATAATAATAATATGTATAAATATTGTTGTTATAAAATGCACATAAAAAATATAGGTATTTATAATTTGTAGGAATTTACAACATTAGTACATCTTCATAATTTAATCGTAATAATACAAAATTCAATAAATATTAAATAGATAAGTTTAAGTTAAAGTCAAACTGGAATATTAATAGTCAAAAATAAAAATAAAATACATTTTTAAAAATTTGTAATTGGAATGAATTTAAAGGACATTTCTTTTAAAAAATTCCAATAATGATATTTGACCTGAACTATATTCATAAATTTATTTTAGATAAAATCTTCTTCATTTTATAGGGCTTCTTAATTTGATGTAGGAATTTTGTTGAATATATTTTAAAGTTTCTTATGAATTTATAAATATTTGGGTGAGCATGATAAAACATTTCATTGAATTTCGATTGAAATCATTCAAAGTTATTTGTGAAACGTAAAGTACTATGTGAAAATTCAGCCCATATACAAGATGGAAAAGTAGATTTAGGAAAAATATAATTATCAACTAAGTAATCTAAAAATAAGTCTATTTTTTCATCAGCTGGTTTAATTCCCATCATAATATCAGAAGCAAAAAAATCACCTACTTCATCCGGTGTTAAAAATGGCAATCCAAATATATACTTTAAAAATATACCAATCTTAGAATCATCATTTCTATAAAAAGTGTTCAATTTTAGATCTTGAATTTTACGCCAACATGATTATCCTAAGTGAAATCAACATCCTCTTAAATCTATTTCTGGCCAAACTGCATATACAACAATTGTATAACCTTTTCGACATTCGTGTAAATGGTTTGTGGTATAATTTTAACTGGAGCTTATCACATTCTGTACTTAAACATTTAAATGCATGTTCATGTTTCTAGTTTTGTCTGACAGTAAAAAATACTAGTGGAATATAACTGCTTGATTCTTTTAATCCATAAATAGTAAAAAATAGTGTTAATTGTTTTAGATAACATTTAAAGGTTCCATCAACATAAATAGTACTAATTTTACTTGAATGAGACAAGTTTGTACTGCAAATAAACATAATGATGTATTGATGTGTGTAATTGGTTCATTAATAATTAAAATTTTTTTGTTATTTGTATGTATTATCATTTTTTTCAATAATTTATGAACGTCTTCAATGGATGTGTGTAACTTTTATAATGTGGAAGACTTTGCACGATGGATATTTTTTCTAATTAAGTCTATATCATTAGAGGTGATTGTATAAACATTATGATTAAATAGGTCTTTTTGAATAAGTTTTGCTAGTGTTCCACAAATATCATTAACAGATTTTCTTTTTGATTTATTATTAAGTTTTTGACGATTTTAATTCATTTTTTCTGTTCTATCATGGTTGCGGCTTACATTTTCGAAGACAATTACTTTATTTTTTCCTGATGTAAAAAGTTATTTTATGTACCTATGTCTTATTATAAAAACTTAATTATTGTTAATTCAGTTATCTAAACAACTTTTATGTATGCTTTGCATTGTTTTTGAATACATTTCCAGCGTTCAATATTCAATTCTTTGTGAAAACACTGAAAACAAACTTTAAATTAATTTTTAATCAATGAAATTTTACCTTTTTCACTGTACATACTATCTATTTTAGATTCTGAGTGATAAATGTATTGATTCTACTATGATCTGTGTTTTTTTTTGTGTGTGATGTGTGTGTAAAATGTATATCATAACTTGTCAAAATAATAATTTAATTTAAAACTTTGAAGGTGGTTTCCGGTGGACAAATGAATATCTTTGGTGCGTTATAGTTAGAGGTCATAAGTAAGAAATTTTCAGCAGTTTTCAAAAAAATCGGAGAAAACTACCCTAATTGACGGAAAAACGGTAAGTTTTACAAACCACTATAATACTTTAAATGTTCACAAAATTATTATTAAAGCATTATCTATATGCGGTTTAAGTTTCAAAATATTCTGGTTTCTTTTGTGCTATGTATAGTAGACAACTAAAATTTTTGATTTTTCTAAGTATTTTTTTTTTTTTTTGAAAGATTTTTGATGCCTAAAAAAACTTAAAAATTTAATACAAGGTTTCTTATAGGTAACTTAAAAAAAAAAAAATCAAAAATCGTTAGTCGCAATTTTTTTTATAAGCGTTTAAAGTTCAAATTATTACGATGTATGTCAAAATCGCGAAAATTGCAAATAATTTTGTAGTTGAAAATTCATAAAATGTTTTGTATTTATATCTAAGGTTAAAAAAAGTCAATACTAAGTTTTCTATAAGATTTCTTTCAAATAGGTATAGAGAAAACTCTAAGTATCATTATAAGAAAAAATGTTACGAGCGTCTGAATTATAAATTTTTATGAGATCGCGTAACGATAACAATTTATTTTCAAACGATGTTAAATATTTGTTATTAATTAAGAAGTGTAAGTCGCAGATACTTGAAATTTTACCAGTTATTTAGATTGGCATTTCCTTTACATGATTTAATTTTTTAAATATTTCGCTTACTTTAACGCTATTTATAAGCATTTGAAATATTCGTATTCGTATTTGTTTAGTTTTTTTTTATAAATGTTGATTTTTGACTAACTCAAAATACTTGAAAATTGAATACCAAGTTTTTCATGAGTTAATCTTATAGTGATTAAAAAATTATAAGAATACATAGCCACAATTTTTTTAGCTTTTGAAGTTCAAATATTGGCACAATTAGTCAAAATCATAAATATTTGCAAATTATTTTATAGTTGAAAATTTATAAAAAAGTTTGTTTAAGTAGTTAAGAATTGAAAATTTAATATAAACGGTAAATGACGATGTTAATTATTTTGTTATAATTAGATACCTACTAATAAGTAATAATATTGATTAAGTATACTTAATCAATGCTAATAATATAATAAATGGAATATTTTCGGAAAACTTTATACTAAAAGTAAAATAAATTACTTTAATAGTTATATCAAAAAACAATCCACACAATATAATTAGCGATATATGCTGACAGGACGTTTCTGTTCAGAATCGTTTTTCGTATACTGATATTAATGATGTATTATTGAATTCAAATTCAACACACCCATAATAGTGATCCACTTGATACCTAAATACCTAATGTACAGCAGAGTAGTACCCATTTGTCTACTTTTTTTTAAATTTTATACCAAGTTAATTGTTAGCAGGACCTATTGTCTATAACATTAAAATAAGATCATACGAAGAAACTAAAACGGGTATTAAGATTCTTATCACGTAATGTATCTTTTTAGCATGAAAAATAGTCTGTTTCGAATACTTTTTTAATCGTAAAAATGTAAAATAATCACACACCGCTATCGCTGATATGGGTAGGTGAGCTGAGCGTACTGGTAATGCGCTTCCACCAATAAAATGCCTTGGTCCGTTAGAACAATTGTCTCTCGAGTATCTGCAGCGAAGTGCGACTCACGAGTAATTGTATTTTGTAGTATAATACTATTGTATTCAAATTTAACTATTTTATGTAAGCTTTTAGCCATCTACATTTCAAAAACACCTGTTGAACACTATGCTCCATTCAGGATCATTTATATTATTTTATATTTAAGTATTTAAATTTAAATACAACTCAAATACAAGAAAGAAAAAAGTATTTGAGTAAGTACCAATATTTAAAAAATTATTAGCTATTAGTTTTTTACCAAAATTCAGTTTGTAATTCTTATAAAATATATTATAATTATCAATCATTTTAGGGTAATAATTTAACGAATAATATTAATACCAATAGCTGTACCCTGATCATTGGCCTGATTAAAATTGGGCTAGATTATTCATTTTATTTTGTGTTTAAATATTATTTCAAGACATTCAACATTATAAGACTATAATGGAAAGCTAGTAAATAATATATCTTATAGGTACTTTTTGAGTTTTCAACAAAGAGAATTAATCGTATTTCGTAATAATACTCGTGAAACTGTGAAATATTCAAAAGGGATTGAATGTTCGAGGAAAATGATAAAAAATACCACTTTTAATGTATTATATAGTGCGTTGTGCGTATACAGGTATATCAGAGTTAATTTTATATAGACGAAAACTGAAAAGGTGAATATTTCATAATATCGTTTAAATGATACATTTTCTCTATTTTACATTTATAATATTTACATGGTATATCAATTCCTTAAATCATTGTCAATTTTCTATATGTCTGCATTCTGCAGTATATTTAATTATCGAAAGACATGTTTTAAATAACTTTACTTTATTACATATCTATTATAGAATACTTGTAACTTGTAAAATTTTATAGACAGTCGTAATTTTTCAATTATAAACATATGTTTGAAGTTTTCACTGCATATTTCCCTAAAATACGTTCAACTCGTCACGCAATGAGTAGTGGTTGTGTGGTGAAAATATAGAAAACATTATATATATTATTAGGTAATTATCATTATGTATCTTGCACTATCCTGTAACCCTGCTTTGTTCAGCTAGTGTGGGGAAGACATTTGAGCTTATATAGGTATTATTGTATTACAGTCTCTAAATATATTATATATCAAATATTTACATTTTTAAAAAAATTATTTAATACTTAGTTACGTATTTTATTAAAATAACGTAAATTAAATAACAATTTGTGGACGATTATAACAATGTTATGAGGGAAATTGATATTTTTATTCCAAAGCTATGTATTAATTATTGGTTCGCTAACACCACAAAGCTATCGTCTACCGTACTATTTTTAATTTTGTATAATATGTATTGACGTATTGTTACGTTAAAAAAGCAAAGAACTATATTTTTTGAAATTTGTATATTTCAAATGTTATCGTTATTATTTCTATGTCTACTAAAAAGGTACTTATAACAACTATAAATAGGTATATTTTCTGAATGAGTTTATTTATTATAAACTAGATATTATATTTTTTTTTGTTCAAAATATTATTTTATTGGCATTTGGACATAATTTTATATTATAGTAAAATATTGTTAATTAACGTTATGTGCTAAAAGTTAGTGTTATTTGTCTTTCATATAAATAAAAATTTACCCATATATTTTATTAATTTAAGAATTATTTACTTTTATTCTTTTGATCTTACAGTTATTTGTGTTAAAGATTACAATTATATTTTCAAAAAGATTTTCATTTTATCTGATTGTTTAATAAGAAGAAACCCATTAACTCATTGTTGAAATTAAGTTATTTCTTAAATATTATGTGTTAGATATATATGATATATAAAATCTATTTTTAGAATTTTAAATATATTGTAGATCATATTTGTAGATAGATTTGCAGTAGGAAGCGCAACTCAATTTTTTATAACAACGAACAGTAAAAATACGGCTAAAATTTATGAGTTCTTATTTCAAAAGTTACAGCCGATATCGTGTTCCAGGATACCAGGTGCCTTATTTAAACTACTTCCACAATAGATGTTTCAGCATCAAGTATGAGTATAAAATATATTCTTAGTGTTTTATTATATTTATTAAATCATTTAAAGTATTTCATTTTTATTGCAGATAATATAATAATTAAATATATAAATTTTAACTAAATTATGGTTGACTAAATTCTCTTGTATAGTATTTTGTATAATTTATTTATCTTCACTTGTGTCGAAATAAATCATAGAGATACTTATTTTAATGTTGCACGAAGAAAAAAATAAAATTTGAATGATTTATGGTAAATTATATAGCCATAACGTAAATTAATTTATTATTGTAAACGGATGTCGTAAAAGACACATTACATAAATGTGTTTAAAAATTGTAGAAGGAAGTTTAATGTTGAGTTATTTATTTTTCTTTGTAAAAATAGCGCATTAATTATGTACCAAAGAATGTGTGATTTTTAAAAAAAAAAAGTCGGCAAGTGGGTACCGCTCTGCTGTACATTAGGGGGTGGGGTAGACCTCGGACTAGGGTAGATTAAATTTGAATGCAATGATAAGTATCATTGTATACGAAAAACGATTCTGAACGGAGATGATTGTCAGTCTATAATATATTATAATTAAATATTGTTATATTCTATTTTGAAACAAATATTCCGATTTCATAAAAATTTAAAACTCAAACGCTCAAACATTTTTCCTATAATGACTCTTAAAATTTTCTCTATAGCTTTTGAAGCAAAACTTATGGAAAATCTTGTATTAAATTTTCTACTCTTAGCTACCTATACAAACAATTTATGAATTTTGAACTACAAAATAATTTGCAAATATTCATGATTTTGACGAATTTTCGTCAAAATTTGAACTTCAAATGCTAATAAAAAAAAATTGTGCCTATGTATTCTTATAATTTTTTAATCACTATAATAATAACTTATGAGGATTTTGTATTAAATTTTCAAGTATTTTGATAGGGCCAAAAAGATTTTATCGACACATATAAAAAAACAATTTTCAGAAAAATTGAAAATTTCAGTTGTCTATAAGTAGCTCAAAAAAAGTCAAAATATTTTGAAAATTAAATCACGTAAAGAAAACGCGAATCTTAATAACTGGTAAAATTTTCAAGTATCTACGACTTATACTTTTTGAATAATAACAAATATTTAAAATCGTTTGAGGATAAATCGTTTATCGTTACGCTATTTCGTAAAAATTTAAAATTCAAACGCACTTAAAATTTTTCCTATAATGATGCTTCGAGTTTTCTCTATAGATACTTGAAGGTAAACTTATGGAAAACTTAGTGTTGTATTTTTAATCCTTAGTTATAAACACAAAAAAATTTTATGATTTTTCAACTTCAAATAATTGCAAATATTCATAATTTGACGAATTTCGTCAAAATTTGAACTTCAAATGCTAATAAAAAAAAATTGTGCCTATGTATTCTTATAATTTTTTAATCACTATAAGAATATATATGAGGAACTTTGTATAAAATTTTCAAGTATTTTGATAGGGCCAAAAAAATTTTATCGACCCTTCAAAAAAAATTTTTCAGAAAAATTGAAAATTTCAGTTGTCTATAAATAGCTCAAAAAAACTCAAAATATTTTGAAAATTAAATCAAGTAAATAAAATGCCAATCTAAATAACTGGTAAAATTTTCAAGTATCTACGACTTATACTTTTTGAATTATAACAAATATCAAAAATCGTTTGAGGCTAAACCGTTATTTAAGCGGTTTTGTAAAATTTAAATTTCAAACACTCATAAAAATTTTGTCTGAATCCGGTAGAGTTTTTTTTACAGATATTTGAAGAAAAATGTATGGAGAACCTTGTACCAAATTTTCAAAACTTAGTTATAAAAGAAAAAAATTTTATGATTTTTCAACTTCAAAATTACTTGCAAATTTTCGCGTTTTCGACAGATTTCGTAAAAATTTGAACTATAAACTTTATAAAAAAAAATTGTGACTAACGATTTTTAATTTTTTTTAGCTACAATAAAAACAACTCATAAGGAAACTTGTATTAAATTTTCAAAACTTTTTGGTCATCCAAAAATTTTTATCGACACTTTAAAAAAAATTTCTCAAAAAAATCGAAAATTTCAGTGGTCTATAAATAACTCAAAAAAAGTCAAAATTTTTTGAAAATTTAACTATATACAGATACCACTGACATTAACATTTGGTGAAAATTTCAAGTATTTTCAGTGATTAGTTTTTGAATTACAACCAAAAAAAAATCGATTTGTCGAAAACTGGTTTTGCGTAAAAATTGCCGTTTTTCCGTCATTTTTTTTTGTTTTTCTCGATTTTTTTGAAAACTGTTGGAAAATGTTAACTTTTTACCTCTATAATGCACCAAGGATATTCACTTTTACATCGGAAACACCCCCATTGTTTGAAATTGGAGCATTATTTCGACTAGTTATGCTGTACACAGACACAAAAAAAAAAAAAAAAACAAAAAAAAAAACATACATCATTGTAAAATCAATACATTCTTCACTCCGTTCAGAATCTAAAAAAACATATGCTATATGTAGGTAGCCAAAATCAGGTAAAAATTAAATTCAGACCAGGGTATTACAGTTCATTTTGAAAGTATCTTAATTATTTTCCAATCAGATTACTAAAAATATTTTTCTTGCTAAGATCGAGTTTAATTTTTGTTTTAATTATTCAGAGTTTATATTATGAATTATAATATGAAATATTATAAATATCAATTAGTACATAAATCAAAGAAAATATTATTTACCTAATTAAAAGTTTAACTTTTCTTTAAAAGATCTAAATAAACTATTTGAAGGACTTTTTTGTCGAATTTGTAGTTGAGTTTATTATTATACATTCTTATACCTACTTAATCAATAATATTCATTTTTAATAGCTAAAATAAATCTCATCATAAAGTTTTAAATGTTTTGGAATATTAGAAAAGAAATATTATTCACAATAATATGTATTTAATATTTATATGTCATAGCGAAAGGATCAAAAATTCCTCATTAAGGGGCCCGGTGCCAGATTTTCAAATTTTCCGCAATTCTATAAAATTTGAAAATTAAATTTTGTATTTTAGTTACCCTCTTAATTATAATACTTTTCCACTAATTTACTACCCGACACCTATTTAAGGGGGGGGGTTGATAGGGTGTATTATATCCAAAAAAATGACTTCACGGGAATAATTCTAAGGCTTTGAAGAATTGTCGGATTTTGGTAACTATATATTTATTTGAAAGAAGAAGACTTCCTATAGGCCGCATCGAACTTCGATTTTTATTTTATTCAAAATAATGAGGGCTCAGTAGTAAAAATAGTTGTCTGCATCCTTTTATATTATGTAATTTTCGTATACTGCAGTAGTAAGTAGGTACTAATTTATTTATAAACTTATTTATTTAACTCATTTACTTATTTTATTCCTAACTTATTATTATTGATGACAAAATTATCTGTGTTTTGTCAGAGGTGTTTATTTAATGTTTTAATATTTAAGAATATTGAGTGTATGGTAGTGTTATATTTAAAAACTAAAATATCAATAAATCCTGCCAAAACATAGATATTTTATAAATATATATTTATATTTAAAAAAGTCTTAACAGGCTAGACTTTATAAATAATTTTACTATATCATTGACTTCAAAATATTTTACTCAGCCATTGCTCATCGGTATTAAATGGGTCTTGGTTAAAGGTTAGGTTACGTTAGGTTAGTTATCTATAAGTATTTAAAAATAAAAAATTATAAATTAGGTATACTTGGATCAGTTGTATTGGTTTCTAAATATAGGTACACAGGTACATTACTAATATATGTAATATACTATTAGGTTATGTTTTTATTGATATATTTTAAATATTGTTAAAATATTTAAATAAGGATACATTTTAGTATACAACTGTAACAATTGAAAGATTCTTCATATACTCAGAAACTTTATATATTTTTGGTTAATAATTAAGTTGGTTTTATAATTTTAGACTATAATATAATATTATGCTTAGTGGCCTAAATAGGCATAAGAGGCCCGTGTGCAATGGGAAATGACTCATATGGGCCCTCAGAAAAAAGTAAATAAGAAGTGACAATATTTAATGTATTATATTTAATATAAATATGAAGTATATGAACTATAACCACAACAAATTGCATATGTATTTTATTTGATAAACACAGTTCTCTACAATTATTATAATACGGAACTTATTTAAATAAATAGGTTTTAGTATGGTTAAGTTAGATTTATTGTTTAGAAATTTGTTACATACAGCCCGATATATGTAGATATTTAATAAGTGAATAAACAGGCAAAATTTAATACACATGAAATTAGATCTTATAAACCGTATTTGGTACATTATAAAAGTTTGAAAATGTTGAAAGTTTATAGAACATCGAATAAAACAAAACAAAATGTATTATATCTACGTTGTAATGATCTTTCAAAATACAATCATACAGCATATTTTGTAATTAAAAACATTTATATAATTTACTTGATAAATAATAACCTTAATATATTTAAAAATTAATGGTATACATAATATCATTTGTTTTCTTTGTATAATCATGTATAATATAAAAACGTCATAAAAAGATGATGCTAAGTCATGATCGATTAAATTAACTGTTAGGTCTTTAATATTATGTAATACAGATGTAGTGTTAATATGAAGAGAACATTTCTTAAACACAAAAGTTGATTTGTAATAACTGAGCTTAACTCATGAATATATTATATGTGTAAATCGTTAGACGATTTAATTATAATTGTTAATCCATTGTAATAAGATTTATTGGTTTTAAAAATAAAACACATTACTTATTGTTTTAAGACCTCAAATCTTTCTTTAAGCTAAAACAATACTGCAGTGTCTAATGTTATACAATTAATATTAATTTTGATATTTTCCTCAGATCTTGAAAGTTGTCAATCACTCTCAATTCAATTTCTTCGTAATACATACGGAAAGTCTTTCATATTTACAGTTGAATTTAAAAGGTATATTCCATTTAATATAAAGTTTCTTAGTATCTTCTGACTTCTACTATATTATTATAAATAGCTTGTAAATTAGTTGAATTTTTAATGGCACTTTCAAGTTGAACAACAGCACAGTTTATATTTTATTCATCAGATTTATGAGGTATAAGTTGAATATGATTAAGTGTTTTAATTACACAGTGATATCGTTATGTTAGTGCAAATATAGAGTCATGGCATATTGGTGTGCCTCCCATCGTATTGGATAGAGTGAATAAATTCCCCTAAGTGTTTTGTTTTTGTATTTTTGATTTAACCTTTTTCCCTAAAGCTAGTAAAGCCTACCATGGTGTACTTACATAGAAAAAAGTTGTACAAGTACATCTTGAAGTGTATTATAATTTCTGAACTTTGTTAGAGCTTTTTACTGTATTCAAGATAACTAAATTGAGATTATAAGCATAATAATGTATATAAACAGCGCTGGGAAAATCAGATAAAATTAATTTTTGAATATTGGTATATTATACTGTCCACTCATATCTGTTGCGCCATCATATTCTTGCCAGAAAAACTTTCTGATATTAAGATTGAATTTCGTTAATGTTTGACAATGTCAAATTGACATAAGAGATTTGCATGATTAACAGCATTATGTCTATCAAGTACAAAAATCCCTAAAAATGATTCTCTGATTTCATTGCTATATAATATTAATTATATAATAATATAATACCTATGTCCTATATACAATACATATAGGTACTTACTGTCTTGGTTATAACTTGTACGATTTCAACCTATATATTATAGTCAGGGGTGGATCTAAGATTTTTTTATGGGGGCTGCTAAAGTTAAGATATCGTATTCTGTATACTTCATCGGTTCATCCAGTATTCCAGTCCATCCTGAAAGCAAAACTCTTTTTAGTTCTCAAAATGAATGTGCTTTAATGCTTAATATTCAAAATGATAAGCACGAGTGGAAACTTTAAAAACACATCTAAAACATACATATTGTAATTTGTAACATTCATATTAATAGATGCAGTTTCATTTTCACAAATTCATACCCAATATTAAAAGCAAAAGTACTAACATAAGAAAAAATACTAAATTATAATACAATTAATTATTATACAAATTATGTTGATGTATATTTAATTAATTGATACGATAGAATTAAAATACAATATTAATTATTATTACCGAAGTAGAAATATTTGCATGTTGAGATTTTATGTTCTGATTTTAAAGCAATTGTGAGTACATTGTTTTTTAATGGTTCAACATTTACTTGATTGAAAATTGTTATGTATTAATCATTAATATAATAATTTAATATAAAATACCATCTGTGATAACACCATTTAATATTTCATAATTGTGTTACCATTATTTTTAGAATAAATTTTCTTTACAATTGCACCTGGTTATTAATTATTAGGAAAAAATTACTTTTCAATTTTTTTTTTTTTTGTTTGGTACTAATTTTGTTTAAAAATGTGCCCAGCCTATTAAAAAATACATGTTATGTAGAGTTTTTCCAGAAAGCTACATCCCAATGGGGGTGCGATAGCATTCTATAGAAACCCCCTCTGGATTCGTTCCTGATTATAGTACTTTTACTACAATACATACTATACGTCTGTACAATATTTATAAAATACTAGTTTGATAAAATATTATTGGCAATTTTAGATCTGAGATAGTAGAAAATTTATTTTTTCTACACCAGACCGAATGATTATTATATTTCTTCTTTGTTATTTTTAACATTTAGTAAGTAGTAGGTACTATTGTATATATATCTACCAATAATTTATTATTGGTCTGTAATTTGTGGAATTTATTTCAAATACCAAAATAATATTGTTTTCATATTTATTATTCTATTGTAAAATATATAATCTAATATAAAATATAGGGTATTATTGGTTTGACTAGAACCCTCATCAGTTGTTGACCCGCGGCGTTTGCCTACCTTGCCCACCTAATATTTATGCCACCGAATTTATACTTTGACTATTCTGGTATGGATGTTTTAAATTACATTTTTCTAATATTTTGATTCCATATTATGTTACTTGAATAAGTAAATAGTAATCAATTTAAGTATAAACTAATTTAATTAAAACAGTTTTACTTGAAACATCAAGGACAAGTATTTTTATTAGTTATCAAAGTAAGAATATTATTATGCATGAAAGGATGAAACGTGCACAATAATTCAAAATCTATAAAATACGAACCATTGTAATAATGATTATTTTTTAAAAAGACTAAACAATACGTCATAATTTTTGAAAATATTAAAAATTATATTTTTAAATATTTTGAGTTATAGCCGTTTAGGTATTTAAGAAATATTACTGTAAAATTGTTTATTATTTTTTTTGAGGTTGCTTGGATTATAATTACAATACAATTGCTCAAACGGGGAGAAGGTACAGTTAGGCTTCAAAAAGTTTGTCTATAACGTTTTAATTAATGATGTTAAGACAAAAAAAAAAAAATTATCAAAACCAATAAACAAAAAATTAAAAAATTAAAATACCGTCAAACAAAATATATTAATAAACACAGTTAAAGGATAAAAATAATCAATAAACGTACTATGTAAAATGTAAAAAAAAAATAACTACAAATAATAATTTTTGTGGTCTTTTTTAATTTATTCATATTTTTTTAAAGTTTTATTATAAGTGTTATGAACAATTCAAAGTTGGATAACTTGTGTTAACATTATAGTTTATATTTTCCGAAATATTTTATATTTTTTATTTTTTAATAGCCTATAATATAAAAAATTAATATTCAATGATTACTCTTTATATAACTTTAAAATATTAAATGGATTTATTCGTTTATTTTGTAATACAACTTATTTTAATGTTAATGTATAATTTAAATGATTAGTGGTGTATTTAATTTTATTAATTTATTTGAAACGATGTATAATTGATCATTTAAATAAATTTGTTTAATTAACTAATATTTCATATCCTTCTCGAGGAACTGTTATAATAATAAGAAAAATATCAAATAAATATGAAACTTGTAAAAATATTTTAATTTTTCTATTACATTTATGGCATTACAATTTTATTTTTATTGATCAGACAATACATTGCTTAAGTTTTAAGTACCTAAACTAGTATTTAATTATCAATAGTTTTCTTTATATCATTGAAAACAGTCATTGGCTAACGAGTTCTATTCATTTTTTAGTTCTTATAATATCTTACTGCGATTATTTATCCTATAAAAATGACAATATAATAAAAAAAAAATTATTTTACAATTAATTAGTTTTATGTAGATTGTAGAAAATATATAATGTAGTAGTATAGTACTAAAGTACTTATGTGCATCTTACCTTACCTATATCTATATGTATATTTTATTAAACAACATAATTTATAAATTATCAATCACGGAACTCTGTTCATTTATAACCTTATTTGCGATTGTTTTTTCTAATCCTTTTTTTTCAAACGGGTTCAGTATAACGGAAATGTCTCGAGTTTCTATTTGTGTGTTGTTATAAAATTAATTTGACGACAAAAGCGATTGAAATGTACTTGTCATGATTTTATTTTATTAAATCATTTCGTTTAAATTATATTTTTTCATTATTTAAATGGGTAATACCAATCTAGTGACAGCTGAATACCGACAGATATCTAATCTTAAATTATGTTTTAAAAAACAAAGAAACGACTATAATATATTATTGATTAATTAAGAATAGTTATTTTATTAATTTTCGATAATAGCTTTTTTTCAGGAATGAACTCTAATGATGTTGAAAATGTATCTATTTATTTTTATTATAAATAATCAATTACACATTCTTGTGCAATTATACATGTCTCCCATGTCTCCACTGTTATTAATTATAAAATATCTTCTGTTTGTTTCTTATACAATACCGAGGAATATATATATGATAAGTTAGTTGATGATATTATTATATTATCTATCATTTTCAGATTTCCATGGTAAATTGATGAGTTTGAAGTTGAAATGGACAGCGATGTATACAATGTAACTATTTTTTTTTTTAAGATAGAATAATTAAAACTATCTCCCGAAGTAAAATAAGAGAATTTAAAAACGTAGATAGGTAACCGATAGCTTTAAAATATGCCTGTATATGATCTATAGTGTGCACTGTTCCCGATAAAGCTTGAAAGCTTGAATAATGTAAAGTCATTTCAGAGTTACCCTCAGCATTATAAGGTCTCTTCAAATTTTCAAACTTTGAAGATAATATTGTCTTCGAGTTTATATATATGAATGGTCTATTTTAATTTATCAAGTTAAAATGATAATTTTTTTTTTAAGTGACGTTTAAAATACATAATTAAATACATTTAAATTACTTATAATTTGTTTCTATAATATAACTTTCGGTAAAAATTGTTTTTCTCAAGAAGTGTTTCACAATTTGTTGTTATTATAATTAATTTTTTTATTATAAAAAAGATAATACACGCACTCAGTATTTTTACAGTTTGATTTTTCTTGCTTTCTTAAATTTATACGCGACTTACTATATTCAAATAACATTTTAAAAAAGTTAGGTAAGCAGATTGATCACAGTAGTTGTCGGTGTAGGTACATCGTCATTATATATATAAGTCATTGTAATATATAGGTATCTGGTATATATATATTACATTTTAGTTTTATAATAAATCATTTCAATCGATACAAAATAAATACAGTGTTTTGTGACTCGTGAGGATTTACCCATTGCGATATCTCTTGAAATATATTTATATTATATTTATACATATTTTTTATAAGTAATGTAGATATCATAATTCCGTCTTTTCATAAAACTCACAGATAAGGAAAATAAGTATTTCATATTTTAATTTGATTTAATGTTTTGGTAAAAAAGTTCAAAAAATATTTTTTTTATTTATTATTTTCAAAAATATTGAAGATAATCATTTTGTAGAATTTAATTTTCTGAAAATGTTGACGTTTCAACAATTTATTTTCATTAATTTTATGACTTTTAATACTTTTTTTAATTTTGAGAAAATTATTTAATACTAAAAAATCAGTGATATGAGATATCAAACACGTGGCCAGCACTAAAAAAATATATTAAAAATCACAAAGTTAATGAAAATCAAGTGTTAAAACATCAAAATTTTCAAAAAATTAAACTCTACAAAATGATTATCTTCAATATTTTTGAAAAAATAAATTAAAATATTAGTTTTGCAACTTTTTTACTAAAACATTAAATTAAATTAAAATATGAAATACTGATTTGCCTTGTCTGTTAGTTTTATGAAAAGACAGAATTATGATATCTCCTTTATTTCAAGAGATATCGCAATTGAAAAATTCTCACTAAAAAACACTCTGTATTCATCACTCCACTCAAAATTTAAAATGTAGTCTTTTAAGTTTTTTTAATTTGTTTTGTATAATTATATTATTTATTTAATTTAAAATTGTGAATTATACAATTTAAATGTATAATTCTAACATTTTTTGTTATTGATTAATAATTATATATATTTATTGAGTAACTAACAAATAAAGTGTACGTTTAGTTTTTAAAACTCTTTATATATTAATGTATTATAGTTCTTAAATTATTTTTGCTTAATGTATAAAATGTGACTCGCATTTTTATTAAGTATGCATTTATTATTAATTTTGTAATATTATAAATTTGCTCATAATAATAATACCTATTTAAATTTAGATATTCCAGTCATAGGCTTGCGCAGACCTGAATTTTGGGGGGTGCCTACAATTTTTTCGGGCCCTTTTTTTTTTTTTTTTTTTTAATTTGGGCCCTCTCTTAACAAGACATATACATATTTTAATAAATTATAATGCATAAATAAATATTACTAGTTTTGATATTCAAATATGAAATAACTATAATGATTTACGACGCAACACTCAACACTGTAGTTGAGTAATTTTATTTATAATTAAGTAGTAATGGACAATGATAGAAAATTACCAATCCCAATTTGGTGATTCGTTTAATCACACACTTATAGCGCCACTAGTCAAACTTTAAAAAAAAAATTATAATATTTTTTTGCAAATTTCTAGAAATATTAAAAAAAAAAAAGGTAATTATTTTGGGGCCTTTTATTAATTGAATCTTGTTGGATCTAAATCCGGCCCTGTATTCAGGTTTTTTTTTGTTTTAATTACATTTTATATTTAGTGGATTATTTAAATTATTTGGATAATTATTTATTCATTTATTTTATTAAGTAGGTAGGTAACTCACTTTTCAATTCAATAAAAATAAATAATAAATAATTTATAACAATTAATGGCAAAAAGAAATAACAATAAACATATTTTAGTTTTTTTTTATATCTAGGATTTAAATTTAATGGTATCTATAGGACTTAAACATTACTATTTACTATAATACTATTACTATAAAATTGATATACTTACGATTTGTTTTGGGTAGAATAAATTTGTCTAAAGAACCTCGAATTTTCTTCAGTTCCAAATCGTTTTTAATTTTTACTTTATGTTTTTGGCAACCGCTTTTAGGTGGCATGATTTTAATTAAAAAAAATAAAATAATACAACAACGTTGGTTGAGTAATCAGTGAACACTGGAGTACTGTAATATTGTTGTAGAATAACACGTAAATAATATTTATTTTAGTTAACAGTCAAATCATAATATTTCAATATTATAACAATTAATAGTAGATATCAGTTTGTTATGTTTACTTTCGATTTTACAAAATGTAAAAATAACTCCATAACCCGTGTCCCGTATAATGGTTTCTAATAGTATCACGGAAATCAGTGGTATTACTAGTTCCAAGTTATATATAATATTTCATTAAATAGCTGCAACTAAAATCTATTTTTAGATAATTGCATTATTTATTTATTATTTTTACTTTAGTAGTCAATAACATCTAGCAGCTAGCTATTGTAATCATAACAAGTTTTACCATGCACATTTAAAATATTTTACGTTGTAATATTTTTTTATCCCTAAACATAATTTTTTTTTTTTTTAATCACATATTTTAGAAAAAAATAACATTTTATTCTAGTAAAATTAGTTAAAATACGGACCCATATATACTATACTATAGGACTTAAATTGTAGGGCCCCAATTATATGTCGGGGGGTGCCCAGGCACACCCGGAACCCCCCGTGCGCATGCCTATGATTCCAGTTTACAATGATAATTTAATATTCAAAGTTAAATTGATTTGATGTAAATGGTATTTGGTATTGGTACATTGTTTAGTACCTATTAAGGTTTTAAATTTTCTATCATAGATTATAATATAGGTATAGGTTTAAATAAATTTAAATTATTTATTACTTATTTCTGTCTTTCGTTTTCCTATTCAATATTTTATGGCTTGGTGATTTTTATGAATTAGTTATTCAATTTTTGAATTACAAAATCACTATAAAAAATTACAGTAAAAAAACATGACCGATAATTTCAAAACTGGATTTATGTAAAAATTCCTTTTTTTCTTTAATTTTTTTTGTTTTTTTTTCTATTATTTTGAAAAGTACTTGGAATTTTTTGTTTTTGAATATCAAAATATTTACTAAATACACTTTACAATCAGCGACTTCAAATAAATTTAAAAATCGTAGAATTTTTCTGGTTTAAAAGGTGATGACAGAAACAAAAATAATAACATAAAAATCATAACAATGGCACTTAATTATTGTAAAATCATCGCTCTGATTAGAATCAAAAATGTACTCTATTATTACATTGTCTTGTATACAGTTATATTATTCAATTAATTTAAAATTGTGCACCATATGTATAATTTTAACTTAATTATAACGTTTTTCGTTATTAATATTACCTACCTATATTGATTTATTAAATATCAGAAAATGAAGTACCTATATCTACGTTTAGTTTTGCAAACTTTTATACAATTCTTAGAAGGTTTTAACATATTATTTAAAATATGACTATCATTTTTATTAAGTATGTATTTATTTTTCATTTTATAATATTTAATTGACTCTTAGTAATAAAACCTGTTTAAAAATGTAAAAACAAAATATCCCAGTTTACTCTAATGATTTAGTATCTAAGTTATACCATTGATTTTAAAATAAACTTATCTATAATCAATGGTTATACCTTTATCAAGGAAATCAAGAATATTTATTATTTTGATTTAAATTAATTTTGAATTAAGTATACCTATTTTTTTATTATTTTGAAGTTAAAACTCAAAAGGTTTATTATTATGAAATAAATATAGTGAAAATGATTGTATAGTTGTAATAATTGCTTTATTTAAAATTAAACACTAAATTTTAGTTCAAACATTTATAGTAAATAACAATTTTTATAATAATATTAGAACTTCTGTCTCTTGCAACATTTTCTGATGTATATAATATGTGTAATTTTTATAATTTGCATTCGGTGTCCTTAATAATATACCTATAAGTATCTATAATAATACAAAAATTTTATAATTAAATGTATTGTGTATTAGTATTAAATAATTTAATGATACCTCGTAGTTAATGTTTATGTATTTTACTTCCGCGTATAACTAGTTATAAATATATAATGTTTAATTTGTTTTTTACGGTTATAATTAAGTTATACAATTCGAACATAGTATGTTATTTAATAATTGATATTAATATATTGTATTACACTACTGCAGTTAATGTTTGATGTTTTCAAATTTTATGTATTTTTTCTTGTCGGGTATCATGTAATAATAAGACACAATCTGAAAATATTTAAATTGTCATTGTTTTATATAACTTAAAATATTTTGTATGCTAGAAATTTCCCATGGTTTCGGTCGTATATCAGTAGTTTTATCATGATTAGCGCGATCACGAGTAAGTAAGTTGAAAAAAGGTATTTTATGTCCTTTCTCAGGGTTCAAGTTTTCTCCGTAACAAATTTTATTAATATCGGTTCTAGCCGTGAAAACGTAACTGCAGGTAGAGTTGTTCTCGTATTTATAATATTAGTATAAGAAATATTTTATTATGTGTCATGTGATACCTATTAAATAAGTTTTTTTTTCGGCTAAACAATTATTATTATTCTGAAACAATTAAAAAAAAAAAAAAAACGGTAGGTGTAATGAATGCGCGCGCCGGAGTAATTTGAAACACGCGATCAGGCGCAGTGCCGTGGCGGATGGAAGTAAACAAAAAATGATGGCGCGTTCGAAAATCTTTGGGGGATCATACACGTTGCCGCGTAAAAGCGCATTCGTACGTTGCCGGCGCGCGTGCGACTACCATCGTTGTGTCGGTGTGTACGTGATTTTATGTTTGTTTTTTCAATACTATTGTGTTATTCGTAGTGCGGTTTGAAATTAATTTTTTTTTTTAGATTTTTAAGATTTATTAAGATGTCGATTTAGATGTGTTGATTATTTTATATTAGCTGCTTACCTAATGGATATTAGACCAATGCATTCACTCACAGTAAGGGATAATACACATATATTTTTTTAAATTTTTTGTGTAGTAAAAATTAAATTTTATATTTTTAGAATAATATTGTATATATTAAAATAAAAATTATTTTTTAATTTAAATTAAATGTATTTTATTAGAAACGTTTGGCCATGTACATTTTGTTCTTACATAAAAGTTAATAAATGTTTTTACATGCTGTGTATTATGGTCATAATTTGTTCTAATTATTTTTTGCATTGAATATCATTTTGAATTTAATTCCTTCTCAATTATTCTTAACTTCTAAGCTGTTTGAATTAAAATTCTTTTAATATTATTGTTAGATGAATATTGGTTATGCAAATGCTCATTACTGAAACTAATTATTTAATTATAGTTGCATTTAAAAAATCTTATATTCATTTTAAATCTGAGAAAGTAAAATAGCATTAGAGACCTGCTTACTGATTTTAAGCTACCTATCAGTGTGTCAATGTTGGAGTAAGTTACTTTTAAAAGGTAATTAAATTACTTTATTCGTTATTTGGAGATAAAATACTAAAGTTCCCTCACTCGTTACTCAAATAAAATTGTAATGAAATTATTTTATTTTTTAATAATAAAAAGAACTTTTTTACTTCCACGTTATAAATAAAAACAGTACAATAATACTTCGCTAATTTTTTATCATTCGTCAACTAAAAACCTACGAAAGTTTAACTAGTTTATAAAAATTGTACCTAGAGAAAATGTAATAAAGTAAAGTAAAATAATATGTTGTTGAAAAAATTAAAAATTGAATTGTGACGAGTTAAAATTCAAACGATGATACCAAATTATATCCATTATAGATAATATTATTTTTGATTAATTATAAATTGTTTTTAAATGTTATTACTAAACACTGTTATCTTTAAATTATGTATAAGTGTTGCACAAACTGTATTTTGAATTTTAATGACTTAAATATTTTAAAATAATTTTTAAATTTTTATTTGATTTTAAAAGGAAACAGATAGGCTGTATTAGAGCGTATAGACATGGGCGCCCATTGGGAGGGGCAAGATAGGGCACTTGCCCCCCCCCCCCCCGGGACAAAAAATATTAAAAACTTGTAACTCAATAAATATTACCATAATATAATTATTATCTTTACATTTGATAATTTTTTATTTTGACTCCCTCTAAAATTTTACTTATGGGCGCCCATGCGTGTAGATATACGTAATCAAGTTGATGAGTGGTGAATGGTGATAGGTATAATATCATATTTGTTTACAATCTTTAACGTTTTGAACAGTGTTGTAAGTAGTTTAAAATTGTTGTAAGACGTAGGAGGAGGGGGCTGATAAATGATAATCATCTAAAAACACTATATTAATTTTTAATTAATCATAATAGATATGATAATATTATTTCATTAAATAAATGAATATTAAATATAATTAAATAAAGATGTATTTATTTACATCTATTTTATTTTAAAATTATTTGTTATTGTACGAGATTAAAAAAAAAAAAAAAATTAAATTAAAAGTATTTAAGTATTAAAAATAACACAAAATAATAATTATAAGTATATTGCACTATTTCCTTATTATTTTTTTAAATGTCTTTATTATCAATATGACAACTGTTTTCAGTATTGGGGATGGACAGAGAGTGGAAACGATTTTGAATCATTAAAGTTCTCAGCTTGTATTGATACGCTTCTTTGCAGAAAAGTTCCATTAAAATGTATGGGTATGTGGCTGAATTAATTGGTTATGTTATTGCCACTTGTTATAGTTCGTATACATTTGGATAAGCAGCTTTAAATATACATTATTTTGTATCTCTTAATTTAAAGTAATTTTTATTACAAGAACTTACAAATTCTAATAAAAATTTGTGTTTTCAAATTTAGATTATAACTATCAATATTTAATAGCTTATCAATAATTATAAAAAAAAAATATTATGTAAAACATAAAATACATTTGGTTGTTGAAGGGGGGGGGAATAGCCCATTTCCGCCTATAGGTTTACGGATAAGTAATGTATAATATTTTTTCTACTGTTTAATATGAGGAAAGTAATGACCGACCTTCCTCCAAATGACCAATTACATATATGTCTTCTCTATGCTTTATTTTAATATAAGTAAAATTATCTAAAAATAATACAATTATATACATTAATTGTGAACGTTTTAAATGAGATAATATCTAAATTTCTTTTAAACAAATACAATTTTAATTTATATTTATTTTGGAGGTAGGTATTATATAGGTACAAAAATTATTGTATACCTACTTATATATTTTAACTTTTGTAGTTAATATTATGTTTTAATTACATTCAAAAATTGTCATTCATAAAATTACTATAGCTATACTGAATACTAAATACTGGCTGATATTATGTTTTTATTAATTAATTTACAATATAATATATTTTTATTACGTACAAAATGTCTTTAACATTATGTATTAAGTTTTCATCTGATTTTTTTTTTTAAAAAACGAGTTAAAGTAACCATGTATTCATAGCACGGGGTTTGATAAAAAGTACAGTTATTTATATTTCTTTAATATTTTGAATATTTGTTAGTAGTTATAGAAGTTATAGATTTATAATAATTACACCACTCTGAAAATATACTTATTGAAAAATAGAATAAAAAAAAATTATTTTTTGTAAGTGCCATCCAAAATCAATTCTGATCTATGTTATGAAATTTTTCAAATGCAGATAGGTACATATACCGAAAAAGAAAAAAATAGACTGACGAAATATGATTAAAACAAATTGATTTTGCTTATAGTGAAAAATTATCTGATTATAAAAAAAGTTCACATTTAAATAGTTCAAATTAATGTTTCAAATAAAAGGTTACTAGAATAAGTTTTTTAAATGTATTCATTTTTAACATTTTTAACGTATCAACTTTAATACTCATTTTGTTTATAAATGATATAGATTATAATATATAAATAGTAATTAGTATTCACTGAACCTACATACAAAATTGAGTTTATTTTTTTTTAACTGAATATTAGTAATTGGTATATTGGAAATAGTAATACTAAATATTGCATGCAATGAAAAATAAAAAGATACACTTTAAGTAAAATTAAAGAGAATTACTTATTTGTTTAACTCAGATTCGGTAGTACATAATTATAAAAATGTATTAAATGTAATAACGGTACCTAGTGTAAATTAAAAATTGTATAGAGAAAGTTACTAAAAACAGATGAATTGTTACTTTTAAATACCAAAAATCAATATTTAAAGTAGGTTAGAAACTTAGAACTATTAGTTTATATTCATATAAAATAGTATTAAATGAATGGTTTGGAATTTTTAGGAAACGCTCTCAAAATTTAAGATTTCTGTACAAAAATTGTGTAGGTACTTAATTATTTAAAGATCAATTATAAAAATTTAATTTAGCCTTAACCAAAGTAAGACATGTGAATTCTCATTATTTGATCAGAAATAGAATCAAACAATACAATTGGTGTGATTGACATACTTACATAAATATGTATTACATACAGTTTGTTTTATAGGTTCACTGTTTATTAATAATTAATAATTAATTTAATTTTTCATGCAATTATATCAATCTAAGTTATTAATTAATTTTAGTTAATTAAATGTGTGAGTAAAATTATCATAAACAGAATTAATTGGAAGTATTTCAAGTAGTATAATTTTTTATTAAAATGTTCGAACATAATAATTATTGATAATAATAATATTTAATTTAAATTCTAGTAAACATTTATTACTGAAAATAAGATCCTTTACCTATATATTATTTTATCAGCTATACGAATACAAATTACATTTTTAGCGCATGAACGAAATATGTAAATGTTATTATTTTTATTTATTAAGAGAAAAATAAAAACAATATGTTGATAATATATAAGTTTGCACAATAAGATTGTGCTAAACATATTTATAATTATATGAGTATTATAATAGGAGAAGTTTATCAATTATAAATACCATAATAAATTACTACTATAATACTACTACCGATAGTATTACAATAACTATTATAAGTACCAACCAAATTTTAAATCATTCTATAATAATTTGATTTTTTATTATATACTCGTACTTAATTAAATAAGATGTAAAGATAGCATACAAATACTGTTAAACATTTCTTATGACCATTTATTTGAAAATAATAATGTATACTTACTTTCGATAGATAATTTTGAACAGTTTATATAGATTATATTATTCAATCATGTATTTTATGGAGAGAATTTCAAAATTATCTTCTCACATATTTTATCATTAGTGGTTAAATTTGTAGTAATAACTGAATAAAATTGTTTGGTTGAACATATTATCTACAGTATGTATTAAAATATTATTAATGATAGTTACTTAGAGATTCATCTTTTACCGTAATTTTTCTTCGTGTTAATTACCGTAGACATGATTTTATTTAAATATAGGTACTATATTAGAGACAAACAATTTTTTTGGTTCATATATTGTTATCCAGTTCCTTTCATACTAATGATGACTGAAGTTAAAACCTGAAGATTTTATTTTCACATCAATTATTTTAGTTAAATCAACATCACTTAAAGTTGTCTCTTTTAGTCATTTCATTATATATTTAAGACGGAGAGGGAATATATTTTATACGATATGATAAATATATATTTATATTTATATATCTAAACTAATATACCTAATAAAGCTGAAGAGTTTGTGTGTTTGAACGTGTTAACGTCAGAGACTGCTGAACCTATTCAAATAAAAGTTATATTAATAGATTTTTCGAGACTCATATAATTTTTTAGCTTATTATTTTTATTACTATAGGTTTAGGACGGCTCACATATTATGAATTTTCTTTTTTCTCAAGAAAATTGAATAGTTCTTTGTTAATGCATAGTGTACTGTACATATTGAATACTGAAATAATAATAATAATAAATGGTATTGATTAGTTGATCTGCATGTGTTGCTATTTTTTTTTAAAAAAAAGATTATAATAATTAATTTGATTTCCAATGTTTAACAAATGTAATATCCTTATGTTTGTTGCTTATAGACTCAAAAACTACTCGACCGATTTTGATAAAAGTTTGAGAGATTATTCTTAGAGATATCAAGAAAGTTTAGAGAGTAGTTCAAACCACTTTCAAAAATGTACCAAATGCTATATATAATTCGCCATAGGCGATTGCTCATCTTAGTTGAATTAGTTCACAAAGCGAGTTATCAGAGCCTATTTTTGTATGTTATTCATCGTACTATGTCTAACACTAAATTACTTGGTGTGTAATTTGGAATTATAAAATGTGTAGTGACTTATAACTAAGATTATGTCAGTTTTATTTAAATGTGTATTTTTTTTGTTTATAACATAATATTTATAAGCTTTAGAATTGTATTTATCAGTTACAAACGCTGTTTTAGATTTATAATCATGGTTACTGTCAAAAGTTAATACTGTTAAATGATATAATCATTTTATTGTAATTGATCTTGTTAATTTACCGACTTAATTAGTAAGTTTTATCTAAGTGTAATTTGGAAAAAAATATTTATAAACTATATTCTGTAGTTGTTGTATTTTTTGTTTGATGACAAATTTAAAATGTAAGTATTACTAAAAAATTTGATCAAAAATAAAAAATGTTATTAATTATTATGATATTTTATAACTTTCTATCTAAAAATTAAAATTAAAATTAATTGGCTTAGAATAGGGAATTAACCCCCCCCCCCCCCAAAAAAACGTTATTTAAACAAATTTGTTGAAAAATCGAAAATATCTTAATAAACTACATAAATAGCTTATAATTTGTTATGTACTTTTTTAACGTAAACTTCTTACTTTACCCATAGATTTTTCCATAATAAAGTTAAAACTTGGGCGCCAAACCGATGCTGATTGGCAAGCGAATTGAGGAACACCAATATATCGTTTTATTTTATGTTTGTTAAATTGTTGCCTGATGTTGGAATATTATAGGTACAGCTAATACATCGAAGTCGAATTATAGGTAATTATTAATCTTATAACACTCCGTATTAAAATAATATTTTATTTGGATAGTTTTATCCATGGTTTTTTTTTTTAATTTGGATATCTTATTATTGAACTATTTTGTTCTTAAAGTCTTCAATAACTATGTATATTTTGATATAAGTATTATAAATATATTAAATATTTTTCTAAGTTTAACTTAAGAATTTATTAATACTTCTGATATAATATATTTCTTGTTTATTATCGTATTAATACAATTTTAATGTATTACCTCATAGAATAAAAGTAGTTTATAATGTATCAATCTATCCTATGGGATATTATTACACAACTAGTAATTTGTAATATTAATAATTATAATAAATCATATTATATTGAATAATTAATGTTCAAATTTTTATAAATTATAATTCATATAAGGCTAAAATATTGGAATGCGCGGGGGGTTATACCAGGTGTGTCTGGACACTTCTGAAATTTTGTTATTAGGGCCTTAAAGTTAAGCTCCTGAACCAGACCCCGTATTTTACATGTTGTTACCAACTAAAATGTAGTTTATAAAATAAGTGATGGAAGAATTAAGTAGTAATAAAGTGTTTTGTGTTTTTATAAAAAAAGTACCTATCGTACAACATTACACATTTGCGTGTAAAAACTGTTTTATAACAGAAATACCGATGTTCATAATAAAAGACCATTTGGAATCATTAATTCTAATTTTAAAAAAAAAGAGAAATATCGATTTTAATGATAAAAAAATTAAGTAATTGAATTACTTAATAACTAGATATCTGTCATATATTTTTTATTACGAATTGCTGTTGTTGTTATTATTATTGTTAATTGTTATAATATACTGTGTCCCACTGTCCCTTGAATAACAAATGTGTGTCCCACGATTTATAACGTGTTTTTAATTTTGTTTGCCGAAATAAGTAATAACAAACATTTAGGAATTTCAACACAAGTTAAAATATTTTGAACTTATACTTGTATTTATTTTATGTATTTTTAGTACCAGTATCATATAAATAATATTATTGTGTAAGGTAAGTGGTATATAGAAGAGGGGAATTTTGGGGAGTTACAACCTCTACACGTTTTTTTTTTGGTGTAAAACTGTCAAAGCCGAAAGGTAACAGTTTAATTAATAAGTGTGTCCCCTACCTAAACATTTATAATAATGTATCAATGTTATTTGACATTTAAAGAGAACTCCTGAAAAAAAGGGGGTCAATAAGTAGGTAATGTAAGTCTGTAAACATCATCTAAAAATCAGATAATGCACACGTTTATGTATAAAAAGTATGGTTATTTCTTTATTCGTTGGTTTGATTATTATAATGATTTCATTAGTTAATATAATTCAATAAACAATATATTTTATATAGACATCACTTAATATTAATAGTTATAGGTAATAGTAAGCTTTTTATATATACGTATTTTAGTTTTATCCTGAAAAAAAAACATTAAACAGTAATAGGGTAGGTAGTATATATTGAGAATACATCCACTTGATGAAATTGTCCATTTCATGAACTGAATAACTTTTCATGAAATGGAAACAGTTTTGTTTCTACTTGGTGCAATAATTAAAATTTTCATGAAGCGGATATATTTTTATGGAATAGATACTAAATTTCATATTGTCTAATTTTTTTTTATCAAATGGTCATCCACCTGGCGAAACAAATATAACATACAACCATTGTCATATTATTTTAACTTACCTACTACTTTACGACAATCGTTATCTTATAAGATCTAATAAGATAAAGATTTTGATAACAAAGATTTATAACGTATTATATTTTGTTTCACCAAGTAGATGGCCATTCGATAAAAAAAAATTACATGATATGAAATTTTAATATTCAATTCGTGAAAAGATATCCACTTCATAAACATTTTAATTATTTTATTAAGTGGAAAAAAAAACAGTTTCCATTTCATAAACTGGATAACTTTTCATGAAGTGGACAATTTCATCAAGTGGATGTGACATAACTTAAAATATTCATTTACTTTATAATGATGATATGAATATTTTAGGGAAAATCATTAGGCTTAAACATACGCATAGTACAAGTAAAATGGGATCTAGAAATGTGGTATTAATAATTTAATTTAATTAACCACATTGTTTATCCAGCAATCTCGTTAAGACATTGACGATTATTATAAGAGTGATCGTAAAAACCAAAGATAATCATAATTCTTTAAAACGCTTATAAAAATATATAATTATAAATAAAAATTCTATAATATCTAAAATATAATTTTAAGCACACGCCATAAGATTCATAATTCATAATCTCATGCATATATTAAATACAAACAACTTTTTCATCTGAAATAATATTTTTTTTTTTATAACTACTTTAATAATTAATATGAGGATTATGATGACATTGATTCTAATACACTGATTTTGTGAAATTATTACCAATGCATGAAAGCTTTTCAATAATTGTGACTTGTAAGTTAATAAAAAATAATATATCTATCTGAGTGCTGTTCTCAATATATACTACAAACCCTATTACTATTTAATATTTTTTTTCCAGGATAGAACTATAATATAACAATTAAAAGTTCTATAACTATCTATAACTATTAATTATAGGTACGTCATTTTTATAAAATACATTATTTATTTAATTATATTAGCTAATTAACTCGTTATAACTGATAATAATCAAGCCAAAAAAATAAAAGATAACCATGTATAATAACTTATTGAGTTCCATACAATTCTATATGTATTGGTGTTAAATGGTATAATTTATTATTTGAGTAAATATGAATTTAAGCAATGATATTATATAACGATAAATTTAAGATAATTTGTACGAAATAAAATATATATTATTAAGGTTTGCTTAATGTTTATATAATATATATTAATAATTAAAAAGTCAATATATGAGTTAATTGGCTTAAATTATAATGTACGTGAAGCTAACCAAAAGATTTTTTTGCTAAATTATGGACTTTTAAAATCTTTTTATTAATATTACTATTTATTACTACGAAAAAATAATCTTAAACTTTGATATTTTATTCATTACATCTATTCCATAAAAATATGAAAAAATATTAATGTTCATAATATAATGTCCTCACATTATAAATTTATTGTTAGAGAAGAATAAGTTCTTAAAAAACGTGAGTCATTTTATGTTTGTATTAAGGATTGGAAGATATATTGCTGAATACGCGTAATTTGTTTTCAGTATAGCCTCAGAGTCATAACCTCATGCACTATTCGTTTTATTGAAATAAGAGTCAACACTTAAACGACTCAAAGGGAAAATACGTGATTTGTTCATAGTAGATTATTTTTTCCAAAGTTTTTAAATTTATATCAAATACTTTTTATGCTACCTGTGGAGTGCCTGTTATAAATTGTATACATATAGGTATATGCGTTATACGTTGTCAGTAGCATGAGTTTGTTGTCTTAGTTTTCAAGTTTTCAACAGATATAATTTTATATCGATATGTACGTGAAAGGATTTTTATGTTTTATGGTATAATAATATTTATAGATGTATTAAATCTGTATAAAATGTAAAAAATGAACTTCTCTTGAACTCAATGTCTCAATGTTATGAATTATGATTGTAAATATACATTTTATACTATATATTATAATATGGTTTAGTGAATATATTACAAAATATTTTTATACGTTTAAATTTCATAAAATAATTTACTTAAAATGTTATTACCTGTAACAGATATAATTATTTAAACATACTATAGTCAGATGTTTATTTTTTTAGCACAATACCTATTTATATAATATATCATATAAATGGAACAATATTTAAAACATTCATACTGTAAATATTAATTTAATTTATAACATAATATGAGTAATTAGTCATTGTATGAGTTTGCTTTGTTGTAATTTTTAAATTTGTTTATTCATTACGGTATCTTCGAATAAGAGAATGAAATTATTCGATTTATCTGGGCCTTCGATTATTGAGTATTGACTATGTATGGTTTTGAGTGATTGTTGTACTTTAGTCTTATTTCTTCGTATGATACCTAAAAAATTGCTTTATCAAAATGTTAGGGATTATGTAGTCATATATATTTTGATATATACCCTTACATGTTAAGTAATAACTTTTGGGGTCGCTAAATGTTAGCTCATTACTATGCATAAATAACCAAATACTTGTTTATATATCCATCAAGAACTCATAAAGCGATATATATTTTGCTAATATTATTAGGAACAAAATATTTGTATGATACTAGAATAATAGTCAATATATATTTATGTACTTTATACTTGACACTTTAATATTTTAAACACGATTTTGTTTACAATGTGCTTATTGGACTTATCATTTCAAACTTTGTCAATTCATCACAGAAAATTTGATTTATAATTGTAATCATAATATTTTTCATTCAAGTAAAATACTGTAAATTAAAAATTATTAATGATTATTTTAAAATTGTTTTTTTTTTTTGTTGTTGTATTAAATGAATTTATAATGTATTAATTATGAATTTGGAATTGTATTTGTATTGATGAATGCTTAAAACTAACATCTATTCTATATTGTTAAGTGTGAATAAACTACTTACTGCTAATGAAATGGCCTAGTTCTGTTATAAAAGATTTTGAAACTTTCCAAATCCAACCAAACATTTTAATCAATGACCGACCTGGCATTCTATAATTCACCAGACAATTTCACTGTTAGTTGGAGCGGAAGTAGTGAAGGGACCATTTGTCATAAATAAACACCGTTAACTAAATAAAGTCAATAGAAGTACTAGTAATGGGTCGTTTTCTTCGTTTTTTAAGCAATTCATTTTTATTTATACATTTTTTAACAATATATTTTTATTATAATATATGCGTATTAAGTTTTTGTCTATTAATGTGTACATTGTACATATAATAATATAATTTTTTTTCAATAAAAAATATACATATTAATATATTATATAAATTATTTAAGTGTCACAGATACTAATAAAAAATGCTTATTTTTTAAATAAGAGGATCGAGTAAGTAAAATACCCAATGAACGAAAATCAATTACATTGTTTATTTTAAAAAACAATCAAGTATATTATTTTATATGTTTTTACATTCGTATAAAATATTAAGGGATTTGGGAAAATTTTTTTCTGAAATATGTTTTTGATGACTTAGTATAAAAGCTATACGGCGAGGTTATTATTTGTTTTAAATATATATTCAAAATACTGAATAGTAGTATAAATTAAACTATACATCATATTTGATGTATGATAAATTTGGTATACCTGCAAATTTGAGTGTAATAGTGAAAATAATGAATGGTGCTGTGACAAGATATAATTTGTTTTTTGTTTAAAGATACCCTCAGTTGTAGTGGCCTTGACATTGATTTACAGATATTGGTTTTCACATTAATTGTATACCTAGTACACCGTTACAAATACACATATGACATATTACACGATACACCTACATAATTTACTTATTAATGACCATTTAAGGCTTAGGATGTAATAGTTTGTTAAATAACTTACCAGCGACAGGACATTATTATTATGGACATTTTCCGATTAATGTAAGATTGCCTCCAAGAGTTCAGATAATGTTATAAAAGTGTTAATGTACTAAATACGATATTTTCTTAAAATATGCTATACAATACGATAACATGACACTCACATCTAATACTTATAGACTATAATAGCCGTACATCAGTTTCAAATGACCGTTCACTTAACCCTCTGAAGTCAGTCAAAAGAGCATTTATTAAACCAAGTGACCAAAATCGAATGTAATTTCGATCAATGCTTTTCTGCAAAAATAGGAGACACCATTAGTATCTATTCTGAATTTGGAATAATAATAATAATATAGAAATTAAAAGATGACAACTATTGTTATGTTTTATTTTTTTTTTTTTTTTTATAATTTATACATAATATAATTCAAAAACATTCAGTTAATGAAAAAATTTTAAGTTACACCGTTAACATTGACATTACTCATCAGAAACAACATTATTATGACAGTGGATTATTATCGACTTTGAGTATTGTATAGTGTAGCTAGGTAATACCAATATTAATTAAAATCTTAATAATTTTTAAATTAATTTAAATACATACATATTGTACATATCCGAAGATAATATTAATAACTAATAATTAATGTAAAATATACTATACTTTTATCATTATATTTTTTTCTTATTCGGTGAAGAAATCAAATAATCTATGATTTTATCCATTCTAATTCAGAATAATTTTTTGCTTACATTTTTAATGAAATTTTCTAAACTGTAATTCAATTTTATAAACCTTAGTGAATGTATATCGTAGTAGCGTATTACTTCGTGAAATCGATTTTTTCACGAAAAGTTGTCCTTTTCCTGAAGTGGAAACGTCTTTTTCACACATTTTGAAACCCGAAAATATTTCATGAAATAGTCGCTTTTTCATAAAACGGCCACTCCAATTTGACATTATGTAACTTTTTTCAAATGAGTCATTCACTCTACGAAATAAAATATTTACCATTAGCATATTAATATTATTATTTATTTTGGTCAGCTATACAATATATTTTACATTCATAAATTGTATTTATATTTGTATAAAGATACATTAAAGTATACAAAGTAATACTTATTAATATTGAATTCATATTAAATATATATATATAGAAAAGAATTATATATTTATTTAAAAGAGGAAGAAAAAAATGTATATAATAGACTTTAATACACTATAGTTATACCTAAAATATATTTAATGAACTATTTTGCACCAAATCGAAGTCTGTGAAAAATAGTATCTTTATTTTATAAAGCTTTTGGAATAAAGGCAGGTACTTTAAAAACGCTGAGTGTTGCCAAAAATGTTTCTCTGACCTAATCAAAGGCTAGTTTATCGAATTATTGCTTTGGGGGTTATTACTTGAACGTTTAATGAAAAGTTGTAAAAAATAAGTGATAAACTTTTCTTTAAAATTATACTATTCAATTTGTTTGGACTGATAATTGTATTTTATTCCTTATCGTTATCGTATTAATTCGTTAATTTTATTTTATTAGATCTTATAAAAAATGATTGAAATATTTTTAAATAAAACAATTTATAATAGCTTAGTACTTTTAATTACTCGTGTGATGTATTTATTATTAAACTATTAGAACAATATGCTTTTAATGAAAAGAGAAAATTGACAGTTAAATTAATACCGTATTATGTTCATCTACATATATAATATTAATCTCTTTATATCTCAAATTCTGTGTTTTTTTTTTTTACGGAGAATAATATATTTTTCAATTATGAATAATTTTGATTTTCTGAAGTGTTTAGTAGTACTCATATGTATTGTTTGTTCTTATGTGTATTTAAATTTTATTATAATATTATACTTGGTGATTATTAAAAATTTTAAATGTCTTTTAGTTTACCATTTGTCTTACAAAGGGTTTTTTTTTTAACATTTAGTTGTTATATTGATTGCATTCCCATCGTTTACGTTATTCATAAAGCATGCCATTTATTAAACTTTATGTTACTTACTTTGTGTAACTATTTGTGTTATATTTAATATTTCTTTAAACGAATCACTTTATTGCATTGTTAGTGAATGTGAGATGACCTAGATGACTTACTTGTGAACAAATTATCTAGTTAATTAATCTGTTTGTAAAATAGCTCGGATCAAACAAAATGTGGGTGAAATGGACGTTGATTATTATGATTGCGTTTTCGACGACAGGCGTAACCGAAGGACACATCAACATGACAACTCGACGAGAATCAACTATTCCACCTACTGCGGTAGAAAACGACACCGAGTACGACGAAATGGCTAACTATACGGATGAGGAATATCGCAATTACCTAGTCGAATACGTTACACCCCGAAAATCCGAATGGGTATTTATAGTCATGCACTCTATGGTTTTCGTTGTCGGGCTTATTGGAAACGCTTTAGTCTGCGTAGCCGTTTACAGGTAAGACATGTCATCATATTTTCATATTTCTTTGTTTTGGTTTGAAGGGTAAAAATCATAATGTTATAATATTATTTTTGTTCATCATAATACGAGTAAACTTTAGCTACAACGACCATTTGCTATGTGCAATTTTTTAAATTACATTATAAAGTTTAGGATTTTTAGAGAATAATAGTAGATTTTGGTTGTTTTCAGTCCTTGGTTTGAAGGCTTTATATAATATCTTTGGAATTTTATACTCTTTGAGATCCTTTGTTTACTTGCGGTATCTATCGGAACAGGGGTGGCTGCAGTTTTTTGTTTGGGGAGGGGGTATTTTTGGTATGTATATATTTATACTATAATAAAATTAGCCATCAAGTGTTTATATAATATACAAAAACTTAACACAATAATTATGAAAATAATTTATTCCAATAGTGAGGGTTATATAGCCAGTAAAATTCAAAAACAATCAATTTATGACCATCCTCTAAAGTTGTAGATATTTTTAAGTAATAGAAATAAAAATCCTTAGGAAAAACAATATTTAGAAAAAAAAAGCTCTAGTAAGAACTTAAAAAAAACCCATTTAAGTTGTTCTTATGTATGTATAAAAAACCTATAGGGAAAGTTATATGCATTTCAAGTTAAAATGTTGACGAAATTCGTAAAAATTATAAAAATAACAAACTACTACTATTTCGTAGTTAGAAATTCATAAAAACTTTTCGTTTCATATTTAGCTTTTGAAAATTTAATACAAGATTCTTTATAAGTAGTTTATACTGAAATAATAAAATCTAAAACATACATAAATACAATTTTTTTATAGATATTTTAAGTTCAAATTTAAAAAAAATTACTTATTTAAACAATAAATAGCGATATTAATTATTTTTTAATAATTTAAAAACATTATTTTTTCGGTATTTAAAACTTAAAGTGTATTATTATATTATTAAAAGCTTTACTATATATATTTTTTAATTGTTATGTTACTAATTACTATGAAATTTTTGGTTTATTTTAATATATTATTTTTTTAGATTCTGAGTGGAGCGAATGGAGGAATAGAGGAATGTATTGGTTTTACAATGATGTTTATTTCTTTTTTATTCTGTAAACACTTTTTCTCCCCCTGAACTTGCTCAAAAGTACAAGTGTAGCATATTTTCTGAAAAGCAATGTTCTTGAGCTGGTACTTTGAAAAGATCATTTTTTGATTTTCGAAACGGCACTCGAAATAAAAGCGGTTAAAGGAGAAAAAACGTACGATATCACGATTTTGTAGTATTAAATAATATTACGGACGACTAATTACGGCTTTGTTTAATAGAAACGAATAAAATTAAATAAAAAAGATCCTCTCGTCCACTTAGAATCGTTTTTTATCGAATGCAATTATTGCATTCAAATCGAGTACCTACAGTAAAATTACACTATACCGTCCGAGGACCGAAGGGACGATGGACAAACATCCACCACCGAAATGCGCTGACCTACTTTTTTTTTTAATATGAACTTAGTTTTACTCTTTTACAGTATTAATATAAATATTTCATTAAATATTGGGTTATATAGGTTGATAAAATGTATAAATATATGATATTATTATAAAGATTAAATATACTAATAATATAATAAATGTATTTTTGTAATGTTTTCGGAAAAAATTTCATCAATCCATTAAAATAATACTAAAAGTAAAATAAATTAACTTAAATATATAAATCAAAAAATATACCATTAAATATACTTAGTGATGTATGCTGACAGCCCGTTTTTGTTCACAATCGTTTTTCTTTTACAATAATATATCACAGTTTCTTCAATTTCAGTTTACCCATAATAGTGAACTACTCGAAATTTATTATACAACAGATTCTTTCTCACTTAGGTACTAGCTTATTTATAAATGCATTTTTTCTACGATGAAATAATTATGAAATTTATAATAATTTAATTAGTAATAATTTTATTGTATTTTTATTTTTGATATTTTGTTTAATATATCTAATAAAACTTTTAAGAATACCTACGATAGTAATCATATTTATTATAGTTTACAAAAAATAATAAAACTCAATTAAATTAAATTTATCATTTTTATTGAAAAATGTTGTGTGTATAATATTGTATTCCAGAGATTTTTTCTTAGGTTCTTTCTACTGATATTTCATTAAAAATCAAAAAATATTTTTGTATTTTGAAATTAAATTAATACATACACCTAGATATATTTAGTAAACTATTATGCTATCATTTTAAGTAGAATATATATTGTTACCACATTTATCAATTAAAATGATTATTACATGGGTAGATAAAACATTAACCAATACACTGTGAATTCATATTTTTATGGATCTATTTTTTCGTTATTATTAGTTATTTATTTAGGTATATGAAAATTCATTATTAATATCAATATTTGGCTATAGGTACAACATACATTGTCTACATTTTATTTTTGTTAAAATAGTGTTGATGAATATGTTGAAATACAATTGTTAATTTATAACAAAATTAATAATGATTAATTATACATTGTAGACATTTTTATCTTTAAATAAGTTTAAATACAACTGATCTTTTCAAATTTCGTTTGATATGATTTACGCTAATTTTTTTTTAGGAATCGAACAATGCGAACGGTAACGAATTATTTTATCGTTAACTTGGCGGTGGCTGACTTTTTAGTGATCCTAATCTGCTTGCCACCAACTGTGGTGTGGGATGTCACAGAAACATGGTTCATGGGCACTATAGCTTGCAAATTGGTTTTGTACTTTCAGGTCAGTGTTTTTTCTTATTATTTCCACAAAATTAGTTTAGTTCTGTAGTACCTACCACTGATTAGGTTGAAAATATATTAAAGGTTAAAAAAACTCTAAAGAGTGTTTTACTTTGTATAAATATAAATCAACGGCGTTCTTTTATTTATAAAAAATAGTAGTATTTTTTTCGATGAAGTCGACTTTTTAGGCAAGAATACTTTAACAATGGTGCTTTGAAAGAATCATAAAAAATTTCATTAAATTTAATTAAGTTTAAGCTCTTCATACTTAATAATTAATTTATCTGTATGCTTATTTTAGATGCATTTTGTGTAAATTATTAGTGAATTTCTGTTTATTCATTACTATTTGAAACAAGGGTTTCTATGCGTTTGTGTATATATTGGCATAGTGACATGAGCTTTTAAGAAGATATTCATTACAATGAAATCCATTTAATGTTTTAGAGAATTATATGTTTCACATTGACATAGTGTATATTCTATACATGCAGTAAAACTAATTTAAATGAATAACACTATGTACAAACTTTTGATACTAAAGGATCGTATGATCTTTAAAGCTTAAACATATAATATTGTTGAACCAAATATTCATTAAAAAAAATTAAGTTTTCATTTGTTTTACATATTTCACTGATTATAATATTATATACTAATATACTCGTACATAAAACAGCAAAAAATTAATTTGAACATTTTAAATTATTCCATAATAATATAATAAGATTTTCAATCTTATTGGACTTGCTACCTAGCTATTTTAGATATATTTTATTTTTATAACTTATATGTTTCAAAAAATTAAAAAGCTGATTGTTAAATCACACTGTTTTTATGTGTAAAAATAGATAAATTTTGAATTGATTTAGTATATTATTACGTAATTGAGATTTTACTTCTGAGCAATCTGGAATTAGAATATTGTTCATTATTACTTAAGAGTATGTTTTTTTTGCTTTAAAAATATCAAGTATATCAGGATATCTGTTCAGATGATAAGGCTAGTTAGGAGATGGGATATTTTGTCCTAAGTAATGGTGTTTAAAAGTTAATAAGCAATTAGGTAATTTTATTTATCTTATGATATTTTTAAGTAATTTAAAGATAATAAATTAAAATTTATAGTTAAGTCGTTGATATTTATGAATAATAATACGAGTAAATATAATAATTATCAAGATATAAATACATACATATTTACATAGTACTATTGTGTTATAGAAAATTATTGAAAATATAAAAATATGAAAAAAATCCATATTTGTTACAATATTGACAAGAATAATTAGGTAAGATTAGGTAGAAAGTTTTAATTGTAAAAGGGTAAATGTAAATAATAGCCTATAACATTTGTTTTCAAAAGTACTGCCAATAAGGCAGAAATCAGATTGGTTGTTTCAGAAATAGAATTAATTATGTTTGAAATATTAGCTTTTGTATCTATAAACTATCAATAGTAGCGAATTTTATACGTAGGCTTTTTAACATTATTAACTATTTTGTAATAGTACCTTTAACATTTTTTTTTTTAGTATGATAATTATTATTAACAAAATTATTCAACATACATTTTGAATACAATTTATTTATTTTTTTTTAATAAAAAATGAACTATCATTCCAGCATATTTGTTTTATTCAAATAAATTTGATATTAAATAAATAAACTATTTGCATAATATTATGATGAATATGGCTCATGAGTTATTATCTCTTTAATACAAAAATTTTTTTTAAATATTATTCAATGTTGTATAATTGTCATGTCAATAAAAATTAATGAATGATATTAATAATAATAAAAAACAGTTATAACTATATGAGTAGGTATAAACTATAAAAGTATTGTGCATATAAAATGTCCGAAGAGCTTAGAATAATCTAACCTTGTTGGATATTATCACGAGTAGGAAACGAAGATTTGTATTATCTTATATAGTTAAATTATCATAAATAAATTCAGATTTATAACACGTAAATACCAAGAATAGAAATATATTCGTTATCACAGCAGGTGATGGTGATATGTGCATCGATATTTTATTAAAAAATAATTTAAAACACTTCAAAATGTATACATAACTAAATATAAAGGAAATTGGTAACATAAGTATAAAATATAAATTTAAATATAGTGAAAAAATATTTTCCAGGTTTTATTTTTCTCAGTTGTTTGTTTAATATATCGTATAGGATTTTTGGGTACATAGGACGACAATGCATAAGTTTCTTTTTACATTTCTATGAAGTTATAGGTACATTTTGATCAAACACATTTCGAGTATATAAAAATATTACTTAATCATCATGATATTTTCTACCATAGTATTATGTTTTACTAGATAATTAGTGATCAAGCATAATTTGAATAATCAGCATAGGTTTATGCAAATAAGTTCTAGGAAAATGTACGAACAAACTTGTTACGGGTGTTTTTTACTGAGAAAACTTTGAACGCTGTCACTACCAATACATTTTAATACTATCAAATACTACTTTTCTGATAATTAAAATATCACAGGGGATCGAATAAACATACATTTTCTTAAAAGTCATTACAAGTAATATAATTTTATAATAATAGCTTGTTTACAGTTAAATTACAGTTTATTGATACGAATAATTTTTAAGTAGTATTGTTCTTCTTAATATATCCAAATTCAATTTTATTGAGCAGGATTCACTAAATTGCAGCTTCTGGATGAATTGTATCTACCCTGCAGACAAGAAATTAATTTTTTAAATTATTATATTTATCGTGTATTGAATGAAGTTTTCTATTTGATTTTTCGATTTTTCTTTAATTTTGGCTTATAATTTGAATAGCTCAAATTTGAAATTAGACTTATATTTATTTAGTAACCTAACTCTTATTTTACCTATAAATTAATTGAAACTAAAGGTAAAGTATTTTATAAATTATATTGTATTTAAATAATATATATTGTTTTATCAATAAATTATAATTGATAACATAAAAATGATTACCTATGTATTATTATTTTTATATGAGAAATAAACTATATATTTTTACTTACACCTAATTCATCAAAAATTAGGAAATTAAAATGTATAAATAATAATCATGCATAGTATTTTTATTTAATTAATTTTAAATATTCAGATACTTGTTTGTTTAATAATAATTAATTATTAATTTATAAATTATGTTGGATACTCAAAAGTATGTACTACTTTTCTTATAACTATTGATGTATTAATTTTAAAAAATATGTTGTTTTTTATTTAATTATATATAATCATTCATAACGATGTATGGAATATTGATGTTTAATATTATAATATACTATTGTTGTTATAATTTATATAAAGATATTGTCACTAATTGCATAACATCATGGATTAGATTTTTATCGTACAGCTTTATACCATTGACCCATAATTGACTCAAATAACTTTAAATTAACAGTTAAAACGATAAAATAAAGTTACGACTATGTAATTAAATAATATATATCAACAATTTATGTTATATGAATGCGTGCCCTACAGCCAATAGCAAGTTATGACCAAAGTATCTCACTTTATTCGTGTATTATTTTATTACAAAAGTTAGTCAAGAGAAAATTATCTCAATACCAGAAAAATTTAAAAGACTCGCAACCTCAGGCATGTTTAAGTGGTACTTTATTCAAGAAAATATGTTTTAGCAACATAATAGTTTTTTTAAATGCTCTATAAGTACCTATAACACTAAATAATTGACAATTTATAGTACATTCTTCAAAGTATACACGTTTTATTGTATTTCATAGTTGAAATAAAAGTTTAGTTATGATTTAGTTAAGCAGTTTCATTAACTTCGATATTAAAATAGAAGACGTAATTAAATTATAAATTATAAGTAATTTATATTTATGACTAAATACTATTAATTTTAATTTGTTTAATTAAAATGTTTAAACTAAATAAATAGGTATTTTTTTTCAAAATCCACTATAGTAAAAAATGACAAAAGGTTGTTTTATTTTAACTTTATATTCATATTTTAATTTCATTGTTGCTTTTTTTTGTTTTAAGAGGTTATAAATTATTTTTTTAAATTATAATATAAACATTTTAACTACTCATAAAAATTATTAGGTTTAATAATAATGGTTATTGATGATAATTGAAAACTATTATTTATTGTTATAATAACATTTACAACATATTTAAGTAATGGTTAAACGGAATAACAATTTTAGGTATGAAAATATTGAATTAACCTTTCGGTAGGTACTTTGATATGAACGAAATTCGTACACTCGGAGAAAAAATTAATTCCTTGATAAATATTATAGAGACTGTATCCAAAACTACTATACAGTTCAAAATTAAAAATGAAATAATTTTATGTTTACGTTGATATTTTATTCCCATGAGTTGTATAATAGTAAAATATAAAAAAATAAATACAAATATTTTTAGTATACGAAGTTGGTTCTCGTCGTTTAAAAAATGTCGCTTATACAAAAATAAAATTATTCAAATTATTTATAAAATATTTACGACGGTTTGTAGAAAATTTGATAAAACGGGCGAAAGGGGAAATATCACACACGAATTTTAAGCAGATTAATTTTTAAAGGAATAGTTCTTAGAATGATAACCTTAATAATTTCAGTAGTATTATATTTTTAAAATTCAAAATAGTCAAAAGACATATCATATTCAAAATATGTCTTTTTGTATGTAATACACGAGTATGATAAAACATTTAAAAGACGATGTTCATGTTTGATACACAAGGGAGTTTTGAATTTATGTTTCAAAAATCACATCTGTTACAAAAGAGGTATATTAAGGTCTATCATTAAGCCTTAACTTTTGGTCTATGACGTTTGTATGACGTAAACGTTAAAACTATTACACTTGAGTATTTAACACACGAATACACAATAACATATTACTAAAGGTAACTACCGTCTATCATAATATCATTAAAGCACAAACTTCACGTATCAATTTACGACAAATGTTTGAAACTTTCTAATGATTATTAAGTATTATTCTCTACTTATAATAATTAATTTGGCATAAATGCTATAATTACATTTTGCATATTGATATAATACAACTGAAATGATTGAACATTAAATTTCTTTTTATAACTTATAAAGTTAGCGTTTAAATTACACGATGATATGTGTTGACATAAACATTAAACCGAACTCTAATAAAATGTATATCTTTGTAGATATGTATTTTGTATGTCTATAACGTTGTCCATTTCATGAAATGTATACAACATCGCGATGTGGATGCGACATATATACTACGAAATACGTCTTTTAAATAAAACGAACGTATGATGATTCTCAAAAATTATTTTATGTAGGTTGATCGTAAGTTTCGTGATTCATAGATTAGTTTTTTTTTTAAATATGATTTGTATTTTTCCTATCCAAGTTTTTATATTATATTTTGTATAATTTTTCTGTATACTTATTATTTTTTACAAGAAAAAGGTCGGAGTATAGTTTATATTTATGGTTAACACGTGATAACAAATGGTAGGTAAAATAAATTGAGCTTCATCTTTTATAACACCATATATTAGACGTTGTTGTTAGTACTGCTTTGCATTTTTCCATATTTATATTATATATATATATAATTCATTGAGTATGATATTTTTTACTATTTATATGTCTATTTTACGCTCTGAAACACATTCCTACTATATACATTTTTTTTTTTTGTTAAAAATGTTATACAAATCTAATTAATTATAGTACTCATGAAACATAATTGTTCCAGGAGTAAAATATTTTATAATTAACATACAATTTTAGTTTTAAGTTGTAATATTTTTACATACAGTTGGTTGTTAAGATTACTACTAGTATTTCATAAATTGATTTTTATACTTAAGTATATTTTACATATTAGTTGTATGCAATGAATTATTACAACTTTATCGAAAATTAATGATTTAATATTAGAACGGAATTTAGAAATACGTTTTGCTTGATAGACTCAGTATTGCATAATGAATAATGATGTATTTATGTATTATGCCGATTGCTGAATGAATAATTCTGATCGTGGATCAATTTATTATAGTATTGTATTATGTATAACATTTAATAATTTTTAGCTCATCATAATAATAATCAATTATATTTATCAACGACTTTGAATATTGTATATGGTTTGTATAGTACAGTATGAGTTTATTTAATAATATATGTATTTGAGTAATCTTTTCAAATTTTAAATCTTAATACCTTGATTAGTAGGTACAGATTCATTTAAAATTAATTGAAAACATTAAATTAAGATAAATGTAATAGTCGATAATAATATGTAGGTATACCTAATTTAAAAGTTGATAATAGATATTCAAACTAAATCCATAAACATTTTTTTTTATGTTTAAAAAATATTTTATCGATTATAAATAGATATATGATATAAAAGCCATGTATTAAAATTAAATTTACAATTTTAAAAGTTTTATGATAAAAATAATCATCATTGTTTAGGTTAAACTAAAAATATTTAATTTAACCGTAAAAAATAACAAATCCTTACAAAAGCATCCGAATTTATTGTTAGAATTGTGTTTATAGTTAACCTTGAATTTAATTGAAAAATTTAACTTGTGTAAAATGAGAAAAATCAAATTTTTTTAATAGTAAAATAGGAATGGTAGCATGACAGAAGGTTGACGTATTTTTATTTTTGAATGACAAAGATCTGTAACTTTGAAAACTTCTTTGTTGTTAATATTAGATATTTTTATTTAAATATTAAAAAGTGATAATACTGATATTATTATCTATTGAAGTTGTTATTTATTTTTAATCTTTTATAAATTGTTTTGTATAATAATATTTATATATAAAGATGGGATTAAGAATGAGTCACATAGTTCGTGTCAATGAATGATTAAACAATATTTTATTTAAAATGAACAAGTTTTATTCACAATATATTTTTAAATATCTGTGAGTCCATTTTAATTAAATATTGGCCATTATACATGGTTAATGAATAATAATAATAGTAATATTTAAGGGTGACGTCAAAAATATTATCTTAATGAAAAAAGAAACCAAAATATAATAATGTGTATTGTATTTTTTATATATTTTTAAATTAAAATTTGAAAATTGGTTTTTGGGCTCATAATCTTATTGTGGTGGTTGAAACCATGTTCTGTTTAATTGAATATGTAAATTACTACTAGACAATGAGAAATATGAAATAAGCAATCTAATAGTAAATTAATTTGTATAAAAGGAACATCAGTGTTTTATAGATATTGCTGGTAACTATAATTATAGAATGTAGGGATAGGAACTCCTAGCTCTAAAACATACAAATTACTAAAAAAAAAATCAATAAAATATTCACTAAAATATACTTTAAAAATCTTTAATTTATTAAGTATCTATAATTATTTGTTTATATTTTATTTAATTATTTTAACAAGGCCATTGAACGGAAAATATATCTTTAAATTAGGAAAAAAACTTTGTAGTTTCTTGTGGATTGTTGTGCTTTCAAAAAAAAAAACCTGATATAGCTGTTAACTACACGAATTTTTAATAAAATAACAGAATGTGATCAATATAATAATCATTATCACCGGAAAATATAAAAAACATTGTGAGAAATACTATCAATTAACTTTCTTACGATGACTTGTGCCGTAACGCGTGTGCGTACAAAATTGAATAATGCAAATTGAAAAAGTACGTATGATACGCGATGTATAACCTTACCTACACATCATGCACAAAACATAATATAATGAGATTTACACATATACTTACAAATATAAGGTGTTAAATAATATAAGAGTATTAAATCTTTTTTTTTTTAAATAAAAATTTGATTTTAAATTACATTTTCAGTTTTCTAAAGGCACTTAAAAGTTATATTTTACTAAATATGCTTTACCACTCAATGATTTTAAAATATGCAAATATATGAAAAATAAAATCTTGGATTTAGATTCCTTATTATATCCATTTACCTAAATAGAATTTTTATTTGAATGTAATTTTGTCATTTATTGAACCATCCAAAATACTACATGTTCATGTTAAAAGTCTCTATTCTTAGTTAATCAGTATGAATCAAAATAATTTTTACTTAGGAAACTAAACATTTAATTAATAAACAAGTAGGCAAAGAATTACCGCTCTGCTTTATATTAGGTGTTGAGTAGATCACTATTACAGGTGTGTTAAATTTGAATTCAATGATATATTATAATTGTATACGAAAAACGATTCTGACCAGAAACAGATAAATTTAGGGCCAGTCGGCCTATATTAAAAATTATATTTCATTATATGTTTTTATGATAGGTACACAATATCCATAGATAGCATATTAAAGTCTTTTATTTCATTTTCAATATTATTGTAGGTTGATATAACTATATAACACGACAGTATTACATTTATTATAATATTAGTATTTAATTGTTAAAATAATTTATATATTTACCATAATATTATCTCAAATTATATAGCTCAAAATGTAATAATATATTTTTATAAATGCTGTAAAACATAAAAAATAGTTTCATAGTATAAATAAATAATCCTTTAAAATAAATCAAAATTAATGTCATTGTGTATGATAAAATTTATAACAATATAATAGATGTAAACGTTTTAAGTTTCTCGAATAATGTTTTTGAATGATAACAAAATAATTAGGTAATTAGGTAACATCGTTATTTATTTTTTGAATAAGTAATTTCGTTCAAATTTTGAACTTGAAATGTCTATAAAAAAAATTGACTTAATATAATTTTTAGATTCTATATGGTTCCATATGAACTACTATTGTGAGGAATTTTGTATTAAGTTTTCAAAACGTAGATATAAAAAGAAAAGTTCTATAATGTTTTTTTGATTTTGTCGAATTGTGCCAAGAACTTCTAATACGCATAGAAAAAATTGTGTCTAGTATGTAGTTTCAATATTTTTGTATATATATTAGAAAAACTTAGTTTGAATTTAGTATTAAATTTTCACGAATTTTGACCGGTGAATGATTTTTTTATTATATTATAATGAAAATGATAATATAAAAATTAAGTTAAAATTTGTAGTATCTATAGTAATTCTATACTGTTACTTTTTTTGAAATATAATAAAATATTAATTATTATTTGAGGTGAAGTAATTATTTTACGGTTGAATATCTAATGATGTAAAAATTTAATTTGGCTTTTCGTGTAGAATTTTTGAATCTTGTAATAGTTTTTAAAAACGTATAGGTATAACAATTTATTTTTATGATTATAACTAAAAGATAATGAATAATGATGCCCCAAGTCAAAATACGACTTGAATATAAAATACAATTAGTTATCGTTTATTAAAAACAATTTAATATTTATAATTAATTTATTTTAGTGCTGTGTAATGTCATCAATAAAAATCTGAAAAAAAATTTAAAAAAAAATGTATTTTAATTAGGATGCATTTATTGTTATTGTTTATTGTTGTTGTAATTTTTAATAATTAAACATAAAATAAAGATAATATATAAGAGTTTGTATTACCTAAATTAAAATAATTTTTTTTAAACAAAAACAAATTCTGTTCATAAGAGTGGTTTTCCGTTAACAACAACATGTATACAATGTTTAAAAAACTATACTTACAAACCCTTCTTATCGTTCGATGATCTTTTTGAAAATCCTTGTAGACGATTATAAAAAGAAAATGGTTCAACAGATTTTTTTGTAAGTTTAACATACCCTACTGTAGGTATTATTATGATTAGAAAGCTCTACCGGGAGTCGTTAACCATCAAATAGATTATAATATGATATTTTATTTTGTTGTAGATAATATCATATATTAACTCGTTTTATTTTATTTGGATATACAGCTGTAAATATTTTCCATGTACCTATAAATGTCACTCTGTAATTATTCATTGTTTTATTTACTTTTATTTATCACGACCATTTTAGGAATTACATTTTTATCTTTTATTTTACGGTTGAAGAAGTTATTGGAACAGTGTTTTTGCCAAAAAAAATATATTAGGGAACAATTTGATATAAGTTGTGGAATATTTTAGGTCAATTATTTTTATTGATTACAAAGAGCTTGAAATTAAATTTAATGCTGAAATAATTAATCAAATACAAGAAAAATAACATTTTAACTTTAATTAATTACAATTAAATAATAACTAATGAATTATAAATTATATGATCATGTTATGTACATATTTTAAAGTTACTAACTTGACTTTAATCCAAAAAAGAATTTAATTTAAACTTATTTAATTTACTAAATATACAAAGAAATAACCACTCAACATTATTTTTTTTATTCCAATAAAATAAAATAAATAATTTATATTTAATTTATGATTTATATAATATATTACAAATTAAATTTAGTATTAATTAAAAAAAAGTATTTTCTTGTATGAAATAATTGTAGTTAATTATTAATTATGTATATTTTATTTGTTGATTCAAGTATTCATTGTTTTGTTTAGCGTGATAAATCAATAAATGCGTATGTCATATGTTTAATGAGTAATTTCAATGTGTATACATGTACATAGAAAATACAAATAAAGTATACTTACAATTTAGGTAGTACACAATTTTTATACCTAGTCAAATCTATGTCTATATTTTAATAAATATAAGTAATTACAAGGAAATGCAACGTTTAAATATTAAGTATTACTCAGTTATCAATATGAAACTTATGTACGATACATCGTAGATAATTAATTTTGTAGAAACTTATAACACACGTCATAAACAAGTATATCATAGTTATTAGTACATAGTACATAATGCATAGGTATGCATATTGCATATAGGTAAATAGCCAATTCGCACATTTCCTTTTCTATTTCATACAATGATTAAATTGTTCTACTAAGATTATTATACATCTTTATAACACTTTTTTTTTGTATTTGTTAAAGGTTTTACAAATTATTAATTAGTCACATGCATGTATTGTTTTACTAAAATTAGAATAAGAATTTTATGCTAGTCATTATTAAATGAATAGGTTAATAGATATCTGACCAACTTTTATAATAAAATTAAAATTATTTTAAAATTATAAGGAGTAAACATTTATAGACCTGATGTATTGGTTAATGTATTATAAAACAAAGAAACTTGTAGGAATTAAATAAAATATAACTATTAACTATATTAACTATTAAATTTAGAATTACTTTCATTTATAAACGATAGATGGACAAATTTTCTTAAAAATTAATTATTATTATCAATACCTGGTACTATATTTGTTTCAAAAAAAAAAAAAAAAAAAATGACTTCCAGATTTTATAATTACAATTTATGTAACTTATTTTTTTATTTCTTGTAGTGGAACTTACTACTTAAGTTCATAATTAAACTTGCTACATAATATACGATTTCGAATTTTCAGCGAAATTACTTATTTTTAATGAAATAAGTACAGTGCACCTTTAATAAGTTGGTAGGTATTTAATAAATTTATGTAAATTCAAAATTTTGAATTAGACATTTTATATTCATAATATGTAATTATTAGGTAATATTTGTACATTTATCTATTGAACCCAATACAACTATACATGTGTACATATTTATTTTTTCTTAAAAAAGAGCTTGTGCTGTAAATATAAAAAAAATATTAAATCATTTTATTAAATTAATTTTAATACACTATAACTGTCTATAATATTTACTAATTGGTAAATTTCTTGTTCAATGTTTATACTTTATAGTGTGTGATATTATACGCAAATTGGGCTACCATTAATTCCATTTTCTGACACGTTTATCGTGTTATTAAAAAAGTGAATCACGAACATGAAATATTATCGAAAACGTGTATCAAATTTATAATAGCCCATAATATTGAAAACCATTTACCGACATCGAATTGCATTAACGCCGTGTCAAAAAGGGTGTAACGCTTTACATTTGTGAATATAATATAATAAACTCACTCTGGTACAGTTCTGAATAAAACTTTGGCTGTGTGTCGGTGTTGTACATTAAGTGTAGTATGGGACAACGGATAGACTGAAATTTCCGGTGGTCAATTTTATTTTTGTATAGTTCATATAGATAGTAATGCATTTAGACGTTGAACCCACAAGGGAACCATTTTGATTTTATTTTATTTTGATATTTTAAATACAAATTTGTTTTTGTACTTTACTTAAATTAAAATTAAAGTACCATCTATTGAATTACCGAGTTACAACAGGAAATTTATCATAACAATAAAACTATAGTTATCGCAGCATGTTTTATGTAACTATTTCTAAAATGAGCAGATAAAAATTTTTAAAACAAATTTTAACAGTTTTTTAAATTTGTTAATAGAATATTTTTTTAGAAATATCTATTACCATGCCACCATGGTTATATCATTAAACCGTATGTAAATATACTTAATGTATTAAATATTAATGTATGTTTTCACATCTTAAACTATAAATTCATATTTAGTTTTAAGAAAATTGAATTTATTAATTTAAAAATATACAATTATATTTAAGAAAAACATATTTTTATTTATTAATTAATACATTCAACATAAAAATGTAATAATATTAATTTGAATTTTGATATACGTAATATATTTTTGTGGTTTTAAAATAAAGAACTTTTTACTTCATAATACTTAATTTTCAAGATAAGATTTAAATATTAAATTAGAATTATTTTATGTATCATAAGGTAAATATTTAATTAACCTGCAACGGAAAATATCAAAATATCACGAGTATATTATAGGTTACTACAAGTCTACAATTTATTTTATATTAGCTTTAAAAACTTGGAAATTACATAACAATTGTACAAATATAAATATTATAGAATAAATAAAACTTAACAACATTATAACTTATTTTCAAATTTTTCATAACACTTGACTGCATTACTTTCAAATTAAATTTTTTATTTTATAAAATGTTTTCGAACTTCAGATAATCATGTCCAACACAACATTTTATGAAGTAAGTCCACTTGTTTCATACACAAATATTTACAGTGTAACATAATGTTTATTTTTCCAAAAATGTTGATAGGCGAATATTCGAATCATAGATAATTAATTATTTTCTATTTGACCACGGCTGTTTTATTAATCAACGCTATATACTCGTACTTTAATGTATCAAACTTCGAATTTTTGAAATGTTTATGATTGTGGGCATGTGGCCCTAAAAAAAAACCATTCATTTGTTGCTGTAATCGGTAAAGTTTTTGTTAATGAAATAATTTTTAATGTTTCAGTAATAAAAGGGATACAAAATATTTCAGGCATGTTTCTATTTCATCTAAATCAACATCATGATAAATTTTATTATAAAAATTAAAGATTAAATTAAATTTTAATTATATATTTATTAAATAATGGTGCATTTTTTAGCAAGCCAATTGGAATTATTTTAAAAGTAAGAAGTGCAACTACACACCCTAATTCCACTTCCAAATGACGTCTCTGAATAATATATAAGGGTACAAGGATATAATATTTTTTAACTTTTGACTGAACTAATAATTATTATAATTTGTAAGAGTAATATTATGTTGAGTAATATTTTAGAGTAATTTTTGTTAATTATTTTAAAACCTTAATGTATTATATAAATTTTTAAAGTTAATAAAAAATCATTATAGATACTATAGTATGTGCCAACCCACGTTTATTATCAAACTTTCATCTTTTTATTTTTATTTAAACTCTTCGGAGACAGTTCGAAAACTAAAAAAAAGGTATGATAAAAACAAAATATTTTAGAAATAACAGTATGGAATCCATTTATAAATTATAACTATTAAACTTATTTACAATTTGTAATTTTTAGTCATTGAAATTTTAAAATGTGCATCTTATTTATGTGATAAACTGATAACTACATAACAATGTATTTATATTAATATTAATAATTAGTGTTCTTTTTAATAATCTACGAAGATCAAATTTCAAGATTTTTTTTTTATTCATTAATTGCTTGGCATAACATGTTTGATTAAGGTTATTTTTTATTTTCTGTTAATCTTTTATTACCTATTCAAATTACAATTTACAAATAATTAGTGATAACAATAACATTTTTTATTTAAATTAATATTCATTAAAATAAAAAGTATGTTATAAAACATTATAGTTGGTGACTTTCAAGAGAAATTCAATCACAGTGAAATTATTGTTAATTTAATTTAGCGTTTTATAGAAGATGACCCATTTCTCCATATTTTTAATTTAACAATTGATTATTATTATTAATTAATAGAAATATACTAACTTATTCTTACTCAATCACTCTAACTTAGCGCTCCTCAACCTGTGGTACGCGAAGAAAATCTCCCTTTATAAAAAATCATAAACGTTTACATTATTAATATGCAAAACAAAAGCAAAAAAATAGTGAGGTGGTACGTAAAAATTTTCAAATTGTGAAGGTGGAACGCGAATATAAAAAGGTTGAGAACCGCTGCTCTAACTCAACAACTTCCTAGAGGAAGGGGTAAATCACTTGTATATTTTAGAGGTTGTCTTTAAATTTGTTAACATTATTAAGCTATTAATTGTCCATTTTATTTAAATATTTTTTTATTGGAAATCTGTTTATATACGATTAGTACATATTGTTTCACTTTTTTATTTTAAACGAAGCGTGGAATTTGTTTCATATTTATGTCTTTTTTTTCCGTGAACACAATTTTGGTGTAACATTTTATCTAGCACAACAGCACTTCAATAGTTTGAAAATTTCATATTATAAATACCTATTATAGTACTTTATAGAGATTGCTTTTTGATTTTATCAATAAATTTTCTAAACGAAAATAAAGAAAAAATAATTAATTGAGAAATATTTTAGAGAAATATTTTTGGTTTTAATAGAGTTTCGCTCAAGATTAATTTTCGAGTACAACGATTTATCGTTGACACCGAACCATGTCTGCATTTTTTACATTGTTTCTCTCAAAAACAATTGGTGTTAATTGAAAATATACTTGACGAAAGTCCAGTTTATATTTAATTTATAATATATAGAGGTGCTGTGATAAAAATTTAAGAGATTTTTTACTGTGTTCAACGAAAAATATCGTTCTTTAACCGTTTAATACAAAACTCATAAAACTTTACAGTTATAATCTTATTCACAATTAAAATATGGTCCTTCGCTTATATATTGAATGTATTAACTTAAAATTGTGCGTATAGTATATTGCATTATTAATAGCAGAAACATAAATATAAATGTCTAATTATTATCAATTAGAAATTTGATGGTTAAGTTATTATTTGATGATAATTTTTAACACATATTTAAACAGACAAATATCTATCCAATAAATTAAAAGATAATAGTACGTTTTATGTTTGTATTCTCAACTTGATAACTTATTTTACCACGTTCGTTGATAGTTCGTTGGTAGCAATTATTTTCGTATATTTATTTAGTTGAAACCCAATTTGAAACATTGTGTTATTTTTGTAATTTTCTTTTTTTCTTCTTTTTATTTAATAAAAAAAAACATCAAAAACAAATTTATTAGTTTTTGGTTTTAAATCATTATCTTCTATATTCTGAAATTAAAACACATATTAAAAATTCAACCTAAATAAAATGGCAAATCCATTGGTTGAAAGTTGAAACAACAGACTAAGCTCAGAGAATTTAAAAAGTCAATACATAATTGGAAAAATCCGAAACTTAGCAGAAGAGAAAACAATTTTAATTAATCGTCTCTGGATAGACGAAACAAGGCTAACTTACAAGTTCCTTATAGGCAAAGAAGAACTTCTTCAGTGCATAGCATGTGAGGTTATTACTTATTTTATCAGTCAATCATACACTAACAGAACACCTATTATCAATAGGTGCATCAAAGATCTTAAAAATTCAACATTTTACCCTACATGGTCGAAGCATTATTATAGGACTAGACATTAAAAGCATCTCAAATTTATTGATCTTCATAAAAAAACCGATTTATTCAATAAAATTTAATAAATTTAGTTTTATGATATAGTGTTATAGGTATTGCATATTTAGTTAAATTTTCTATGAATTCACTTTTAGTAGAATATAAGGATTGTTAGTTTTATATAATAAGTCAACCACATAATATTATATAATACGGTATGTTATTTTACAATGGACAAACATTAAAGTTATTTGTTACTTTCTGATTAATTAATACTGTTTAAGTAAACTAGTCGACTTAGCACCAGTAAGTCGTATATAGTTTTTTTATCAAAAATTATTAAGTAACTAGTGAAAACAACAACGAATTTGATTATGAATTGTTCCACGTATCAGTCTTTAGTGATAGCTATTTTTATTTGTTTCTGTTTAGAAACGTTAAATTTTCGTTAATAATAATATGTATTGGCACTGGATATAGTCTCAATGATCTCCCGAGCGTATACTTTAAAATCAGAATGTAATTCAAAACCTATTCACATTTGTGGAAAACTTTTTATGGTTAATTTAATTTACTTTATTGAAATACTCTATGTAATTATTTACTAAATGTCCATTGTCCATCTATATATATTTATATTTAAATTTAAATATGACGAAATTTTGACATTGATTTTTGCTAAATTTCATTTTATTCTATAAGAAATAAAACTCATACAGATATACTTACAGTGTAAAAATATATTTTAAATAGCAATATATTTTTATGTTTTTCTTTGTAAGTAAATTTATAACATTTTTTAAGTAAAAATGCATAGTATACCTATAGTATTATTGATTATTAAGGAATGTAATTAGATACAATAATAAATATAGATACATTCAAAAATAAATTAACAGTTAAAAGCCTCGAAAGGATGTTTTGCACCTTAAGTGTCTAGAACAAATATATTTAAAATACTACTATTAGAGGATATAATATATATAATATATATATATATATATATGTGTGTTCGATAGTTTGTACTTTGTATTTTAATTATATTGGTAATTGTTCTTAAAACCTTTGATATTATTCAATTTTGTTTAGAATAATATGTTTTTAACTATCTATCTGCAAAATATATACATAGGTATAAATATTTACTATTAAAGTATACTAGTAAAAAAATAGAAATGTTATTCTGAAATTGTATTTATGTCGTGTAATACAGTAGTAAAATGTATACTTGAATCAACGAAATAACCTAATTGTTTATAAAATTCAGTCAAAAATTTGATAGATAAACACATAGAATCAATAAAAATAAGTTAGTAATTATAATTAGTAAATTTACAACATAAAAAAAGTGGGCAAGTGAGTACCGCTCTGCTGTACATTAGGTGCCGTATGGATCATTATTATATATTATAGGAGTGTTAAATTTGAATCCAATGATAGTTATCATTGTATACGAAAAACGATTCTGAACGAAGATGATTTGTCAGCCTAGGATATAATTTCTAGTGGTTGGTGAAAAAGGTGGTTTAAAAAAACCAGCTTATATTAAAAAATATTTTGAAAATTAAATCACGTAAAGAAAACGCGAATCTTAATAACTGGTAAAATTTTCAAGTATCTACGACTTATACTTTTTGAATAATAACAAATATTTAAAATCGTTTGAGGATAAATCGTTATCGTTACGCTATTTCGTTAAAATTTAAAATTCAAACGCACTTAAAATTTTTCCTATAATGATGCTTCGAGTTTTCTCTATAGATACTTGAAGGTAAACTTATGGAAAACTTAGTGTTGTATTTTTAATCCTTAGTTATAAACACAAAAAATTTTATGATTTTTCAACTTCAAATATTTCGCAAATATTCATAATTTTGACGAATTTTCGTCAAAATTTGAACTTCAAATGCTAATAAAAAAAAATTGTGCCTATGTATTCTTATAATTTTTTAATCACTATAAGAATAACATATGAGGAACTTTGTATTAAATTTTCAAGTATTTTGATACGGCCAAAAAAATTTTATCGACACTTAAAAAATATTTTTTCAGAAAAATTGAAAATTTCAGTTGTCTATAAATAGCTCAAAAAAAGTCAAAATATTTTGAAATTTAAATCACGTAAAGAAAACGCGAATCTTAATAACTGGTAAAATTTTCAAGTATCTACGACTTATACTTTTTGAATTATAACAAATATCAAAAATCGTTTGAGGCTAAACTGTTATTTAACGCGGTTTTTGTAAAAATTTAAATTTCAAACACTCATAAAAATTTTTTGTCTGAATCCGGTAGAGTTTTTTTTACAGATAATTGAAGAAAAATGTATGGAGAACCTTGTACCAAATTTTCAAAACTTAGTTATAAAAGAAAAAAATTTTATGATTTTTCAACTTCAAAATTACTTGCAAATTTTCGCGTTTTCGACAGATTTCGTAAAAATTTGAACTAAAAACGCTTATAAAAAAAAATTGTGACTAACGATTTTTAATTTTTTTTAGCTACATTAAAAACAACTCATAAGGACCCTTGTATTAAATTTTCAAAACTTTTTGGTCATCCAAAATTTTTTATCGACACTTTAAAAAAAATTTCTCAAAAAAATCGAAAATTTCAGTGGTCTATAAATAACTCAAAAAAAGTCAAAATTTTTTGAAAATTTAACTATATACGGATACTACTGACATTAACATTTGGTGAAAATTTCAAGTATTTTCAGTGATTAGTTTTTGAATTACAACCATAAAAAAAAATCGATTTGGTCGAAAACTGGTTTTGCGTAAAAATTGCCGTTTTTCCGTCATTTTTTTTTTTGTTTTTCTCGATTTTTTTGAAAACTGTTGGAAAATGTTAACTTTTTACCTTTATAATGCACCAAGGATATTCACTTTTACATCGGAAACCACCCCCATTGTTTGAAATTGGAGCATTATTTCGACTAGTTATGCTGTACACAGACACAAAAAAAAAAAACAAAAAAAAAAAAAAAAAAACATACATCATTGTAAAATCAATACATTCATCACTTCGTTCAGAATCTAAAATATTTAGTATTATATATAACACTGTATTAGTGGTATAAATATTTTAAGTTTAGAAAAATCAATTTAGCGATGGAAAATAACTTTTAATAGAATAAATGTGTACAAAATGGTGGTAATAATATTATTTATTATAAGGCTTTGTTCTAATGTGTGACCTATAAATATAACACCACCTGCACTTTTTTAATCGACTTTTAAAATATTTCACACACACAAACATTATCCGATTAATATTATTAAAAAATTGAATTGTTTATTTTTTGATTTAAAATTACTTTACTTATTTTTACTAATATACAGGTACTTATATAGTTATATTATCAATTATCATAGTATTATTATTCGAGTAATAAAAATTAAATAAAAATAACATGTCATAACTTTATTATTGACGAAAAGAAAGTTGGTGAAGAAAACTTGATGAATAATATTATACTAATTTTCTAAGCTTTTCAAAATTCGAAGTATAGTAAAAATTGTTATAAACATTAAAAAAAAAAAACCTAAATTAATTACAACATTTTAACTCTCTCTATATAACTCAAAAACAGACAAAATATTTTTAAGTTTGTTTTAAATCTAGGAAATGCTAATTCGCTTCTTCCGATTATTAAGAAAAATACGTGTGCAATTTTTTTACTGTTAAATCTCTGAAAAGTACCTATAGATCCACCAATTTACTACCAGAAATCTCTTTAAATATGTAAAAACAGAATTATTTTGATTGTTCTAGAAGGAAATGGTTGAAATAAAAACAATTATGCATTCATCGCATCTTTTCGCTTATAATCTAAAGTTAGATAATAATTTATTGTTTCTTACTTAAACCTAACGTGATACATTGTATTAAATTTCTCAATTACTTAAATTTTGTATATTGTATTAGAACTTTTATGGCTAATTCTGAAGTTAGGTAAGCTATATAATATGATGTATGTTTATTCTAAGTACATATTATGAAGTATAATTTAATTAATAAATAATAATGTTAACTTATTTCATTTTCATTCTTCTGACAAATATTTGCTCTAAATACAATTATAAGTTTATCACATTAAAAGGAAAACTTAAAATAAACATTAGGTAACAATAGCAGGTTATTAAATAATTTAATATAGGTAGTCATGGATTTATTTACCGTTTTTTCGGCAAGTGACAATGAGGTTTTCCCGTACATTTTGTTATGAGGTTTACCTTAGATATAAGGGGAGATTGAAAAGCTTAAAAAGTTATTTGGGTAGCTAAAGCATTATCAACCCCCTCATTATTGTTTGATTATATATTTATTGTATGATTACAATGATATATTAGCATATTATGTACAAAGTTGTTGATATTATTGTATGTTTGTATAAAATATTCAAAGATTCTTAATAGTCTATTAACTATTAAGTATATCTAACGCATACAATGTGATGTTAAAGTCGTTGTTTTATATATTATCTATTTGCTCGTATTTCATGGCTAGGTCGAGATGTTTAGCTAACCTTTCAGGGTCCTAACATAACCTTATGGCTTATACCTTTGTGGAAACGTTTAGTTAGATTTTGATTTAATATATTAATACCTACGGGAATCTGACTGTTCAGTTTAAATAAACGGGCTTTTAACATATTATAATGTTCGTTGGAATTCGTTTTGGTATAGTGGCTTATATATTAAATTAATTTTTTTAGCTGTATAAATTATGCAATAAAGTTTATGTTCAATGAAAAATCATGTTATGTTGACATCGTGCAGTGTGCACTTTGAAGTTTGCACTTAAACAACTTAAACAAATTATACAATCAAGTAGCAGTACATGTCATGCGATTTCAACTTCAATCATTCAACTCACGTGACTTAACATAATTTTACATTATACGAGTATATTTTACTCGCCATACTGTTTAACTCGACTTCATTTACTATGAATTTATGGTATACATATTATATTTACAGTTATATCTTCCACATCTGATGTTGATACTAAATCACGAAAAATTATGTAGGTAAATAAACATTTTTTTCTAACGTGTTAAAAATAGTTTTTTGTTTTTATGTTGCAAAATTATTTTTTAAATAAAAATTTTTCATTTTGAAAATTACACATTTTACTTAATCCACATACTTCTATATTTGTACTCATATATCCTTTTAATTTTATACGTAATAGATAAGATAATATTTTCAACCAAATTATAGTATTATTATAATTATAATATAATAATATTACTTGTAGTTATTATACTTCCAGTAAGTAGGACACATTTTCTAAAAATATATTACTTTAAAGTCTTGTTTAAGTCACTTACATATATATGTCGACTGAAAACTTTACACAAACACACAACTATAAGTTGGTTTGTAAACTTGGCCATGAAAATGTCGATAGTGGGTAGGTACCTATTTTGAAATGCTTTCGTAATTTTGTTATGTTCCTTTATTTTAATAATGAAAACTGAATAGATGTTTATAATCCCATCGTTATGTTGACATATTACTGGTAAACATTAAAAGGAACAAGAATATTGTTTTATTTATTTTTATATTTTACTCAAGACGAGTTAAAAGACCCATTTTATATGGAAGTTAGAGTTTCAGCTCATTATTCGAATGTAAATAGGATATATAATGGTTAAAACATTTTACAAATAAATATATTGGTAAAAGACAACTAATAAATTAGTCAACTCGTATTCGAGATAAGTACAACGCTACCAAATGAGATTACATAAAAAAATGTTGTTTATCATTGCCAATGTTTGCCGAATCTTTGTGAAGCCTTAATAGGCATTTTGAATTCCAATTGATAAGTTTGCACCATTATACAAAAAAAAAAAACAAACCTATAAAATAGATTTATGAGTAAATAGTACGCAGTGAAAGAGGATATAAAAATTAATAATGGTTTTTAAAATACATGTTTACGTTGTTTCGATTTTTGATTGTTTAAAAAATCATCCACATTTAATTGAACTAAAAACATCACAAATTCTTCTAGTACTTGATGATGCCTTTATAATTATTATTTAAAATGTTGTTTTATCACTAAACATTCAACTAATTATCATATTTTTTTTTTTTAAAAACAAAAAAATATAAAAATTTCAGTAAAATTGATTTTTAAATTATAATTTAATAATTTAAATTTTTAAAAGCGGGTAGTAAATATTTTAAAATGATTTTGTTTATTAGATGTAACTTTACATAGCCACATATATTGCGAGCAGTTATTGGATTTGATTACAATATGTACGATGTACAAACCTCATCTATAACATCTGGTTTTAAAGCGAACTACCTAAAACATAGATTAACATTAATAACATTTACTAGATAAACCTTGCTTACTAATCAATATGCAACATACGTACATAGTCGTATATATTGGTGTTTTGTTATGTTAGAATAATAGATTAATGATAAGTAGTATTCGGTGGGTGAAAATGAGTTAATTTATGTAAAATTAAAACAAGTCCATATAATGCAAAGATTAATAAAAAAAAAAACGCTGGAATCGCTCTGTTGTATAGTATATGTATCGAGTGTATCACTTATAAAAATGATTTTGAATTGAGACCGTCTATTATCCAATATCAATAAGGATATTTTGTTAAATATCTTATATTGCCATGGCATATATAGCTCGGATTTTAAAGCATATTATGCTTCTTTTTAGAGAGATAGAAAATTTTTTTTATATGTAAAATGGTTTCGCGTAATTCTGATTCCGAATAAACAAATTTATTTTTGCTTTTTTCGGCTTTTTTTTATGTAAATACTTTTTTTACTCTTTTCATTTCAGCTGTAGAATTTGTATACGTTTATTATGCTACTATAGTAATAATAAAAAATTGAATTAATAAGAAACGTAAAAACCCAGAATTCGTTGTAGGTATTAGGTTATTATTGTTTTCGTTATCGGCTTGTTTATTAAATGTATTGATTAACGTATAGATTATCGATCTACATATTATAGCAATCAGTACCTATCCGATCAGTATGCCTATAACATCGATATCGATCATTTTAAAATGTAAGATTTAGTGCTGTAATTTGAAACCTCTTGTATGAAGTTACACTGTCGCACCGATTAATTCAGTGGATGTAGAGAGTTGTTTTCTATGTATAAAAATATTCCGTCGGAAAATATTATAGTCAATATGGAGTCAGTTTCACTACTGAAAATCTAGAGAAATACATGGTAATTAATTTTTTAATTTTTCAACCTTTTTTATTTATTTTTATAACTAGTTTGTGTTATTTTTTAGTCATGTGTTTTTACATTTTTAAAAAATAAATATACTTCTTTTTTGCTTTTTTAAAACGATCGTGTGCTTTCTTAGTTGCTTATTATGCTTTCAAATCCGTGGCCTAGTAATTATTAATCATTATTAATACCAAATATTAAACTTCAGTTAGTTGATTTTTTAAAAGATTTATCAGCCAAATGTCAACATATTACATAACCTAACTCGTAAGACTATATTAGTCATATAATTGTTCATAAAGGATATATTTATACTATACAATACAAAATAGGTATATTGTTATTTGTTAGTGGTATTAAAAATATGTCTTCACTTGAGAAAGTTTATTTCCTGGTTTTAGATCTGGAAAACGTAGAAATAATTTTTTCCAAATCTAGTTTATTAGTTACACCTTTTTTCTATGTTCAAAATGTTATGATTTTGTGAAATTTATTATCAAATACGGAAATAGTCTATTTTAGTTTCGGGACCTCTGAAGTCTGTGGACCCCCAGTAGTTGCGTCGTTGTTGTAGCCGTAGGTACAACAATTAACATAATTATGATAAGATAAATACTTAATATGTTCTGGATTTTGTAGCTCAATAAAAAGAATGTAAGAAAATTAATTAAAATAATACAATAAAGTAACAGACATATTTTAAAAATTTCTACAAAATTGTTATTTTTAGATTCTGAACGGAGTGATGAATGTATTGATTTTACAATAATGTATGTTTTTTTTTTTTTTGTGTCTGTGTACAGCATAACTAGTCGAAATAATGCTTCAATTTCAAACTTCGGGGGTAGTTTCCGATGGAAAAGTGAATGTCCTTGGTGCTTTATAGAGGTAAAAAGTAAGCATTTTCCAACAGTTTTCAAAAAAATCGAGAAAAACAAAAAAAAAAAATGACGGAAAAACGGGAATTTTTACGCAAAACCAGTTTTCGACCGAATCGATTTTTTTATATGGTTGTAATTCAAAAACTAATCACTGTAAATACTTGAAATTTTCACCACATGTTTATGTTAATGTTATCTATATACAGTTAAATTTTCAACAATTTTTGAGTTATTTATAGACCACTGAAATTTTCGATTTTTATGCAATTGTTTTTTTGAAGTGTCGTAAAAAAATTTTGGATGACCAAAAAAACTTGAAAATTTAATACAAGGTTCCTTATGAGTTGTTCTTATTGTAGCTAAAAAAAATAAAAATCGTTAGTCACAATTTTTTTTTATAAGCGTTAATAGCTCAAATTTTTACGAAATCTGTCGAAAACGCGAAAATTTGCAAGTAATTTTGAAGTTGAAAAATCATAAAATGTTTTGTGTTCATAACTAAAAATTAAAAATACTACACTAAGTTTTCCATAGGTTTTTCTTCAAGTAGCTATAGAGAAAACTCGAAGCATCATTATAGGAAAAATGTTAAGCGCGTTTGAATATTAAATTTTTACGAAATCGCGTAACGATAACGATTTATCCTCTAACGATTTTAAATATTTGTTATTATTCAAAAAGTATAAGTCGTAGACACTTAAAAATTTTACCAGCTATTTAGATTGTCATTTTCTTTTTCAAAATTTTCAAAATATTTTGAGTTTTTTTGAGCTATTTATAGACAACTGAAATTTTCAATTTTTCTGAAAAAATTTATTTGAAGTTCCGATAAAATTTTTTTGGTCCAATCAAAATACTTGAAAATTTTACACAAAGTTCCTCATATGTTATTCTTATAGTGATTAAAAAATTATAAGAATACATAGGCACAATGTTTTTTTATTAGCATTTGAAGTTCAAATTTTGACAAAAATTCGTCAAAATCATGAATATTAATTGCAAATTATTTTGTAGTTCAAAATTCATAAAATTGTTTGTATTTATATCTAACGTTAAATATTCTAGACTGAAAAATCATCTCCGTTCAGAATCGTTTTTCGTATACAATGATACCTATCATTGCATTCAAATTTAACTTAATTTAGTCCAAGGTCCACCCCACTCCCTAATGTACAGCAGAGCGGTATCCACTTGCCGACTTTTTTTTTTTTAATTATATTTGTAATAGTTTTTTAAATAATAAATACATGACTTATAGAGAATATATTTATGAATTAAACTCTGAATTTGATATTATTATTTATTTTATTAAAGCATTGTTGTACATATTTATTTCTGTAATACACATCTAGTTTTATTTGTATTTTATTTCGTTGAAAAAACAAATTATCAAATATTTAGATATTAAAAATCATAATATAAAATTACGACCCCGTGTTTGTATAAAAACAGTTTAAACGCATATATTTTTATTAGGAAATTGTAGATACATATTACATACATTATTTAGTTGACTTATATTTGAAAATTATTGTGATTAGTTTTTTATTCCCCCAAATAATGTCACGGTGACTAGAAAATATATATGTTTTCGAGGACCTACTTGCCCTCGAAAAACTATTTCGGGGTAGTTTAAACAATAAAAGCTGGTTTTTGTACTAACAAAATTACCATATAAATGATCACCCACTCGCCAACATTTATTTCGTACGTGCACTACAACTGTTGGTAAACATCTCACACGCGCGAATCATAGGTTAGCCACCAATGGCCAATGGCTGAATGTAATAATATATAATTGAAACTTAATATATAGAGTGTATCCTGAAGATTTATCAATTTATATTACTGTTTAAATCATCGAGTTCTCGAGACAAACCTTGTGGCTTATAAATTAGCTTAAATGTATGTAAGTATTTTAGCGAAATCATTCATCAGGACATAATTAAAAATACAAAGAACATAAATAGTATCAATAAATTGTATGCTAATAGTATTGAATAAATTAAAGATTGAAGGAATCTACTAAAATTTTTATATGGAAGTAATAGCTTTATTTTTAAAACCAATGATTGTACCGAATAATTTATGTGGTTCATATAAACCTCGGTGGTACAATTATTATTTCTTTTTATTGTTACATAAGATATATAAATCTTTCTAATTCTTAGTCATTATTTTTTTTTTTAAATCGTTTGAATGCATCTGTAGTATACATTATAGTATTTCAAAGAATATATATACCTATATATATATTTGTTATACAATTTTCATGAAATATTGAACAATACTTTTGACATAATATTTAACCTTATATTATAATGTTTTAAGTTTTTATTTTTTGAATGATAATATACATTTTTAATTTTCTATTCTAAAGCTGAATACATTTTAACGTGAATTTCGGTTTAATAAAATTACGTTTTAAGCTACTAGTTTATTATTGATATAGATTTTATATTTTATTAACATGTACTTAATGTCTGAATTTAAACTAGTAATCAACTGTTGTTGTATCTAACGCGCAAGGTGTGACCTTGTTGTGATTCCGAAGTTGTTTCAATCTTGCTTAGATACGTATATTATACTATGGCCACTAAGTATTGAAAATATTATAGTGCACTTAATAACAATTATTATGACGGCGAGTAAGATAAAACAACTATAGTATACAAATTGACCACATACGAATGATTGTTTAGAAAATCTTCAGTTATAGGTACACATCAAAAAATATGAAGGTTAAGTTTATGTTAATAACCGTGAAAATTATTCGTATATGGTATTTATACCATATAATAAACTTGTATAATATGTTTTTATATTAAATAAATAAACGTGCAATGTATATTGGTGACTGTAAAAAATTATTTGTTCGATTTGTTCGATTGAGTAGGTATATTGTAATATATATATTTATTAAATAAGTTTCCACGGTTTTTATAAATAAATATAAACCAGAATACCATAATGAAATATTTCTAGCTTTAACACTGTTCGGAAAATAATACTATTTTTTTTATATTTTAAAAGCTTTATAATGATTGTCTCTTAAGAACACGTCTCAATTGATGTAAATGCCCCCATAATGTAATGGTTCGAGTTTTAAAAATAATGTCTGAGTTATATTATAGAGAGTAGTAATAGAAGTAGCTTGGCTTTTAATTTCATTTGAACTGTTTTATAAACCATATAGGTAGTAAGAATGGATTCCGGGACTTAAATTAACATTAGCTCTTTGTTTTTTTTTTTTTTTTGATGTGGTTGAATTTTAAGTTTTAGTTGTAAATCAAAACGAAAAAGCAATAGGTACAATAAAATGTGAGGATTAATGTCATTTTTAATTCAAAATTTTAATATTTAAGTAACTTTATATGTAATGGATTTTTGAATTGTGGCTGAACATTCCATCTAAAGTGCTAGGAAACTTATACATTATCTAGAATACGTAAGATCAAATTAATTTTGGAACGCTAAAATATTTTATTGTTTTGGATATCTCTGAAACTTATAATGATGTAAATTTGGAACAGAGGTCGATGAGTTACAAACAAATATTCTCAACAATATTCAAATTTAAGTTAGTTAACTAAACAATATACGGAATATGCAGCTGATATGTAATTTATATGATAATCAATTTGTATAAAATATATTTTCTTTAAATTCTATAAACTTACCTACCTCTATTATGACTGGTTATAGTCGTCGGACTAGCTAAATGGGTTGTCTTGAACAAGTGTTGATAATTTATCGGGTTTTGTGTGTGTGTGCGTGTATACACACAACCTATAGCTAGTAAAAAGTAATGAAAACATACAGACTATGGTTTTATAGAATATTTTGTCTCTATAATCGTCGAAATACGACAAAATACAATGAATGATATAATATAGGCATACGGCAGGGTAGCAGTTTCAAAGTGCTGGTAATATGAGCAACACTAATATCTGAAAATTTTGTATAGTTAAGTAACGGTAAGTCTGTAACAGCCAATACATTTAAAGAAACGACTTTACTTAAATTATGTTATTAATTCTTCATGGCTCAGTAATTCACGCAAAAATGCAGATTAAAATTAGCAAAGCGAGGGGGTTATAGGCCCCCTGTTTTACAGTAAACTCATAATGTTTATTGTTAATTGTACATATTTATTTGATTATCAATAATAAACGATGGACATCAGGGGGTGAAATGACTCGAGTCGGTACCACCCCCGATGTTCGATTAATAACGTAAAAAAAAAAAAGGTTAAAATTAGCAGAATTTAAAACAATGATAATGGTCACGATGCATAACACCATAATATTGTAACCGATGTATGTTTATTAAGAAATTATGACTTATATTTACGATAACATAGGTAATCGTATACACAATATTCTTATACATCTGTATGCATATAAAATTATAATATTACTAATTAACTTTAAATAGGATCACGAGTTTCTTAAAGTATCACACCATAATGGGTTTTATTGAATTACATCGGATGCAAATATAAGCAAATAACGTACAAATATTTATAAAACCTAGCTTTGTATGAACTCGTATGTGTATAAAATTTTTTATCAAGTACGCGTATTATTGATGTATCTATAGTGTGTCTAATAAACCTAATTTTAACCTAATGCGTATCGATGTGAATTCATTGGAAATAATATTAAAACTTTATATTTCTACCGGGAGTTCAGGCCAGAGTTACTAGTATTTTAAAAGTAAAAGTTAATGTGTAATGCGCAAAATATATTATATTTGAATGTTATGCTGTGCAACGGTGTGTACAGAAGCCGTTTAATACAAAACAAATGGGGAATTAAATTTTAGTTTCTGAAAATTATTGCCATGTATAGTATGCAAATTGAAAGTACAATATAGATAATTATTATATCATATTAGTTCACTAAAATCTATGCAGTTAATGAATTAAGAATTATTAATTATTACCTAATTATTAAGTACAAATCGCTTGTTATACTTACACTTAACAAAATGTTGCTTATAAATATATATAAATTATTTCTATAAATTGGCTGTCGCAGATTTTAAACAACGCAAAATCAATAATATTAGAACAAGTATTTTAATTTAAGTGAACTAAAAATGTATTTAAAGATTAGATACACTTAAATTATGGTGTTATATTTAATACATAGTAATGATTTACATCACACGTAATGTATATCAACAATATTAATTGACAATCCTAAATATGATGAGCTACCATCATTTACTTATATTTTATTTATAGTTTTAAACTTAATTTAATTTTGTTAATGACTTAATGCATAATTTATTTAATCGATATTTTCCATAATAAATATTAGTATAGATACCTATTATCCTATTATAATATTATTATATATTTTTAAATGAATACATTTTAAATTTGTATTGATACGCACAGATATTATTTTAGTAAAGTAACTTAAATAAAAGTATTTTTATTACTGCAGAATCTTAATAATAAAAGTAACAGGCAATATAATCTAGAAGGAGTTTCTAAGTATAATTTGATTAGTTTTAAAACCAATCAAAACATCGTCAAAAATATATGTTATATATTAAAAGGTTACAACATTGTATTATGATGATATTTAACCGCTGTTTAAACAAATTCATGGGAATACTTTATCTATTTCCTTAAATAATGGTTATAAATATTGTAATACAATTCAAAATCGATTTTATTTATCTTAGTTTGTGTACTTTATATTAACAATGTTATTGTGCAATTTAATTTTATAGTAGATATCTTACGGTTAAAGAATTAAAATGAAAAACCTACATCAAAACTAAGCTTTTATACATATTGGTTTACTATAACGATTATTATTGAGATTAACGTTCCATATACATTTTTATTACTTTCATAAGTTTCTTTATGATCATCGATTAATTTAATATATGTTAGTATAGTTTGAAACCACTTTTAATCAAATATTTATAAATATATATTTGACTATCACAGAATGATTAATGAAAATTCAACGAATTTTCATCAATGGGAAGACCCATTTTCCTCCAGCTATAAATATATTGAAATTACCTTCAATTATTATTTAAAAAAAGTTAGTCATTTTTAATCGTATTATGAAACACATTTAAATTCAATTATCTGGCAATGTAAATTTTTTTTTTCGATTATTATAATAATAATATCAATTTGTGTTCTCCAAAATGATATCTATATAACTAATACATTTCAACACAGTAGTCTGAATTAATAGAATTAATTAATTACAGTAGGTACACCTAAATGCATGATAAATACTTTATTATGCATACAGTGTAGGATGATTATTATAATAATTAAATAAATATATCTATATATTGCTATTTTTTATTATCATGACGTTCAAATTTTCAATTTAAAAGTTAAATTAAAAATTTTAATTATATTTGTTTTCTTTTATTATATTATTTTGTATGTACATATTTTATAAATACACAATATATAAAAATATAATAAATAAGTATAATATTAGCATAATTTATGATAATACATTTTAAAAATATAGTAAGTAATTATACTTGAGGAATAAGCCCTTAAACATGGTATTGTATTGTTTTTTATTTTAGAAAAAATGTTTTAGGATGAGAAAAAAGTTAAAAATATATTACCTAGTGTTAGCACTGTGCATAGGTAATAAGCAAACAAATGTTCTTAAATTTTTTTACAATCTGTTTTACATCAACAAAAATTAGTAAAATATTTAAGAAAGTTAAGTACAATAACATAATCACACAAATTAGTAACAGGCTTTAAAATTCAAATTTTTTTCAAAATATTTTTTGTCTAATTTGTTGTATATCAGCAAAATGGCAATGTAAAAGAGGACATATTTTTAACGAAAGAATTTGTATGGTAGATTAATTTTGAATGAATAGTTTTGTAGTGGCTTTTTGCAAGTTTGTTAACTGTTTTTAATTTTAATTGATTCTTAGAGCTTTATTTGTATTATGTACCACGGTCCATTTGTGATAAGTTCTTAAGGTCTGAAATACTTGAATAGAATGGACGTTCTCGGGTTTAGTAGGGCATAGTTGAATACACTAAGACGATAATGGTTTAATGATTGATTTGTATAATATAGGTAAGCAATGTATTATTAAGACTTATGCTAGAGTTAATATTATAGGACGAAGAAAGTGGAGGCGTGGGTTAAGTTGTTTTCGTTTAATTTAAAGGTAAAATTTAATAAATTATGAGATCATTTTTAGAATTTTATCTTTATGTAATAATAATGTAGATATATGATAAAATAAAAAACTAATTAAACTACTGTATTTTAACTATATTATATAATATTACCTGGTTATATGTATATTGTATTATTGTATGCTCGTTATAAGTTAATAAGAATAACAATATTATATCATATTATATAATATATATTGTTGGAACTGTCTGATGATGGGGTTTTATGATTCGAATGAAAGTAAATCATGTAGTACTGTTGTGTGTACGCAATTTGATAAGGATGGTAGAAGAGCGTTAGTGAATAAAATCTAAAATTGGATTTGACTTTTTCAGTTTGAACTTTTATTGGTTGAATTATTTGTGTATATATTCTGTTGAACCGATTGTTTGGTTTATTTTGCCTTTGAACGGACCTAATAGGATATTCATCAATGATATCATCCATTTTTGCAAACGCGTTTTGAATGTATTACGTTTAACATAATATTATTATATTTCATTGTTCCATTTAGACAATTATCATATGCTAAACCATGATATACCGTGAAGCACTACCTAAGTCATATAACGAGTATTATATGTAAAATTAACTATATATAGAGTATCTGAGTATTATATATTATTTCAAAAATAATAGTATTCTCTTTGATCCACAATCATGTATCAATATACATAATTGACGTGGACATGAAAACTCTATCGGTGAAACGTTATTGTTTTAAAGTAATGCAATTGTGTTTCCTGTTCACTTTAATGTATAGTGATAGTGATTATTTAAACCAATTAACATATTTAAAATAAAAATAACTTGAATAGTTTTTGGAAGAAATAAGAAACAAATAGCTACAGATAATGCAATAATATAAAACAATGTTATTCTATTTTATTTTTAGAATTTCCATTTTTTTTTTTACAGAAAAAACAATTGTACATACAACTTCTACAAATAAGTACCTACTTTAATCTTAATAACAATGTATCACCTAGAGTTAACAACCAAACTTATAATAGTCATACTGTTATATCTAAATATATTATTTTAAAATTAACTAAAAAAATTATGTTTGCTCATCGGACCTTCACGTTTCTTTTCTTAGGACTGTAGAAATTTATATGAATTTATTTTATTTTTAATTATTTTTGTACTTGATAAATAACAATACCCTGAATATCCAGTATCAAATTATTTTTAAAACTTATATTCAATTAAATAAATTTGAGATAAAATATTATTCATATATTTATAACTTTATAAGCATTTAAAACGTTTAAAAAATCAAATTATGTAATAGCTGTAAACTTATCCAGAAAAAATATAACTATAATTATGAAATTAAGATTTTTATGTCAACTAAATATTAAAATTTAATATAATTTCTAATAATCAGAATAGATTTGATTTTCTTATTTGGACGTTTCATAATAAAAAAAAATAAATTTAAATTCTAAAATGTCATCTCTCTTGTAGCATAAACGTGACTTTTATGATTTTTGGTCATACATATATATTTTTTGATGTGTTTCTTTTGAATTCATGTAGCTATTGAAAACGGATATTATATAGAGGATAATCGGTCGATCAGAAATTACATTTCGTTCATAGTGCTAAGGTTCTATATATTCATATTTTACAAGTATATTTCATATTGTATCAGACTTGTGAATTCTTTGATTCGTATATTATTATAAACTACAACACATATATGCATATTGTATTATAAATCGTAGTTAAATTATAAATTATTTAAGAAATATATGATAATTAATGATGTTTCTAATCTATATGTAAATTTAATTCGATGATAAAATTGTCTTTTTAACACGCAAACGTGTCGTGGTGATAACAGTAATAGAGATATTTACTTCCGAATTCTTACTGCATTTTCCGGAATGTCAAGTATTTATCGAGCATACGTAAGTTATAACTTTTGTATTGTTATGTTTTTATTCTCTGTATATAAGAAAATAACATATTTATTATTATAATATTTTGTTCCAACAAATAAAATATAATAATATTATGGTCATGCGAGCTTACACATTGACGACGCACGACGTGTCGTATCACTGGGCCATAAATCAGTTTAATGTTTTTGTTTAAACGACGCCGAATAAACACGTCCAGGTAGAAACGTCGGCTTAAATTCGGCTCACACGTGTGCGCGATCTTATACAGTGCGGTTTTTTTTACCGTTTTTCTACATGTATTTTGTAAAAATGTCCCGTACCGAACACGCTGTACATATAATACGAGTAGGTTTAGTGGTCGTAATACATTTGTAAAAATACTCTCGGTAAACCTTCAAGTTTAACACCTAACCCTTGTTTTGTTAAAAAAAAAACATATGAGATTAATGGTCGTGCACAATGCGTGTTTTTGATAATATTTTTTAACTCGCTTTTTGTGTGCCTTAATCGTTTTTAATTTGGGCAACGGTTGTTGTTTTATAAATTTATTAAGTACACGCGTGTTTAACTACCTTTAAAAATTAAATCCGGGCATTTACGACGAATACAAATAAACTTATATAATTTATTGTTTATATTCCGTTCCCGACAAACGACATTGGTAACAGTTGAATTTTTCACAAGTTCAACGCATATGTTTTTTTAAAGCCTACTGCATCATATTATGCGTATATTGACGTACGAAAGTCGATAGCGATTTGATTTCGTTTGGTACGATCACATTTAGTCGTATGTGTATCGCGTTAACGGATGAACATTTATTATGTAAAATGTATTATAGTGCTTTCGTGTTTTTATATGTACATAACATACATGGAGACAATTATTTATTCGATATTTAATTCGATTCAACACTGTTTAAAATAATTTGTTGTAAGCTGACCGACAACGGTTTGTTGATCGTACGATAAATAAACACAATCAAACGCAATATTTACCAAACGAAATTTTGTTGTTACTTTTGCTTACTTACAATAGTGATATGGTTGAAAATTAATCAAAATGTAGAAAACAATATTGTAAAATACACAAAAATAATAGGTATACTCGAAATGACTTGATGATTGTGTCCTGCATGTAGTTGGGCGACACCTCACGATGAGTTTTATAATATTTAGACTTTATATTATATTATAGACTATAAAGCAGTAGTTTTCAACCGGAGTTACATGTCACCTAGGGGTGAAACGAATAATCAACAAGAAAAGGAAAAAAATAGAAAAAAAAATACATTTTCGCGAAAAAAAATCATATTATTATCAACGTTTTGATTTTAAATATTAAGCCAATATTTTTTATTATTTTGATGTTAGGGCGACGCAGTGTTTGATTCTAGTGGTTAAAGGTGACATGAATAAAAAAAGGTTGAGAACTATTGCTATAGAGGAATCGAGTAACTATAAAATAAATATAATGCAACCAGGTGTGTGATGGGTTAAATTAATAATGATCACTTCTATAACACACCTATAATCATCCATCGACATCTAATAACAAGAGATAAGCTAGCCATATATCCTAAATTCCTACTTGTGACTGTCAAGCTCATCCTTACTGAATTTTGTAATGACTAGACAAAGCGAGTGAGAATTCTACACCATTCGACATTTCTATACGAAATTCTAAGTCTAGACCTAAATACAGCTCTTAATCTAATCACGTTTTTAAGAAAATCAAAGTTGCTTAGCCAAATATGAACTTTATTAAGTTATAATATGGATATTAATGTATTATTAATGCATTATATTTTATAATTTATAAGTCATTGTTGACTAATGGCTATAGTTGACGTGTTGTTATTTATTTAAAAAACATTATTACCATATCTTCATATTTATAGGATCCTTTTGTATATTGAAAATATATTGTATTGGATAATTATCAAATATCATGTTTAGATGGTAATTTTTCGTTTTTTTAATTTAACTTAAAAACGTATTTTAAAATAAACTTAAGTTTTTTTTTCTATTTTAGAAGTATCTTGTGGTGAAATATACTTTTTTTTTTTTTAAAGAGAATCATTATTTTTTTAATATGAATTATTATAATGCGTAGTAGTTTTAGTACTAAAAGTTTTATTACTCAGAAACTATATTTGTTTGAATTTTAATTTATATACATATGCAATATTATCAAAAACATCATCTCAATATTCTATATTTAAAAAGAGTGGTATTAAAATACCGAATAATAATAATTTTATATAATTATACAGTCATTCAGCTTAGAACTTAAATCTGATAAAAATGTTAGTAATTGAACATATATTCTGTAACTATATATATATATGTATTTCGTTTTAGAAACGTGAAGCAGGGAGGTAAATATGGGATCCCATTGTTGTCTCCCATAACATATTATATCAAAAAATTTCAAAAATTAGAGTTCGAATAAATGCATTTTTAAACGAACATATAGGGGATGTGTATATTTGTTGATCACTCTATCAAAGTAGACAACTTACCATCATAACTATACATCTCACCTACATGAAAACACAAGATTGTTTTTTTATCACATGTTATTAAGATATTGACAGGCTATTTTGTTCTTTTATTTATATTTTATTATTTTCTTTTTTAAACATTAACTCCACGTATCATACAATTAAGAAAAATAAACCACGTATACACTACAAGATATAATAACACGTTTAATTCAATTAAATCATTTTTCTCAATGCATAAACATTGTAGTATTTTTTTTTTTCATAATATATATATATATATATATATATATATAGGTATATTTCATATTATATATATATTTTTAAAGGTTTTAGATCCTTTGAATCGTATGAGCCAATACGAATGCTGATATGTTGAAACTGTATGTATATATTTATTATTACTATTATTACTAAAATGTGTTTTATATTTATATATCCTGCACAGAAATATATTGCTATCGCGTTCATCCAAATATACACTGTATCTAATATACTTATAAACCTACCACTGAAGTTAAGACAAAGTGCATTTTTTTTTACAGGAAAATACCGAAGAAAAAAATATTACAAATATTTATAGGATTCATTGCTAGAAATTGAGTTTTGAAAGTTAACCCCTCTCCATTTTTATCAATTTAACATTCATGTAATAAGTAAAATTAGTTTTTTTTAAGATTGTTATTTAATCTTCCAGATTATTTAATAATTAATTTATTAATTATTAAATTAGTATATAGTAAAATAAAATGGGGCAAAGAGTAATGTTACTTGGTGGAGAGATTGTCTTTTTGCATCCCTACCCTCGAACTACTTTTGTGTTTACTTGCGTTGAGCAGTTAATAAGATTAATGAATCGTTTAGAAATCCAACAAAATGTTTTAAACGATAACTATAAAAAATATTAAAACATTGTATATATTTGTAATTCAGATATTAATATTTTTAATAAAATTCAAATGTAAACAGATTACGCGAAAATAATTTTTAAAACGATAGTGTTTAATTTTAATGAATGTATTATACGATATCGAAGATACTTAATGTAGAAACTTAGTTGGATTCATTATATCAAAACCGTGTTATATACAGAACAGAGTTATCCATATAAATAATAAGTTAGTATCTACCTATAATTTGGGTTTGAATTACATAATTTCTATTTAGATGAAATACACATACCAAATTTGTAATACAGAATTTGAATAACTCAGTATTACGAGTATATTAATATACATATTTACAGGTCAGAAATTGTAACTAATTTTTACAATATCACGAATAGTGATTAATTAAAAACTATATTTTTTATAGCGTACCAAATACGATTATGTTAGTTAATATAATACACTAAGGTTATTATTTCAAAGATAAAAATTCAGTTTTTAAGAGAATTATTTATTAATGTTTTTGGAAATATATATTTTTTTATTTAAATTATATGAATTCATTATTAAAACATTTTTGAAAAACAGATATTATGTTTAGTGCAATTTTTATAATTTTAAAATTGTCGAACGACGTTTTTAATTTCATATTCTGAAGAAAAATATTCTTCTGGAAATTTAAGTATATAAAATCAATTTTCCCAGGTCTATTTTATCAGTAATACGTTTTTTTTAGTTCGGATGAGTGAAGTAGTACATATACATAATATGCAGTACTTCTGAGGTACTTTTTACTTTTATTATTTTGATTTGGTTTAAAACATATAATATAAACATATATCTGCGCGACCATGAAATGTATTCATAATTATATCGAGACATTTTATTGGTCATACCAATTATCTATTATAAATTAATAGTAACAGTTCAAAGTATAAAAATATATATATATTTATTATAAATTATAATATAGGTTCTTCGGATTATACATTGTTGTCATTTAACATGACTATACTACGTATACAATAACATACGTGTGTTACTGTCGAATAGCTGAGATAACACGCGCTGTGCGTCTTTAATGATAATATAATACGATATATATGTACATTATATAGACTTCACAGTCGGTGAACATCACGTATACATTATATACATTGTTCATTGTGATAATATTATATGGATACGTATAATATAGTGTCATGTAAAGCTATAAGCAATCTAATTAAACACTTTTGAATATACGAGTACATCTTAATTGTAATAATATATTACGTATATAATTATCAAATATTCATTGGTAAATAATTATATTATTATTTCGAATCAACCGTTTTTAGTGTACCTTAAGATAGCCGAACCGAATATAAACCGAGAAACCTTCACTCAGACTGCACACTATAACCGCGGTATAATATGTTGTATAAATTTGCTGTTGTATGACTGACTGTACACGGCCAAGACTCAGGTGGATTTTAGTTATTTACAATTGTGTGTAACGAAAAAGGCGGAGATTTGAGACTTGTTGTTGAATCCTTATACGAAATTCTCATATTAATTGTTTCACGCAGAATTTTATGACCGTGCTTGTCCATAGATAAAGTTCATTTTTTTTGTTTTTATTTTCCCATTGTTACGTATAAAATATTTTTATCATCAATTTTTCTGGACCATATGATATGTCTGTATCAATCATATTATAGATGTCAATTATTATAGTGCTCGGAAATTTCTGTGTAGCACAGCTTTGACGTCTCAATTATAAAGATGCGATGATTATTTTATAATATAATATAAACTCTGGTATCTTAGTCAATTAATATAATTTTTGAAGTGAAATGTTTTTACGTAATTTAAATTGCTTTCAATATAATATTTTTTATAATGGTCTTTTTTTTTATAATAATTTCGACTAATGCTTCATTTTTTAATTTTTTAATACAATATAACTTTTAGAATCTGTGCAATACAATAAACAATTAATTTGACATACATTATTATAGATATAGATAACTGCAATGATAAGGAGTGATATACAATTATATTATCCAAATTAGAATTAGTTATTATTTTTTTTTTTCATAGCGCAGAACTACAAAGATCACAATACCGAAGTATTTTAAAGCGACAGCGGGAGGTTTGTTAGGAATCGTAATAGAGTATTAAACTGTTATGGGATAAGTGAATTTAAGTGGTAGGATAATCTAAATTGTAAGTTTTTTTTGTAGCGGTCTTTTGCTTAATGATCGACTGTTTCAATATTTAGATTTTATACTTGTGAACGGGGAATGTATATACTGTAGTTAAGAACGAATCAATGAGCGGAAGTGAGTTAATGTATCCATATTGATTGGACTGTCTGTACTGTTTTTAATTAGTTTGGTTTGACACAATTTCGTAGAATATTTTATTTTAAGTCTATAATAGAGTGAGGTAAATGAAACGTTACCACTTTTCTCTAATCATTACTCTTATATGAACTTTAAATTCTTATAAATAAAAATATATACAGCAAAAATGTCATAAACAGATTATGAAATTAAAACAAAGGATGTAATTAAAAAAATTAAAAAATATATCACCAATAAAATACCTAATTAAAAAAAGTATATTGTAATGTAATTTAAACTGTTTTATAATAAAAATTTATCTGAAAACATAATCCAAGATTGTTTATTGTTATAATAAAAATAATTTTAGAATTTGGATGCTAAGCAATATTAAATAATTTTCGAAATAATGCCAAGCTTTAACATAGAACCATTCAACTTCGCTCAGAACCATTTTTCATCGTTTAAAATTTGATATAATAATATGCGTACTATTATCCCTGCGATCGACAGATTTTCGCATCAAAAATACAATCTTTACTAGATTTTCGATCATATTTTAAATTTTTTAGTTTGTCAAAATAGAATAAACTTATATATATTTTACACGTTTATATCAATAAGTTATTAATTTAAAAATAATTAGAATTATTGTATTAATTACATTATTAGTAAAATATGGCTTATACCTACCAAGACGGGTGACATAATACATAATAATGATATAAAATATACGTACCTGCAAATGTATTATATATTTTGTTAATAATAATATATTCAGCATGTGTGTGGTTTACCTCATCTAAATTTTTGTCACCGTGAAATTATGTATTTATTTTGAGCATGATATCACTATATTTATTATAATATAATATATATTGCATAACACAATAATAGTATGTATATTTATGTAAATATAACATACAATATTTTACAGTGAGCCTCAAAAGTCCCGTATCATCTTAATTATCATTATATTTCCGTGGCAAATCGATATTTTTACTAAATGTGAGTTTTTCAACGGGAAAAATGTGTAGACTGGGCCTGCGATTATATTTTTTGTTGTAAGCTTGGCCTGAAAATTAAAGATGATAAAAAAGGTCGGTTGTAAACTTCCCGATACTTTTGACTTAAAATGAAGAAATATCGGCGAGCGAATACGTCAAACACATCGCTTTTAAGTTAAAAAAAAATAGATTTTACTTATATTTTTTGCACTGAATACTCTACTGAAATCCAACATTGCAACATTTTAGCTACGTTTTTAGTTTTTAACACAATTTTACATTTATTCAATGAATTTTATAATATGAATAATAGTATGAAAATGAAAATAAAATAGAATAAAGGGATAGCAGGGTAATGAGAAACATTTCCTTGTGGTATCTTCTGGGTAATGCTAAATGGTTCTCAAAAATATCACAAAAAAAATATTAGTTAAATACCTATAAGAAGATTTTCACATAATATTTTTATTTAGGTCAAATTTACACGTTAATCATTGTTACCTGAAAAAACATGGGGTGACTTTACAATAGACTTTTCAATTGTAATCTATACTAAATGTATGTAATATTATTATATTGAAACTCGTATTGATTATTACTGTTAAAAATTGAATTTAAACATATTGATGTGTAATGGCCGTAAATACATACTTGAGTTATTTGAGACCATTGTGACAAACTGTGTACTGTTCTTTTATACATTACTATGTACCTATCAAATATAGTAAGCAATAAAAAAAGTGGCCGACAGACAATACATACGATTTGTGTGCCTTTGGCGGATAAGTTCCATTTTATTTTTATGGTGTTGTATTTAGAATCAATATTATAAGCAAAATAGCTATATTGTTTTAACGTTATTAAGGAGAGAAAACTACAAAATAATTAAAAAATGTCATATTGATCTTACTAATTTAAAGACATTTAAAACTATATTATATCATATTTGAAACTTTTTTAGCTTAATAACGGTGTCTATATATATAAAAAAAATATATATCATCATAAAACTAATTCATTTTTTTGGAATCCAAAAATTCGAAAATAAAAAAAAATTGGTACATTCATGAAAAATATTATGATGTATTCCGTTGTGTAGATTTATTTCAATCACTATAGAATTTTCGATTATACTAAGTAAATTCTGTCAACATGGTTTTTTCTCAAATTTGCTATGTACTTAACAATAAAACTTGACATACTGTGTGCAGTAAGTTTATATTAAGAGGATGATAACTAAAATATGCTTGATATTTTTATAAGTGTGAAAGTATAAGGCACATATTATATGTACATGTAGTCAGACATTAGATAAATTACTATATACTATAGTTTATCTCTAGATTATAGTGATACAATGTTTAAATATTGTTTATTTTATGCTTATAGTTTTGTAGTTAATTAAAACAGCATTATTGCAGTAATTATTAGGTAGTTTACTGCAGTATATAATTATGATGTAAATCATACAATTTGATACTTTTTTCCAATGTGATAATAATAATGATAGTTTGTTTTAATACTAAAAATACGTTTATGGCTGTTGGTTCAATGTATAAATGATGGAAAAAGAAATATAACTATTACTGATTACAGTTGAGTGCTCTAAATCATAAAATAGTTATTAAAGTAACATTCAAGTTTCAATTTCATTTTTTTTTTTTTTATAATGAATAAATAATATACATTATATCTACCTACATATGGTACTCATTATTTAAGATATTATAATAAGTATAAGTACACTGCTTTTAATATATAAATTAAAACTAAATTATTAATCATACATTTATATTGCTTTCAACAATCACTAATATTTAAACAAACTTCACAAGTTTCCTTAAAATATAATTTAAATTTCCATAACTATGAAATAAATGATTTAAAAAATTTCATACTTAAAGGATTAGCTCATCAGTAGTCGTTAGTAATGTTTATTGAAATTACTAGTTATATTTATGGTTTAATGTACGGGAATATTGTTTAAATGAGTTATAGTTTTTTTTCCTTAGATTCTGATCGAATTTTTTATTTTTACTCATTTATTATACAAAACTTATAAAGTAAAATATATAGCCATATGATGGACAGAACGTTATGGCTTTTAGTAAAACGGACGGTTTAAAATGTTGGATAATAACAATTTATAATAAATTGTATTTTATTTTTGATTTTTATAATACCCTACAACAATGTATTATTTTAAGTTTTTCAGTTTATTTTAAGAATATTGTATTTTTTCCATATTATTTTCAAGCACTGTCCCTAGTAGTGGTTAGTCTAACAGTTTATGAACTCAGTAGTAATACTCGCGGTCATTTTCGTAATTCATGATTTCCGTTGGGATATGTTTCATAATTTTTTAGTATTATGTGGTAATTTAACAAGCAAACTTACCCTTATTTCACTTTGATAATCAATTATTTATTAAATCTATGATTTTTTTTAAAATTTATTTGTATTTCTAAGATCCTTTTTTTCAATAGGAGTTGATTTTTTTTTTTATATAAAATTTAAAGAATATGTGAATTCTGTAGCGATACCAAAAAAAAATTATCCTTTTCTAGTAAATTGTTAATTAAATTAGTTTTTTGAAAATATTTGTTAGTGACTTCTGTAATAAGAATCTAATAATACTGATGAGGTAAACCTGAAACCTTTATGTACAGCAGAATGATTACTACCTTTTTGTTGTATTTTTATTTATTGAAATTTCTACTGTACAATAGAATGTATGCATTAAAAAAATATTTTGTAAAAAGAAATGTGTTCCTAAAACCAATGGGTTCTGAAATCGTGCCCCCTTGGTCCATTTAATTTAGACTTGAACATAAGTGTAGTTATAATGCGCACATCGAATATACGTGAAGGTTCTTACAACCACACAACATATATGTTAATATAGTATATTATTATTGTTGTTATCGATATACGCATCTGATATATTATCGTCAGTGATTTCTTCCTTAATGTTTTATTGTTTGCGTTGAATTGTATTTTCAAAAGGTATAACCATTTTACTTTAGACGTGGATTTAATTGAAACGTATCCGTGTCTAAAAACGTTCTTATACCCATACTTAATTATGACTATTAACTAAATGGTATTATCTAATTTCGTATTCAATACATATAATAGATTAAGTAAGAAAAAAAAAATGAATATAAGTACACGATATAATTTTGTTTATTTTTTGAAGTAAATCGCCTATTATATAAAACCAAAAAAAAAAAAAAAGATTAAATTATGAATACTTTAGTTAAATTAATACGAACTAGAAAATTGATGTAGTAATACTAGTAATAGTAGGTAATGGTAATAATAATATTATAGCTTGTATAATAAATTATGTTTTTATTTAAATTATTAGAAAAATAAAAATTATAACATAAAAGTTAAGTTAAATTCAATAGTAAATTACCACTAGCAATCTCACTAACAACAGGGTTGTCGCGATGTTTTGAAAAAAAAAAATGTTCATCTCGTACCTCCTCAAAAGAAAAATGATATCATTTTTTTAGATTTAAAAATAAACAATTGTGGCCGCTTGTCGACTATTCTTATATAATAGGTATATTATATTATTATGTTGCATTTCATGTATAGTATTCTTTGTCCATATTTTAGGGTAAAATAATGCAGAAATATTTTTCACAGAGCGCATATTACATTATATTTTATACATATTACTATATAAGGTATATAAATAAACTATATGTCAAAACGTCAAAATATTTGAATATTTACTAAAATAATTCTTATTTTTATTGACAATGTTTTGAGAATTAGTTTTATTTACAATATACTACATGCTTAATTGCTATGGCATGTTTCTATAATAATACAATCAGTTAAAAATTAAATATGAATGATTTTATTAATTTGAGTACTTAATAGTCGATATATTGAAGTGTGTAAAAATCAAAATATAATAATACATCTTCACAAATAGGTACACGTGTATGTTTGTTCATATTGAATTTGATTATATTATATTTGAATATAAAATATTTGATTTGAAAAAATTATAATATGTTGCTTCATTCAATATTTCATATTATGTGAGCATAAACAAAAATATTTTTTCCAATGTTTATCTTAACACTATAACATTGCGAATCTTCAATTGTATTGCACTTTAGTCCAAATGTGTCAAAAATTCCTGACTGGTAAAGATCATTTTATGCGTACAATGGTTGTACGTGCTAAGGAAAACAAGGTATAATATTAAATAATTGAATAGTAATCTTGAATTTTTAAAAGCGAGACCGTTTAAATGTTGATAAATACAATTATACGGTTGGTGTAATACTTTATGCAGATCACATGATATATTTAGACAAAATGTTCACAAACAAAAATTTAAATAGTGAAAAAAAAATTCATGCTAATAATTGACACTTTTTAGGAGAATTTTAGAAGGATGTTGAATGCGGACAGTAAAGGTAGTATCTCTATACATTATTTCCATTGAAAAAAAAAATATTAATATAAATTTAATGTTTAATTTGTAGGATATATATTGCGAGAAACATTAACTTTTAACTTATTAGTCAGCTATATAAAAACACAGTTATACTATTATTGTTTATTGTTAGAATATTTATTTGAATAACATTTTGTATAGTTTAGACTTAACATCACAGTAACGTAATAGTAAATGTATATATTCGCTGAATGGTTAGAATTGCATTAATTGTATTATCTGTGAACTGTTTTCACAAGTTCATGGCAACTACATATACAAGACGCATCATTCACCATTCGTCCATTGTGTAATATTTTATTTTTATTTAAATGTGATTCTCACCGTAACAATAACAATTTGGCAAGCATTATTCTCAACTATTGAAACGAATTTTAAAAAGAGCGGATAAGCTATATTGACTTTATTTCAACATCTTTTTTCTTCTACAAAAATCACTTTTCACAACTAGTATACAGAATATTACTCCAAAGGTTTTCAATATTCTATTGTAGTAATTTTGTATAGTATATTAATAATTGAGGTTGTATATTATAGTATATCGTCCCTATTTTTAAGACACACTTTTTAAATTTCCTATTAATTTTCGATTAAACTTATGATTTCTACGAATATATTTTTAAAATGTTTGCTTTTAGTTGGTAAAATAGCTAATTATTTCCTTCAAAGTTAACTGGATCATAATAATTGCAATTTTATAGAAATTGGATACATTGTGATTCTTATGAACTATTAATCATTATATGTAAAAAAGCCCTCATTACATTCGATAAAATTTCACTCGAATTTTTTTTTGTTTTAGATACTTTAAACCCAGTTTCATTTCATACTTAAATTGACCGTTTTTATGACATTCCTCGAAAAAAAATAATAATATATTTTATAATATCAAAAAGCAGGAAGTAATAATATTATATAAACATTATCTTTTACAAAAAGATAAAGCGGTACGTGTTCATGAAATATAATTTATTCTAAGCTATGTACACGTTGACAATGTTATTTAAGAAAAAAAAAATGTAAATTTTCTTAATCTCATTTTTCGTCTTTGAACTGCACAATATTTTATTACAAATAGAAAAAAAGTAAGTGACAAAGTATTCAGCTGTTACTACTTTAAAATAGAGGAAGGTGGGTTTGGAATTTTAACATCATAATCTAACCTGCAGTCTGGATGGTTGATAGTATGTAAATTTTATCAACAAGACAAAACAAAATATTTACCTAAACTTAGGTATATATTATTGGCATGTTGAGAAAGTAAACAAAAATATTTTTTCTTGGTCGAAAACGCAGTAGCTACTTAGTAATTTAATAATGTATATTGTATAATATATAGTTATTATGTTAACAGTATATAAATATTCGTAATTTCGGATATATTTTATTCAAAATGATTATTGTTTAAGTTTATCAAAATAAATTGTTAAATTACTTCTGATATTTTTAATGTAATTCAATAGTTATGTATTTATTATTGCATCTAGGTAAATGCATTTAAAGTTTGAATATGAAAAGTTTAAACCAATTTTTTGATATATTACAAGCATAAAATTCTTATTTATAAGAACTATATTATATTTATTATTAAATATTCAAAATCTAAATAGATACCTACATAATTAAAGGATTAAAACAAATAAATAATTCTGAAACTCAGTTGGTCGTTAAAAATCTTAAAATATACGAGTTAAATTAAATATATATATTTTTGTTTAAAAAACAATAGTTTACCATGATATTGAGTTGTTAAAATGACCACTCTGTATATTGTATTTACAACATAGCCTAGTTAGCACTATATATAATATACCAACATAATATGACAGGACGATAATAATAGTAATGATATAGTTCGTGACTAATAACGTTCAACCACGCTGCGTAAATAACCAAAAGCTTAGTTCAAAATTCGAGTTGATGGATGATATATTTTTGTTTTTATTTTTTGGATCACTTCCGTGTAAGTCCATCCACAACAACTGTCAGCAACGACAACGACAACGAAGACACGATACGCCATCGCCATAGATCTTATCTTTCACGCCACGCGTGTAGAGGTTTGGCGTTTAACAAAAATAATATAACACATAATATTTCGTATTTTATTATTTCTGAGGTTGTTTAATTTTAGCACAAAAAAAAAAAAAATTATAAATTTATCGGCCGATATTTTTTTCAATTTGATGTTATGAGTTGTAGAATTACGCTATTTTTAAGTTTTTTTTTTCAATTGCCTTTGATTTTTGTTTTATCTAAATTAAAATCACCATATTATAGTTGACTGACAGTTTAGTTTGAAAACAATCGTGTTGTCCATCAGAGAACTATTCATCGGTCGATAATAAATCGTTATAATGTGCGCTCTTGCATACATCTTTGTATATTAATAAAGAATCCGACTAAGTTTAAAGTTCTAGGCCGATAGAAAGTCTGTAGTCTGCGATGTTCCTTAAGCCAAAGCTAATAAGTCGATGGTACAAATTACAAATACTACAAGTAGTAGTTTATTTTACTTACATAAGTGTTTAGTAAAACGGTAAATGTACGGGGTAAAAATAAACTAAAACTTGAAGGGTATGATGCTACTACCACCGAACTATTTTATTCTAACTTTAGATATTATAATTGATAATAGATTAACGGGAATGATTATTTGACATTTTTAGGAAAATATTTAGGCGAATTAAAAAAATTGCGATTGCCACTTGTTAAAAGATTATATTATGTATATAAAAAAATATATATGTACTCAAAAACAAAGTGATTTAATTAGTGCTTGTGTTTTGGAATTTATCTGATAAGTATTATAATTTATAACTGCTTGAGATTTGATTAAAAATGTTTTAAAAACCACTTAAGTCGACCAGAAGGATACTTATGTAGTGGGCTTGATAAACAAAAAAAATCACCCTACAGTAATAACACAGCTTCTTCATATTTTAATAATTTTCATCGTCCTCATAACAAATGCAATTCTTCGTCAGAGTGATATTATGCTTCTATTTCACTACATTTATATTAATGAAAATACGGGTTTATTTCGTTAGCAGATATGCAGTCTCTGCGCAATATGATTTTTCCGATTAAAAAGCTCTAGGTTATGTTGCAGATAATAATTCATCGTCACCATCTCGGTTTCACATGCCGCGGGTACGCCCAAGTATAATATTGTGTACCTATGTTTATTTAAGTATATTATATATTATGTATATAAAATAGGAGTTGGACGTAATTGGTCCGTTACGAAATGAATAATTTCTTTTTTTCCTGCAAAAGTTTTCATGGAGTTGTCGGTACCGTGTACAATATTATTGTATTTTATAATATTATGTGTATAGAGTATATCTGCAGAGTTTTAATTTTAAAATTTAAATTTAGTTTAAATATATCATATTAGTATCTTTTAGATAATTCATATACTCTGTATGGATCGCAAAATATGATCGATTATTATCTTCCAAATCGGAATAAAGCAATTGCAGTTTTATCACTGGTACGAAAATTTATATAGCATTAATTTAGACATAAAACGTATATCATATACATTTTCTAGGATACCTACAACTGGAAAAAAGTTTGATATTCTTTAATGCGACATCGTGTGCATGTACCTATATTATATACATACATATAATATTTGCTACGATAATAATACGCGCGAAAAACGGTCAAGTTTCATGTGCAATGAAAGATCTGTTCGTGATATAATTTGTGTCTATTCAAGATTTCATTTAAAGGTGGAAGCGGTTAAAATTAATCCATATTACATTATATCCTATAAGTTCGAGGAAAAATTGACAACAATTAGATTTTTTGAACATTTTATATAACCTCAATTAACGACAAATTAAATAGTTTTTGTAAACTAAAACATTTCATTTATTTACAAAATCAAAACAACATATTATGTATAGGTATGTATATTGTATATATTTATTTGATGTATCTATATTTACGTATTATTTCATACTGCGCTATTAGACCAAATTATCGACACGAGTATTTATCTTAATAACGCTCATCTTTGATGTATCTATAAGTGTAAATTATGAGTAGGTAGATATTTATTTTATTTTATTCAGATTTCTCAACCAATTCCAATGAACTAAATATATTCTATAAATCCGTAATGCTTATAATATAATATTATTCGTGATATTTAAATCAAAAACTATAATAGCCCAGCTTAAATTCAGAATTCAAAAGCAGCCGCTGCCGGCGTTTCTTGACACCTCACGAAAAAAATGCCGCTTAAATTCGGAAACTTTTAAGCTTAAAGACATGAGCTAAGTTATTTCCTTACAAAATATGCAAAAGTATAGATTCCGAGAAAATGGGTTAGAATGGATAGAAAGCAAAGATTACAACAAATTAAGTTAACTTTAAAATGTATTATGACAATAAGTGTATATAATATTATCAGTTACATACGATTATTCCATAAAATATATGTATACATAATCCAGTAATCTAATAGATTTACATTTTATTTTAGTCAATATCCTTTTCTTCTGTGCGTGTTTCCAGTTTTTGTTTTCTTAACACGCTCAAATGATATATATAAATATATAATATATAAGTAGGCATATGGATGTGTTGCAGCATAGGATACATTTTATCTTCAGCTCAATAGTATTATATAGACTGATGCAGACGATGCAGTACACTTTTGTTTATAATATAGCTATATGCTGTGCTCCCACTGCTACCGATTGAGAATTCGATTTTTATAAAACTTGCTACATAACCCAATTTTGGCCAAAATATGAACACACATAAAATACGCCTCTATATCGATTAAACTGTATTTCAGGTCAATATCGGCATCGATATAATTTGACATTGACGCGCATCCACCTGTGTAGATATCTAATAGAGCTTCGTATATTTTAGAACATAATAAAACTATTCTCTACATTTTTTTTGATAAATTTAAGAATAATCTTTGAAACTTTCATCAAAATCAATCATGTAGTTGTTGAATCTATAAGCTACAAACAAAGAATATTACATTTTTTTGTAAATTTCTATAAAAAACAATAAATTAAGCAGTATTTTTTTTAACTTAAAAAATCTCATAGCAACGCATGGTGAATCAACGAGGATGTCAGTGTTGTTTTCTCTCTCTAGCTCATGTGCAATATAAACAAAACGCATTTATGTAGAATAATTTTTTTAACGTTTTTGAGTTATCTTAGAGTAAAATTATCCACAACAAAGAGTATAGAGGATAATATTGTTCAGGGCATGATATACTTATCGATTTGTTTAAATATTGTTTCAAAACAATTTAAACGTACTTTAAATCTGTTTTTTTTTTTTTTTTTGAAAATTGAATACAAAATCGAATAATAATAAAATATAAAACTATTATGTCATACCTTCAAAAATATTATTTTCTATAATTTTTGCAATTGGTGATTTTACTCTTTAGATTACTAAAAAATCATAAAAAACCTATTTAGATTAAAACATCTATGTTGCGCGTAGGTCTGAGAGAGAAAACAAATATTACGCTGACATCCTCTTAATAGACTTAATACCATTTCTACTTTTAAATCGATGTATTATATTAAAAATGACTAATATTTACAGTAATATTTATACCTATCTAGCTATTCAATATATTACACTAGATAATTTGCTTTTATTATATGTGTATATTATGTTATTTACGGGTTGTAGTTTTACTTGGTTGTCAGGTTGCAAGTACATTTGTATTGATATTTAAGATATGTCAATACGATATGCCATTAGTCATATGACTGTGTTGCAAATAATATAATATATATACATTATATATGTATTTTTTATGTAGGTAAGCATTATTTTCTGTTTTTATTTCTGCATTCATAATAATATATCATTATCATAATTATTGTTTATATCAGCGCAACGTTGACGTAAATAAAGTCATCTAAACGGCTATTTTATTATAAAAGCCTCAGTGATATATACAACAATATAATATCCAAGTGGGTCATATATAGTGTTTTGTCGTACCTGTGGATCGATGACGTACATACAGGGAATAGGGATACAGAGATTACCTATTGCACTGTATAACTCCACACTATATATATAATTTAGCGATAAGTCTTGAAAACGCACGTGTCAAATACTTACACATCGAATATCGCGTGTGTAGTATAATACATAATATAATGTGTATGCCCTAGCTGCTATAATATACAATATAGTACTATGCGTGTACTACTATTGTGATGGTTATCAAACATGGCCAATTGCTTATATGTGACATAGAAGTCTACATTTATATTTATATAAACCTATGTACAAGTATTTCGTGGTGTTATAAATAGTGTTTTATGCGTGTTTAAGTGTAAGCGAGCTCGCAGAACGTTTGTGTCGCGACCGAGTGACAAAAAGAAAGTAATTCGTTGGAGAACGCCTTTTGAAAAGAGTCCAACTACTTATATATATATATACGTTATATATGGCCTGTAGAACGCAAAATGTTTTACGACTGTTGAACATAATATACTATATATGTATGCTGTGTGTGTGTGTATACTGATATTCTGGCGATTGGTTTAAATGTTTCAAATATGTTTCATCGTCATTTTGGATGACTAAAAAATTGTCTCAAATTGTCTCACGTCGTCTGACAATGTGAAAAATAGCTCACATAATTTATGCATTATTATAAACAAATGAATGCGCTTGGCCGAGGAAAAAATGTCAATTGTTTGAATTGTATGTGACTAGAACACGCGACGAAGTTGAAAAGGACGCTATATGCCAACTTATTGAAAACAATTTAGCGTTTCTGCGGTCACTATAGTTACTTCTACTGTCGTATTAAGACCTCGCTCCATTGCAGCGGACACCAAACTCAAAACTTAAATAGTTCTATCATTATCAAGTTAAAAACTAAAATGAACATTTTTTTTAGTCTATATTTTAATTTTGGAGTAATGTAAAAAAGTCAAAAATAAAATTAATAAAATTCTAACATTCCAAAACATAAATTTTTAAGAAATTAACAAGTGCCACCCACCCTATTGCGTATACAATTATACACTTCCTATATATTTAGATCTAAAACTAAAAACAATAAAAGAGAAAACCAAATAATTTTACAAAAGATTTCCAAATGAACTAGATTCACATAAAAATCCGCTTTAAAAAAATGTGGCTTCTGAGACTATACCTGATAATGCCAAAAAACCTGAAGCGTATAAGAAGTACCGAGATTGGAAAAATTAATAAATGAAAGTGTCATCAATGGTTTGCTTCTTTCGTCAACTTAAATATATATTTTAGTTTTAAAGTAGAGTATCTAAATATAATAATATTGCAATAATTAATATTTTGTTGTTTATATCATAGCATATTAATATAATATTATAATTAATACATTAAAAATACGCTGGTAATACTAAATACTAATTATATAATAATATGGGTGACAACAATTTGATATATTATTTCTGATACAATTTTACTTATATTTTATGCACGGTATTTCTTAAGTCCATCTGCAAAGATATTTACACTAGGTAGGTACATAATGCTTCTGTTATTTTAGCGTCGCTCTGCGGGGATCACAGTCGTGGCTCAGATACACAGTTAACGGCAGCGAGGGCGTATAAATAGTACCAAGTGTCAAATTTTGTTTCTCTTCTTTTCAAGGCAGTATATTACATTTTATACAGAGCTAGGTATCATTTTGACGTTTTATTGTAGTGCGCATAGTCGTTGTATATCGTTTTACATCGGTTTTATTAGGATATGGTCATTTCGTGTGTGTTTTCTATTACTTTTTTGGTTTTCAAGTGCCATCGTTTTTACATAACACAACCTGCAGTCACATTCTTTTTTTACAGTTTCAAATGTAATAGAATTTATTTTATTATTATATGACTGTACAATTTTTCTTCTTTACTGTTCGACTGTTCTACACATTTTATTGAACATTTGAGCAGCAGTTTGATTAGGTTTTATCATTATTTTTTTATCTATTAGTTTTTCCACTGAATATATTATTTAAAGGGTTGCTATACCCGTAAAACTATATTATAATATTGTTAATAATTTTAACATATTATAATTTATAAAACCAATTCAACTGTTTCAGATTATAATATTCTATTATAATATAGTGTCATATACAATATTATAAAGTTATCGGTTGTTTGCACAATCATACAGTGTTCATATGCTTTGGGTGGACTAGTGGCTGCTCAAATTTATGTTTATGTTGTTAAAAATACAGTATCGACAACATTGTGGTCTATGAACGCATATGAGCAAATGGAAAACGTGCAATTTCAATGATTATTAAACGTATACAATCGCTCGGGCTATATCCCCTGCAGGTACTATTGCTCATTATAATATATATGATGATGACTTTTTTTTCATTATTATTATTATTATTCTGAAAATCGAAATTGCAAATGGTTCGTAATGAAATTAAATGGATTATACGATACGACGACAGTGAGTCGACATAGTTAGTTACCCACGAGTAAAATTTATAAACTAAGTAGATACCTCCTTATATTCTTATGCGATTGGCAAAATTTTCGTTAGTGTACCTATTTTCACCAAAGCGTAATATACACAATTAAATAAACAATATTATAACTTGGTTGGGATATCTTTCGCATAATTAACAATGTTAATGTTTTAAGAAGTATTGATGATATACCATAACAGAAATGCGAACTAAGGTATTTTATCATTAATTTTAGTTAAATAATAAATAAATAACATGATGTTATTAATATCGCATTGCAGTATTTGTAATAATACGAAATAAATATCAAAATACCGAAGTTCAATTGGGGAAAATATATTAGTTGTTACATTTGTTTTTGTTATACAACTTTCATGTGATAGTATTATGTAGAAATGTCAAAATTACAATACATCGAGTTAATTAATTGTGATATTTTAGGAAAATGTCATAATATGTGTTTTAGTTTCAATGTATATAATATAAGGATAAAATTAAATTTGTATAGTCCCAATAATACCCATTAATTGTTATTACTACTTTTTAAATACATTTAATATAGGTATTTAAATAAGTAAATAATTTATTAAAAAATATGTAAAATGATTTAAAACATATATTTATGAGAGACTATTATATTATTAAGTATAATTTTTTTATATAATGGTAATTTTTTTTTTTTTAATTTTAGCAAAACAAAGACAACATACAAAGTGCCATATAATTTAACATATAATTATATAAGTTAACTTGAGTTTTTCAAATAAATTCGAAGTATAAAAAGAGTATTTAAATAGGTACTTAAAAATACGAATGTATATATGAAACATATACTATTTTATGTTAAGGATAGGTAAATTATAATGCTCTTAAAGGTTACAATAGATTGCAGTGATCTAAATGAAACTTTGAGTTTTTTATACGTATAGGGACGTTATGTATATATATAATATATACAATATGATGTTTATAGATTACGCGATCGGGTAGTTGGTTAAAAGACGCGTCGAACGATTTATCGCTTGTTTGCCGTGGTCGTATTATTGCACATACGAGATATAAAATGTACTTATACACGCGGCCAATATACTGTATATACTGTATAGAATGTTTTATATGTTTAAATTTAGTGATATTCCGCTAAATCGGTCGCGTCGTAAAGATACCGTATAAAATTCATTGTTGTAGTAAGTATATATATTATTTTTCAACCTATGATTTCTCGTCTATGCATAATATATTATATATTATGTTGTGGCGGATACTACGGCGAATATTATAATAATATTTTTTGGGGGATGTCAACTATAATCTAAAATACGGTAAAAAAGTTAAAATAAAAAACAAACTATAAATACTTTCGAATTAATAACGGTTTAAAAACCATCTCCACGCCTCCGCGAAGAAAATATAATACGTCTACTACTTTTCTCGACACGAAAAATATATATAATCGCCGTGCTCACTTTAATCTAAATGGTCGTTAATTATCGGATAACGGGAAACAAGAGACAGTGCATTATTATTATAAATATTATATACTTATATATATATTATATATATATATATATATATATATAGTATAAATTAACGAGAGGGTAAATGAATATTTTTTAAAGCACGTCGTGCTTTGACTTAATGCAAACCACGCTTTTTGTATGTTTGGTTTTTTACGATTTAATATTATAATTACTTTTATACTATATAGGTACACGCATTTATTATATAATATTATAATAACCGATTTTAATTTAATATTTTAATGATAGTTTTGATTTGTATTTCTCTAGAATCTTGATTTTCAATACATTTTTTTTTAATTTTATACTAACCCCATAGACCTTATGGCCAAAAGGCAAGTAAAGTGATGAACTCAAAGTAATATATATCTATAACAAAAATCGTTATTCAATACCTATAATTATATACATGATGTATAGAGTTATTAATATTTTTGAAATAATCGTATTAATTTACAATTATACAATTCAAATATTTTACAAACTCTTTATGCCTGTATACAGCCAATACGTCATGATATGATAAATAAAATATTATGCTTTTGGCAAAATGTGAATATATATTGAAACTATTTTAAAATGTTACGATGATTGATAATTGTAGTACAATCGTAGTATTTATTTATGCTACAGACAAAGATCAAAAAATATTTTCTATAGAATATGAATGTACGGTATTCTTATATTCTACATTAAAAGGTATATTCATAGCATAGTTATACTTAGCGCATCATAAATCTTGATAATTTAAAATATTACTGACTAAAAGGAGAAATAGAATGATACCCCCTCTACATTTTTACGATATGTCTATTTTTTATGAAATGTTTTTTGTTTTTGGTCATTTATGAATACTCAATTTTGATAACTTGATAACTAGGTATTTAGAAAAAAGAAAACGATTAATAATTTCGTTTCCTTATGTAATAAGGATATTAATATTAATATTTTTGATAGGTACAGAATGTTGAGCACTTTAAATATAATCGAAATAATCAATTTTACTTTAAGCCATACACAAATAAAACTCATGAAAATTAAAAAATAAAAAATAATTATACTTGTTAGAGAACTGTTTATACGTTTTAAGGGCTATATTTTTTGAAAATATTAATTGTTTCAACAAAGTTTTAACTGATACGGAATATTTAGAAAAACAAATAACATGTACGCGAAAATCATTCAACATTTATTTAGTGTGTATATTAAATGGTTTAAATAATTGAAGTTCGCATACTTATAAAAAAAATGATAACGATACATTAATGATTAATATAATGGGTGCACATATAGCTTACTAGAATCACATACTATTATAATTGGCCTTGTATGTAATACCTACTTAATTAAATCTTCGATATCAAAATGTTAAGAATCCTATTATATATAGCCAAAAATAATATTAAATTTATAAAATATTAAAATAAATAATTGACCCCGAAAGTTTAAATATTTCAAGGTTTATTAACTAGTTCTAGTGTTTAGAATATAATAGGATTTACTATAGTGTTATTGTTAAGATTTTTTTTACCGTTTATTGAAATAAACGTTTTCATGATAAAACCCATAGCATAAAATGTTATTTGAACACTATTCACGGTGCCAAATCTATGTTAATGCTCAATAGTAGTTTTGTTCAATGAGTTAATATAATATTATATTAATACATTTACAGTAATGAAAATATATAAATATTTTAATATTGTATTAACTGTATGAGACTGTTGATATTAAAATCGAATAAGTTCAATTTTCGAGTGTTGGCGATTCAATACGTATTTATATTATGTTATACCTGTTTATTCAATTTAAAATCAAAATTTACGATTGTTTTAAATGTTTAAATCACACACCTCTTATATCATAAGTAACAATAATCACATAATAGTTTTAAAGGTTTTCGGTTACTCGATTCTGTTGGCATTGGTATGTGATATGAGTGCCTATTTTGTAATTTATCGTCAAGGTAGTAACACTAATTGATGGGTTGCGCAATTAGTGGTTTTCGTAGTGCGTATAAATTATCGGTTGGATGATATTATTATTATTATTGTGCGACGAGGAAGAAGTTGCCATTAATTTTGCGGTGCAAGTCGGAAATACACGTGTCAGTGTTTTCGCTACAACGATAATAGAGAAAAAACAAAATCTTCATCACAATTAGTGGATACTAAACTTTTGAGCCAAGCGCGACGTAATGAGCGCTTTATAAGAAGATATTATAAACTTTATTATAATATTTTTAACAACAAAGTTTAAAATTGTTTTTTTTTAAAAAAAGATGGATCCTTCTTAAAATTAACAAGTTTTACTTCTTAAATAATGATGGCACTATTATCCCCAAAGTTGTCAACTCTTTGTTCCTAATTCTAAATATTTATAAGATAATTATTAATACTGATACAGTGGAATATAAGTACAGGTAACGCTAGAGATAAATATAACTATAGTATATAAATATACTTAAAAAAACATCAGGAAAGTCGCTCTGTCTTTCTGTGTAGATTTCGATTGTACTTCATCATTGAGTAGGTGAGTGTGATCGTAATGGATGTGTTAAATTAAATTTCAATGATAAATCATTGCATAATATGAAAAACGATTCTGTTTAGAGTTTGCATGACAGCCTCTAATTACTCGTATAAGGATATTAATTTATTATTTATTAATGTACCTAATACAGTTGGTTAAACTAATGTTTGCTAAAACATTGAATAATATATTATACTTATTCAACTATTATTATAACATATTTTTTTGTTATTAATTATTATATCAATATAACATAATATGTAGTAAATAAAAGCTTCAAGTTGTTAATAGTATAATATTTTATATAGACAAAATTTTATTTTATAAAAATAAAACATTTAAATAGGTATTTTATGTTTGAATATTTAATTTTATCAACATTTATACTACAAAATATTCATAAAAAGGTATTGCGACTTTTTTTTATTATTTCTATCAAGAAAAACTTAAAAGAAATTTTGTATTTTTTCTTATCCGTATTTATTAAATTAAATAGTATTACGTACATTTAAATCATTTTAATTTATCAGGTTCACGTGAACAATTAATTCCAATACGTCTAAAACAGGTTTTCTTTTTTTAAAGATCAAATTGGTGCAAATCCAATGAGCCTCGTGACAACAACGGCCACGGTATTTCTATTCATCATGTAATAGCGTGATAAACCACGAACAAACCACTGCGGTCCTTATATTATATATAATTTTTATACATAAATGTGAGGGAATTAAATATTAAACGATAAATAAAGTTCCATGCGCAGTAGTTGCTTCGATGGCTGTCACGGTGAGTAGGCAATTGTTGTGGATAGCACACGGTAGTTATTAGTAAAATTATTTGTTTATTTTAAATGGAAGTCGTTCAAATTTTCCAACATATAAATGCAGGTATTGAAATCGGTTTAAATGGCAGTTATTTTATGCCCGAACCTTTTATTTTAGTAAAACGTGGACTGAATAGTATATATTATAATATATATTTAAGCTGACCTGGATGTGTGTACAACGCAGTGATGCATAAAAAATAAGTTAAACTGAATTCACAGAATTTGCACTTGATATGGATCAGCGTTTAAATACACATTTTTTCCTCGTACATTTTCGCAAACAATAATTTCGTAAGCACGGTGGCGTGTGTTACCAAGAGATCGTTGTGCAAAAAAAATTTAATAATAGGTATACTATGCAGTAGTAAAATTTTGTGAGACAATCAAACACAGCACAGTCATAGAATAGTATATAATAAATATAGAAGCGTACCTATATAAATTCACACTTATCGTTTTTATATAGGTTTGATATTGTAGAGTGTAGACATTTTCATCTATACTAAGCCATCTATCCGTCTGTCTATAATATGGGATTACAACAGTCATCGTCCATTACCAATCATAAGGATACTGAAAATATATACCTTATCGGACTCAAGTTACGTTTACATCGAAAAAATAAAAATTTTCTCGTCATTGCGTATATTGGTTATTTATATTATGTGTGTGTGTGTGATGGAAAGAATATAGTTAGGAATGGACGTGAAGGAAAGCCAACGGTAGCGTACATGAAGGTAATTGAAGACGACAGTTCGTATTCATCACATTGTTTTCTGAAGTCATTCCGAGTTATTACATAATATTTCAGCGAATTTTTTCTCTCTTTCACACACATACTCCACCTTTTTTTGTATTAAGTAAACAGTTATCATGATTACAAATAAATAAATGAACATGTACCTTTAAAATAATAAAAATAAAGGTATTTGCCATCATGGTAAATTTGCCTGTTTTTGTATGGTTACTATATCGTCGTGAAAGGCCATAGGTCATGTATAAGGGTTCTGAGTAAATTAGTAATTTTTTCAAACACTACAAGCTACACTTTGCTAAATATATGGGTCATTATTTGTTTGAAAACCCTGCATTCACATTTTCCTGATTCTTTGAGTTTATGATTTTCGAGGAATTCAGTTCATTTTTTTTCATTATTTTGTGCAAAATCTATTTATATTTCCCGCTGGTTAGGTTAATTGTTTGAATTACATTTTTATATATTTTTAACATTGTAATTTACGCATGATTATTTCCATTTTCTGTAGCAGGTTTTTACTTGTTTGATTAATTCAACAGTCACCACCCAGAAAAGGATTCGAAATTTTAAATAAGAATTTGGAGAACAGCGTATTATATTATTTATTGGTAGAGGTTAGTAGAATTTGTAGTTTGACCATAAATTTTAAAGGATTTTTTCGTTTTTAATATCGGAGTAGAAGTTTTTGATAATACAAATAACTAGGTTTGGCTTGAGGATTTGTTGAGGAAAGCAAGCCCTATTTGGTTCATTATTGACTATTGGGGAAGTTTTACTGGAGTATTTTATTTATTTTGGGAGATAAGTTCATTGCTATTCTTGCTATTATATATATATACTTCAGAAGACAATTTTTTTTCTTACCTAACCTACCTAACCTAAATGGAATTAAATGATAAGAACAGGTCATTATTTATGATATAATCGTGCAAAATCCTGCAGTTTGCGTCATTTGTGTTACATCCCTAATCATTATAGTGTAAATTTTAATATATAAAATTATTATTTATTTTGATGATAAACCATTGATAACAACTATAAATATCTACGAGATGATTTTTTCAGAAATATAACAAAACTTTATTATAGGTAATAATATAAATTTAAATTACCTGTACATGTGTACTATATTATACAAAATTAAATTTTTTTCGTCGTTGATACGCTATATTATTATCTATGTAGGTATAGGCATTATGGGGTGAAGGACAATACAACTTTTAATTATTCTTCAATTTTGAATATTATGTTATTTTTTTTATTTCTAAATCGTTTGTTACTTAGATTTATTGTGACCACACAAAGAGACATTTCTGCGTACGACACTACACGTCGACGTCTGTCCGGTTCACATGATTGTAATATAAATCAAATGCGAGAGGGAAAACGTGTAGATCATTTTTAACGCAAACGTAATAATAACGATGGCACATCCGACTCAAAGATTTATGTTTTTACCCAATAATGATATATCCAGGTACTATTATACACGTTATACGATATACATAACATAATATACACAACACACATATAATGTGCGTGTACATAATAACAATATAATATATAGTATTTTTTCCGTAACCCGTCAACTTACCTCACAGTTCAGTAAAAAATCTAGCTTTATAATTTTTGTTTATTTGCCATCGAATTTACAGGATTACAGTTGCCGGTTTTTTTTGCCATATTCGAGCCCTGTAATCATTTGAGGTTGCGAACTTATAAAGTTGATATGTTTTGTATAATATAATTTGATTCGTAAATATTTTCAAATTTGAATCACCGATTATTTTTTTTAAGCATCCAAATATTTATACGAGTTTTTATGTCTATCGGATGAGGGACACGGATGTGTGTATGAGTTAAACCTAGCGATACACTCAGAATTCATGTAGTTATTCACTAAGTATACCTACTATAATGCACATCCTTATATTATATTCTCAGATTTTTACCGTTTTAAGAGTACCCCGTGGCGACGAAAAACTTTATAATATAATATAATATAATAAAATCACTTTTTTTAAAAATATTTTTTCGTTATAAGTACAATTTTTCAAGATTGTAATGTTTATAAATTTTAAAGCCATATTTAAACGATGGGTTTACAAACGTGTTAATATGTTATTATTATTATTATAATCATATATATTTATACCATATTATATCAACTTATATAGGTAACTCAACAGTTAATCACATCTTTCTGTGAATACCATTAAATAGTAAAAATAATTGTATAGTAAGAACAGATAATAATATTTCAAATGAAAATTTCTCGTGTCTTCGATTATTCGTTTTTGAATTACACACACAATAGAAATACAAAATTGAGTTTGCTAACAATTGTATTTACGTAAAACATTTTTATTAACTTTCATTTTTTTTTGTTTTTGCCGGCTTAAAAAAAAAAAAAAACTTCTATGAATTTTTTATTTTGACATCTTCATAGTACAAATTAGATCCAATTTTCTACCCAAAATTACCCTTAAAATTTAAAATATTATATTAATATCTATATCGTATTAAAGTTTTGAAAAAATATACTTCTATTTAAATTATAATTATAATTTTTAATTTTCTTTATATATCACCATTTTCATTAATAATAATTTTATTACATTTCTTATCACAGTCAACTTGGATTTTATTGATTATAACTTGTTATTTATTAAGCTAATGCCAATAAATATCGATCAGGCTTATACAAATGTAATTAAAAATGCAAAGTTAAAAAGTTAAAATTAACTTAATTTTAACTCATTTACTCGTTTATGTCTATATCATTGTATATGACACTATGGCAAGAAATATATACTACATAGCACTAACGCACTATGCTCCTAAAAAGCTACAAACAACGAGCCGTCGCGTAAGTGTAACAACCAATTGAACCGTTTATATAACGTACGTGAATATTTCCTTGAAAAATCGAATAGGTATACGGAAAAACATTTCCGTGACGTGGCAGTATATTATTATTATCGGTCATCAAATAACGCTCACTACTGCAACAACAATTGATGATAATTATTATAATACACATATATGCATGAATTTAACGTTTTTCCAATGTTATCGACCCTCCGGATTTGATCATTTCGTCAGTCACGTACTCCGAATCACTACATACCACATCTCGCAGCGATTTAATTGTACACAATAATTATTATATAATAGCACACACACTTGACGATGATAATTGGTACACGCCGTACGTATATAATATTGCCTTTCGTTGTAACGAATAAACGCCCCTAAGTCAAGGTTGCGCCTGTCACGAGCCTATTTTTGATCACGTGGCTGTTATTTCGATTCGAGTATATACATAATACGATATGCATATTATAGAAGATACATAAAAAAAATCCTATACATTTAATGCATATATATATATGTATTATGAACATGCGTTGTCTATATTATTACGATAATGATTATTAGTATTGTTATTGTGAAAATAAACGATATGATCTCGCGCAAAGTGAAAAATATCGACTTCAAACGGTTAAATTTTCAAACTTATAATGGGAAAACGCGCGCACCAAAAACTATCAACTCGTTATAGTCGTTATACACAGATACACTTATGTAGTAGTTATATTTACTTATATGTGTATATGCGGTATACATATTATGTATACAAAATACATACACATATAACTGAATAATGTATGTGTATATAATTAAACTACAACACATTATCGTTGCTGATTTCTTTATTTCATGCTTTTCTAGGTATAAATAAAATAATAATAATAATAATAATACAATATTATCGTTTTTGGCTATAATATTATCGCATAAACGGTCTGTGGATTTCATTACAAAGTTTCCGGATGGTTCTCCCTCTGACTCGCCCGCTATGTCTTCTCGACAACCTTCGTCGCCTTCGATGTCTGCTACCACTTCTTCCTTAATAATATAAAATACTTCCACTCTCAGCTCGACATTCTGGCAGTAAACTCTACTACAAATAACGTCCGCGAACAATGCATTAAGTACACGCGATATATAATTATAGTCGGGTGTGATTGGGGATTGTGGCGTGGAGGAGGATTGAAGGGTTTGTAGAGGGATATCCGACGCAATCCGTTTTTATATACATAAAACCCTGTAATAATATTTTGACGAGATAAATGTAAGTGTATGATTTTCCTTTACCGTTGACGAATTTGCGAGTACGCATAACTGGTGTGTATTATGTATATCATTATATTATTGGAGGGAGACTCAATCACTTATACACCTAAAGATCTATGTATACATAATATATTGTATTCGTTTGGGATAATAATAATGTAATAATCGCGTCGTAATCGTTATTTTATAGAACCCCGAAAAACATTTTTTATACCAGATTGTTTGATATACGCAAAAGTGTAAAACCCTTGTCGGTTTTCAAATAAACTTCGAGTATTTAATTTATTAATATAATATATAATATGTAGATAGTGTTGATTGCGGCCTGCAGGCACCTAAACATTATATCATAATAATACGTATAGTATTCATTTATATAATACGAGTATTATAATGGTTTTAATAGTAGTCACGCTGTGATGCATTGTGGCAGTTTGTCAAGAACAACTATTAAAATGTGCACTAGAGGAAAATGCCATAATACTTCATCTACCACTCCTACTTTTTTCATTCTGATTTCATAAATTTTACATCATTCATAAAGTTTTATTTTAACACTCACCCTTTTCAAAGTATTCGAATTTATGTGTATAATATTCTAATCACGATTCGAGTTTTAATGCCATTTAATTTAGAATTCAATTTAATTTGTTTAACACTTAATGCAATTAGGGATAGCAAATTAAAACTCTAAGAGCACCTAACTTTTGATATTTTAATATATATTTATGTATAATAATTAATAAGTACAGCAGTACACCCTTTCTCTAATTTATTCTAAGCAACTTCGACCACAGCTTGTCACCGAACCGGGTTTACCGAAACTTGAAGTTATGGCGAACTTTGTTTAACGGATAAATATTACTCTATTATATTAATAATAGCATATTATAATATAATGATAATAGCTGCATATGCTGTGTGCCTGCACGTAAAGGACTTAAGACCGAAAAGTCGTTAGGTATATTATAACTTACCGACACTGGTTTTTAGATATCCGGTCGATCCGTGATGGTGTATATATACGTGGAGTTAAAATTCGATTTCGCAGTGAGAATGTCTTTGGTGACAATGAGTAGGTGGTGAAAAAAAACTAATTACCGCACTGTCGCGACGATCCTTGCGTAAAAGCCAGAAAACAGAAATTTAATAACTGCAGACTTATCGTAGCCGTCGTGTTTTAAGCGTCAGAATTATTCAAAAGGTCTTTGCAGGCGATTGGTGGAAAACAAATATCGGGCAAGGTAGACAGGCATATTATATAGGTATATATAAATATGTATAATAATATTAATAATACTACTGCGGGGATGCCATCTAAAGAATTTTTCGAAACGTGAATTACGATAGACTGACTACAAGTGGAGACACAGAACAAACAAAGATGCACGGATTTCTTCTTCTTATTATTATTATTATTTTTTTTTTTTTGAAATATAATATCGAACAACGAAATTCGAAATATAATTTAATATGCTTAATAAAATAAATTGTTTGATTATTAATGTGAACATTTAAGATCTGTCATCCATAGTAAAAAAATGTTTCTGTATTATTTCAGTATTTCACTCAAAAAAAAGGATTCGATTAATTTAAAAAAAAAAACGGTTAAGTAGGAAACTGATCTATTTATATTATATATTTATATATATAGTATGTGATGAATGTACCTCGTCATTGAGTAGGTCACTGAAATGTGTGTGCAAGTTTAAATTCAATGACGAATCGTTATATCTACGATGAAAAATAATTCTAAGTAAAGATAGTATAACGTTTAAGTAACCTTGGTTATTATAAGCAATTATTTTAATAATATTCATATTTTAACGAATGTTTGATCGGATTTTATGATCAATGTACTCGTGTATGTTTTTATTTTTTTACCCGAAGACACCTTTTATTGTAGAAACTAGAAAATATGTTCTGTTCATTAACTTTGGTGAAGGTTTCTAGTAAAAAATCGGATTTAGTTATTATTTTTGGGTAGTCCAAATTGAAAATGGTTATTACTTTTTAAAATAATTGAAAAAAAAATTGCGACCAATTATTTATTTTACTTTAATATTATTAAATTTGTTATTTGGTATCGTTGGTTACCAAAAAGTTAGACAGTGTTTGATTAGACCGTCTGATTTTTTTTTTAGTTTTTCTTTTTAAATGCCGATAAAATATTTTTTGCTTGGTCAAAAAGTTTAAAAATGTAATAAAAGATTCGTTCCTAATAAATTAATGATTTTTAAACTTAAAAAAAAAATAAGTTTAAACACCTTAAACATACAATATTTAATGAAATTTATAAAGTAAATAGTATGTATAATGTATATATATATAATATATATATTACAATAAGTAAGTATTAATAATAAAATAAAAGCAATGTTTTCGGAAAAATTTCAATCAATCTATCATATTACTTATAGTAAAATAAATTACTATTCATAGCAATATCAAATAACTTGTTATGTAATATATTATGCCAATAACATAAGTATAAATTGTAATTTAAGAATTTTAGGTCTATTAAAAAGTACAAACCAATCGCTTTTGAACAATGTGGTCCGTTTTTGTTATCTGTAAATTCAAAAATGAATTAAAACAACAGTCAACATCTGTGGTTTTAAATGAATAATGTTAGTGTAAAAACAAAAATACGTAGTTTATTTTTCCGACACTGATTGTATAAAGCATAAATCCATGATTTATTATTGTCACAATAGTATTAGAGATATTAAAAGATATATTTTAGGAATAATCTTTTTTTTTTTGGAAACGTTATACTATCATACCAACAAATAATTAAGTTTACTTAGTTCCTAACCTGGCCTATTTAAGTACAAATATTGACTCATTTACACTGACGATAAGAATAACGAGCGTCATCAAAAATCGAAATTAGAATTTTTCATCATTACAAGTAGGAACACAATTTTTTTTTAAAAAACTTTTTTAATAGTAACCAAAGCTTAGACATTATGTACTTTGTAATTATAAAAGCAGCTAATTAGATAATTATACAAATCTTCTAGCAACCTAAAACACTAGCAAAAACTTAATTAATTTAAATTTAACATATTCAAATATTCAATTTATAAAACTGAAGACATAAATAGAAACATAATATCATTTCTACCATATGATTGTTATTAATTTATATTATTTATAAACATAACATACAATTATAATTTTAAATATTATATCCTATACAATTATAAATTATAATAGTTAATGTGTTGTTAAATGTTTTATGACCGATATAAGAATGATAAGATGTAAACAATGTTAATGTTATCAATACCATTTTTAAACGTAAATTATATACAGTTTAATAAATTTGTTTTGCCAATGTGCATATAAAATTAACTAGGGTTTGAATTAATAATAAAAATAATGATGAGTAATTACTAAAATAATGATCTAGTTAGACTACACTCTTTGTTAATTTATTGCTTTTGTACTAGGTATTAAAATACAAAATAGATACTGCTTGTTGGCTGTTGCCATTATTACTTTATTCACTCGTTAATAATTAAGAATATCGTATAATTTTTAACAGTTCGAGAGTCAAGAGTCATAAATTCATAAATAATAATTCGTTATTTAAAGCTAATAAAATAGTATTGTTTAATTTTAGTTTTACTCAGTTTTCTTGATAAAATAATTCTTTAGTTTATTGCTGTGGCTGTATTATACAGAATAGTTTTGAAATAATTTACATTTTAATAAATAAGCAACCTATGTTAAATCTAAATTAAATGAACAAAATAACAATTCATAAAATAATGATTAGTACGGAAATATTTTCCGGTGCAATCATAGTAGTTATTATAGTATAATTATACAAATATACAATATACAAAGTAATGATAAACTGTACCGGAAACGCAGTAATATATATACTACATACCTATATAAAACCAGCTGCTACCTGATATTATTTTCATAAACAAAAATAATATGAATATGGCGCACGAAAATGAAAAGACTGAAGTAAATATAAATATTAAATATAATAATAATACAATATTCAACACCAAAGAGTTTTAATGTTTTGTTTAGCTATACAATATGACTTACCTATAACGAATATACTCGTTAAATGATCACCGAAACGGATCAACTATAATGTTTTTTTTTTCATTAGTTTGAGACTCAACTCTGCCTACACCCGTAAAATGTGGAATAATTATTATTATAATTATTTTTACTTTATCTGTTTAATATTATATTGTGTTAAATGTTGTTTGTATGGTGTCGCAAGCGACTTTTCATATCAGCTTTGACGCGTACGGATTTTTGCGACAAAAGGGTTTCTGACTCGTTAACAAGAAACAACGAAAAGTATGCGCCATTATAAACCGAAATATTTGTCTGTTGTAGAATCTGCCATTGTATTTGTCTACCTATATATTATTATATAATATTCACTATGAATACTTTATAATATATATGATTTTAATCTATATGTATACATAATATAAATTAATGTTTGTTTGTTTGCGTATCTTCTATAGAATTATCAACTATTCGACCGTTTTCAATGAAAGTTATATCAATATAGATTCCTTAAGATTACAAGAATGTTTAGATAATTTATTTTTTCCCATATAGGATTTCTCAAACATGAATTTAGTTTATTTAATGTTTTGTAGTCAAATAAAAAATAATAATTATTAATGTATTTTACTATTTTAACGTATTACAATGTGACATAAAACACTACCCAACAAATACCATGTATATGACTTATAAGTTAAGAGTTATAATATATCTTTGTTGATGGTCATTTTTAATGAAAACAGTTACAGCACATAATTTTTATTCTCTATATTTAATTCTCCAATTTGCATTCAAAAATCTTGTGTAAAACTATATTACAACTAATAACTAAAATATTTTAATAAATGAGTTCAACACAAATTCTAATTTTTGTCATATGATTGCAAATTATTCCAATAATATACTGATAAAATACGTTTAGTTTTGAGTTCCAATTGAAAAATGTCGATTCTGTTTCATTTTGAACCAGCGTACAATAACCGGGAATTTATAACGTCATGAGTATATTACAAAATGTACATTGACATAAAATGTGGTTTTTATTTAATTACAATTTACATGAATTCTATGTAAATAGAAGTTTGTAAATTAATTGTTTAATTAATAAAAGTCAATTATTATTTTATTTAGTAACAACATATTAATTTATAATAATTCAATATTTAAATTGGTTGTTTTAGAAGTGATGTTTTTGAAATATAATAAGGAATAGGTTTCCATTATCTATGAGATAGAACAATAACGATTGTTATAAAATACAATAAAACAATTTATAACAAATTAAAATGAATAATTTAACAAAATAAAAGAATACATTTTTTACGTTTTTGAATGACAAGTGATAATAATATATGTTTTTATTTTTATATTCTGAAAATAAATTTTTTTTTGAGAATCATTATATTATATCTATATACATTATACGTCATATAAGAGACCACCCCAATTCACTCATCAACGCTCAGACCAAATCGCTGGGTATAGAGACTTCAAATTTTATACAAAGGTAGAGGCGCACTAAGAAAGGATTTTTTAAGACTCGCATTTTAAAGGGTTGCTCAAACGGAGATTTTGTGATTTACGATGAAATTTTTGTTTATAAATGGTTGCTATAACAACCTGATTTATGTGTTGATACATTTACATTTAGTCATTCTCGTCCCAAGTGGAAGAACAACCAATGTAGTATCCTATATAAGGAGGTACTTTAATAATAATAAAAAAAATATAATAATATTCACTGCCTATAAATATATGTTGTCAATGAATCTAATAGTGCTATAACAATTAACACACACCACACACACACACACACAACACACACACACACACACACACACCACACACACCACACACACACACACCAACACACACACACCACACACACACACACACACACACCACACACACACACACACACATACATACAAATAGTATCATGTGGGATCCATATGGAAAACCTGACCATACGAGATCCACCTTTTAAAAACATTATTTCACCTTTGGAGTTAGTGGGAGAATATCATTAAAATATGTTTATTAGTAAAGTGGAATAAAAATGTACAAACACTTAAATTTATTTTTAACTGCAACCTATCTTCGTGAGATCCACAGTGTTAAATAGTTAGCTTAGTACTTTACGAGATCTAGAATGTAAAATCCTAACTTTAAGAGATCCAAGTGTGTTGAAAATTTTGCAACTACTTATCTTATTAGATCCATGCGTTGTTGTCAGATTTAACCCACTACAGCGTAATATTGACATTACGTATAATCATGTAGAGAAAATCCAAATTATTTTCGATATACACCATTTATATAGACATATAGTAATATCTATTATCTACATAAGGAATCATAAAAGTATAAAACAAAACGGGATATAATTATTATTCAATAATAACACAATGTTTATGTCTTCGTGGAGTAGGTACCTAGATAATTATATCTACATAGTTACTACCTACCTACTACCTAGTAACTATGAACGTGTGTGTAAAATGAGAATGCGTAATTTTAGTATATTCCCAAAAAACATAAATAATATGAACAAAACAATTCCTATAATATAATAATATAGTATAATATTATAGATACTTAATTATAGCCTATGCCTTATAATAGGTATTCTAGTATCTATAATAATAATTCTACTTGAATGAAAATTGATAAGAAATAAACGATACGTGATAAATGATAATATTCTTATCAAACGATTATGAAAATCTCACAGATATTATAATATATCTATACATAGATCATAATATACAGTTATAGGTACTAGCATCGATTTTAAATTAGTATTTAATATTTATAATCAATAATCAATGATACTATGTAAGTATATACAAAGTACTTTAGCTATATATTTAACATCTGTGGACAATATTATTCTAGTTATAATTTTGTAGTTTGTACGACACACGTAAGTAGTAAGTACTTAGTAATATTGGTATTCAAATTAAAATTTCAAATAGGTAAGTAGGTATTATTTACCAAAACAACTTTTTTATTTTATCATAGTTGAATTATAATAAAATTGTCAAAATTGATGACTTAGTGTCCCCTTATTTCAAAAACGGTTAATTATTGTAGTTACTCTTACACAACTACATTTTGTGGTTTAATACATTTTTCTTAAACTGTGTTCTAATAATCATATTGTAAAATAAAAAGTAATAACTAATAAGTTTATTTAATTAAATATGAACAAACTTAAATAGGTAATTAGTACACAAGGTCAATGCTGAAAACATTAATGAATTTAAATGTTAAAATTCAAATCACAGATTTAAAGAATATTCCATTTTGTAAAAATGTATTTTATAAAAAAAAATAATAATAACTGAAAGTATAAAATATTATTCATAAATATAATAATTTATAATTATGGTATAATATTACATATTCTGATATTCACAGAATATCTTATAATATATTATATTATAAACAGAAAAGTGATAGATAACCACACTATTGAGTAAAGAAATATAACTTAATACTCGGTATTATAATATATACACATTTGTAAACTCATTAATCCATATAATTAATAGCTATTACTTATTATTATATTTTTATTAATTCATAGAATTACCACTAAATTGAAAAATATTTGATATTACAATTATTAATTATATTCTACTATTTAATTGCTAATTATAATTTAGTATTGTTGTGGCCCATTCGTTAAATAAATACATAAAAATAATTATTTTGTAGGATTCATCATTGATTAAAGTTTTTTTGTACTTTTAAGTAACAACAATTACTTTCAATACATACTTTGATTTAAAATTGCAAGACTATATTAAATTATTATGTTATTTGTTAGCTTTTAAAAAAAGTAAGGTTAGGTTATAGTAACTAATTTTGAACAAGCTAAGTTACTTTGATTTTCTAGTTAACTTGTAACTTTTACAAGTTAAAAAAAAGTAACTTTTAACTTATATTTTTTCCATATTAACCTAGTTAAAAAAAATAGTCTTGCTTAGGTTAAGTACTATACCTACTACTAAGTAGTAAGTACTAGTATAATCACTCTAATTTGTATTTTAACATTAAAACATAGAAGGAATTTACAAATAGTAAATATGAATAAAAACATAGGTATATTTAAATTTATTTTGTATATTTAAGTAAAAATCAATATAAATAAAGTACCTATTTATTTATTTTTTTTAGAATTAATTGCGTTGTGGACAAAATACTTAATTTTTTTCCAAGGTTTCTTAAACTTTGAGTTCAGTTTCAAAAATTCATCACACTCATGTTTTTTTGGTACCTTACCCAAAAGTATGTGTTTTTTAAAATACTTGGTTGCAGCTGACTTTTCTGCCTCGGACCATGGAACAACAGCTATTTTTTTGGTGGTCTGCCTTATAGTTTTTGTTTTATTTACAGAGTTTTTTGTAAGTGGGCTACCAATTAACGGTTTTTTTATAAGTTGATCTTCAGACTTTTTTTCTTCATTATCTGTTGACTCTTCATCAGATACTAGCTCATTTACATTAATGTTTATTTCGTCCAAGCTTTTTCCTCTATATTCATTACCTTTGCCATTTTCCATCATAAGTAATAGTTTACTTACTTTGGCAACCTTAAAAATATGTAATACAATAGGTATATTTTAGTAAAAATAATGTATGATTTTAAGTTTTAACAAAACATATTTAGCTAAATGTATTAAATAGTTAAATTTATAAATATGTAATAAGTAAATATATTTACTTGAAATGCATTATCTGAGAGTCTGTAAAATTGTTTATGAACGTCTTTGGTATGTCCCATAAATGTTGCCAATTGCTCAATGTCTCCCTCAGTTAAGTTAAGCAATTGAGTAACTGTAGCAACATGTTTTCGCAAACGAGTTGATGTAATGTTTTCTGGATATTTTGCTCCTGACTCTTTACCAAATTTTCTTATTAAATCTGAGGCTCTCATTGAACTATCTGATGATTGGATGATTGGAAATAAATAAGGGTTTTCTTTTTTATAAATTCAGCTGATTCTCTTATGGTTATAGATAATTGATGAGTTTCTGAATATGAGGTGTAAATAGTATAGGTACTCCTCGACCACGTTTTCCTCGTATAACTATACGTTTAAAACTTTTAGTTAACTCTAGTTCGATAGGAGACAAAGCATGTAATATTTCCTCTTGTGAAATTTCTGAATCTGCATTTTTGTAAGTTTCAAGTAGTATTCTTTGAACTTCCCCTGATCGTCTTCGGTTTAGCAAAACAATTTGAACTAATATGCTTTCTTGAAGTTGACGAAACGCTAGAATATTATTTTTGTTTGTTTTCAATTGATTATAAGATTCTTGTTCAATATTTATTATATGTTTTCTAAACAGTTGAATGTCAGAAGTCAATGGTAGAAGAGCAGGTTTATTCCATTTATTTTGGTAAATTTCTTTACAAGCATTTGATGAAATTTCGTACGACCATTGTTTCTCTATCATATATTTAATATTATTTATAGAGTCTCTTTTGCTTGTATTGGTTAAGACGCCATCACTTTCTTTTAACATAATAAATTCAGCAATATCGCAACACTGTTTTAATGATTGACCAAGTTTTAAAATAATTGATGGAGATCCAAATTTGTCAGTTTTTTCGTTATATTGAGCAATCTGTTTAGTACACTTTACCAGGACATCAAAGTATTTTGGAGATAAACAGTCCAGAAGTGAATGGATTTCACTAACCTCACCTCTTACAGCAATCAAAAATCGAGCTAGGGTTCTCATTTTTTGCGATACAACAGCAATTAGATGCTTTTCTTTGTGACATTTTAAGTATCTCGTTCCAAATGCAGTAATCAACACATCAGATTTAGCAACAAAAGAAATATTGTCACTAGCCATTCGAGGGAAGACAGTTTTCTCTAGTTCCTCATTTGTACTAGTCATTGTTATCAGCATATTTTGGCCATCTGCTTGGGCTCTATTTCTACTTCCATTTACATTTTTAACACTCTTGCACATTTTAAAGTGTCAAAACAAATATTTTTTTTTGAACATGCCCAGACAATACTTGCATGGTAAGTAATCACTTACTGATGTTGATTTAATATCAAACTCATAAGGACGGCGAACAGGTTTTATTTTGGTGCCACTTTCGACGTTGCATAAAAAATTCCCTCGTTTTCTTAAAATATCAGCAAATTGTTTTCTTTCAACTGATCCTTTTGGCAATGTTTCATATTTAATAACTTCAATTTCATTTTTGTGTTTTCTTAAAATATGTCTGGTGAAGTTTGTTACATTTTTTTCACAAAAAACGCATTGGTCTTTTTTGTCCCAAACTCTTTTGTAAGAAGTAGTTTTTTTTACTTTTTTCAACTTCACCGTCAAAATTAAACTTATTTGTTATAAATGGCACTGATATTTTCTCTGAACTTATTTTAGATGCACTTGGAGTAAATGTTTGCACCATATTTGTTTCATCCTCATACTCATCAATATTGATGTCTGATGAATTAGCAAAGTCTTTATCTTCTTCTTTATCAGAATCATACAATTTGCTACTGACAGCTTTATTAGATTGAGGCACATAGTCAGAATCATACTCAGAATAATCTGAACTTACTGAACTGTCATTAGATACAGGTTTAACATTTTTAGTTTTAGGCCGTAAACCTGGATACCTGTCTTGTGTTTCTGTATCAGATTCAAATAAACTGCCTATTGGAAATAAAAAACAGAAATTATAAATTTAAAACTTTATAATAAACAATCATGTAGATGTTAGAACACTTCCCCCCATTGGCCATTTATATAAAAAATGTAAATAGTATAAGATTAAGATTTCTACAAAATACATTTTCATATGGTTCTATTTCATGTTTGATATTATTATTAATAAGCATGTTGTTGACTACTATGGATAGTGAGTAAAGCCAACCATATATTATTTTTTTTAAATAAAATACACTAAAGTACCTAATAAGAGTTAATTAATGTTAATAATGAAATTTTTTTTTTACTTTTTACTTTGTATCTTTTGAATTTTATTTTGATTTATTTAAATTGTTGTTAATCATTATATATTAGCGTTATGAATATTCTGTACTATAAAACATGCATCGATTTGTTTTTCTTTAAATAAATATTATTATTATTATTATTAATGCACAATAATTAAAATATCCAATATAATAATCATGGCTAATATCCTGTTAATAACAATACTAAAACATATTTAGTTAAAAATTAACCTTAGTAAACACATGGAAAAATATGTTTTTTATGAGTTCTGAGCAGTTATTTACTTTCAAATAACAATCAATAACAATAATCTAGTTCAAATAATTCAATAAATGAAAAATCAATAATAAAACAATCAGATTTTTGAAAATAAAAACTAGTTTTAAAATTGTTGTAGTGAAATGCTTCTAACCTGTTCTAGAAGATTGTTGATCCAAATCAGTTGTCAATATATCAACATTAGCATCATCACAATCTTGTGCTACAACATTTTGTAGCTCGATAACCTCAGATAAATCTTTATACAAAGTTTCAATAGAATAAGACTTATTAAAGTTTTGATTAAATGCGCCTAATATTAACAATTAAAAAAATGAATTAATAAATAATATTTAGGTATGTATAAATGTTAGTAGTTATAAAAAAAATATGCTTTTGAGTTCTAACCTGTAGTAGCAGATTGTTGGTCTAAAATAGCAGTTAATTCATCAAAATCAGTTACATTGTGCCCAACATAGTTTTGTTTCTCAATAGTTCCAGCTATATTTTCATGTAAAGCTTCAACTGGATAGTAATCATTAACATTTCCAGTTGATACATCTATTAATAAGAATATTAAAAATAAAAATAATGAATATTTAATCTGTATATCATCTATTTTAGTAGTTTTATATTTAAGCGCCAGAGTTCTAACCTGTAGTAGTCAATGGTAGGCCTAAATTAGCAGTTAATTCATCAAAATCAGTTATATTGTGCTCAACATAGTTTTGTTTCTCAATAGTTCCAGCTATATTTTCATGTGAAGCTTCAACTGGATAGTAATCATTAACATTTCCAATTGATACATCTATTAATAAGAATATTAAAAATAAAAATAATGAATATTTAATCTGTATATCATCTATTTTAGTAGTTTTATATTTAAGCGCCAGAGTTCTAACCTGTAGTAGTCAATGGTAGGCCTAAATTATCAGTTAATTCATCAAAATCAGTTACATTGTGCTCAACATAGTTTTGTTTCTCAATAGTTCCAGCTATATTTTCATGTGAAGCTTCAACTGGATAGTAATCATTAACATTTCCAGTTGATACATCTATTAATAAGAATATTGAAAAATAAAAATAATGAATATTTAATCTGTATATCATCTATTTTAGTAGTTTTATATTTAAGCGCCAGGGTTCTAACCTGTAGAAGGCAATGGTAGGCCTAAATTAGCAGTTAATTCATCAAAATCAGTTTCATTGTGCTCAACATAGTTTTGTTTTTCTATAATATCTGATACATTTTCATATAAAGCTTTAACTGGATAGTACTCGTTAACATTTCCAGTTGGTACATCTAATTTAAAAATATAAAAAAATAAAAATAATGAATAAATAACCTTTAATATATTATGTATTTTAAAAGTTATATAATATATAATATATATTATGGTATATACTACTGAGCTCTAACCTGTAATAGTTGATTGTTGTTGGCCTGAATCAGAAGTCAATTCTAAACTATTATTATTAACAACTTCTGTCATATAGGGCTCATTTATGTTTTGTGTTGAAATATCTAACAGTAAAATATATTTAATTATAATTATAAAAAACTATATTACATGTATAATTTATTATGGTTTGGTAAAAATAAATAATATGTGGGTATTAAATAAAACATTGAGTTCATAAAATATTTTTCTATACGATCTACACTTTATTCTGTAGAGCACTGGAGCCTTAATCTTGTATTAAGTATTACATATTTTATTAAATCTATAACATATACCTTTAGTTTCAACTTTTGATTGTTGTTGTAATGTAATAGTCATTAAATCATCATTATTACTCTTGATGCCTTTAAACACATTCTTTTTCAGTACGTTTTTACCTGTTGTTCTTTTATTATTCAAGTATGACTTAGTGACTTCCCCTGCTAAACATTAAATTAATTTACTACTAATAATATTATTAGGTAAATATATTATATTATACAAATACAGTGGCAGGTTTTTTTTTGGAGGGGGGGGGGTTCTTAGGGGCTGAAGTACCCACCGTTCTGTGTATTGAATTTTTATTTTTATTATAAATTACTCAGATATCAGTTATCACTTAAAACTAAATGTATTAATTGTAGACCACAGATGTAGACTACCTACTACCAAAAAATAGATTAATTTTGTTCAGTAGGAGCTTTATTATCAACATATCGTAGAATTGCCACTGTATGAATATCAGTAATCAGAAAACATTTCTTAACAAAAATATATTTAAATTTAACAATACATAAACATTTAATTTTACTTGTATTGTTTGTTTTCTGTAGCACTGTATTAGTTGAAGAAGCTGTACCATTTTCACCTTGAGTTATTGTAAACGTATAAAAATATTTACCCAACTTCGATAAATAAAGACTAACGTCTTCTTCACCTTAAAATTAATTTAATACTTAGGTATAATATGTAAAATTTATTTTAAACATTTCATGTTATTTTATTATCTGTTAATAGATAAGTATTTATTATTCAGGAGTCTTCTAGTTATAATATGCAATACAGTAATAAAGTCACTGGATATTGTCTTTTAAATGATGCACAAAATAGAAAATTTACCTACCCTTTCTTATAAAAAAAATATAAAACTAAAACTTACTTCCTTTTGTTAATATTTTAGCTTTATACTTGAACCCATCTTTCCATTTTATCATAGTATATAATCCAATTTTTGTAGATTGTTTAGGATATACATTTGGACACATATATAATACATTGTCATCTTTAAAACAAACTGCCAACCATTCTAATATATAATATAAAAATAATATAATGATAATTTATTTAGTTAAAAGATCAATTAAAGATGTATTAGGTTCCTACTCAATATTTTTAATTTTTAATTAAATTCTGAGAGATAACATGAAAAATGTCAAAAGTCACCTTATATTATTTGAATTGTATGCTAAAATTAGGAAAGATTAAGTATGATGAGAATTAATAGCGTCCCTTAAGTAGTGGTCCAGGTAGGTAATAAACAGGGAGCACACTAGTTGCCTAATTTTATGTATACCTATTACCTATATTTTAGATTCTGAACGAAGTGATGAATGTATTGATTTTACAATGATGTGTGTTTTTTTTTTTTTGTGTCTGTGTACAGTAAAACTAGTCGAAATAATGCTCCAATTTCAAACTATGGGGGTGGTTTCTGATGTAAGAGTGAATATCCTTGGTGCATTATAGAGGTAAAAAGTTAACATTTTCCAACAGTTTTCAAAAAAATCGAGAAAAACAAAAAAAAAAATGACGGAAAAACGGCAATTTTTACGCAAAACCAGTTTTCGACCAAATCGATTTTTTTTTATGGTTGTAATTCAAAAACTAATCACTGAAAATACTTGAAATTTTCACCAAATGTTAATGTCAGTGCTATCTGTACATAGTTAAATTTTCAAAAAATTTTGACTTTTTTTGAGTTATTTATAGACCACTGAAAATTTCGATTTTTTCGAGAAATTTTTTTTAAAGTGTCGATAAAAAATTTTTGGATGACCAAAAAGTTTTGAAAATTTAATTCAAGGTTCCTTATGAGTTGTTTTTATTGTAGCTAAAAAAAATTAAAAATCGTTAGTCACAATTTTTTTTATAAGCGTTTATAGTTCAAATTTTTACGAAATCAGTCGAAAACGCGAAAATTTGCAAGTAATTTTGAAGTTGAAAAATCATAAAAATGTTTGTGTTCATAACTAAGGATTAAAATTATAACACTAAGTTTTCCATAAGTTTTCCTTCAAGTAGCTATAGAGAAAACTCATAACATCATTATAGGAAAAATTGTATGTGCGTTTGAATTTTAAATTTTTACCAAATAGCGTAACGATAACGATTTATCCTCAAACGATTTTAAATATTTGCTATTATTCAAAAAGTATAAGTAGTAGATACTTGAAAATTTTACCAGTTATTTAGATTGGCATTTTCCTTACGTGATTTAATTTTCAAAATATTTTGAGTTTTTTTGAGCTATTTATAGACAACTGAAATTTTCAATTTTTCTGAAGTGTCGATAAAATTTTTTTGGCCCTATCAAAATACTAGATTATATTTATAGTATATTTTGGTAAGCAACTAGTGTGCTCCGAATAAACAAGCTAAGTGAATTTCAAATTATTTTTGTTATTTTCTATTAGTTTTAATAATAAATGAATAATTATTGTAAATTAATTTGAAAATAATAATTAGGTAGGTATTGGTATTTAAAAAATATATAATATAATATGTTATATTATTATGTATAAAGGACAAAAATGTCCGCCTCCTTTAATTGAATGCCTGCTAACTCCCACCACCTATGGCATAGTAATTAAAATGAAATAAAATTGGAAAAATTCATAATAATTTCTATAGTTAATTATGATTTATAAAGTTTAAATTATGTAGTTAAATTAAGAATATTACAGATATTAATGTTACAATATTACTATGTTATGTATATTAGCTATATGCACACTTACCTTTAAAGTAGTCATTTGTTTTCGTAAGATTTTTACGTTTTTTTCTTGTCAGCATCGTACTAATTATCGTAATAATAAATTACTGAAGTTTACACTTTACACAGTAAAAAAATTCAAATAAAAAAATATCAAAATAATTAATATTTCGCAGTCCGCACAAGACAAGCGACCAAATATGACTGAAAATGGAAATACTGAATGTTATATTATTGAATTTGGTAACAATAACAACTTTTTTTTTTATTTAAAATCATGAAATATATATATAAACAATATAAATGTATAACACGTATAGATTATAAAAAAATATAGATATTATTTGTAAATGCATCGTTATCTTCATTCGTCGTTGACCAAGCCACCATCGGTCTTGGGTTTGTCCTTACGACTCTCGTGCTGTTTGTACCAACTAATAATATTATTTTAAAATTATTTTTCTTTTTTAAATAATGTATAGACTATAGATGTGTCCCCTATATCGTGCTATATGTTTAAAAAAGATCTCATAGCGTTCGTTCATTTTTATTTTTTATTTAACACATTTTCTAGCTGCAATACTATTAAGAAGATCTCTTAACGTACTAATAATAAAAGTAATAAATCGTTAATAGTTTTTGATATCTACAGGAATCGACTTTTACCAATGATAATTATAAGCACCCATGCTCACATTCGTTATATCCTAAGAAATATCATCCAAAACCAAAGTGCTCTGCGAGATCCACATAATATCAAGTGATTTATTTTTCGACATTCGTTACGAGATCAGTTTAATTATATCATATTATTAACAATCTCACACACACTAGGCAGTTAAAGTACTCTACGAGATCCACATTTTATTTTTCTATATTCGTTATTAGATCCATTTAATTATAACATATTATTAATAGTCTCACACACAATAGGCGGCTAAAGTACCCTACGAGATCCACATTTTATTTTTCTATATTCGTTATTAGATCCATTTAATTATAACATATTATTAATAGTCTCACACACAATAGGCGGCTAAAGTACTCTGCGAGATCTACGTTATATCGATTGATTTATTTTTTGACAATCATTACGGGATTTATTTAAATATATCATATTAACAATCTCACACATACAATGTAGCTAAAGTACTCTGTGAGATCCACATTATATCAATTGATTTATTTTTAAAAACATTGTATACCAAAATAGCAAATATAAAGAAAGCACATTACACGATCCGTAGTAGTGTACACTGTACGCACCTATACGAATGTATTATACACATCTTGTCAGAAGGTCGTGTCAGTATTCAGTTTAAATATAATTATCATATTAAATGTCTTACTCACAAAAATTAGGTAAGGAAGTGGTGCATCTTGGTAAAAACTTAAGGGAAAAATTATTTATTTATCAATCCAAACTCTGACCCTACCCCCCACTTACACGGTCGTATCCCATTTCGCCGCCAACCCATTTTGCCGCAAAATTTTCAAATAATTTTTTTCTTAAAACATGGTTATGTATTTTTTTTTAAGCTAGCATTTTTTAAGCCAGGATAGGAGCTGGGAATAGCTAGCTTGTTATCCTTTCTTGAAAAACTATCCTCGTGTATTCCGGACTTAGGTGCTATAATACTATCTTAATTCTGAAGTTATCGATTGATAAATTCCCAAAAATTATATAAAAAAAATAGAATGAATAGTGTGTCAAAGCAGCGATAACTACAAAGTTAACAACACAGCCAGTGCCGTATGTGTGCCTTGTTCTTATTGTAGTTAAAACAAATCAAAGATCGTTAATCACAATTTTTTATATAAGCGTTTATATTTTGAATTTTTACGAAATATGTCAAAATCGCGAAAATTTGGTCAGGTAAAATTTCAACAGTAAGTTTGCCATAAGTTTTCCTTCAAGTAGCTATATACAGAGAAAACTCTACATTACTATAGGAAAAATTTTGCGTAATGATAACGATTTATCCTCAAACGAATTTAAGGTTGTTATAATTCAAAAATTATAAGTTGTAGGTACTTGAAAATTTCACCAATTATTTAGATTGGAATTTTCTTTACATAATTAAATTTTCAAAATATTTCACTTATTTTAATGCTATTTATAGGCATTTGGAATATTTGTTTTTGTTTAGTTTTTTTTTAAATAAATATCGTTAACATTTTTTTGGTTGAGTTAAAAAATATAAGATTAAATAAGCACAATTTTTTTTATTAGTGTTTGAAGTTCAAATACTGACAAAATCATGAATATTTGCAAATTATTTTGAGGTATAATTCATAAAAAATATTGTATAAGTGGCTAAGAGTTGAAAATAGAATACAAGAGTTTCCATAAGTTTGACTAACAATAATTATAAAAGAACTTAAACTTTGGTATATTCAGGCCATTATTATTATTATTTATTTTCCCCATTTTTGTAACATTTTTCACTGATGATTCTCTCATATTGCTTATGTGCTTATGTAAATGTAATGATATGTAATGTAATGACGTCACTGTCTAGCAAGAAAATAAACTATAATAAGGTCTCTGTTGGTTATGATTGAATATAATAGTTGTAGACCTGTTGTTATATTTTGTCAAAACCATAACAAAAAAAATAAGAATTAGCGAAATAATTAGTCAATGTCCACAGTAAATCTCAAAATCACAGCAATTGAGCAATAGACTAACAAAACAATATGAAAACCACGAGATGGCATATTATTGTATTTTATCCACTGTAGTAAAAAAAAAATTAATATAACTTTGAAACTTATTGGGTTAGATATTATAAGCTTCCGTAGGTATACATCTCGTATGGCCCAAAATAAATAAATATTAATAAATTTCTATTATTAATTTGCCTACATGATAATATACTGCTGACATAATCATAAGAGTCTCACGGGCAACGCCAAGCAGAATGACTATAATATCATTACTTGAGTAACTCATTGACTGATAAACGTAGAGTCTGAACAATGATAGATCGATGCTTTCAATTTACTCGGTACATTCGTAAAATCGTGCCATAAATTTAGTGTGCAATTAGAAATCATGTTACAAAATTCGCACTTTAAAGTGGTGCTTGAAGTTTTTTGAGAATCAAAATGGTCAATGAAAATGTCTTAGTGAATCATATTTTAGAATTTGCATTTTTAACGGGCAACGAAGTGCACGGGATCAGCTTGTTAATTATATATTAAACATATTATGTAATAAACTCAAACCCTGGTGGAATTGGCACTGGCATATTATTATGGTATTGAATCTTATATTATAAGTGATCAGTATAGAATATTGCAACGTTGCCGTACTACAGGATCTCGCAAAAGGCGTTATTACCTATAATAGTGTGGGAACATTTAATTATTTTATTCTCATAAAGTTGATAGTGGCGCATTCTGCGTTGAACACGCCCGTACTAGATATACACTAATTTCTTATTTTTCTTACTTTCCGAGATCCGGGCAGTTTTTAATGGACTTCGCATTATATGAATTTTAGAGTCTATATTTAATGAAAACGTTACGAAATCTGGCAAATTGGATCTCATAACGAAAAATGATCTCGTAACGCTGCTCCATTTCCATGCGGTGGATCTCGCTCCGTACTAAATGTAAACGCACACACACACACACACACACACACACACACACACACACACACACACACACACACACACACACAATTAAATTATGAATTCGACGTAATATTAGCACTATAAATACAATTAAATTAAAAACTAACACACGGCATACGAAAATGCAAAAAAAAAGTAACACACGGGCAACGCCGTGTCGGGTCAGCTTAGTAGTTCATATTATAAGAATTTTATTTTTTATTATAAATCGAATGTTGAATAATTAGTTAATTAGTTATGTTAGTATTTAAAGTTTAGATGAGTGGAGTAGAGTAACACTGAGCTACCGTGCAAAATATTGGTCCACTGCTCCGTTTATATAAACTTAAAACTATTTATAATGAATAATTTTCTACTCGTTCGAAAATCAGTTTTTATTTCAAAACTTACATATAAATATTTTGTTTTGATTTATACAATTTATACACAAAATTTACGTTTTATTAAAAAATAGTAAACAAATAAAAAATATAAAACGATACAAATTTTAAAAATTTAAAATTATAAATGTTATTGACATTTTAATGACATCGTTACCTATATAAAAAAAAATATTTTTAAAAAATTTAATACGTTCCAAAATAATCAGTGTTTGCTATTAAGTAACACCTACGTAACAAAAAAAAAAAAAAACTATCGAATTATTTACAAAATTGTAGGTATATTTTTTTTTTGTGTCTCGTGTATTTTTACACGTGATATGTGTAGATATTATGTTGCGGTTTATGTTGATTAGCGATATTCCACAAAATAACAAGTTCATTTACCTTCTAATGAAACTATATTATAGCCGTATAGGTAAAGTGTAAAATATAAATGTTAACTATATATTTTGTACATTAATATCGTTCTCTAATTGGTAATAATAATTGTGAAAATTATTTTATATTAATTATATTCTGTACTGTTGTATCATGAATAACTCAGACATTAGGTAAGATTAAAATCGTAATCATCACTTGTTCTACACGGCTCATTCATATGCTGATATGCTGTATATAAATTTGAATTATTATTTCTACTACCTACGTATTAAATAGGTACAATATAGTATATCTAATTACTTTAAATAATATTTAAGTATAACAATTAGTATTTTACTTTATTTTTTCTAACTATAGAATATATTATAATGAATACTATGCAAAAATTCAAGTATATCGATTATTCGTTTATTAACGAGGTGCATTAAAATTATTAATTTAAATATCAACTTTAAGATATAATAAGTTCACGAAAAAGGTTTATTTGGATCCTACTTTTGACTATTTTTATCCAGACCCAACTTAACTACTAAATAAATTCAGGGACATAGTATGCACTGGTTATTATTATATACTCAGTCGTGTGAATAAAGAATTTAGGTAAGCTAGTACGTTCCAAAAAAAAAAATCTTAACTAACCCCTTTAAATAATACAGGAGTGATTTACTGTTTTATATTTTAGCATACCTATTTAATACATTTTTACAGACTTTCTCCTACATGGTTATACAAATTATACAATGCTTATAAAAAAAGTACTAAAGCCCCCAAGGAAATTTCCTAAAAAAATTTGGGTTATTTCCATCATTTTACTAAAATTTATACAACAAGTGCAAAAAACTTATAAATTATAATATAATTTTAATTTGTAGACCCAATGACATTATATGATCAATTTGTGCCTTGTTCACAGTCTACACAATGTTTTTTCTAGTTTTTGCTTGTATTTATAAGACATAAAGAGAGAATCTATTTGCCCGCCCCAAAACGGTACATGGTATTATTGTTATATGTTACTATATGCGCAGAGATTGGAATTACCGCGTGTATAGAAGAATACATCGTTTGTGTTCTTGGGTTCAAATATTTCTGAAAATCATAACTTCCTTACTCCTCGTAAAAAAAAAACATTATTATCATAATATGTGCTGTACTAAATTATGCATTGAATTAAGTAGAATAAGTCACTTTTAAAATTATTAAAAAATCTGCAAATTGTCATTTTACCTGTATCATATATGTAAGAAGCTTATTTTTGTTGAATAGGGGGAGTCACTTTGTACACTACCTGGCTTTTCCTAAACAACATGTATATTTACATACACTTACGGAGTCAGGTTATGGCGATCGCACCACAGTGATAAATGGTGATAGCGAGCACGTCGTACATAATAGTAATAATATATAATATAGAAGTTTAGATTCTGTCGCTGTAGTACAACAATACGATTGCATTTTATTATAATATGGTAAATATTCACAAATGGGAACAACGACCGGAGAAAAATAGACGATTTATGTGCGGTCCGGTAACGCAGGACACATAGCAGGCGGGAAAAAATACATATTATAATAGCATATGTCGAACACGATGTATGTATAAATGCTTTATAAATCAATCCGTACTGTCACCGCGTGATATAAGAAAGAATAAAAAACGATTTATAAATTAAATGTGGGTCAAAAATCGTATAAATGTAACGCGTTTAGGTATATAACAAAATTATATATTTATTTTCACCAATGCTATTTAACAGAAATAGTCTATTATATCCATATAATATGTAAACATTTTCTCTAACATATGTTTATTGTTTATAGTATTTACTTATGTTTTTATTTTATAATAATAATACACCGTATGTAAGATTCATGTCTAAGTTCGCGTTTTCGAAGATTTCTTGTAATAGTCGACATAACGAGAAACTCATATTTTAGAGTGTGAGAAAAAGTTTTTAAAAAAAAAACTGTTTTTCTGCTTTTAAACTTTAACCCACTTAATACTTTTTACTTTTGTCTTTTGTGGACTCGAAAAGATGAAATACACGTTGTGCATGAAGTATGACAAATTTGTTTTATTTCTATGTAAAACTTGGTTTATTATTATGTCGGTGGATTTATTTGTTTAGAAAAACATTTTTATATTTATAAGTATTTTTTTATGACTATCTTGATATGCAAATAACACTAATATAAAAAACAGATGTTGTTATGGACTCAATAATACGTTATAATTGTATTAATGATAATATAATTGCTCGTAAAATGTGAGGTCAAAAAATCGACATGCAATTAACACTATACAAAATGCAGAATAGATGACCATAGCTTAAATTAAAATATTGTAATACGAGCGTATTTAGGTATAATAAATGTCTAGGTATTCACTATGCCACTATCGCCGTGTTCCGCGTAAGTTGTAGACCCATGTGGTATGTGTTTAGAATTTTCTTTTTGTGCTAAAAATCAAAGAATATTGCTCTGGTAAATTTAGCCACCACACTTAATTAATTACCTAATGGTCCTAACCACTCAATGAAATAGTGGAACATTTTAAACTATCTGGTAAAGGTATTATAATGGTAATATTTTAAGCATATAGTTAACACAAAAAATGGTGACAACATAATTGTCCCAAGATAACTTAAAAATAAAATTAAAACTAAAATTAAATCTTATAAAAATTTACTAAATCTTTTAAGATATACTTAATTAAACCGTATGACTACCAGCCCGTAATTATTGACTGTAAAATATCACGTGTTTAGTTGTTCAGTATTATAATTATTTTTCTCTTCACATTTCCCCCCTCCCCCAAGTTTTGGTTACACTGTATACATAATATAAATTTGATGTCAGATAAACTTTAATAAAACTACGTGTATAACTCCATAGACTATTACAAAGGATGTCAAAGTTAGACATTATAGGAACACGCGTATGATATTATAATATGTCGTTAATTTGTCAAGTAGCTAAACGTCATATTATATGAAAATATTATTTTCAAATATGCGTGGAATAAAATTCCTTTATTATTAAATGTAGTCTAAAAAATTCTTTTGGCAAGAAAAAAAATGTAAAATTTGTATTACGCTTGACACTATCGAGGTTTATATTATTGTTCAGCCAATATACATAATATACATTATACATAATACTAGTACAGTGTATGCTATGAATATAATATATTAAATATTTACATGTACGTTATGATTGGTTGTAAAAAAGTTAAACAGAGTTTAAAATTTTTAAAGGGATCTTAGAACATTTTCACGGGTAAATATATTTTTTAATTTTATCTGTGTTTATTTTAAATTATGATAAAAAAAAAAAAAAAATAATAAAAATAAAAATAGGTTCAGTTAAAAAGTTTGGAAATTTAACAAACAGTTCGTTTTAAGTTGTTCTTATTGAGAACTTGAAATATAAAAAAACGTTAAAGGTATATTGGTATTATACAATATTTTTAGAAATCGTTTTAGTTATTTTTTTGTATTTCGAATATATTTGTGGCTTCGCGGGGACTTACTTTTACGTTAACACAGTATTTTACTATATACAGTGACATATTAAAAATTATTGTTGAATTATACTTTTGCTCATTATATAATATATTAAACATAATAATATGTTTAGCTCAAGGATGTATGTAAAATCTACCCAGATCACAAAAACCAAATCTAAAGTTTTTTTATATAATATGATCGTTTATAATATTGTAAAAGTTAAATTAAAATTTATATAACATTTAACTAATGTTTTATTTATTTTATTAGTATCTTGAATATAATTAATAATTATAGCTCAGAGATAAAGAAATTGATTTATTTTGTTATTAAATATAATTTATAATATACATGATTTTTTTAAAATTGCATTGTTTAAATTATTATAAATATTAAATTACAATGATACAATAATTATAATGTACAAACGAAGTTGAAGTTATAACTGATTTGTTTAAGGAGACCCATGAGAGTTTACCATCCGGAGAATTTACATTTATTCATAAATGTAGAGGAGTGATTCAAATATCGTAACTTATGTAAGTTGTACCTAAATGGTGTAATTTCTATTCTGGTTTTTAAACATGAACATTTTCATTGAAATATCTGTTATTATATATATGAAAACATATTATATGTTAAAAATAAGAACTTTAGCTTTTATTGTCATCAATAATAAGGGTGTTTGTGTATTAGTGTATGCAAAGGTCACGTCGCAATAATTCAATGTGGGTAGGTAGATAAATTGCGTTTCCAAAAATGATCAACATATATGAGTAAATTGCGGCCCGGGTATTTTTGATGTATATTTTTTTTTACGTACATTTCATCTCAGAGTATTAAAAAAAAAAATAACATGCAAAGTAATACATGTATTAGATACTTAATTTGCATAAAAAATTAATATAAATGGGACGCATTTACAATGACCTTATAATAATTAATATAATATCATAAAACATATAACTAAATTTTTTTATTTCTCATGTCTCATTGAATAATAATTATATATCAAAAATATAATATATATTAATTCATACTTGTACTTTCCACTACTTATAATTTGCTCAAATCGACTTATAAGTTATAGACTGTACTACTGTAGATAAATTGTATAAATTTTCTCTACTATCATGTTTACATTATAATGCTGTTAAGGATTTTTACTGATATTTGGAGAGGATTTCATTAAAAACAATTTACAGTCATATAACACAAAATCAAATTTCGCTTATTTACCGAAGATTGGGGGTTATTACCATTATATGTATATTTTGCCTTGATATAATATTTAGCATTTCAATTATAACACTGGTAATATGATAAATAATAAAATTATATGTGCACATACGTAATATGTTAGGAATGAAGGCCTTGCACTATCGTTAATATTATTAAAATCACGGAAACGAAAGACCACATCGTTTAGGTACCTTAAGAAATTTAATAATATTAGTATTGGTATATTATTGATCGATGCAGTTGAATTGGCTCTCAAATACAGGTAGTCAATATTTTACCTTTAATAAGTATCTTTGAATTGACTCTTAAGAATTTACTCTCTACCTTTTATTTTTTTTCAAAAATATATCGGTTACCAAAATGTTATTAACAATGATAGAGTAACTTCGATTGACCCAAAAGTGGTTCATTTGAAATTATATAGCAACAAACCTTCATTAATTAAAGTCTGACGGATATATCTAATCAGTCGTTTTAGCCAGCGATAGGTATAATACTGTGAAGGGGTTTATTTTAGGTTCATTACGGTTTACCAACTATTTATGTATTTATCTATGTATGTATTTGTTGTAATTGCACAATATTATAGGTGTATTGGTAAATATAACGAATTTCACAATAAAAAAAAAAAAAAAAAAAAAAATGAAAATGGATAGTTTGATAAGTTTTTGATCTTTTTTTTAATTAGTAAAAACTATAATACATATTATCAGATCTTATTAATATGTAATAAGGTAAATTTTATGATACTAATCTATTAAGTCGCTATATTTTATTAAAATACCTAGATTTAATAATTATAATTTATAATGAGACCCTCTACATTGACATTATGTCTATTTTGATATTAAAGAATATTATTATATCAGTGGCGTACCGACGGCGGGTAGGAGTTTAACCCTCCCAGAAGTGAAATATGTAGGTATAATTCTTTTTTGGAATATTACATTAATAACACTTTATACATATACATAAATGGTAACCCCCCTCCCATAAACGAATTCTGTGTACGCCGCTGTAATATATACTAGTGTTTTTTTTATATATAATATTATACGTCGATAATGATAATTTTAATCAGTTATAAAAATGCTTATCTCATAAAAGATAATTTGTTTTTATAATTGTAATCATATTTGTAACATATTATCTAATTAAGAATAAAATAAATATATAGGTAGTACATTTAACTTTGTTATAGAAAATTTATTATATGTATAGACTTTGTATTCAGGAAATAAATTAACTCAACTTACTTAAAATTAAGAAATTCTATTGAAATTAGAAGTTAAATAAACATCGTTTAGGTAATTCCTTGAATTTCACAACTAGAACATAATTTAATGTAACAATTGTTATTTTTGTTTTATATGTGACAATTTTCAATTGTTGCTAAAAATTGCTATTCAAATTATTTATTTTATTTTTATTTTATGGAGAATGGAGTACGTAAATTGATGGTATAATATAATATTTTTAAATAAATTTGACACGTTAAAATTATCTAATGTTAATAACACAGACGCTATATTTTGAGTTGTAAATAATAAGATAACCAAAGAACACATATTTTCAATGTTTTATATCTTGCTGATTTATCTCTATTTTAACTTTTTTTAAATTTAACATAACAACGATTATTTGATAATTTTTAAATATGTAAATTTAATTAAATCACCAATACAAACACACATGTGGATACAACTAACGGCTAACGTAATTAATTGCTATCTACATTGTTTAGAATTCTTATTCTCTTATACCTAAATTATTTTAAATTGATTAGTGATTCCACTTCTCTACGCGTATAGTAATAGATTTTTTATCAAAGCTAACATTAATAAATTAATATTTGTATAATGATAAAGTTTGACTGTAATCTGTATGAGTTAAGAGGACGTCGCACTCGCACGTGTTGTTTCCGTCCTAGACACGTACGACATAGACTAAACACGTTTACGCAATCTGAGTAGAACTCGCTCAATTTTTGTTCTTAAGTAAATATACCTATTATAAAATTAAATTGTGACAATATTTCCGAGAGAAAGACTCTGTGTTGTTTTCATTATTCCCAATATAACGTTTAGAAATAGCAAAAATGTCAGCACTTTTAAATGACCTTTAACTTTTAAAAGTTACATTTTTTTTAATAAAAAACTCAGCTTCTTGTCCTTAGTAAATATTGTCTCAATCCAATTTTATAATAGGTATATTTTCTCTAAAACCAAAATTGAGCGAGTTCTACTTAGACTGCGTAAATGAATTTTGTCTATGTCGTAGGTGTCTAAGACGGAGGTAACATGTCATGCGGGTGCATCTTAATTTGGATTTGTTGATAAATCAATGCATACAAAAAATGATTCTAAACAGAGAAAGTTTAATAGCTTAAACGAGAATACTCGTATAACTAAATAGAAGGGTACAGGTACTTTATTATGTATTTATATTGTTATTGTAGTTATTTATTATACAGTAAGCGTTTTACGTCATAAATAAACAATAGTTTAAAATTAATTCAAATATTTTGAAAATTGCATTGTGTAGGTATAGTAAAATATAAGAATATACGTAAAAATTGCAATCCCTAAGAATATTTTCAAATTACCAGAACACAACTAAAACCACCATTAAAATGTTAAAATATCAAATTTCTGTAGTATTTGAACTTAAAATATCTAACAAAAAAATTGTTATAAATATTGTTAGATGTTTGTGTTTCAATAATAATTACTTATGGGGACCTTTTATTAAACTGTCAAGCTTAATAAGCTATAAACATTTCAAATTTAATTAATTTTGACAAACTTTGTCAATATAAATACATTAATTTTTCTCAGATTATAAAAGGTCTTGTATTTTGTAGAGAACAGCAATTGATTTTTAAACGACACCATAGTTTATTATAGTTAAGTATATAAATTATATTTTTTACAATAACATTGGGTTATTTTATTCTAACAAAATACGAATTGAAATTAAACATTCAAATATAAAATGATTTCTTTTAAACGCATTAAAATGAATGAAACGTATTCATATTATTATTTGTTACTAAACTTACAATTTAGTTTATTATTTTTATAGTAGAGTTCAATTACTTTTTGTTTCAAATACTAATTATTTATACTATTGTATATTTCTCAACAAAATACGAAATATTATTTTTATTGTTTGGTATATCGTTATTTATTATTTAGTTATGGTATAATAGTATATAATATATACCTAAAGTCCTAAAATAATACCATTAGCAATTTATTATTATTGATAGTATCGCCTTGTATATATATATACATATATAGGTAGGTACTGTACTGCAGACATTTCATGGTTATTTGATTTCCCGCATGTACGATTTATCTCAACGATGGACTTGTAAAATAATCGATTCATATTTACACTCATAAAACTGTAAACAACCAATGTTTAATATAATATATAATAATAATTTAAATACTCTTGTAATTTATAGTGATGGAATGCTATAAAACGATTTTACATCGATTAATGTTCTTGTACTTTATTGGTAGAGTACGTTTACTTTAAATTATATTATTAATAGTATTTATTACAGTAATTGGAGTTTGAAAATGATAGCGTTGGTTGAATCTCTACCTATGTGGAATGACGAGAATGAATGGATCGCAAGTGACTGTCTTCAATGACCTAAACATGTCATAGTTATGTACGTAAAATATATTAAACTGTAGGTATGTTAAATTTAAAAGTTTTGACACTAAGAAATTTAAATTGAAGATTAGTCCACGATTATTCATCCATGTCAAATGAACACTATAATATTAAAAGTTTACAGACTCACAAATTTTAGAACACTCACAACATTTTAACTATTCAAATTTTCAATAATCATTATATCCATTCTTTATAAACTATTAATTGATCATCAAAATGTATGAGCTATATTATTCTATATATGCGTATATTTGCGCATATCTTATTGCGATTTTCTGAAATAATGAGTGCATTACGTTAAATGAATCACCCCGTTAAATGTATTTATCATTCAATCGATATAATATACTTATATAAAGTATTGGCAAACACATTTTATCAACGAACATATTATTATATACCGATGACAGTCATTGTTATTACATTTCTCAGAAATATGTAATATTATAATGTTATACCGTAAAATTGACTTCAGACTAATTAATTTAAAATAATTAATGAAATGTCTGTCGCGTTAGAATCACTCTGCACTTGGTTGGCATTTAATTATTTTTGTAGTTTCAAACAATATTAAAGTCTTGTCTACGACCGATTTAATTTAAACGCGTTAACAGTGTTATATAATAACAATACCGTAGTTAATTACCGACCAGAAAAAGCGAAAAATTATTATATTATTATGTTTACCAAAGTTTTCTGGAATACACATATGATCCACAAACATATTTTTCAAATCTTTTAACACGCACACACACGTGTGTGTATTTTTATATACAATTATTGTGATATAAATGATCTTGAACGGTTAAACAATTTTTCACTTATAAGGAAAAAGATTGATTGTGCAAAGTACTGGTTATGGCAATTGATCTGTGTATACTCGATTAGCTACAATAGTTTTCTCTCTGTATGTTCGATAAGAAATTTAAATTCAAACACCTCAAGATGAACAAAATAATAGTGTAAATACTTTTATTTACACGTAATTATTTGTATGTAGCTTATAAATTTTGTATTTTTTTCTTCCACGGGTGACGTATAGAATTTAATGTCATCTTAATGTATGTATCCTTTAACTAAGGGATTTCAATTTTTGTTTTAACAAAACTATCAATAATACAAACGAATTATATATTTATAAAAACGGTTTTTTTTTTAATTATGTAAAATTAGGTTTTCTTCACATATTTTATAATACGTAGTATAAAAAATGGATGGACATAAATAAATTCGCGATGCATATCGAAGCGGATGTCCATTAGTGCACAAATAATTTAAACTCGTATATATATAATAATCGACATCGACGTCATACCCTTTCATGTTTCTATCATTCAATCGTCCAGCCATGGATATCGTGCAAAATTCTCTGGATGCTGAAACACTGCGCTTTTTGTGCGAAAAGCATTACGCAATAATAATAATATACAGTAATATATAATGTTATAAATACCATTTACAATAATTGTTATTATTATCACGTTCGTATATAATATGTGTGTGATGTTTATATATATATATTCCACTAATTTATCAAATCGGCAAACAGTTTTATTTCTTTTTGTTTTGTTTTGTTTCGTTTTTTTTTCATTCCGTTCGTTATATTATTATATTGTTTTCGATATAAAACATACGTGTGAATAATTTTAATTCTTCGCTTTCATGCGGACGTGAAACATAATAAAAGGTATTGTAATGTATACAAAATATATCGTTTCATATCGTATTACTATAATGGCGCTTGTGTTTTCCAGATAATTCATTTTTCTATTGTTTCCAACAAGTGTGTACCTAATACCTATGTATGTACAATATTATGCATATTATAAATTGTAGACACTTCATACACATAATATTGTGTTTACCACAATACGTAATCTATGTAGATACTACGTCAATAGGTTTAAGTTTTGAACATTTTCGAGTATTGATTGCAACGAATTTACTGTGTGATATGTAAATAAATAAAACCTAAAATAAAGGTCTATATAGTTGTTTATAAATTAAATCATAAAATAAACATGACAAACACAATAAGTTTTACATTTATAAACAAAAAATGTTAAGTAAATATTTAAAAGACTATTACAATATATACTTAGATAAAACAATCGTATATGTGATTCTTAGAAATATTAAAAACGCGATCAAAGTTACACTCCTTTGTGTGGTTGCAGTTTCGAAACATTTTAACGACATTTTAATTATTATTGTATAACAATTAAATAATACGTACATACATTTTATTATCGTACTATAATTATGAGTGTGTCAATCGTTGTTAAGTGAATCGTAACGAAAAGTTTTCTGTTTTCCAATACGTCAAATAACAAAAAGAAAAATGTTTATTAATTTGTAAAAAGAATGAACAAATTTAATTTTATCTTAGGTAAGATATGTGCCATCACTGATCACTTATAAATATTGCTTGACTAGCTTAATATGTTTAAAAATTTAGCATACAACCTATTATATTCATTATTGGTAGAAATTTCCTGTATTTTTGAAAAAATAACACCATTTTAAAAGTAAATTTTATATTTTTTCAAAATGATATACCAAACTACTTAACGCCCAATTCTAAAAAAATAGATGTTTGAGTGTATACTCATGGAAATGAATGGACATTGTATTTACGACGATAAGTAGACGACAATAGTCGATCAGTAGTAAATCACCTGTAATGTTTCGTAAATCCGGGATCAGATTCTAACACTCAAACATCTAGTTCTGTACAATTTAGTTGGAAAAAAAATACTTTATTATAGACAGTTGCTAAAGAAACGACCGTTATCGTCGAAAAGATAATGGTAGACGATTTTTTTCAAACATGTAATTCGTATTTAATATAACAAAAATATGGTAAATAATCGGTTTTGATAGTAAATACACAAATGTGTAACTTAAAATGGAATACAAAATAAATATTGTATGAGTACCAATGATATTATAAATAAATTATATAAAATTATTATGCTCAAAAAATATTTTAAGTTGTAGAAGCGTATTGTAGATTGTATCACGATTAGATTAGAAAAAATTTGGTTTCCACGTTCAAACTTCTGCAACCCATGAGAATATAAATTCACTTTAGTAACTAGTTTAAAACGATACAATGGTAGTGATTTTTTATTTATTATATATACACCAAAGTACATTTATAGATCAAAAATTGTGTCTAGAGGATACTTTGAAAAGGGTCGTTTTCGATTTTCTCTGGATTTTGCGCTCGAGGAAAAACTGTTCCAATGACCATCGGAAACGTTGAAGACATTTCTGAAACAAGCATGGTTTAAACCGCTGTAATGGTTGGTTCGTAATCGTTTTTCGAACGCGTTGATTTATGCAGGTCCTCTTGTCCGGCCTGGCTTTTGTTTTGTAGTTTATTTTGTTTTATAATATAATCCATACGTGGTTCCTGTAGTAGTAAAAAACATCTCAAAATATAAGACCCAGTCCTAAAAATTATAATATACTATTATGCTGGATAAAGACCATCGCGAAGAGTACAGTAGCCATATAGATGGATGCAAAGAATTTTTCGTAGTGTACCTATGTACCTATGTATGTGTGTATATAAAATATTATATTTTGACCTCATATTGTGTGCGTTTGAACGGGCATTTTATTTTTGGTGAGGTGATTTACGGTCACGTGTTGCGCGCAAAAAGGCCGACGACTACCCTTTTTCTACAGTGGTAATCCACACAAACTCGCCTATATTATACAATATCATCCCACATACATTATAAATATATATATATGTTAAAATTCATACAATATAGGTATACACAAATTGTATATATTATCGTATATGCATAACGAGTATAAATCACCAAAGTATAATATTAAACATACGCCGTCGCGGTCGTGGGGTAGAATTGGCGAGAGAAAGGGGAGGGTTGCATGTACGCGTACATTTGAAGGCAAAACGTTTATATTAATATAAAAAACAACGAAAGTGTTCAAACACCTTTTACTTGGTCGCTATCAGATCAAATCATTCCTATGTAAGTTAACCAAAATATACATGTGTGTTACAAAAACGGACTAGAATCAAAGACGTAAAGTTAACTAGTAATAATACTATAGAGTTATTATATGTCACATGGTCGATTTAATTAAAAACACAATCACGTAACATAGTGATAATATTACTTATTTAGTATTACTTATTAATTATTGTTTTCTAGAAATCCTAAAAATTTGGTTAAGAATAATAAGTAGATACGTATACGCAAGAATGCAGACCTGCATGTCCGCGCGTATCATGAATAATTTAATAATTCGATTTCGTTATTCAATAAAATTGCAACCATTGTAAAATTTAACATTTGGCCTTTATAACTATTAAAAAAATTAATTTTACAATCGTGATGTTATTATAACACTTTTAATATCAAATAATATAAGTGTACTTACGATTTATCACAACCTGGCAAATTATAGGTTGATGGTATATTTTTTAATATGTATTAAATATTAATCATATTTTTTATAGGTACTATGAGTTTTTCCATTAATTATTATTTTTTATTATTATATTATGCGATATGTCTAATTTTTTTAGTTATATGTAAATCTTAGCATATACATGAGCACATTATTTTTTTATTACCTATTGATAACCGGTCAATAAATAAACGATACCCAATAGTACAATAGTAATAGTAATCTTAATAGTAATTTATATTTTGAATAAATACATTACTTCTTAATAGATTGGATAGTTTAAAAGTAAATAATTAAACGTAGCTTACAAGTTGTTGCATTTTAAATATAATCCTTAAATAATAGTTATTTGTTATCACTAAATAAAATAGAATAGTCATTGGCCAGATGCATTATCCGGTCATGATCTTCGGTCAATCTTGCCATGATTAGTGTTATAAAAGAAAAATTGGAAAAATTATAATCTAGAAAAACCAGCAGGAACTCTAAAGTTAATTTTATAAAAGAGAGAAGGAGCATCAATATCAACACATACTGATATTATTAACTTTTGCAAGAGTATATGTTAGATTATTTCAGCGAGGTCATACTTATTGTAAAATAATAAAAAACTGATCTATATTATACATATTATTTTATATCGTAGATGTATTCACTTTTATAACGTACTAATATTTGTATTGGATTAAAATAACATTCTATGTACGAGTTGTAAGTACTCGCAACAAATTTTCGTTTTTCACAACAATGTACAATGAAGCAGCTTAGCTGTCATGTCGTAAATGAAATAGTCACCCGTGGAGGACGATAAAGTTTAGTATTGAATTTAAAGTCAGTTTGTGTACAGTGTATATTGTACAATATGTGTATCTACGTGTTTGAAACTTGGTGGTTGTATCCGCGTTAAATCACTTAGCTTTAAATGTCTATATATTTATTTCAGATAATATGTGTATATAACCTTTCATCGAAGACTAAAGTTTTACTCACGGAGTTATTTATCGTTCATTGATAACATATGGTATATACACTATAGCTATACGATCGAGTCAAGTAAATTATATTCATATGGTTGAAAAAATGTTAGTACTGCGATTACGAGATGGATAAAAAAAAAAAATTGTACATAATACACGAGAGATAAACATTAATTTTTTTTATTTTTACATATAAGAAAACCATCTTTGAAAATAAAAAGTTTGTGATAAATATATTTTATAAGCCTATAAGGATTATGGTGAAGGGATTTAGGAGAAGTTAATATCTGAAATTTCATAATCCGATGCCTGTAGACTTGACGGCGATATTGATATTAATGTTAGTATTACAAGTTAAATAACGTGTGAGGTAGGTTCGTAAGATCACTAATCTCGATACAAATGCACTTGAATTGCCTATACGATGCGCCGTTTGAGGTAATTATTGCAATATCGTACTTTTTTTTTAAACTTTGTAATACAATTATTAAGTTAAAAATAAATTAAAAATTATAAATTAAAAAGTCTGTATGGTTAAAGAAAGATAATATATTCGTTTATTGTATCCAAAGGAATGTTGTTACAGTTCTAAAGAGACAAAAGGTGTTCGTGATTTGTTGGTAGGCTGGATCAGAAGAAGAGTAAGTGACTAATATCACAGACTATTTTGTCATTATAGAAAGTATAGAGAGAGAAATATCATATTTTATTATATACATATTATACACTTATAATATGATAAATACAGTGGTTATATTTTACTATGATTGATTAGTAGCGTATTCAAGCCGGGGTCATCGAAGTCCCCAAGGTATGTCCAACGTAGTAGGCCACAGAACCTTTATTATCACATTAAAAAAAAAATACTGAATGTTTTTTATGTAAATTAAAATTATATTTATGTTGAAAATAATTTGATTTGAAATGCAAAAAAATAAATATATATTATTGGTGGCGTTACTTATTTTATATACTAATTAGGTGTATAATTATATACGATACTGTTTTTTTTTAAAAAACCAGTTAAACCATTTAATTATTATAACTTGTACGCAGTAATTGTAGTACAGCTATTCTGTTCTATTATTTCTAAGACAGAAAGTATCATAAACACTTAGTAATTATAGTATATATTGATAAAAATATTGTGATTTATGTACCGTATGCCGTGTTGTCGTCGTTTCCTTACATAAATATTATAATATTTACTATTTATTTTTGCATTTACTCATATTAACTACATTTATATTTTAAAATATTATTATAATGTGTTTTTTAATAATGTCTAAACATGTACACAAAGGAAATTAAAAACACATTACATAAAGTATTGAAAAAGAAAAATTATTCTCGTGAATAAACGCTTTTTGTAATAATGATTCTCTTTAAAATAATTTATATTTAAGTAGAACTATAAAATCTACATTTACGAAAACAACTGTTATTGTAAGTAAATTAAAATTTCTGTCTACTTAAGTTCAAATAAAATAAATGTTATACTAAAATGTAAAACCAAATTATTATTTTATTTTAAATTGATATTTTTTTCTCTAAAACTAACGTTTTCATATATTTACATAACTTGGTCTCCACAAACATAAATGTAAACATCCAACTAAAAAGTTGTGTTTTAAGCCGTAATTAGTATACATGAAAGTTTTGTGCTGCTAGTGCAACTGATAAAAGCATCAGTTGTTTAATGATGAATCATTGATTATTTGATAAAATTTCGAAATAACAACAGTAGATCACATGAATGATGAAATTCAATGTTCAATAAACCCAAATTTATTAAAACCAATACAGTCAATAATCTTATGAAAATTTTCAAATGACAAAACTTTTTTATAAATACATTGAAGATAGTAGATAGAATGTTTATTATTTTTAAGGGATTGTGCTAACCATATGATCCATTTTCGAAAAAAAAATGATTGATAACAAGTATTGTTTATTATTACAGTTATTATAATGAGGAGTTTTGTCTTTTATGGACCACCAAATTTAATGTTTATTTAACCACATATTATTATATTAATTACAAATATCTAATGTATAATTTTAGTCCGTATTGTATAATATGAATTGCAATTCAACTGTAAATAAAAAAATAACAACATTTTAAGTTTTAAGATCATTTAAATATTAAACGACTACTTCAAAGCTGTATATTATAATTTGTATTGTAGTAAACGTGAATAATTTCCTTTTTATTTCGTCGTAATAAATTTCATTATTAAAGTTTAAAAGGCTACTGCTGTTAGTAGTTCTAGTAAAATATATAATTATATAGGTAACTAAATCGTTTAATTATACTGTAAGTATGATTTATTAATATGTTATTTAGTTATAATAGTAACAATCGAATCTGCGTGTGACGGTCAAATCGAGTATAATATTTAATACGATAAAACATATAACGTTTCAGGAAAATAATGATATTAAATTTGGTTCGTGCTTTTAGTTCTTTTATTAAAAATATTTTAACAAAACTCGTTTTGACAAATTACGTGTATGTGACACATTGTTATTATTATTAATATATAAGCGTTAAATTGGACGATTTTCAATCATACCGAGTATTAACAATATATAGACATCTCAATATTTAATGACTGGATGAAAGAGGTGGCGAAAAATAATGACGATATAAATGATATAATATTATAACGATCGTGTAAATTTATGAGGTACCTACATTTTTAAAACAATTTTTTTATTTTTAAACGCGTCCTTATTATTTACACTGTGATAGATGCGAGCCTTATTGTGTGTAGAATTTTATTCGTCGTAAAAACGATGACGATGATATGGACTGTAACAATTTTTTTTATTATCATGAATGTGAGTCTGTGTTTTTCCTATTAAAAGTCTGAGTACATGAATAATTTGGAAAAACAAAGGATGGTAACTGGTGATAAATAATAAATATGATAATATTATATTAACTAATTATTGTTCATTTTACTTACCCACTGTAAATAAATAAGAAATAATAGACGCAAAAAAACGTAATTTTCGTATGTATTAAAACTTGAAAATACGCGGTGACTGGAATCAAGCCATTTGACTTTTTTCCGATTTCGATTTTAGCGTAGAATATTGCATTCTTCAATATTATGATATTAAATTCGAAATGCCATCGAAACCAAAGTAACCACAGCAATAATAAGCGTTGATCGATTAGATTTTATTATACTTACGAGTGTATACACATATAGGTAAAAAAAAATTTGAACATGTTTACTTCAACCTTTAACTGATCGATCAACATATGCTATCATTAAATAAGTAATAATACGTCTTGCGATGACATCAAATAATACTCTAGTGGATCAGCGGAAGAAGAGAATTTCCTCGAAAAAGGCTTTATATGTATACACACATCTAACGTGTCTTATCCTCTTTGTTCCTCATCAGTAACTTTTATTCTCATTTAATATTTCTCAAACATGATTTTAGAAAAATTTTAATGTATTGCAATTACGTTCATTAAATTTAAAAATTCTTTTGAAACGATCTATGTCATTTGTAAATTTTTTAAATCATAAATTCAGCATTCATTAATGTTAAAACAAAATATTCTTATATATATAACAGAAATAAATAAATTAAAATAATTTTAACGCGTGAAACAATGTGGGTTGAAAACTATATGATGTACTCCTACGATTTATTACAATTTATCGTCCAGTTTTATACACGTCAGAAGAGTTAGAGAACCATCATAATAATGATACTTTGTCTAAATCTTCATAATAATTACTTAATGCTATTATTGAAAGCGAGTTTGTTATTAGCTTCAACGCAGCAGGTGATTTATTTTCTTTGACTTAAACTCTTTTCAAAGTTTTACAGAAAATAAACTGTGATCTTTATGAATCTTTCGAACACATCGAAAATATGTCAAACATTTTAATGAAAAATCTAGAGGACGTCGTGAGTGACGAGTTTTCAATTTTATTTAATAAATCTAAAAACATGTTAAAATTAGTTAAAAATAAAAAATGCTTGGATTTTAAAGCACATACTTCTTTTTTTTATATATGAAATAAAAATCTGATTTTTATATATAAATTTGTTTCACTACGTTCTGATTCCAAATAAACCAAATAATTATTGCTTTTTTTACGTAAATGCTTTTTTGTTGTTTTTCAGCTATTTCAGTAATAATAAAAAATTTAATTAATAAGAAACGTAAAAACCCAGAATTCGTTACAGGTGTTTGATTATCATTGTTTTCGTTATCGGCTTGTTTATTAAATGTATTAATAAACGTATAGATTATCGATCGACATATTATAGCAAACAGTACCTATACAGTCAGTATGCCTTCAACATCGATATCGACCATTTAAAAATTTAAGATTTAATATTATAAATTTGAAAACTCTTATATTAATTATGCACAGATTAATGCGCATTAATATGCGGTGAATGTAGAGTGGTGGTTTTCTATATATTAAAATATTGCGTCGGACAATATTGTCAGTTTCACTACTAGAGAAATACATGGTAATTAATTCTCTTTTTAATTTAAATTAATTTTCAAAATTTTTATTCATTTTTATAACTAGTTTGTGTTAATTTTTAGTCATTTAAAAAAAAAAAAAATTAAATATGCTTCTTTTTTGCTTTTTTTAAAACAATCTTGGGCGTTTTTTAGTTGCTTATTATGTCTTAAAATCCGAGCCCTAATAATAAAATAGCGATGTTAAAAATTAAATCTCGGCAAACAAAACACATCAACTTAAAAATCAACGATTTTAATAAGAATATTTTCGAATTTTCATTTACATAATTCTATCTGACGACTTATTACAACAACTAAATCTAAATGAACAATTTAATTACAAGAAATAATATTAATTCTAACAAAGCCTGAAAAACGTAATTCTTAAATTTTATATCTACAAAAAAATACAAAGATATCAAACCTTATGTTGATTTGTACACTTAGGTACTTCTAATTCGAATTCATTAGCTATTAAAGCAGCATTTATATAATTGCAAATGAAATGGAACAAATTTTGGAAAAACTAGTATCGACATTATAACTTGAAAAACGTTTTAAATTCAAAACATTTTTAAGAAAGAAAACTGGCCAAAATAGATTAGTTGAGCTAGCCCTTATGAATGAACGTGGAGGTATTGAAATTAATACTGGAGAAATTATCAAAAGGTTTTAAAATGCTTCTATAGGATAAATACTAAACAGTAAAATAAATTTAAGTGTAATAAAATTTTATATGTTTTTATTAATTATAAATATATTATATTTAACATTTAAATTAGTATAAAATACATTATAATTAGAGTGGAAAATATATAAAACGAAGTAGTTAACAAAATTTAAAAAATTTGACATGTTCATAGAATCGAAATAATAATTTACTAATTTTCTAATTAAATATTTTATTGAACTTATTTATGTTTTAAAATTTGTTAGTCGAAAAACATATTTAAAAACTACCCTGTTCCCCTAAAAATATTTTTCTATCTTTGGCTTTGCATTAAAATTTATAGTATATTTTGAACTCAACAAAATTTAAAATAAAATAAAAGTTTTTCCGTTTCTTATAAATCAAATATTGTAGCCGCACTAATTTATAAAGATAATTGAAGTTTATTATATTTTAAAAGTTGAATCATTAATTTTACTGAAATAGGTACATTTTATGTTAAAAACAATATTATGTTCATTCAAGCGGACGTACAATTACTTCAAAGTCTAGACAAAAGATACATAGACATGTTTATTAGCTGGTGCGCTAATATTGCAAATACGGAGTAACATATATCATAATATAATAAACTGTAAAAAGATTCTATAAACATTATTAATCTACGTTTGCATATTTACTACGGATTTCTTGACGTGACTTGAAATACATAATATCTACGTATACTATTATATGTAACAAATATCATGCCAATGTACGAGTAATTAGTATTATTGGTATAATGGTATAATATTAATTATATACTAAATCTGTACATATACAAATATAATAATATTCTAGTGGTGATATTAATGGTGACTGGTTTTGAACTCAGCATGGAACAAGACTTATTATTTGTACATTGTATATTTTTTTTTCTACTTTGCGATTTGTAATATTATTTTATTTTTTATGTATATATTTACAGACCGTCTCCGTAACCGTGTCAGTAATGACGCTGACGTCAATTTCTATCGACCGTTGGTACGCCATCTGTCATCCTCTAAAGTTCAAATCTACCACCAGCCGTGCCAGAACAGCCATTATTATCATATGGATCGTGGGACTCGCCTCAGGTAATAAAATAATAAACTCTATTTGGTACAGAAAGGGAAATGATGACAGCAGGTTTTATCGGAGTGACCCTTTTAATATGGTAGTAGTATATGAACGAGATGATTTTTTTTTAAACACCACGACAATCGTGAATCCTTTAGTCGTATTTTTTTTCGAAAAAACATTTAATATTTTTTTTTATTGTTTAAAATGTATAGTTGTACAATGGATGGTTAATGGTTTTATAATTTTATGATACGTATTTTTAAAATCCTAAATTTTTCCTTTTTTTATCCGAATTTAATACCACAGCAATCAATTAGATTCAAGATGAAGTGAGGAAGAGTACTCGAAAGTTCCAATGGTATATAGGAAATTGAGTCTTGAAAACGTATTTCTAAGAGGTGATATTTATCAATAATTTTTTTAAACGGAAACAGAAAACTTCCGACAATAGTCAGACATCTATGAAGAAATAAAAACAATTGCAGTATTAACCGAGATCCGCTTAGAATCAATTTTTTCATTACGATTGTTTGTTTTTGCTTTGAAATGTTTTTCCAATATGCTACAGTGATATTTGAACGAAGTAAGATGAGTCTTCCGTGTCATGTCTTTGTTATGTTTCCTATGAAACTCATTTTCTCGGTAACTTTTTGTGTATTTTTAAAAAAAAAAATATTTCAAACACGAATTTTGGTAGTATCACTAAAGCAGTAAAATATAAAAATATTTTTTAAAACACGCAACAATTTGAAACATACTTATAGTATATACCTATTTTAGTCAAATATTTCTAAGAAGAATATCTTTATTTGAAAATGTTACACGTACTTGTATTACTTGTATTATGTATGAATTACTTATTCTATTCAAGTTATAAATAAAAATTCAATTAAAAATTTCAAAATTCGACAAGAAGTTAGGTTTTTATTCGAAAAATATAAACAATTAAAATAACTTATTTCTATTAATCTGTCATTGTCGGCTGTATTATTATAATAGAAAAATATTGAACGAATAAAATAGTGTAATAAAAAATTACATTTTCGTCATATACATACAACTCGTTGAAATTTTCAACGTATACGTTCGCGATTTGTCCAACTCCTTATTTATTGTGCTGTAATATAAAAAAAAAAAATACACCCATCATTTTATTTGTTGTTCATATTTTATACATGTAATAGATTCTTGATTACCAAAAAAATTTCTTGTAATTTAGTGGTAAAAATTAATCTTTTCGATGTGCTTAAATCAATTTACAGTTTTAATAAGGTAGACCAGAATTTGTCAACCTGAGAATTGTGATCACATTAACTAAGGGTCATGTAGGTCAAAAATAATAAAACGCTAATTTAGTAAATGAACCTTTTTATTTAAAATTTTTTATTGAATAAAAAAAAATACTCAAAATAATAATTATAATAATAAAATAAGTATATACATAAAAAAATGAATAAACATTATAAAATAAATAATTAGTGTGATCGTTGCATTTGTTTTACATATTTTAAAAGTTACTTAATCTGTGGTTCAACATTTGAAACATACAAAAGTAAATTATTTTCTAGTGATAACAAACGATTTCTGTATTTAGTTTAAATTACTACACATAGTATTTATAAATTGATATATGGTATATTTCATTTAGTTGATCGGTTCATGATATAATATTTTTATTTTTAAAATGTTTACATAATAAACGATGAGGTAGATCATTGTACCACAATATTATAATTTATGGATATTGTGATAGATGCTATATACTTTTAAATTAATAATAAGTAATAATATTTAAAAGATGATTTTATTAAATTAGAGGAGCGGTATATCCTTGCACAAATAAATATTAGTCAGTAAACAAAATAAATGTACAACCATCCCAATGTTATATGATTTTAATATTATTAATCTTCAACCGGATGTTTAAGTTGATAGGTAAAAAATACTATACAAAATATGTACCGAGTATTGAGTTCGACATTTAATTTGAGATGGGATTCAAGTTTTATTTTTATGATAGGATGTAAATACAGACAGACTACAACACTGTGTAATTTCATAAGCACTGAATAATTTACTATTATAACTATTATATTATTCTGGGGGATATTATACCCAATGTGATAATAATATGCGACTTAGATGTTAAAATTTACGATACACCATCACAAATACCTTGTTGTCACATTTTAATTTACTATTTTAAATTAATATTTAGAAGTAATAATAATGATATACATCTTCCATTCATTTATAATAACATTTAATGGAATACTGAATATTTAACGTATAAGTATTCAAAAAATGTAATATTACATTATTGTAATCTTAATGCACTATAAATTGTATACCCACAAAAATCAACTTACATTACTTAACAAAAGGACATTTTTGCGAAGTACCTTATTTAACCAGGATTTTGATTTTAAAAGATCCACTTAACGCCGTTAATATTTTACCTACTTATTAAATTAAAATGTATATTTTAAATAACCAAATGCCTGTCAATACACATCTATGTACTGTATGGGCATATTCTCAATCTATTTTAATTGATTTGAAATAAATTAAATGTTTTTGACTAAAGAATAATTGTACATTAAGAAATTTAAATTTAAATATTCACGTACTAATAACGTACCTACGTATTTTTTTTATATTAATTGTTTTAATTTTTAATATTAAAAATAAGCTACCATTGAATATGTTCTCCAGTCATGGTTTAATTTTGTATTGTATTAATAACAAAATTAGAATATTGAATTGAAATACGTAATCATAAATAGTTTATAATTGACAGGTGTTTCTCGAGATCTTTTCGATAAACAGGTCATTCTTATATGATCACCAGAAATTACGCAATTATAAGCAAGGGAAATTGATCTACAAAGTTATATTAAATATCTAAATACTTATATTTGTACTTAATGTCTACAATCCTACACGTATATTAAATTCGTAAATCGTAGTAAATTTAGATTCTAAGCAAATAGTGACGAATGTATTGATTTTATTGTTATGTTCCTTTTATTGCGCTTTGGTAAAGTAAAAATAATTTAATTTTCAACTTAGGGGATGTTTCTGGTAGAAAAATTAGATCTAGTTAATTCTTAGTTGATTTTTGGGGAGATCAATAATCGAAACTTCTAGTATTTTTCATAATTAACATTAAACAAAAACAAAAATTAGGGGAAAACTGAAATTTTACGCTAAACCAGATTTTTATCATTTTTTTGGTTTCTTTATTTTATTGTAATTCAAAAATGAATATCATCCACAAACTTTTTAAAGATTAAACTGAGGTCTGAAAATGCAATACAATATTCTTCTTAGGAAGTTATTTATACTTAAACTAAAAACTTTAATATATAAAAAATAATTATTGTTTATAGATATTTAAAGTTCAAATTTAGACGAATACTTATTTAAATGAATAACGATTTTCATTATGTTGTTATAACTTAAAATCTTTATTCGTAGAGAGTGAGAACATATAACTTTTACGTAGATATATTATAAATTTTACCCTATGCCATGACATTTTTAAAATATGTAAATTAATTTTTAGATATTACTTGTTTATAGTATGGACCTATTTACAGTGTTTTACAGTAAGGTGTTATTAACTCAAAAGTTAATAATAATAGGTAATGTAATTGCGGTATAAATTATATTTATTATTATCTAATATTAATAGTATAATAAATACAATGTTTACGTCAATAATTAAACGAAAACAACCTACCGTAATACTAATAGTAAAATAAATTAGTTTAATAACAATATCAAAAATATATCATGAAATGTACTTAGTAGTATACTAGTTTGATAAATTGATCTGATTATTATAGAATTATTTTACGTATACTATGATGTTAATGAATTCAAATTAACACATCTATTACAGTGACCCACTTGGCACCTACTATTCAATATTCTCAGTGACTAACTTTTTTTATGTATTAAGTATAAATAAATACATATACAATAAGTACTTTCTTATAAAAATCAATTTTTTTTAATTTAATTTGAGTTATATATATAGATACGATAAGTGAATCTACTACGTAATTTTGTGACGGTAGCAGACCACGAATACGACAAAAATAACTTCTTTCGTTTTTGGAATATATTATTATTTTAATATATTTTTATTTTATTTTTACATTCGCCTTAGATATTATACACGTATTTTATTGTTTAAAAAGTTTAAATTTAATAAAAGAAAAAAATCAATAATTTAACACTAAAGAAGGTAGTCAAAAATATAAAGTAGATATACTTTCAGCTTTTATTTTAGTGCCATCTAAAAAGATAATAAAGAAGAAAGTAGGTATAGCAGATATCGTAATTATTATTTATTAGTGATAACAATGGTAAAATGATATGTGAATTAATCAAGTTTAAAATGTTTACACAATTAATTTGATTTAATCAATATTTTGTTTGTCTTTATCATATTTCATTTATAATCTCATACGACATAATTAATAATTTCATAATTTCATAATCAAATGAGTGCAAATTCAATGGCTGAATTTTTGGATTGATAGCATCGTGGTGTCAACAAGATTTAATGTATTTCATTCTTATATTTTCAGTTAGCTACGTAAGTTACATTTACTTACAACAAATATACGACGGTTCTTTTCATAGTTAGGAAAAAACGTATATTTTAAATGTTAATGTAATCAACGTATCATAATATGATATAAATATTCAATAACACATTATTTCGATTGTAACTGTTCCTCAAGTTTGGATATTTGTATTATCTGTTCACAGGTATGTAATATTATAATACATAATATAATGGTTGATATATCATATTATATATATTAAGTCGTTCAGATATTATTATTGTTAAAGGAATTTGGTGAATAATTTTCTGATAATAATGGAACATACCTACACGATTTGAGGTACCATAATAATATATTATAGTGCTGTGTTATTTATTATAAAGTTTTTCGATCGGTTTACTACCCTAATGGTTAGATATGATTTAAAAACACACATGCCTGTCCTTATAATATTATTCTAGCTTATTGACGCGTAATTATAAATATTTATCATATTAATTTCTGAACCATGTGTAATAATAAATCTTAAACTAATTGTTAGACCATCTGCAGCATGTAATAACGCGATTACATAATATACTATGTTAAATGTATTACGTTGAAAATGATTGAATGGTGTTAAAATTCGTTTGAACGATTTGTGTATATTTTATGTTGGTATAATATTGTGATAAATATTTATTATACTCAAAACATAGCATATACTTGGTTTAATCATAATCCACGATTTTGATGCACGTGTATCTCCAAATTGAGTACAATATATAACACGAAATAACTTTAGATCGAGGTAACGCGAATAACGCAATAAAATCTATTTTATGTGTCCTCGTTGCCCGTAAGTCATTTGTATAATTGATTTACCCAGAGTAAGTTCTCAAATAAAATACCAGGATTCTACAATTGTTCCGACTGTACCTACAGATAATTATTCACAACAATCACAAGAGTTTGGCAAAACTTGCACAGCTGTATTAATGATAATACCAACAAGCGAGTAACAACGATATAGTGTAAAGATAAGTAATTTAATCTTGTAAACTTGTTCGTAAATGAATAATACAGAAAAAATAATTGGGTGAGCACACAATACTTGGACAATCAATAAAAAAAATACAGTTAGAAAACTACGCATAAATATCCGATGAAACGAAGTATACAAAATAAAACTATCGACGAATTTCCTTGAATAGCCCAAAAAACTACATAAATATTTATCAGTTTAATTATAACTATGTGTGTGAGTGTGTGTGATAACAATGAAATTTTACATTTTTCAATGTCTATTTTAGTATTTTCTCCCATATCATAATTATTGATTCATTATTTTTACAGTGGTAATGGATTAATATTCGCTAGTGGTGAACATATAACGATAATAAGATAATAACTATAAGATCATTTAAACGTGTAATTTATGCGAGTTACTGAGTAAAATTATTTTAGATATTAACATAATAACGTATATTTATTCAAATCAAAATAATTTGCAATTTTTGAATGGAAAAAGTTAACTAAAAGTTGAACGATTTTTATAATTTATTTCACCATCATGTCCCAATAATTTATAAATAGGTAATATAAAATTTATAATATAGGATTTTATAATATTATTCATTATTTTTATTACACATTATAAACTAATTTTAAAAATTTCATAAAAATGTTCAATTTGATCTAATTACACTTAAATTATTTCTTATTATTTATTGTTATGGTTTATTACATAAATAAATAATTTAAGGCCTAAGAAACATTATTATACTATTCCATATTGTATTATATAAATATAAGTAAATAGATATTATTATGATGCCATCATGACAAATTATACATAAAAATATTTTTCATTGAAAAAAAAAGTATTATATTTAGTGAGAAAAACTATTTACAAAACTACTTAATCTGAAATAGTTAACCTTAACATATTATAAAGGCAAAAGGTCTACGTATGAAAATCACATATCGAGTAAACGATAAGACAGCACAAATTTCTTTTATTATAAATACATAATATCTTAAAAGTTACTTAGAAGTTAAATATTTTTATTATAAAACAATCTATGCACATATTTAGTGAAAATAATTTATATTTTTTATTTATAAGATAATTATTATAATAGGTAAAAAATTCTTCGCTTCAATTTAAATTAATTGAATTATGATATTATTGATATTGGTGTTGAAAAAAAAATAAAATAAAAAAATTATATAAATTAAATTTCAATTTCCCGTTTGAACACGTGATAATGTGATGTGACTTGTACAGTTATAATATACATGGCCTAAAATATACTGGTATGTTCGTTAAATAAATTTCTTAATAATATTTTCAAAATGTTAAGTTAAAAGCATAAACTTATGATTAATCAAATATAATTTATAATGAAATAATAATTACGTTAGTTTTTGAGTGTATAGTACCTTTCTAAGTTCCGAGAATCTACTCTGATATTGTTAATATAATATTAATTTTACCATCAATACACATATATTATATCTAAGATACTTTGTTGTATCAGTAAATTTAAGTACTAGAATAAACGTATACAGGTTGAATTGGCCCAATAGTTATAGCCTAAACGCAACAGTGTAAAAAAATATTTAAAAATTATAAAAATATTCACTACCTAACAGATATTAGATAGACACAAAAATACAAATAATGTACTAAATTGATTTGTATTCAATCCTTGTAATTGGAAAAACTTTTAAGTCCAAATGCGAATAAAATAATTTTTCAATTTCAAAACGTTATAATATATACCTAATTTTATTTGGAGTGCATAGTTGTATTTTTTTTTTTTTTTTTTTGATTCAATTATAATTAGGAAGCCCACCTGATTACATAACATAATATGTTTAACAAATTGTTATATAAATTATCATTTTTATATTTGTAATTATATCACGTGTTTATATATGTTTTTCAGCAATTGATACACAATGTATATATATATTATGTAGTAAATATTTGAAAATTTACATTAACCAGTAACCACCTTAAGTGTATATTTATGAATACCAAATGACTAATTGTCCCTTGTACTTAAAACAGCGTGTGAACGAACCAAAAAATGTTAATGTATAATAAAGAATACACTAGTCATGGTTTGTAAATACTCTCAGCATAAGGAGATTTTATTTAACTCATCACGCTTATTATCCTAGCAATTTTTGAGAAACATATCATTAGATTTTTTATATATTACTGTAGTATTTATTAACATGCAACACTGAATATTTACAAAAACAATCTAAATTTTACTATTATATTTTATCATGTAGACAACTGTTGTTTTTTATAGAGCCCGATAAATCCAATAATTTATGCAGTTACATATTTTAATATGAATGAATAAAAAATAAATGTAGATTGTTTTTGGAAAAATACTTATTTTTACAAAAATATTTTATACTGTTACGGAATAATTTTAAACTTTATTATTAATTATAATATATTACGAGGTAAACTTATATTATATAAAGTACCTTTAAATTATAATGCATATCATTATAAATTGTGATAATTTTAATCTGGTATTTTTACACAGATATTCCAGAGCTGTTGGTGTTAGAAGCCATTGAAAAGACAAAACGGTTTCCGTCTATTTATCTGACCCAGTGCGAAGCTCTTTGGAGCCAAGAATCTGAAACTATCTATCAAATCGCCAAGACCATCACGCTTTACATCCTGCCACTATTGCTCATGTCGGTTGCCTACTATCAGATTGTTCGGGTGCTATGGAAATCCGACAACATACCCGGACACACAGAAACCGTACAAATGTTCAATGCCAATGCTTACAATGGTGAGTTTTATAGTTCAACTTTTATAGTCACATTAATTATAGGAATCCAGTGGCAAAACTAAAGAGATAGAGTTTATTCACCTAAATCGAAATCATAACCTAATATTTGTTGTCTTAACATACATTTTAAAACTTATTTTATAGCTTAAAAATAAATCGTACGTACTACTTACCCGTGTTATTTTTCTTAAACATTGACAATAATATGTCAATATATTATACTGCAAATTGCTTTCACCTGCGTGCTTTGTCCTCGTGGATAGTAGTTTGCAAATTGCGGGGCTGTTTCTTTGTCTTATAATTATTTCGATCAAAACATGCTATAAAGTGTACATACTTTATGGCTTATACAGACAAACAGTTATACGCCTACGCAAAATAATAATAATTTAAGGTGTTTATAAATTATATTATATACAATTTTTGTCTCACATTAATATCATTATACTTACACTCAGTAAATATATTATATAATAATATTATAACTTCGTTAAATGAATAACAATAATAATGATCATTAAACAACAACATCGGGCATTTTGTGGATCTTCGCATCATACCGCTAATCAGCGAGCTACTGACTTACATACTACTTTTCTATTGGTTATTATTATTATTATTATTGAATGCCTTTTAACACATCTTAACTACTTGAGTCTCTAAATTAAGTAAGTCACTCGTAGTTAGAACGCGGTGATCTATACTTCAAACCCCGCAGGACCGTTCAAAGCACTGAACCGTTGTCACATCTCATATACATCGATAATAATAATTGATTTATCGTCAATTCTACTCGTATATGGACATTCTGAGGTGGGTCGTGGGTGATTGCTTAACTATAGGTACGCTTAAACAATTATTTTAATATATTATAAGTAATAATATATAATACATATACGTCGAAATTGGAAATTACAGGAAAGACTCAAAAATTATTTTGTGTAACTTATTATGTTCCCTTTTTGAAATAAATGATATAAAGATACACATACTATTACTATAGGAACACGTAGATATATGTTTCGTTTTTATACCAAATAGTTTGTTTAGATACAAAAAACATATTTCTGTGTTAAATTTTGGGGACGGTACATTGAACGGTGTGGATTTATATGCGTGATAAAAAATCGGGACTTGATTTTATAGTATAGATAGTAGAAACATGATATTAATGGATTGTAATTTAAGGAAAAAATGGTAATATCTTATATAAGATGCGTTTTTTCTTTATTTTAGAAAAAAGATTTCTACTGTTGGCATATCTGAGGGAAAAGATGATTCCTTCTCTTTTCTTCTTCTTCTTCAAAAAAGAAATCATTCCAATATTATAGGTGCCTATAAATTATTAACTAACCTACCTACGATACACCACGTGTAAACGATTCGATTTATTCTCAGAATGTACCTGTATTGTGGTGTATTACCATTATTATTATAAATTGCTTATAATTTTAAAGTACCACAGTTTTAATTACGGTTAAATAATCGAGTACCTACCTATTATAAAAAATCCAAATAACACATCATAATAATATATATATTTAGTTTTCTCTGTCATTCAAATCAACATATACTTGAATAACTTTTTTTTATAGCAAGTCATTTTTGAAAACAAAAAAAAACTAACCTTGATTAATATTATACATTCTACTTTGTTAAATTTAATGGTAACCTATTTACTTTACAGAATAAAAATTAGATAGTATTTTTTTTTTTACTGAGAATATCGGGATTTTTTTTAACGATATCAATTAATAACTGATACGCTATTGAAACGTTTAAAGTCGTAATCATTTTAAATGAAAACAGCTTTCGAGAAAAAAACATTGAAGCGTGCTTATAAAGTACTTCAATACACCATTATTTCTTATGGTAGAGAAGACATTTAGCATAAAATAATTACTGTGTTATTGTATTATTGTCATAACAAATATAACTATAGCACTATATTAATTAAAACAAAAAATAACTACTCGATTTATAGTTTTAAATATACTCTTCGAAAACTTACTTTATTTATTTACATTAAAAATAATTAAGTATTCAATAAAGTATGAACGCGCCTGAAAAGAAATTTATTGCAATCGTAATATTAGACAACAATTTATAATATTTATACTGTTAAGTGTATAAAGAATTTTATTTTTAAAGTAAATAGTTATTATATTTATTAAAACGTGTGTTAATAAAACACGATCCCTGTGGCTTAATCACATAAAGCAATTATGTTTTACCTTTAAACCCGACTTAATGATTATCTATTTATGTGTGTATAAAAAGCGTATGTGTAATAATAATCAACAAAAAATGGATGTAAAAATAAATGTGTGCAGTCGTTATATTATAAGTTTGTCATTTTATTTTCAATTCAGTCGGTCTTAACATCGTGATCGTTGTATTAATACTTACTACTTATATTATCAGTCATTGGATCAATAAATAAGTATTAAACTATTAAAGACATATATTATTTGATTCATTTTCTTTAAAAGTGTTTGAAATGTGTTATTGTGAAAAATTTCCGATATAAAAAAAAAACAACCATATACGTACAATGATGATACTTGGCTATTTTCAATATAAAAATATTATATAGTCTCAACAAAAAAATATTGACAGTTTTTACTTTTTAGGAACTATACATTATACAATCGTGTTATTTACTTGTTAAGACTTCAGTCCTTTTACAATATGCGTTTGATCACAGTACGTGGTTACCGTGCATCGTATAATAATTGTAAACCATAACGTACATTTTCCAAAAATTTTGGCAGTCTATAATTGTGTGCAAAGGCGATGGAATATAATATTATTATAAAACTGTAAAACAGTAAAACTATAAAACCTAAAAACTTAGTTTTAACGAGTTCGGAAAACCACCTAAACGCAAGACGCTTACGATTTTACTCACGATGAAGTTTATTTCGCAGGTTTCAACCGGACGGCAACGATGGGGTGTACCAGCACGATGGCTCAGATAAAAGCCAGGAGGAAAGCGGCGAAAATGTTGGTGGCAGTTGTGGTCATGTTCGCACTGTGCTTCTTTCCCGTGCACCTGATGAACTTGTTGAGGTAAAATGAATTATAAAATACTACATTACTTATACAATATCTTAATATTATATATATATATAAATATGTTGTGATGTTGTGATATGCGTTATATATATAAAGTGTTTAGGCAGTTTACCTCAATATTAAATATAGGTAATTACATGTACTACTACAGTACATAACTTATAAAAACCTTTCTAAATATAATAATAATATATATTATACATGTTATACTTATATATATAATATAGGTATAACTGGTATATATATGAATACAATCTAATGAAATGATCCCATGGCTGCTTATATATAATTGTATATTTGGTTTATAACTCAGTATAATTTTATTTTATGTATGGAAAAAAAAGTATTTTATAGGCGTTACAAACAATCTCATGTATATTAAACAAAGATCGACATTCAAATTTAATTTAAAATACAAATTCCAATTATTATTAAAATAAACATCGCAGTCTGTGACTTTATAGGCATTTCATAAAATATTATTTAAATTCTTACTTTAATATTTGACTTTTTTCATTTTTAAGAACAGTTCAGTACTGAAATTCGAATAAATTTAGAAGCCTTGTTAGTAAAAAAAAAAAAAGTGGTATTTGAAAGAATCAAAAACTTAAAAGTTAAAGTTTTAATATTTACTTTATTGATTCTACAACAATATTATAATAAATATATATACTAACTATTTGGACTAAATACCAAAAGTATAAACAAAATTGATTTAGTTTATACACATAGGTTAAATTATCGATAGAGCACGAATTGTCTAGTAGTAAAAAACTAATAAAAATGATTGCAGTATTGCACTAAAAAATAACAACGTTTTGTTATGATTGTTATGAATGTTTTAAATTTACTGTTATAATCTTAAATTCTACCAATATATATATATAACAACTATAATATAAATCATTGCATTACTATAAGTGTTTGTTTTAAATTTTTTAAATTGAACCCTTTGGAGCTAATAAGTTCTTATATTTCAAAAAACTTCGTTCTACGTCGGTTGATGTAAACGGATCGTATTTAAAATAAGCTAAATCGCTTACTCTCAAGTCTTCAGTTAGGTTAGATTAATTATTTTTATTTTATAAGAAAGCATTTTTAGGAATTTTGAAAGTATAATCTTATCTATAACACGACGGTCGAGGGTCGACTATAACTAAAATAGTTGTATATAAATGAGTAAATAATAATGATAATAATGGTGTACATTGATAAGTTATCAATGTACATCATCGTATTATTTTTGTTTCAACATTATGATACGTCCTCTTTTGTTTTACAAGAAACATACATTTAAATCAAAACAAAAAAGTTCAAAGAACAAACAACTAAAATTATGAACAACCTAAAGCAGGTTTCATCTGTAAAACTTTAGTTTTTAATTGTATTTTTTTATAGTGTTTTTTTTCTTTGGTTTTATTAAGAATAAAAAAAAATTTTAAAACATATATAAAGAATTATTCGATTTAAAAAAAAATAAAAATCATTCATTAATAAAGAAGATATATATTATAGATTAAAATTTTAAATATTGATCTCTCGAACAATTTGGTATTTTGATATAGCATTTATTATTGGTTCTCAAAAAATGAGTTAATATTGTTTAACATACGCTCAAGCATTCCGTCTAACGCGTGCTGCTCAAAAAACTATATATTATATTTCTCTAGATCATGTGTCTTGAATATTTAAGTCTTACGAATTTCACGGAAAATACGGTTCATTGATTCTACATTAAAATCGAATTAATATTGCGAATTGTACGTTAATCTCTATCATAACCATATTATACTACAAGTATTAATTTCATAATACCATTGGAATCAATGTCAATTTTAATTTTGCACGGTTAATTATTTTGTTAACCATGTGATGTTAAGTCATGCCATAATAGCGATGTATTATTGTACTACCATAGTAATATGAACACAAATCTTTTTATAGAAAAACCGTTCACGGAACACATAGTTTATAGGATAGACGTCCTGGATTTGGATAATTAAAATGCTTTTCTCCGGACTTCGAATAATAATTCTACAAAGTGCCACTTGTTCCCCGAAATCAAGTATTTCCGTGACAATACTAAAAAATATTTAAATGACGTGATTTGCATATAATACGCGTATCGAAACGGTGGAATTTATTTCGAAGAAAGAGAAACGTCCTGCACCGCAAAGAAAACAAATCGTAAAAGCGGCCATCGAAAATAAAAGTTATTTTCATCTTGGTTCATTGGAAATGTAAATTCGTAACTTTCATTAGTTACATTGTGTATAACGTTTTTATTTTACTCTTTAGGTTTTTACGAAAAATCGATAATTAAAATATCTTTTCTAATAAGGTAGGTGTGTACATTATACACTATACAGAATATTTTACCTAACGATTATATTTTTTTTAGTTAATCATTTTTTAAAAATACAATGCTAATAAATTATAAATATATAAGGTTATAGGATATAATATATATAACCTAACCTAGGTCAATATGGTGGAGAATTTAAAAAATCATATTATTCACATAGATTATTTTACTGTATTTAGTAGTATTGTTTATATAAACTATTATTAATAACTATAATATTATCAATTATGAACAAATAGAAATTGAAATTCAATGATATATCATTTTATACAATGAATTTTCTTAAACGGATACGGTCAATCAGCTTATATCAAATACTAAATAGTACTCAATACTAATACGTTTCGTTTGTTTTTTTTTATTATTATTATTTATATTGCTATTTAAGATATTTTTCTTTAACTATTAAAACTAGTAACTACGATATCTAGAATAATTTAGTTAAAAAAAAAGCAATAGTATAAACTATAATGATGTATTTAAAAATATTATGTCCCTAAAAATAAAGTTATTGAACCTTAAAAAAATAATGAATATCGTTATTCATCTTTTTTTGTTCAAAATTTGAACTTCAGATACTTATATGCTTATACAAATGCATTATGCCTATAAATTTTAAATATTTTTATATATATCTTTAAACTACGAATATGGTATATATATGTGGTATTTATATGGTATCTTGTGTTGCGAGTTCACAAAGTTAGTGATTCAGCAAAAAAAAAAAAAAATTATCAAAATCCATTATAAAAATAACATTAACATCATTGAATATTGCAAATGTTTAAAAACAACTCAAAAAATATTCGAAATGTTTGAAATATTTTGAAAAATTAACTGGGTGTAAAAAATCATTATATACAGTTTTTATAAACTTCTATGGTTATTTGTTTTCAGCTTATATAAAAAAAAAAAACATAATCAATGACTGGATTCGCATAAAAATTTCAGTTTTTCGTTATTTTTTTCTCGATAATTTTTTTAATAATTGGAAAATTTGAACTTCAACATGTTTAAATTACAAACTAAATACAATTTAATATTTGAAACGATCGTTAAAGTTAGAAATCAATACATATAAAAAACATACTCACAAACACTATATATTATTGCAAAATAAATTTATTCATCGCTTCGTATTAAATTATTAGTTAAATTTCCAATATTATCACCATTTAAAATTAATGTATATGTATTTATTTGTTGAAATTTTAAAAAATAAACAGTTTTTCAATATTATATACCTACTACTACAACGAAAATGATAAAATTTGTAGAGTAGGTAGAATTTTTAATTTGAATTTCATAGCCAGCAATTTTTGTTCGAAAACGAAACAACAAATAGATTCGATAAGATCTAAAATATAATTAAATATCATTCTATTTTTTACAAATAAACAAAATAAATATATTTTATAAATTAATATTTTTCTTTTTTTATATTCTCAAAACTATTTTACAAGCTTGTGTTCTATAATATCAGAACAATTTACAGTTTTATACCACTCATCTCTCATAGAATTTGTAGAACTATATTATATTTATATTAAATAATAAATACTATACACTCTTGTTTGTAATAATTAAATCAAATATTAAAACGCCTACTACCTACCTGCTACATCGATCATAATTGTATTTTGCAATCCACGGATAAATATTTACGTAAAAATGTAGTTCCGGCGTACCACGCATAAAACTTTTCGTATGTATAAACTATAATGTTATTTATAGAATGTTATTTTAATTATTATTTTATTTTAAGCCCCGAAGCCAGCAAATACTTTAAATATAGAATATTGGGTACTATAAAACTAACATATTTACTAATATTAAAAAGTTATACAATTTTTAAAAAACCAATATTATTTAAGAGGACGTTATACCCGTGTGTTGTCTCAATCTTATACACGCGTAACATAGTTAAAAACTATTTTTAACTCATGTTATCAAAAAAAAAATAATAATAATAATAATAAAATAAAACACTATAATACAGGTGAAATTCTTCCCAATACGATTAATAATTTTGATATAAATATTGAGGGAGTAAAGTTCTCCCTCGCAAAACAGTTTTTAACTTTGTTACGCGTTTATAAGACAGAGACAACACATGTGGGTTTAGCATCCTTTTAAAATAAGTTAAGAAAAAAATTATACAACAGTTATCAAATCATAAGACATAATTTATGTCATTGAGTAATAATAAAAACACTAAGGGAGATAATTCTCTCTTCTTAAATACATTTTTGTGAATTTTATCAGGAATATTTGAGTCAATTTTGACAAACTAAGTTATTCGATTGTGATAGGTTTCAAACTAAAATTCAAAATAATTATGGACAGTCCTATCTCTAAATTTCGTAACTTAATAACTTATCTATTGATACTACTCGAATCAAATGATTTTTTTAAATCACTAGAAATATTATTCATTTGACTACCAGTTTTAACGATATTTAAAATATTTGAATATAAACATAACAAATGGTTTGTGATCGATTTCCCTCGTCAAAAATTATATTGTTTGTCAATTAAGATAGGATCAAATATATTTAATCAATGAAAATAGTCTTCCAACCTGTGTAATTTATTTCTTATATTTTTAAAATGGTATGTTTAGAGTAACATTGAACTGTTCGTCAATTAATAGGTTACAGACATATAATAATGTTGATTCTTTGATACTAGTTACTTAAATAACTCGAACTTGTTTGTTTTCTGATCGGTGTATCTTTTTGGGGGGCTATGCGTGCGTTCATTATAAAATAACATTAATAAACTCCGGAGAACACGTGTAAGAAACATACTATAATAACGTACTTTAGAAGTAGATAGGTAAAAAGGGGTAAAAACAATCGTTGTGTAATCGCTGCACACAAAGTTAAAAGTTACCGATTACAGAAAGCTAATCTAACAAACATCTGTTATAGGCTACAGCGATGGCACTGTTCTTTATCCTTTTCTAAATGTGAAATACAGCACGCAGTGTTCATTAAAACTTTCGTTGTATACTTGTATGTACGAACTATCATCATAATATTATAATATCAAATATCTATCAAAACTTTAAAGTATACGACGGTCGCCACGTGTTAAATTTGTTCGATTTAGCTCAAAAATTATAAATCGTTATTTATGGAATACAGCGTATATATACAAACCTATACGTTGGAGAGTTTAAACTGTATTATAAGTAAATAATAAGTTACGGAACATTGAGAAACTATTCAGAAATAAACCATACCTTATCATTATTATTTATATTACAATATATATAACGCAAAACATATATATTTTAATAGTTACATTATGATAATCACTTTATTATACCAGGTAATTCACCAAAGCTTACCTTAATTTTATATTTTAAAAATTTTTAGAATTGTTAAAATTATACTAAAAATCTAAATTTTAATTAACCATTTAATAGGAATGTTCTGTATCCTGTGGTGGTATACAGTTCACTGAAATCCTAGACATTTATTTTTAGAATTTTGTTTAGATGCATCATCATTTTCAAAAATATTATCACTTAACAATTTGAAAACCCTCATTTTTAAAAACAAATTCATACCACTACAGTATACTATTTATTACATTGAGTTATAAAAAAAAAAATTAGTTTTAAATATACGACCGCTTATAAATTTTAAAATTGTTATTTGCATAAAATCATTATTAGAGACAAAAATTAAGGTGAACCTGCTTGACATATTATTTACCATGTGTATGTACACGTATATATTATAAATATATAAATTTAGATTATTTTTTTTTTATTTCGTCTTCGAATCGTCGCTGTAAGCTATGTAACCACACATACACACACAAAAACATAATATAATATATACAAATTATATACACTGATCGGTACAGGAATCGTTAAAAAAAAAAGAGCAAACATGTGGCAATCTCGCTATTGTACAATTAGGTATTGAGTGGGTCGCATTTTGGGTATGTTAAATTTGAATTCAAAACGATACATATCATTGTATACGAAAAACGATTTTGAGCGGTGATGGTCTGTCAGCCTATATCACTAAGTATGTTTCATGATATATTTTTTTGATAAAGTTATTGATTTATTCCACTTATAGACTACAGTAGGTTGACATACTTTTTTCTGAAAATATTGCATTTATAATTTTTTTATGTTATTCATATTTAATTATTACATTAATAATATATATTATTTATGCCATATTATATTAATTTAAACAACTCAAAATTCAATAACATCTTTCTGTTAATACCGTAAAACAGTAAAAATAAGTTCACATAAATAGATAACATCTTATAATAAATCAAAAATGTCATTGTGCTTAGTAAAATTCTTCAAAATTTATAATATACGTAAAAGTTTTTAAGTTCCCATGAATAATGTTTTTAAATTATAATAAAATAATAATGAACATCGTTATTTATCGTTTAAATAAGTAATTTCGTTCAAATTTAAACTTAAAATGTCTATAAAAAATAATTACCGTAATTTTTTTTAGATTTTATGGTTTCAGTATGATTTATCTATGGTGAATTTTGTATTCAATTTTCAAAACTTGGATAAAAAACTAAAAGTTCTTATGAATTTCTAACTAAAGAATACTTATACCTACCTACTTAAAATGTATTTGCATCAAAATTTTCGTTCCCAATTGTAAATAAGTTACTAAGAATTCTTTTGTTTGTTTTTACCTCTCTAAAGCACAAACTAGATCCAATTTTCTATCTAAAACAACCTTCAAAGTTGAAAAATCGAATGATTTTATAGATTAATTAACGTATATACACAACAAAAAAACACACGAATCATATTATTTACTCGCACCGCGTTCAAACAACAAATTCCATCACACGTAAAGCACGAATAAGCCGTATTTCGGTATCTGTTCGTGCTTATACAGTGTAGTATAATAATAATATGTAGTCACCAGTTGGGGCCGGGACATAATCTCGTATATCGACAAACAAATCGCGCCAGTTTCCGGTCCAGGACACGGTAAAAAGCGGCCGCTGGTGACGCGCTCGTCGATCCCGAAAACCTAATCTACCGGATTAAAGCGTGAGGCCCGCGACTTGGTTATTTATCGACTCCAATCGTCCCTCGCGAATATTTCTTATACGCGCATCATCCGTCGTTGGTATATATTTCATCGTGTAGTGTGAGTGTATCCCGCATTATGCATATAATTTACGTTTTTATTATTTTGTAGGAGGTCACGAATAAAAAAGAAAAGAATAAATTTGAAAGAAAAAAACTAAGGACCGCAGCCGAATTTGGAGAGGACCCCCTTCCATCATAGAATTGCTCTATTATAGTGTTTATTTATACGCCGTATTTATTTTTTTGAATTTTGCAAATAATCACGTAACAATTAAAATCATATAGTAATATTCTATATATTATTACTTATAAGTCTGAATAAGAAAGTTTAATTACTATATGCTATCTTATACCGATATAAAATTATACACATAAGGTGCTAAAAAATATTTTAATTGATGATTTATAAGAGCATACATGCATCGCATATCTCCATGCGTATTAATATTTACTATCGTTTATTTTAATGATGTTTCAATAATAATTTTAATCATAGTATAATAAATATATTTAAAAAAAACTTAAGTGTATGGGGCGGGAAGAGGTAAGATGTCCATGAATTATTATTTTAATATAACCTTATTTGTGGTAAACACTGAGAATTTTAAATAGAATAAAAGGTATAAATAATCAAAAAAGTATACCCAGACTAAATTAAGCACTCGACATTAAAACAGAAGGTATATAATTCGTTTTTATACACATTTCCCAGTAATTTGATGTATATATGGGGCATACGACATTGTCCTCTCAGTAAAATATGGTCTTATCGTTAATACGCTTCTGGCTTGATATAATTATATTTGAAAAGTTGCCTTCAACGGGTACGCGTCCGTCATCGCTTCTACATAATATGTACATTGTACATATTATGTATTTACGAAAAAGCCCAAAAGTAAACATTACTATTAATATTATTATATATTCATCGCAGTGTTTTCAAGTTTAATTAGGACTAGCGCATATTGAATGTATTGTCCCTTGTATTGTATATTATGTTTGAAGGCAAAAACTGTTTTTCAAAACTATAGCTCAACCGTGGGATCGTTGCAACAATAATAACGACAGTAATTGTTATAATATTATGTAACGAAAACAAAATCAACCGTTTGATTGGCTTATACTTTTTATCATTTTGTTTTTATTCAAATTAAATACATAGGTACCTCTATTGCATGTATTATAAACTATTTATATTAACATTCAAATTATTGTTGTATCAAAATATAATTGAATTTGTGTAATTAAATTGTATATATTTTGCGTGAGTGTTCACAAACATGACGTAGGTAGGTACATTCAAAAGCGCACATTTTTAAATTAAAAGTTTTAGATTCTGAGCGGAAAGAGCAATAATAGGTACATATTATATTGATTTTTTAATGAAATTTTGGGGTTTTTTTTGTTAGATGAATTGGAGCTGTTTAAAGTTTAAAGTAGGAAAATTTAAAAATAAGTCTCCATTCAAATTATAATTGAGGTACATGATGTCAGTCGTGGTAAAGATTGAGGTTTTTGGAATTATGTATAAATATTAAGTATATTGTAATATTAGCCACGAATTCAATATTATAAGATTTTAGAGTATTTCTGTAATTTTTAAAAGGTGTCAAACTATCTGCGAAGGTACACAACATGTTTGATTGGTTTTGAAAAGTTAAGCTATATGTGCGTGTACAATATTAAATTCATAGCTTTACGTAAATTCAAATGTCACGTAGAGAATATTATATTTCATTAAAGATCACTAAAGAATCTCTATCCTTAGTGAAAAAGTAAGTTGTTTAAATTTTACACATAGTTGTATAGTATAGTTTATTTACCTACTTGAAAGATCATTTTTTAGCTTAATATTTTATAATTATAAATAATATGTATTTAAAATTGTATTATTTTATTTGCGTTTGTTTAAGTTATAAGACCCAAAAACAATTTATTTAACTCGTAACAATAAAACGTGATTCGACAAAACTAAATCATAAAGTGAGTGATGTTATTATTATTATTTTTTTATTATTAATTCAAATTCTATTGGAATCTAATATTGTTTCTTATTTTCTTTATATGCCAGAATTTCGACACATTTGAATGTTTTTTTTTTTTACTGTACTTAGTTTCCTTTGTGTTTTTTTTTTTTTTTTTTTGATCCAATGATTTAGCCATTTGTGATTTACGTAAAACTTGTATTTGTTTCTTTTCGTCTTCGGTTATTACAATTTATAATATTACAATGATGTAATTTGGTGTAATATTATATTTACGATATTATATTCGTTTAATGTGTTGTATATTAATACATTTTAATTTATACCCTATATAGAACTATATTATTTGATTTCGGACTTCAACTTCTTCTTCTATTATGTAAAGGCTTTTAGCAATTTATACAAAGTATTCAGATCTGTGATAATATTGTTTTTGAACTGTTGACGTGCGGGGTTTTGGACCGTTGACACGCTATATTCATTAAAATATATTATAGTAGTATATACTATAAATATATATATATATAGTATAGTAGTATACCTACTAGTTGACCGCTGTAACAACCACGTCATCACTAACTCCTAAATAATAGTATATACAGGTCACTAACAGTATAACCATAAACCTGTATACATAGTAATTTCAGATTTATATAAGAAACAGCAAACAAAAGGGTTAATTATTTTTCAAATGTACATGTTTGGAAAATGTGATAGGTGTAAATATTAAAATATACATATAATAATATATATAAAATAATATTGATATTACGTATTATTCTAACATCTGATAGTTATTACTTAATAACCTATACCTATAGTCATTTATTTTTAAAAGTAAATCTGTATTTTAAATCATATAATATATAATATAATCTGAGCGTATTAAACTTTTCTAAAAAAAAATGGATGTATATAAAATATAAATGCTAAAAATAAAGCGTGTAGACTTTTTTGTGAACTAGTCAATTAAAGTACAAATATTTTATATAAATGAATGGAAAGGATACCTCTGGTTTGTTTTCATTTTGTATATACGTCACGAGTGAGCAATGTATAACTTTTAACCTTTACTTAAGTGCTAATAAACTATAGACGTAAATGTATGATCGAGAATTTTAGTATGTTGTAATCATAACGGACACATATTAATTCTATAGCTTTCATAATTTTTAGCTATATTATAAAGTCTACCAGTTACAAAGAAAAAATAAGGAATAAAAGAATATTTATACTCGGTCGAGTGTCAATAATTCGAGAGTCAAAAAGCTAGTGATGCATGTAGTGTGTAAATAGTTAAAATTAAATTCAACTGATAATATTCTATAATACTATGAAAGATAAAATCTAGTATTAATATCATTACATTTAAACAATAGTTCATAGGCAGAAATAATAAATATTATATATCATAAATGATGTAATATAATATGTTAATATATACTATACTGTACAGTGTACATATAATATATTGCATAGTCTCTCTGTGACCTGTGTGTTTCTATACTATATTTAACCATTAACTTATATATTATTAATTTTATACCATTCCGATTAAACATGTTCAATAAAATGGTCCAAGAACGATATTTTCAGAATTGTTTACTTACTTCCTAAATATAGGTACTATTTATAATTTATATTCCTGAAATAATGACTTAAATTTAAATATAATTATTGGTTTGTATTCTTGCCAAGTTTGCGTACTAAATTATTAACCAAATTAATTTTGTCCTATTTCGTATTTACTATAAATTATTATGGTAACAATAATTATTTGCTATTATAATTGAAAAAATTATGAAAACATTCGTTTCATAATAATAATATATTCATTATTCATACAATATAACTTTGTAGGAATATTATTTTGAAAATATTTAATGATTTATTACAGACTATAATGACATAACTTGTGATTATAATGTAGAAAACTGTCAAATAAATTACTATTATAAATATTAGCATTGATAGAATTTAATAAGTGAAGCAGATATCGTCAAGTTTAGCCAATATTGACAGGTATTAGTACGGTAAAAACGTGACACGGTGCGCAACAGCTGCCAATACAAAGTACAGGCACCACAGCGTTAACATTGACGAGATCATATTCGAATAAGGGAAAAAAATTTTAGCATTGTAGGTGATTTGAAACAATGCATACACGATTCTGAAAATTTCACGAATGTTAATGTCCTAGCTGTGACACATTCATCGAAGAAACATCCTTTATAGTTTACCTTTACCTATACCACACGGTGCGACCTAAGTGACGACTTTCTCACGGGGGCTCTGACAATCCCTGTGTTTATTGTATAAATTATATAATATTACATGTGTGTGCGTGTATGTAGGACGTGAGTATGCAAATTCTAGGGAGTATTATGCAAATCTGCCTTTAATTATTTTAAATTTATCTGCGGGAATAGTGGGCCTAATGAACAGAACGGAAAGAAAAAAAAAACACATTAGGATGGCGTTTTCGTCACTATGGTCAATCGCGTTAGTTTGCTAAAGCCAATATTTATGTCCATATAAGTACGTTAAATGAAGGGATGTATGTTTGGTAAAAATTACTCAGTAAATTTTGGGGATTAAATAGAAATTCTCATAACTATTTTACAGTTTGAATGGGTAATAACTTTTACTTAGGTACTAATATACACCATTGAGTCATACCAGAAGACCATAATAATATTATGTTCCATGGTTGAATCTATACGAGTAAACGACTATGACTTATTTAATAATTATGAATAATCTTATAGGGATAATAAGAAGTAAATATAAAAATATTACATTCAAATGTGTACAGATTTAATATATCTTTTAATAAAGACAAATATTTTAACAAGTTTGAAATTATACCTAAACAGTTTTCCAGTAATTAGAATTTTACACGAGTTTTATCGATAAATATAACATAATAATTTATTTATAGGTACGGTCACACGTCTATATTTATTATTTTATAACTCGTCCAACATTTCGGCCAAAAACTAACACACAACACCACAGCAACAGTATTTACATAACATTATAATATATTATGTTACAATAAGCATAAAGGTACGCCTTTAGCACATATTGTGCATGTGTGTTATTTTTTTCTCACGGGAGAGTCATACGCTTGCATACACAACGCTGCAAGAGTGATAAAGTTTGGTTTTTGTGCGCGCCCGAGGCTTAAAACGATTTGTTGAAAAAACAAAAGACCAATAAGCGCCGTAGGGATTAAATGCAGTTATATATGAACGTCTCCAAGGTAACGACGAAACGCTATATAATATACATATATAATAGGAATGAAAGAAATAGTTGGGCACAAAGAATTGGAATCGAAATGGCATAGTTCAGCTGCATACGAATTGAGTCCCAACTCTAACGGAGTGAACCGAGTTCTAGGTTTTTTTTTAGATACGTAGCAATTGAGTTTCTTAAAATTTAAAATATACTACTAATTGAATCCTTGTTTCAGTAATAAGTTCCAGCAAACTAAAAAAACAAAAAACATTTTCCTTTCCATTTTCTCGAAATTGGGACTGTTTGTAAAAAAAATTAAACAAGCGTAGTTGTTGAAGTGTTGGTTTGGAAAAACTAGTTAGGTACATTTAATAAATTAGTGTATTAACTAATGTCCTAATCCAATATTTAACAGTATTTTTATTTCTATTTTAACATAAAATATTGAAATGCTCAACATAATACATACAATACAAAAAAAAAAAAAAAAATGCATGAATTTGTTAGTATATTTTTCGGTTCCTATTTGCGAACTCAATTGTCAGAATTAGTTTTTTTACTTTTATTCTGGAACAAAATGAATTTAAATATTTTCTTCGTTTAAGTATGGGACTCAATTATTATGTACGACATACGTAATATATGTATGCTCATGCGTAATATCGAATAACTTTATAACGATATTATGGGTATTATATTATAATATGTTATTATGTCGGCTGATGGACGAATGTCATAAGCACGATAGAAAGTTTGAGATTTATATTTTAATGATTCCTAAAAATACCTATTAGTTTAATTTTAATACAATATTTTATTCATGAAAATTTTTTTTTACATGCGATTTTCTTGAATTTTTTTCTGTAATTGTATATAGTTGTAAACATAAAAATATGTTAAATATACTATGAAACGCGATATTATTATCACAGGAAATAAAATATAAATTATTGATAAAATAAATGTTTATAACATTTCAAACTATTATGTTATTATTATTTTACTGAAATTGTATCATATTTATATCTAATCAGATACTCGGTGCATTGAAATTAGTTATTTAAATTGAAAAAAAAAATAAATTAATAACATCGGTTTGTTTTATAAACCGGATATCTCAGTATATATTGTAATAGGTAAATTATTATAATTATTGCGAGAACACATAACCGGAAAATGTAAAATATTATTCATCAGCAGGTGATAAAGCCGTACCTAGCTTACTAGCTCAGTTTTGTCGGATATTACCATAAATGTTCATTTTGGCAAAACAATTTTTTTATATTTCTAGTTTAGGTAAATTAAATATTCTTCATATCTTAATTGTTTTGATAAATAATAAAAGTGTTGTAATTTATGATGGGAAGTAGGAGTTAGAGTTACACTAATATAGTATAATATACAATATACTACTATTATTCGATTCATTATTTAAAATATAAATATTTTTATATGATAAATTTAATTATATTTTTAATAACGTTTATAATATATACAAAAATATAAAGCAAAAAAGTTATTAAGTTATTCGCGCAAATATATAAGCTGGAATATATTATTGTCTTCATTTTGTTCTATAAACTACCATCTACATAATATAAATATGTGTATTTCAAATGAAAATGTTATATCATAATAATATAATATTCTATTTATATGTTAATCGTACCAGTAATATTTTATAAGAATTTCAATTTTTAAATTTATTTCGTAAATGACTTACTCCGAATAAATAAAAATATAATAGTTAGCACCATTCACTTTATAGTAGTATGAATTTATTATTGTTTGTTTGTTTTTTTTTCAGTTTCGTAGAGAATTAGAGATTATATAATAAAATACTACTTGAGTAGTCAAGTAACGTACTTTCACACTCTAAAAATATTTGTAAATAACCTAATCCTTTAATGTCTTATGGTTGTATAATGTATTTCAATTTAGATTTTAAGTCATCATCGTTTTTGTTCAAAAATAAATGTTTATTCAGCTATACCTACGTTATTGTGGGCGCGTATTGTCGTATTCTCAAGGGATAAAAACGATTTACGTAAAAGCATATCTACGGGTATTAGTATTATTATATATGGTTGCAGTCGGTATGCGTTTTTGACATTATTTGTTACTGTTATCGACAGACCAACAATCAACTTGGACCAGACTCAATATTTTACCCGATGGAAAAATGTCCAGCCAAAAATTCGATTTTCCGTGAGCCTGTTAGGCCACGTAATCGAATATTTCGCTATCAAAAATTGGTTTTTAAAACTCAATAATATTCTATTTTATTTATTATAGTATACATAGTTAGATAATCGATAAATATATTGTGATTTCGTTAAATGTACATTAAATTATTGATTCTAGTTTTAATTTATGATTTTTTTTTTTATATATATACATAAATTTTATGTCATCGTGTTGGAGAGATGACAGAACAACTTTCATTGGATGTATATTATGAATAATCATTTAATAATATAATATGATATTATGTTAAATAAATTTAATTAAAACATTTACAGTTAGACAACTTAAATGTTTATTTTATTATATTGTAGTATTTGTCAATTCGACGATTAAATTGCGAGAAAATCGATGTGATGAATTACGCATACATTAGTGAGTGTGTATATTGTATAATGATAAATAATTTATATATGTTTCATTTTGGTAATGAATTTATCAAATTGAATAAGGTTAATTTTGCGTCAACAACTGCCGCATAGGGCATTATTATTTTATTATGGAGCGGAAACGTTGGTGAATATTCAATGATTTCAATGTCTTATGAAAAGATCAATGGCGGGTGCCACATTATAATAGTATACTGTCGGTTTCGGTATTTGACGTTGGCAAGTAAGACTGGGCTTAGACGTTTAATGCATGGACTCTGGAAGGATTGATTCAAAGAAAATTGAGACAATCGAGCATTAAGAACAATTATTAGTGAGGAAAGGATTCCACTCCTGAGAAATCTAAAACCGGAAATTAATTGAAAGCCCATTATAATCAACGTAAGCCGTACAAACTTTGTACTACGCCACGGTGTCTTCAATATACAAATAGTAAATTACGTTTTGTATTAAATTTGGAACATTTAGAACGTACCTACTTGTAGATACCTATTATTGTTTAGATTATATTGTTATTTTTATTATTATTTTTTGTACAATCTTAAGTAATGAAAAAAAATAATACATTTACGTGATATTTACTTTATAGTCCATCGGGATGGAAGAGGGGTGGCGTGCTCCTTTAAAATCCTTTATCATGATATCCAATCGCATACTGCGGGTACTGTAAAAAAAAATACGTTATTTGGTCATTTCCACCCGTCACAATACCATGAAATGCTACCTTGAAATTAGACCATGGTTGGTTATCATTAAGCTACATTCTCACGACTGATGTACTTGCCAAATACGCTAATATAACTGTACATTTGACCAGTGCACAATTACGGTGTTCACACGACTGGCGTACTTGACAAGTAATACGAGTAATATTGGTCGTTCCTTTGACTTGTGTCACATTTACCGACAACCCTCGGGAACTTCACCAGCGACAAATAATTGTACAAGTATGCCGATCCGACTGCATGGCAAGTAATAACCAGCACCAAATATCGGCTAAGTACACTAGTCATGGGAATGCGGCTTTACACGTTTATACTATGCATAATATATTATCTATATATAGTCATATTTTGAATCAATACTCCATCGCGTTTTTTTTTGTTCTCGTTATTGTAGTTATACCCTATATCGAGTGTTTACAATAATATAATAATATGTGTATGAAAGTATATTTATATATAAGGACGCGTGTGTTATACATTTTACATAATATTTAACTGTTATGTATAATATTGCACTTATGATGTATGTCGCATGACATAACTCGTGATGGGGTCTGCGAGAGGGAGTGACGGCGGCGATGTTGAAGAATTATAGCGACAGCATTTCGATTTGACGAGCCCATTGACTTAATACATTATTATACGGCTAATAAAAACAACGAATAAAATATTCGTGACGGTTATAAAACGACGCTATTTCACTTGGTGTAATGATTGGTTATATGATGATGAGTGTTTTTATTTCGCATGCCATCGTCGTCTCCAGGCCCACTGAAGTTTTTTTTATGTATACACATATACGCCATGGAGATAATCCAAGATTAAAGACTGCTGCTATGTATTATGTTTTCGATATAAACGAGAAGAAAAATTAATAGTATAACGTTCAATTGGTCTTTTTTTCGAAAAACTTGTTAGTCATATTGTCTCCGAGTATAAAGTCTCATCGCATATAGATGCAAGTATGTAAATAATGAATGTGCCAAGCTATAAAAAAAACATTGCAAATATTATGATACCGATATTGATAAAGACATATACATAAAAAAACCTTGTGTTATTATATATACGTATAATATGACATTGTCATATTATGTTTCCGTCTATTTTCCACTAAAATTTCGTTTGATTGAAATATGAGTAATTTATTTTTTCACCATACTTACATTTTATATCTATATTTAACAATATTTCATTGTAATATTAAAAACTTTTATAAAATGAAAAACCATTATTATGGCACAACAATGGACTGGCGAGAAAAAATTAATAACAATCACGAGTCTAGACTCGATACGTCTTATAGGTATACGATGACTTTATACGTAGTGTTGATATTGAATATAATTTTTCTACCAAATTCTGATAATATATTATATTTTAATAATAATAGTATAGTCATTGCAGCCGTAAGTAATTATTTTAATGTGTTTAGTAAGAATAATAGTTTTTGGGCCATGGATTGGAATTATAGATGAGTAGAAAAAAGGGATATTAACAACAAATGTCATGGGAATTCAAAGTTCAGACTCTAGAGAAACCCTTGATTTCAAGATTACTTTGTTTTTTTATAGCATCCGCTGCATCAATCCCTTAGTTTTATTTTACTTTTAGACTGTAAAACTATATATATATATATATATTCATATATATACACACATCCAATGTCCTTGACCTATAACGTTTTTAATACGTGGTCTAAAAAGCTTTAATACCAGATTTGTAACACATTAGTGCATTATGCATTGAATTTATAGATACTTAATATATATTAGTTACATTGGAACGTTTTACAATAAAATGGAAATAGATTAGGTATGTTTAGTAGAAAATAATACCTTTAAAAAATAAAATATTGATTAAAGAGCGTTTTTTAAACCTTAAATAATGATTTATCGTCGTTCCATAAGTTTCAATGCATCTATAGTAAATATAAAATTTATGAAAATATAAAAAGTATCTTTTTCACTGATAATTATTGTATTATATATTGTACAACCTAACAGGTGCCACTGTAATTATTATATAATAATTCAGGATTTTAGAAATGTATTAAAAATATAAATTCAAATGTATACCTACCTTCTAATAATTTCAACTCTTTAATATTTCAATAAAAAGTATATTTTTATGTTTGATTGCTTATATTCTATTTATTTTCACGTTACGAGTTTAAATGCATTTAAGATCAATAACCACAATTTCAATAGTTCAATATGTTTTAGCTGCTATTAATCGTTTTGAAATTAAACTAAGTGTGGGGATGTTCTCTATGTATGGAGTTAATTATTCCCATGTATATATTAGTATTTTACTCGTACCTATTAAACTTCAAAAGTAAAATTAATTGTATTAAGTTCGGCCAAATGTTTAAAGGTATATTTTGGTAAAAATATTGTAAATAATATAATGAATAGTCGTTGTACATTTACTCAATAATCTTATTATAATATGATAACAAATAATATATTATATTAAGCATAATATAGTATAATAATTTATATTAAACGTATTTTTGTTTGTTTATAGATTTACGGTGGGCATTCAACAGTCGCAGGCAACAGCTCTAGTTTCAAATTTAAGTCATTGGCTGTGCTATGCTAACAGCGCAGTGAACCCGCTGATATACAATTTTATGAGTGGTAAATATAATTATTGGATAAAAAATATGATTTATTTTTATTTTTTATATTTTCATAAATAGTGCAACAGTTAACGTAGTCATATGTATGTACCTCGCCCTAGTATACATGTATATTGATTTTTGATTATCCAACGGAATTTTATCTAAAAATTGTTATCAAATAGAACACATAAACTTTACTAAAAATAAATCTATAGTGATAATAATAATATTCAAGCACTTAATGTGTATGTATTTCTGTATTTATATCATTTAACAATAATGAGTAAGTAGCGTTTTCCGAAAAGATTCAAGGAGGATGGGCGATTTTTCAAATTAAAAAATTGTCATTATCATCCCAAAATTTAAAAAAATATATTAATTTTTGTTACCAATATATAATTAAATTAATTAATATTTATTTATTTTTAATATTTAGTATAATTTCTACCATACATCTACCTAAAATGTTTAGTAAAAAGAATATCAGTACTTAAATAAAAAAATAAAACTTTTTTTATAAGTGAAATACCTAGGTATATTCGTATATCGTACATCTATACCTATTTAATGCAGAGAGGGGTCTTCGTATATGGTAAAATAGGTTTGAGAACATAATTTTTATAATTCGATCGAGAACGCACAATTTATATTTGTTTTTTCAATGTTACTATATTTTTCAATCGTTTTTTCAATTTTGAAACAAGGTAAAAACATATAATGTGTGATCCAAGATTCAGTTAATATATAAAAATATTTGAATATTTTGGCTAATGTTATTCAAACATTTACATAATACCTTTGGGTATTATTTTCAATTTATTACTTATTAATCCGTTATTTATACAGCAATATTTTTTATAATGTATATAATTTTAATTTACAACTATGACTGAACATTTTTATCACACATTTTGGTTATATTTAACCATTTATTATAAATTTGTAACTTATTAATAGTATATGTTATAAAAATTCAAAGACTGAATTACTCGATAGTCAATTAAATGATATAGAAACGGTAATTACATAAATTTGATCTCAAACAAAGAATCTTTTTGTAATTGGTGAGGTTTTTGTGAATTTTGTTTTTTCAATTGTTCAATAGTCTTTACATGTGAAACGTAAAAATGAAATAGTTTAGGATTTCGTAATACTTAGAGAGGACACAAGTTATAGCATCGTATACGATAAGGATAAGTACTATGTGATGGTTATTGGACCGTGTGACGGTGTGTCCAGGTGCTCCAGACTAAACCCAAATAAAAATGAATGAAAAAAATAAAATAATGTTTCATCCGTTTATCCATTTTTCAGGCAAATACCGTAATGAATTCAAACGGTTGTTCCTTTGCTGGGGATCGCACAGGCAGAATCGCCTGCGCCGTGCAGCACACACGTCCCGAAGTGGCACGTACATTTGCCGATTCACGATGACCACAATGAAGACAGACAATGTGAGCTTTGGACTGTCGCCTGAAGACATTCAGTGAATTTATTACTAAGGTGACACAGCGAAGACGAGACTATAATAACATTACACTCGCTCAAAGGCGAGATATATTTTTTTTTTAGTCTTCATATTTTGGCTTTAGTGATATACGTATATATGTTACATATTATATGTGTGAGTATGTTTTTATATATAAATGCGATTTGGTGTTAAAATTTTCCCATTTATATATATATGACCACGGCTTTCAATATATTATGTGTACAGAAAAAAAATATACGTGCTGGCGAGTGCGCTCGGAATTATCGATATAATATAATAATACTAGTCGTACGTGTCCGGCGGTCTCCTATCATCCTCCACCCACCTATCCCCTTGATAAAAGTCTGACGGCTGTTTCCTCGAGAATACAACACTTAAATATATTATGTATATACAATTTATTCAGGTCTATTGCCACAATTTCAAATATATAATTTTTAATATATATTTGAGTTTTTCTATACCAAATAATATATGTATATATATATACTTTCAATACCATGTAACATTGTATTATAATACTACCTATATATTATAAATTATAATCATATTATATATTAATATACTATACTATGGTATATTTTTCCTGTTTGTTCGTCCTATGATGTTTATTATTAATTATTATAAAACGTGAATGTATATAATATATTATTGTAATAGTTAGTATAGTATAGTTAGTTACATTTTGTGTATATAATAATACGTAATATTATGTTATTTTAAATTTCATTTTTATTATTATTATTATTATTTCTATAATTATTTATGATATTGATTAAAATATTCTGAACCACCTCGCAAATGAAAATTGTATGCATTATATCTATAAATTATAACCTTATATTTTACTATACATTTCACAATATGACTCATCGAAAAATTTTATAGGTGCATCGACAGAATTGAATTAAAAACGATCAAGTTCAGCAATCGTAACAGAAGATTATAGTATGTATAATATGATTGAGGATTACGTGACATTTGATAGTATATTGTATGATGTTTGAGTACCATCAGACATGATTGTATGTATTTTTAATGTTTCCTGAGAAATTTAGTAGTTAATATGATTTTGATTTTTATTGACTCCATTTTCGAACGAAAGACCATAAGGAAGTATAGTATAGCTTACTGGTAATAAGTCGTGTAGGAAAAACGAAGATGTCTCGTATAATATTGCCAACACCCGTTTTATTATTTCAATCTTTAGTCTTACGTTAACATGATGCGTTGACTTTATTTTAATATATATTATACATTTAAATTTTAAATTCAGCATCATAACTATAGTACAATATAGACAACGATATAAAAATTTCCATAACTATGTGCGATTTTTATTATTGACTAATTTAGTAATTTATATACTGTGGCACACGGGTGTTCACTATCCGCTTTTCTATAGTTGTTGCATTTATTACATTTTTTGATTTATGGCATCCCAACTTGTCCACCTGCGTTCTCGTCCTCGTTGGTATTTTTGCCTAAATGTAAAATTGCTCTCCTAATCCTTCGTCGAAAAATATCCTGTTCATCCACCACAACTATGTGAAATCGAATGCTTTGTTTTTTTAAATTAAAAACTATACATACGTATAACGATATTCTGAAGGGTAATTATTGTAATAATTGTTTTCCCTAAACTTGTGATTTAATAGAAAAATAAAAAGTTATTTCTTATTTTACCATATAAATGAAACATACTCTAAGTTTATCACTGTTTTTCGTTTCAGCATAATATATCGGTCCTTGGATTAAAGTACAATGAAGTAAATGCATTTTGCCTAAGACAATATTATTTAGTTTACCTCATCATTTACAGATGAATAATGTACTGCCACCGTTGTGTAATTCTAATAAACAACGCGCTAAAACTATAATAAATAGTAAATATTGTATATTATTCGACTATTCAACAGACCTAAACTTGTTTATAAATATTACTAAATACTCACTAACCAACAAAATAACAAAATATAATACAATGATGTAAAATGTGCATGTAAGCAAGGCTAGATCTTTACAGAACAAACGTGACAGATGTTATTATTTTATTTTCGAATGGTTTTCTATAGGTACTAAAATAATACGGTAACTGTTCATCCAAGTGCACACTATTATATTTATCCTACAGACAGACCACATTATAGGATAGTTAGTTCCGCTTACCTTACTGACCTCGCAATAAACATATTTTTCAACTTGATTAATTTTTATCCATGCATCATAATTTCTGGTTTAAATAATTTTATTTCTAATAATTTGTTTTTTAAGCTACTCGTCAAACATATTATATTTTCTTAAAATCATTATAAGTAAAACAATAAATTAATCGGTTAATAATTTTAAACGAAATGATTTAATGTAATAATGATATTATCGTTAGTTCTATGAAAACTAACTACTTAAATAATAATTAAATGTTTGCTAGTACCTATAAAACTTATGAATTAAATTATTATCAATTAAAATAGATATAAAAATATAGAAACCTTTTTATTTTTCAACAATTTTTTGTTACCTAAATTAAATGACCTATCATATTTTAATCCAAAACAAAAAATCCTAAATCAATAAAATATTATTTCCTGACCTTTTTTCCAGTTTCCAAGATCCCGAATACGTGTAATGTATTAATATATTACTGTGTTAGGATTTTGGCCGCTTATAGCTGTATTACAAATACGTAAAAGGGGACGTAAAATTCAACTGGCAATTCTCTACATTTTCTATGCCCTTCGTTTGGGTTTAATTCGCGTCGTTGCACACAGCTCGATTTCGAACTTAACTTCAGATATTATATATATTATTCCAAACTACACCTATTATTATTATAATAAGTGACTTATGAATGAACATTTATTTGATTTTCACATTATCAATAATACTACTATATAATATAAGCTGTATAATAATAATAATGAAATACGACTAATTATATTTAACTCGTATTTTTAGTTAGTTAACATTATATTTTGTCTCGTTCAAGCATTGGTATAAATACAGAACGCTATGAATACGTGTATTAATATTAAATACAATTATATTATACGTACACGGACCTACACTTATAATATATAGGTACACTCGGGAAAATAATTGGTGTATGTGTGTGAGTTGTGTGAGTGTGTGTGAAAGAGAGAGAGATTGACATTCAAAATGATTTTCATTGAAATGTATAATCATCTTTACTATACTTAATATGATATGTACTATAATGACACACGTGTTACAGTGACCTTGTAATGCATATTTTATTAGTTATTAATTCACTAAAAAATGACGTGGCCCACCTAAAAAAAAATCCATCACTCATGGTGTATTTTTTTTTCTAGTCACTAAATTGTAAGTGGCTTCGGTGTTAATATTTAAGATTCATTATTATTACTGTTAATGATTATTATTATATATTTGTAATTATAATAATTATTTTTTGTTTGTGCATTAAACTTCTCAATTATTGGTGTTCTCCAAACTTAATGGTTGTTTTCATATTTATTATACAATATGTTTCTTAAACTAAATGTTTGACTAGTTAAGCCAACTTTTAACCACAACGCATCTTAGTAATATAATTGGATATTACTAATTATCCATAGGTAAGCACATAGACATATAATATATAAACTATGGAGTGAGCTATTTCATTGACTACACTAATAATTTCATTCATACGATCTTGTTTGATTTTGAAAACAATTTTTTTCTTAAATTGAAGTTTTTGAACTGTATTTATCTAAATAAACTTAAAAAAAAATCTAGGTCGTGACTAATTTTTAATTTTTTTAACCATCTATACTTTTAATTAAATATCCAAAAAAATATACATACATTTAATTTAAATATTCTTACGTATAATAAAGATTACTTAATGGATGTTTTCTTTTCATTAAAAAGCAAAATAAATAGTTTTTTTACTCCAGTCAGCTAAACTTCTAATACTTAAAACAATATAAATAAAAAATAATGTTTTCCATACTTGAAATATTTTATAACAAGATTTTTAGATAAATATTCTGTTTCTGATAATAAAATAACAGACAATTTAAGTTAAATATTTTAACACTAGTACCTATAAAAACTTTAAATATCTACTCTTATATTCTAATTATCGTAATGTATGTATAGATACTTTTTTACGCTTAGGAATCGGAAACCGGGGTTGTACCACCATTATTTATTCAATTAAAAAGAGGTTATTTTCTATAATCACGAATGTCGCTGTCAACGTATATTAAAGTTAACTCAATTAATTAATGGCTGTCACTATTCTGTCATGTATCGGAACCTAGGTATAATGTTATACATCAAAAAAAATATAAAACAAAAAAAAAATAGTCAAATACATAATAGTTAGTTTTCAGATTAAAATAAATAATTTTTAAACGGTTATCTTTATTTGACACCGTATTTATTGTATTAAAAATAAAACTAAAAGACTGTCTCACTGTGTATATTTATATAAACATCTTTACATCCTAAGTCTACTGAGAAATGATTCATCGAAATCTTCTTTACCGTGACCTTCTATCAAGATTCCCATATGACCTTCGTTAGTCATATTTCGTATTTTAGCCACTTTATTTGTTATTAAAATATATATACGTGGATAATTTTTTTTTTTTTGTTAATCATCAATCATGGAGAAAATCGACATCATATAGGTATAAAATATACAAAAACTGTGTTCGAAATATTAAACAATCATTTTTTATAATATAATTTAATCATAATGATAAGTAAAAACTATTTATAAATGACTATATTGTATAGTCGATTTATTTCGATTAAAATATATAGTAGTTTTAAAAAAAGTGACAGAATCGTAAATAAATAATATTATACGTATACCGCTAATACAGAACAAATAGATACCACCTAATAATATTATTTGTAATTGTATTATAATTAAAATTTATCGTTTTTGATCTAATTGAAATTGATCTAATGACCTTTTAACCACATTGTTTTGATGAAGTAACAATCAATAATAATTCAAATATACGCATATATATATATATATATATATATTATATAAACGCATGAGGTGCTTTATATATTTTAAGAATTGTTTCGAAGAGTTCTTGAACGAATTGAAGATTTTGATGTTTAATCGACGTAATATAGGAAAAGCACTCGATCATTTCGTGTGTTATAGATATATAAACGATATACACACTTATAAAAACTTTTAATTGATTTTAGAACTTTTTTCGATTTTTCTTTTCACATTACGCGTAGTATTCTTTGCCGAAAAGTTGCATCAAAAATTATTTCACGTATTATACTCTTTATAATAACTACACTGAATTTAATTATCACTGAGGAGCCATAGATTTATTTTTTGATATATATTGTTATAAAGAAGTTTACGAAAATTGCAGCTGTTCATCTAAATATAAATAAAATTATGATGTAAGTATGTAACGATAGTGATCTATCATCAGGTTTCAAAACCTTCAAAATTAAAAAAAAAAAATAATAATAAATAAATTTATGACATTGTATTATTGACATATTTGAAATCACAACAAACTAAAACTTCATTCACGACGATTTCTAACAATTTTATACAATTTATGTTTTTACTAGCTGTCACCCGCGTGCTCCGCCTCCGTGAATAATTGTTTGCAAATTGTGGTGCTGTTTCTTTGTCTTATAGTTATTTCGATCATAAAATATTATAAAGTGTACATACCTTATACAATTATACCTACGCAAAATAATAATAATTTCAGGTGTTTATAAATTTTCAGAAATATACTTATAGAATATAAATAATAAAAACAATTTTATCTCACATTAATATCATTATTCTTACGCACAGAAAATATATTATATAATATATTATTATTATTATATTATTAAATGAATAACAATAATAATGATTATTAAACAACACCATTGGGCATAGCATTCTGTGGGTCTTCGCATCATACAGCCAACCAGCGAGCTGTAGATTACTATACTACTTTTCTATTGGATATTATTATTATCGGATACGTTTTACCATATCTTTACTACTCGAGTCTCAAGATTAAGTATTTCAGTCGTAGTTAGAACGTAGTGATATACACTTCGAACCTCGCAGAACCGTTCAAATCACCAACGAGCCGATGTAACATCTCATACACGTCGACAATAATAATAATTGATTCATCGTCGATTCTATATAGACATTCTGAGGTGGTTAATGGGCGATTTCTAAATAAAGGTACGCTTTAAAGAATCATTTTAACGTTTAATATAATATACATATACGTCGAAATTGGAATTTTACAGGAGAGACACAAAAATTATTTTGTGTAACTTATTATGTTCCATTTTTGAAATAAATAATATAAACTATTAATAATAACAGTTCCTATAAAGGAACACGCTTAGAAATGTTTCGTCTTCACTCCAAATAGTGTGTTTTGATACAAATAATATATTTCTATAAAAATCTGAAAATGTTAAAATATTGGACACCTTAACTAACATAAGTGGTACTTAAACCTCCAGAAAACTATTAAGCACAATATTAAAAAAAATTGTGATGATACGTTGAACGGTGTGGATTTTTATGTGTGAAAAAAAATTAGTACTTGCTTTTATAGTATAGATGTATATAAATTATAATAGTTTTTAATTTCGGCGTTTATCGAGAACCGTTCAAAAAACGATTATTGTTTAAATCTATGTATTATAGTTTATAATACAGTTATAGACATTATTTTTATTTTTATTTTTTTGATTATCAACTACACATTAGCCTACATTAAATTAGTTTATACATTTATTTCAACTTTTCAAATTAGAAATCAGTTAGCATTTTCAAAAGGCTAATTAAGACTAAAACACTCGTTTCATACAGATGTTGGTATGTAGATTTATTTTTGGTCTATTTAAAATTTTTACTAGTTGAAGACAATGCGCCTGACTGTAATAGATGCATAATAGAGGTTCACTCTTTAGCTAGCATACATAATTGAAAAAGATTCTTACATGAATGTAATATTTTTCTTGATTCGTTTTCTGGAACTTTATAGTATTCAGTATTCCATCGGTTAACACAATAATACTGTAGGTATGTGTCAGTCACCTATATGTCAACGTATATCGTCGACTAGCGATTACAAAGATAGATATTCCCCTATTGGTATTGTTTATTGCATATTGATCTGTTTCTCAGCTTTATTTCTAATCACAATTTCTATTTGTTATAATTACCTGGTATTTATATAGTATGATAATATAATATATTTATTGAATTGTTAGATAAGGTTATTGATTTTTAAAGCCAAGGGATCAATTAGTACACACAAATTTTAAATTGGAAATATCTCTAAGTGGGCCGGACCAGATATCAAAAAATGTTTTTTTTTCTTAGAAAAAGCGTAGGTAAATTGTTAATTGACAACACGCAGTTCTTTACATTTCTATTACAGTTTTTTTTTTTTTTTGGTTCGCTTCACGTTTTGTTATTTATTTAAAAGAAAAAATTGGTACAAACTTTTAAATCTGTATACAAACAAACCGTGTGTTGTATTTATTCACGTATTCATTTACATGACGTGATATTTTTTCTAAAAGCTTTCGCAAATGAACACACTACAAATAGGCACCTACCATGTAGTTATGACACGTATACATATAATATATGTATATAGTTATATCTGTATAACTACAATATAACGATACATATATATGTAAACTATAATATTAATTTTCAAAAGAATCAAACAAAAAGAAGACAATGAACATATAATATTAATAAGTGAGCGGAGATACTTTGCAATAGGTATATAAATATAAACAATAAATATGCATATTTTACTTTAATCTGTTCCAGCGGAACAACCATTGTCTGCTTATATTTTCAGTTAATTAAAAAAAAACTATGTAGTCAATTAAGATTTACGATGGTAGCCATGTTAGGTATATACCTATACTAGAGCGCTGTAGTTTCAAAACATTAAACCTATAGAGTACCTACCTATATATTTTTAATTATTATTTGCAAAATTTTAATACAGTTTTCACGTTGCGACTAACAAATTGTTATTTATCTTATTTATTGTTTATAATATATATTATAAAGGATAATAAAATTAAAATTATAAACAAAATGCATAAATAGGAAAAAACTCAAATAAAATATAAAATATTTTATACTATATTATAACTTACAATAAATAATAATATTTTAAACTATGCATACGATCGTTCTATGGTCAAAAGCACATTAACGAAAAAACTTCAATTACTACAATTATTAAAATATAAAATACATAATTTTTCATCGTTACACATTTACAACATTCTTGGACTTCTACAATAACTATAATTATAGTGTGTATTGCTCATACATTTTTTTCGGTTTCCCACGGATCATACTTAATGAAGTAGCGTTCTGTACATTTGCATAATAATATAAAATAGGTATTTGCGTCACTTTTTTTGGTTCAAAACGATTTTCTGGCGTACGTCGACACGTGATGGTGCACACTTTATTTGCCAACAATTTATCTTCTAAACGGTTTTTTTTTATTATTGTTTTTTTTTTTATCATTATCATTTAATTTTACTCGTTGTTTTTTACGTGCGTGAAACGTCAAAGATCAGGATCGACGGACGTGACAGGAGAACCTAAAAAGGGTGATTGATTCTCTTGAATATATTATTATGTACATACCTATTACCCATACATTTCACTTGTATACACATAATGCGTGTAAGAACTAAGAATATATCGTGTCACAATTGTATTCGTCGGAATATAGGCATTTATTGATAGATATATAATACTGTTATGAGTATCTAGACAACACGTTTGAACTAGTAGCTACGCTGTGTCGAAAGCAATATTTTATAAAGTAATGTTAATATTTAATATAGTACCTATTTTATTACAAAATAGAAGGAATTCAATTTCCTTTTTTTTTTTTTTATTTTTTTTTTTTTTTTTTGGAATGATAATTCTAAAACCGAATTAGTATTTTTACATACCTAATTAGAAAAAAAAGTATATTTATAAATGAATTTAAGAATTTATTATACTGATCTATCTTTTAACTTAACGATAAAAGAATTTCCCAACATATCGGCAAAAATTGACTAAATAGGTAATAAAATATAACATATAGCTGGAAAATATCAGCACAGCGATTGATTATCTAATAACTCTATTACTAATTAATATTTTAAAAAATCATTAAAAATATCAGAAAGTAACAGCAGTTGTATCCAACCTAAATATAGTATTTTTTTAGCTTAACTAAATTCAAAATTTATATTTATTATTATATATTATTGAAAGTGTCAATTAAATATTTTATATTTTTTTTCAATATTCAGTAGATATTGTAAAATTGATGCAAATATTTAAAAAATTCAAATTTCTATAAATCATGCAATTTATACATATATATTTATATTTATATATAGATATAATTTATATCTTCTAAGTTTGACCAGTAAGTAACTATTATCACCTAGTATAACTCACTATTTATTAGTGATGGGCTAATTTCAAACTTAAAAAATCCAGATTTTACGGATTATATGAATAATTTAGAAACCAAACTCATTTTTGCTGTTCAATCACTTATTCTTACATTCTAACAAATTTAATTTCTACAAACTATTGAAAATATAATATATCTTATGTTTGACACTATTTGACTATTAGTGTTACCTTGAGCTTGAATTAGGCAAACAAATTCAATCTATAAATCTGGATAATTCAGAAAATCTTGATAAGAATTTTATTCAAATACGAATTTGAATAATTCCAATACTCGGATTTCATGCCCACCAGTCACCACTACTATTAATTATTATGAAGAATATAATATAATATACTTTTTTTTTTAATATAGAACAATGTGACAATATGCCAATTACAACAGTAATAATCTCATTCCTCTTCTATATAGGAACAAAGAACTTGTATTTTCGATTAACCATCAGCGATTACGGTAATAGTATATTGTCATCGTATAATACAATTAATATTTATAATCTAACATGGTTTCAACACGTTCAATATTCCAGGTAACTGCAACGATTGTATGATTTCGATTAAATTTAATATATTGTACACCCTTACACCGTTAAAGCTCCTATACTATACATATTAATTATTAAACTTCAAACAGCTACAATAGTGCATTTTTATTTTTTATAAAAAAATAAATATATCTGTTGTTGCGATACATCCCTTATTATATAAGTATGACAAATATATAGATTTTATAATATATTGTGTGATATAAATATATAATATATACCATATTTATATACATTAAATACGATATACAATAATATCTCGTATTATGATAATATACGTACAAGGTAAGTGCTTTTTATCGGTGTAAATATTGGACTTTCGGATAACGTATTCAATCACGTTCGCCAATGTGCGTACATTAATTTCTTATCGCAAAATAATATCTAAATCCCTCTATTATATTGAATACATTTTCAAGTATTGATAAAAGCGGTCACATATTAAATTAAAATGCACTTATATTTGTCTGTATTATAGACGAATATAATATAAAAATTAAGACAGATTAAATGCAGTTATCAATTATACAAAATACAATTTATAGTTTTGTATCTCGGATTTCACTGTAAATATGGAATTAATTATACAATGATAATAATATACATTGTGTATCTTTATGTCATGATGAGTAAAACAAATAACGAGTATAAGATACATAATACATACACTCTAAATTTGCATGTTAAAATAGGTATGTACCTATTTAATTTATTAAATAACATTATTTTTTAACTGGAATACGCTTTTTATTGTTTTTTGACAGGTTTATTTTTTAATAGATTTGTTGTCAGTACAAGAAATACAGCGTACACTTATTATTTTAGTGGTTTTACAATGATTTGTTTGTATACAACATGTGTGTGTGTATCTGACGTCGCCTTTTAGAGTAGTAAAATGTCTTCAATATTCAATTTTGAGGATATTTTCTGGTTATAAATTGAATCTAGTTAGTACGTTTTAAAAATATTGGGGGAAAAACAAGGGAAATCGTTTTACATTGTATAATAATTTGTAAATTTTATGAGTACCTATAGTCATTGAATAAATTACTGAAATGGATTCGCTAAATTTGAATTCAATGAAAATTAATTGTACTTTTACAAAAAACGACGGTATTGATAAATTGACTATTAAGTTATCTATGTGTATTCCTTTCAATAGCAACTTAATAATATACTTGTTTTTTTTTTAATTTTTACTTTTGAAAAAGATAAGTAGATTCAATTTTCACTAAAAACTATCCTTGAAATTAAAGACTAAAGTATTTTCTAATGTCTACTAAAGAAAAACATCATTGTAATATCTGTACGATTTTCATTCTACTTCGAATTTAAAAATACAGATATTTAATGAAAAATATGTCTGAAAAATAATGACAAATATTTACACTATCCATAAAATATATAATTTAAAAGGAGTCATTACGTTTGACTAAAATTGTTTTTTCAAATTTGAGTATGTAAGCAGCAAGGAAAATAATTTAAGTTTTAAAACTAAATTGTATATATTATAAATGATGTTAATTTTTATTTTATTTTATTTAGAGAGCGTGTTAATATTGACTTTAAAAAGTCTTGTATATAAACATAATATAAATATCTTGATGACAAATCTTTAAACAATATTTTAAAACAAAAATACAAATCTTGTAAATAGTAACTGTATATAAAACAAATAAGTCGACTTTACAAAACAATCAAATTTATAAAAATAATATTAATTTAATAATCGTAAGATTTTTTTTTATTATTTAAAAAATATTTACATAATAATAAATACAAAATTCACTTTTTTTTATTTAGGCTATGCGTTTTACCGCACTTTTTTTAGCTAGGTAGGAGTTTAATACGTTAAGAATCAAAAAAGTTATTCAGTGCAAATAAGTTTTATACAGCTTCAAAATTACATTATTGAACTGCTAGAATTTAATTTATTTAATGTTCGAACAAAAATGTTCTATCTAAGTCAAAAAAATTTTATTGAAAACAAAAAGTTCTAAGTGTGATTTTTAATTCCACGCGTACAATAATATGATAGAAATATATAATTGTGATGTGAATGTACAATACGTTTTGGCGCATCGTCTTGGTCGATAGTTAGTAAAAGTGTCATAATGTTATAAATTGACACAATATAAGTATTTTTATTATTTGATATAATTGAATCTAAAAAAAAAAATTAATGAAATATTGAACATAATATATGATAAATTACAGAAAACAAAAAAGTAAAAAATAACAAATAACATAAATTCTTTTTTTTCACAATATCCTAACTTTGAAATTTATCATTATTATAATTCATTTAAAATGTATTTAATTTTTTTTTTAAACCTATGATTCACTGTTAGTAAATTTATGTAAGTATAAAAAAAAACTATTTCTGTTTTATTTGGTAATGAATTCAAAATTTCTAATATTTTACTATTTTTACTACTTATTTTGTTGAATATAATTATCTTTATCTTTATCTTTATACATGTAAATTAGGATGGTGAATACAATATTATAACGTATGATATTTGATGGATATCAGATGAAGATGTTTTATTAGATAATGATCTTTTATTACAACAACTTCATCTATCAAGTAATTATGTATTTAATTTATTTTATTCTTTCACTTACTATAACAAGTTTATTAAACCACTGATTATTATTAGTTATTACCTAGTTAAGTTCTAATAGATATTAATTATTGCGGATCTCAAACTTGCCTTTATTTTTTAAAACAGTAAAATGTTCCATAAAAAAAATTTAAAAAAAGGTGGGTAAGTCAGTATCGCTCTACTATAATAATTATACATTATTTAAGTGTCGAACGTTTCACTATTATGGGCAGGTTAAATTTGAATTCAATGATATATTAATGTTTCTATGTAGAATTGTGGAGACGGTTTTCAATCTATATGTTATCTGGTGTGTTTCATAATAATATGTTTTTTGATATATTAAGTCATTTATTTCACTTTTAGTAGGTATTACAGACGCGAGGGAAATGCGAAAGCAGGTTCAAAAATGGATAAAAAGTAAATATTACAGTAGATTAACATTTTTTTTTCTGAAAATATTACGTTATATTTTTTTTATGTAATTTATATTTAATTATTATAATAATATATATGTATATTTGTACTGTATTATTATATCAACCTAAATAATTACTTAGAATACAATTTATAAATTTCATCTGTAAATATCATAATACGGATAATATCTTAAAATGAATCAAAAAATTCATTGCGTATAGTAAGATTCATAATAATATAATATAAAACATAAACGTTTTAAATTCCTATGAATAATATTTTTAAATCATAACAATTTAATTTACATTGACACATCATTTAAATAAGTAATTTCATTAAAATTTGAACTTGTCTATTAATAATGATTTTCTTTATATATTTTTAGATTTTATAGTTTCAGTATGTGATGAATCTTGTTTTAAATTTTCAAGAGGAAACATAAGTACGTAATAACTTTTTTTAAAGATAGAATAACGAATATAATTACCTATTACTTATTATTATACACCGCAAGGAACTGAGCTGGTCGAATGCTCAAACCCTTAATTATTATGCGTCTGCTGTAGTGTCGACAATTACTGGATTACACACAGACATGTCTTTCGGTTGTATACCATAATATCATTTATTATAGCTATATTTCTTATTGCATTAGTAAAACATGTAAAGATAATTCATTTTTTATATATATATACATACATTAAAATTATGATAAATTCATCAGAGGTGTTGATGAGGACGCGGCATAGCTTTATGTTAGGTATGTGATTCCAATGGTTCTTTATATAAAATAATATTATGACCATTTAATAACCCATTTTGATGATAATGATTATTCCGCGAGTGCTTAAGGCTATTTATAGAAATTCTTACGAATTATGGTCTAGATATTATAAGAAATACAATACAAAGACTGATAACATTATTATATTTTTATGTCATCGAAGAAAAATAACTTCCACCGTCAAAAACACATGTTAGATGACTACTGGGAATTATTTATTTATTTTTTTTTTATTCTTAATAAATAATAATAATTCCCAGTAGTGATCATGGATCTAACATGTGTTTTTAATTGATAGGAAATTATTATTAAAAAATTTTATTTTATTTTTTTTTTTTCATTCAATGGTGTTCTTCGAGATTCCGTAACAATATAATTGGCTTAAGGTACTGTCCCTATATTTCATATAACTGCCGCAAAGTCCGTATTCAAAATTTCATCGATAATCAGCAAACTACAGTTTAGGTAAAACAATTTCACTGATTTTACTAGTCATTTATGTTATTAACAACCATATTTGAATAATAATTTTTGTATATTTTTAACTATTTGTTATATTATTTATAATTTATATCATAATTTTCATTTCTCAAAAATAATAAACAATAATATTACCTACCATATTCTATATGATAATGCGTATGTATATTTTTGATTTGCTTTAAAATACACAACAAACTCATCCAAATAACACAAAAAACATTATTTTCTTTTACAGTAATTTTTAAAAAAAATATGTTATAATTAGTTGCAGACACAGATATTTTCGTCTAATTTCGAAATGGAGCTGATATAGTTCAAATTGTTGAGAACTTACTATTAGGATTCGGACGATTCGCTAATCGTATTTTTCTCAAATGATGTATCGTTAGTATATTTTCACCAATGGAGTACAATTGTGCAACTTACATGTTATTCGAAAGAAAAAAAATTGACTTCGTTAAACAGTTTATAGGATAGTCACTTATAAATTTTCACTCAAAGTTTACAATCGATAAATTCGGTTTGGTTTTTTAAAATATTTAATTTTATAGGCTAAGAAGTACTATCGTGTGTCGTCAAGCATAAAATTGAGTTTCTAAGTTAAAAAAAAAATCATAAATATTTGTTAAGTTGTTCATGAATTCGTTTTCAATTATGTTGTGTGCAATTAATAATAAGTTCATGCTTCTTACTTCTTGATGTCCATTTTTTATCATTTATCATTATCGACATTAATGTTATTTATCGTGATGATTTATTTTATACAAAATAGAATAAATAATAAGTTGAAGTTTAAAAAATTCAAGATAAATAAGCATATAAGCATACTCTATTTATTCTTTACTAAATTAATGATTAATAAACAATCATAAAACTTTTTTTTAATTAAATTAAATACATTATACTTTTATAGTGATTATCAAACCCATCGACAATTTCTAAATAGTTTAGCTAAATACTACTTTAAAAGCATTAGGTCCCATAATATCCTAAATTCACGAATATAAAGGACAATAGCTGTGTTCTCACCACCTACTTAAGAAACTATTGGGATTGGTAATGCCCAGGGGTGATATTGAAGTGGGCGAGAACACTTAAATTACTAGTTATTTTTTCTATAGTGACATTTAACATTGTTTCTGTCAATTATTTTGCTCTAGAATATAATAAATTTAATTAAAGTTTAAGCATAATAAAAATAAAAAATCTCTTAACGAAAAAAATCAGAAAACATAACTGTAATACATTTAATATGTTAAAACGTAATTATGAATTGTATGTTTACGTACAAATAACTAAAGATTTAACTATAACAATATGTGTAGTAATTATTTAAATAACAAAATACTGCACCTAATAAGATAAAAATATAGATTTTCACAAAAATTTAAAATGAAATGCGAAAACTGCCTAAGACGTAATACTTATAATTACATTATATTAATATGATTTAACTATCTACATCAGTTTGTTATGGTAAAAAACATTAATCTAATATTAACGCTATTTTCTGATAATTAACGTTAATACATTTATAACGAATAATTAGTTAATACTTAGCAGTACAAATGCATTCGTTGTATTTGTTGTATGTAAGCGTTAATTAAAATCACTATTAGTTAGTGATATTTATCTCGAATTCAAAATTGTATAATATTATACCTAGTAAAAAATTAATACCTACGCCGAATTATTCTTTCGTTTCAATTCATTAGTTTTTATTATTTATAATAAAAATAAAAACGTCTATAATTATTGTTAATTTCTAATAATAATTTAACATTTACAATATTTCAAAAATGTGTATAAATAGTTATTTTTTTTTTTTTACAAGACAGCTGAGATCCGTGACATTTTTAAAATTACATATTTTCCAAGCTACCCGACAGGTTCACTTATTGGTTTTGCATTTCATTCTACAGTGGAATTTTTGATAACCTTTCTTGACTATATACATTCACAGCTTGTTACTTCTCCAAATGTTATCGTATTGTCTTTTATCTTATTAAAGTAGTACTTACTAGGTAGAAGTAGTATCTAGTATATTTATCTTTGTGAAAATAATTATTGGTACCTAAAAATTAACAATTTAGCAATTTAGAATTTAAAATGTTCAAGTTATACAATAAATGTATACAAAATTTGTTAATACTAATGATAATGGCCAATATAAATATTGTGGCTATTAACTAGTCGACTTTGGTATGAAAATATATATAGTAAATGAATCAACTTAACATATCTTGTTGAAAAAAGTTATAATAATTTTACTTTTTTTTTTTTAATATTTAACCAATTTAATCCTTTTTATCGTAATATTTTTTAACATTTCTTAACTAAAATACATAAAATAATAAAAATACCATTTTATTACAACAAAAAACATTACCTTAAAGTTGTACACTGTAACACTGTAGCTGTTAATCATCTAATATCACTATTGTTTTCAGGTTATCATTAAAGCTGTAGAGCTGATATGGTGTATTACAAACGACGTCTTGTCATTTTTTTTTTAAACCAATATTACAGTATTAAGTTTATTTTCATTTCAACTCCTTTAATATTTAAATGTTTTCTTACATGTGTTATATCGTAAACTGTAAAGATAGAATAAGATGAATATAATATATACGTAGTATAAACAATTAAAAATTAAAATGTAATTTAAATAAGCACCTAGGTCCTAGATAAAAATGATATGTGGTTTACACAGTAATTCATCAAATGGAATTTCACCTTAATATATTTATTAATTAAACTTTGTAACTTTTTCGCGTTTTTCAATTAAATATTATTTAATTTAATGTATGGTTTTTACGTTTTTATTTGAATTTCTTTTAACTTTTCTATTAACATAAAAATATTTGGATAAATTATATATGAAAGCTAGAATTAAAATGGGAATGAAAATACTCACATGCATTTGTAGCTCACATCTACCGACTTATATGTATAGATATATATCCGAAAATCGTAAAAATTTTGCGTCTTCATCGGGCTCTTATTTCATTTAATAATTTACAAAATACTCAGATATACCTTAAAGTTATATCATACCTTTTTAACATGGATAAAAATTCGTTCACATTATAAATTTTTGATATAGAAAAAAATTCAGACGCAGTTTACAAAAAAAGGTCGTTTAAACACAGTTTACGTATGTCCCGAATTGAATTTATTTAATAAAAAAATTACTAGGTATAAGACAGATTCTACAATTATTATAGCGCATTAATGACGAATGCTATACAAGACTTAATAGTAACACAAATTACTCCAAGCAAACTTTTTATAATTCATAAAATATTAGAAATTTTCGAGAATCATAAAGTTCATCAAGTAAAGATTAACATTTAAAATAACTAATAAGTATTTATACTGGTATAGAAATTTAAATAATAACGTTTTTCATTTATATATAGCTTTGTAAATATTTTTTTCAAAAAAGCATTACAATTTAAATAGATATATAAAAAAAAATTGAAATTAAAGTATAAGTAAAAATATTAAAAGGATTTATTTCTAACATACTTAGCTTGTGGATTAGACAAAAGTTAATACTCGCAATTTTCAGTTGCCTAATTTAATATGTATAAATGCATTTTAGATTACCTGATATATACCATTTACAACTATAAATCATGAAAATGTATATATTTATTATAGAATAAATTAAATTAACTAAAAAGAATAATTCAATTGAAAATAAAAATATTGATTATATAAATTTGAATTAATTATTGTTTATTGATGTAGAAAAAAAGAGAAAAGAATAATATGCTAAAACCTGTACATTTATAAAATATTACCTTTAAAATGTTTAGATTATAATTAACATATTTTGTTATACAAAACTATATTGTTATTTTTTACCATATTCATTTATACATTTTATAAATATTTAAATAAAAAAAAACGTTATTTTTAGTTTTGCGAAGTGATTATTGATATTTACTGATATATTACGTTTTTTTCATAAACAATATAAGTGATCGTAACACATGCGCAATAGTTAATAAATAATAACGCGTTGTTTATTAAATCGTCCTTTTCGTAACGGTATACCAATTAGTGGAGATGCTATATCTCCATAAACAGCTGTATTGGTGACATAATTATAATATTGCATTAATGAGATCGATGAAGTGCAGGCATCGGAATAATCGTCCCGATTTCGTGTTGAGCAATAATTACTATAACGCAGTATGCTGGATTATAAGATATTAAAAGTAATAATAATAATAACGTGTACAAAACATTGCCAATTCGACCATTGGTAATATTTATGATCAATATTGTAACAATTTTTAGTTTTTTTTTAATATTTATAAGTTATACGTATTGTTAGTTGTTAAACTAAATTATGTTATAAAATTTAGACAGAATGAATAAATCGTTGAAATCAAAGCGCGTTTACAGAATTATACTTTTATAAATTACACACATGGCGGTTTATTATTATACATGGAGTATAATATACGGTACCTACATTATGTAACTTATATTCGTCAATCATTTATAACCATTACGTTGATAAATCTTTGAGAATTTTGAAATATTTGTTCATCTTTATCTGAAACAATAATATAACTATTATGATGAACATGATTGTATGCGTCATGATCAGAAATTTGGACATACATAAAACTTCTGTATTAAAGATTTAAGTCAATATTGTTGAGAAAGAATTTACGACTACATTAAAAATCATGAAAATATAATAAACTATAAAGACCCATTATAATGTATTTAAATATTGTACCATTAATTAAATATACCTACTGCATATTTAATCAATGATTGAACACATCAATTACCTATATTAAATTAAATCAATCTCGCTCAACTTTTTGGATTAAATGTTTTGAAAATTAATCCATAAGGTATATTTAAAAATATAAATTATTAAGTAAAATAATATATTATTATATTTAGAGTCTCCTGAACATTAAAGTATAAATCATTATATATCTACCAATAATATAAATAATGTCTTGCATAATTCACTTAATTGCTTCATCACCCAATGGCCAATGCAGATTTATATTTATATTTTTATATTATTGAAGTAATGTTTCCTTTTGACCATTACATTACACCAGCTAAGTATTAATTGTAGATAAAAACTAGTCTAGTTGGTCCTGATTTTTTCCCTTGATTCACCTACTAATTCAGTATTAGATTGTATAAATGTTAACACGTCAAATATTGTGTATAGTTATTATGCTCGAGATAAACATTTAATAATACCTACGAACAGTAATAAAGATAATATATTAACGCATGATAAAATCGGAATATTATAAATTTATAATATTAAAAATGCTATCTATTAAAAAATATATATCAAATTTACATACTATGAAATTCAGTTTGATAATATTGTGTTGCGCTAAATCGGCTTTCTAAATAGTCTAAATAATCAGGAGACAATCTGTAGTACTTTTTATTTTGGACATAATTACCCATTAAATATTAGAACCTACAGGCTTGTAAATGTCCACAGTCATCAGTATCTGGGATCCAACTTGTTTTCATATACTCAGAGCAAAACAAATATTTAACTGACAGTTCGCAACATTACACCCATTTCTGAGTAGCAGGCGTCGATCATTTAATTATTTCAAAGGCTAGGGTCGCGATTATAGACCCAACCGGTGAACGACGGAGCACTATAGGGGATTGTTATATTTTTTAATGAGTGTAGAGAAAGATAAAAAAAATAAATTATGATATTATATTGATAATATTTTGTTTTAATCACTCAGCCGTATCAGCTGAGTACAATAGTTATAACAACAATAATAATGTTAATATTAATAAGATATCGGTATGATAAAATGAAATGTTCATATACGATAATAATAATATATCTGTAACACGTAGACGAGTCATACGTACTTGTTATCCACGATAGACACGTCTTGATAAATAAATTATAATAATATACAGGTATTTAATAATATAGCAAAATAAAAACGAATAGTTAGTTACCTCATAATTTATGATGATTATATTTTGTTTTAATGTAGGTAACGGCCATCTCAACATTGCTCACAGGCGGACACCACCGCAGGGAAGAGAATCGAGTGACTACTACATAGCATTTATTTTTTCTTGCGAGGTACCTATACAAAAAAATTATAAAACAATAAAAATCTATGTCGGTAGTTAAAACGTATTACGCTTCAGGCGAGTAATAAAGAACGAAAAAGAAAAAAATAAAACGTCGGCCAGTTGTCAATTACGATTCATATAAAGTGAAGGAAAAGTGATCGCAACACGTTATATATAATTACAGTAATAAAGATTCATAAATATAAAATTCAGCAAGTTGAAAAAATAAAAGTTTAATAGTGATTATTTCTGGATATATATTACATATGCACTACATTAAAATAATAATGACATAATATTAAATATTGATTATTTATCACGATAGAGTTGTTACTCAATATTATTCCATTTATTATTTTAATATATTAGTGTCCAATGTCCATACATAGTTGGAATTAATAAATTAAATCTATGGTTTTTACGCTATATATGTATTTAAATAATTAGTCTAACATAAAACTATTGTAGGTATTTTTGTTGTGAAATATAAATCTACACGATAAAATCAAGTCTTTTAATTTTTTACTGTTATACACCTATACCTGATAGTCCTAGGGTTTTAGTACCACTTTTGTTAGGGAAGATGTCAAATATCTTGACATTTTCAGATTTTTATAGGGATAATATTTTATTTGTATCTTAACACTGTATTTGGTGTGAAAACGATACATATTTACGTGTTCTTATAGTAACAATATATGCATCTTTATTTTATTTATTTCGAAAAGGGAACATAGTAAGTTACACAAAATAAGTTTTGTGTTTCTCTTGTAAAATTCCAATGTCGACGTACATATTATATATTATAATATATTAAAATAATTGTTTAAAGCGTATAGTTAAGCAATTGCCTACGACTAACCTTAGAATGTGTATATAGAATCAACTATGAATCAATTATTATTGTCGACGTACATGAGATGTAACAACGGCTACTGACCGGCTTTGAACGGTCCTGCAGGGCTTGAAGTGTATATCACTACGTTCTAACTACGACTGAAGTACTTAATCTTGAGACTCGAGTAGTAAAGATATATTATAACACATCCAATAATAATAATAACCAATAGAAAAGTAGTATAGTAATCTACAGCTTGCTGATTGGCTGTTCGATGCGAAGACCCGCAGAATGCCATGCCCAATGTTGTTATTTAATAATCATTATTATTGTTATTCGTTTAATAATATAATAATAATAATATATTATATAATATATTTCTTGTGTGTAAGAACAATAATATTAATGTTAGAAAAAAATTGTTTTTATTATAATATATATATAATATATTTATAAGAATTTAAAAACACCTTAAATTATTAATATTTTGTTCAGGTATAAGGTATGTACATTGTACATTCTATAACATTTTATTATCGAAATAACTATAAGACGAGTGATGACTAGACAGCATTTGAAACAGCCCCACACTTTTCAAAAAACTATTCGCGGGGGCAGAGCTTGCGCACGGGTGAAAGCTAATACAATATAAATTTTAACTAATTCAAGTTATAACTACTAGAATTTATATTTTCTCAGAAATATTCAAAATATATGAAAGTAGCAATTTTCCACTAAAATTATTTTTACAAGCCAAATATATATAAAAAATATATACATTTAGGATATAAGTCCAGGCCCTACTAATGATGTTGTCCGTCTAAAACTGTAATGGGTAAACTCCCTGAAGATTTTGTGATGATTTTCTTATTGGATGAACAAAAAATCGTCCCATTTTCTGGTTGAAATGGTACCGTGTCTGCTTAACGGATCGACGATTATTTCAAACGAATCCACACTTGTGTCCGATTGCTTTTATGTTTTTGAGTGCAGATTCTATTTGTGCGTACAATAGTATATTATACAGATATACAGTATTATATAATATAACAACAATAATAATACTAGATGCACACGACGCCTTTACAATATATAATGTACTATTTTGTGTACAGACCTACTGTGGTATAATAATAGTGTTATTGTTGACTGCTCTTTGAACACGTGTGATGTCCACCATGATAATAATAATAAAAATCTATAAAGCGTGTATTGTGGTACTGTGTGTTATTAAATTTTTATTGACGACTACGTGAGATTTGAAACTGATTCTATGGTAAATATACCGACGAGGATGCACGTGTTTAAACAAAATAATAGATTATTACGTACCTATATTATGTTTAAGTTACGAAAAAAAACCGATAAAAGTATACAGGTAAGAAGTTGACTTTAAATCACTATAACTACCTATATATAATATTTTTTAAATATCTAAAATTCAGGCAAACTACTAAATTAGAACAGAAATACAAATTTAAATAAAACTACGATTTAAGTGATAGAAAAAAATATATGATATAAATGAATAAAACGTGTGATAAAAATTGGATACCATTCGACTGTATAGTAGATGTTTTGTGGGTCACTGTAATTATTCTGTTAAATTTGAATTCAATGATACGAGTTATCATTGTATAAACAAAAAACTATTCTAGAGACAATCAGTCTTGGTGTATACTTATAGTTGCATTCCAAAATATACGAATTTCCTCCCATTCTTATCGTAAATAAAAAAAATTGATAAACTCTAGACGACTTCCGTAAAAAAATTAAGTAGTGGTTCATAAACTGCATTATAATTATAATATATTAAGTAGGTAAATAGATAAACAAGCTAACATTATAGGTATGTATTATATTTATTAGTGTTATAAATTATATAGTTAATATACATACAATTAATTGCATGCTAAAATTATTAAGAATAATTATATTAGTAAACACATTTTTTAAATACTTAGAACTAGTTAATTTAAATACCATGCTTACTCCATTTTGTACCTTAAAGTTTTACTAATTATTAAATCGATATATATCTATTATATAAATGTGAAAATTAAAACCAATATAAACCTTTGAGGTCCATTTTCTCGGAAACTACTGAACCGATCGTTGCGATTTTTTTTTTTAATTGAAGAACTAATTGCGGAAAAGGTTTATGGCATTTGATCGATTCTCTAAATTAATAAACAAAGGAGTTATCAATTATTATAAATAATAATAATAATAATAATGGGCTGTTACGTAGACTAGGCAACATGGCAAGGTTATTCGTTGTTAATCGTTGTTTATTCAATAGATATATTCTGAAATGCATAGCCATTTATCAAAATAAAAAGGAAAATTAATTTATATTTAGACAAATATTGCCAAAATATTTTCGGTAACCAGGGTAACAAGTTTTAATTATTATTATTTATTTCCCCCGTTTTTGTAACATTTTTCACTGATGATTCGTTCCTATTGGTCGCAAGAGAAGGTGTTTATATAAATGTCATGATATGTAATGTGATGATTTCACTGTCCAGCAAGAAAATAAACTATATTAAGGTCGCTATTAGTTATGATTGAGTATAATAGTTGTAGACCTGTTGTTATATTTTGTTAAAACCATAACAACAAAAATAAGATTAGCAAAATAAGTCAATGTCCACAGTAAATTTCAAATTCACAGCAATAGACTAACATAACAAGTTAAACCAATAGGCAACAATATAAAAACCACGAGATGGCACATTATTGTATTTTACCCACCGTAGTAAAAAAAAAAAAATGATATAAATTTGAAACTTAAGTGTTAGAAATTATAAACTTACGTACACATCTCGCGGGATCCACAATCCACCACGTGTTGATTGCCTACATGATAATATAGTATATACTGCTCGCATTATCATAAGAGAGTCTCACGGCAACGGCAAGCAGAATGACTATAATATTATGACTTGAGTAACTCACTGACTGATAAACGTAGAGCCTGGACAATGATAGATCCATGCTTGCAATTTACACGGTACATTCGTAAAATCGTACCACAAATTTAATGTGCAATAAGAAAGCATTTTACAAAATTCGCATTTTAAGGTAATGCTTGCGAAAGAGTATTACCTACTAAAAATGATATAATATGATGCCGAGTGAGGGTTAGCCAAGTTACCAAATAGCTTTTTTTCAATTTATTCAACTCGATAAATTTAAATTATAACACATTTAAGACATTATCGATCTATCTTGTGTTAAGTCACCAGAAAAATGTTAACAGTTAACTTTTAAATCTGTCCGATAGATTTGTCGGATGTTTATTCTTGAGTAACTTCTAGAGTTTTAATGGAGTTAATCTACTTGCTAGTTAATTTCACCGTGCAGGTTGACATTTATTAGATTTTGCTTTTTTTGATATATGATTATTTCAAGATTAAAAAGAAAAACTATGATTTTGAAGCTATTAACATTGTGGATTAAGATTTATTTCCAGGTCTCTGTAAAAACTTTTTTTCATATTTATATTTATGGACTTAAAATAGTAACACAATCTAAAATGTATTATTTATAATATATATTATCAGGACATTAAATGATTCTTCGAGTATAGTGTCGTACTGTTATCGTACATAAATATTAAATAGTTAAATAGTGCAAATAAACCAAAATTAGCAAAAATTACTAATGGGTAATATATTATTATGAAATGACAATAAATTATAATCAAAGTTTGATGGTAATACAGTCGGTGAGACACGACAGACTGATTACGGACCCAGTGCGCTGATATTTTTTTATCCCTACATTGTACATCCGTGAAAAATAATTGGAACAACAAATTTAATTTATCTTATAGTAGGCACTACTAACTCATTGTGCTCGTTTCAAAAGCAGCTACATTGGATGCGACTTCGAGTCTTTCGCCCATTCATATAACTTGCGAAATGAATTTTTCGTTGGTTTCTTTTTTTTGGTTTCATCACTCTTACTATTTTGGAAATGTATTATAACCGCTCTGGGATTGCCCGTCCATCTTCTATCTAAATGAGGGATATATATAAAAAAAAACAATACAATACACCCGGCACATTTACAGCATATATTTTAAACAATTCTTTAACATGTGGTGCATTATAGTTTGAACATTATAGGTATCACACTTTATTACGATACTACGCAATAGTATAAAATGATACAATATTAACGCAAAGATATACAAAGATGTAAATTTTATTTTTTTATTTTTATGATATATATTTGGCAGAATATTTGTGTAAGCTTTACAGGATGAATTTTGATATATTATCATTATTATTAATGCCTGTCAACATAAAATAATATACATATAATATTCCATACACAACTCATACACCAGAATGACCCAGTAACCTCTTATAATCGTAGACCTTACCTTAAACCTGCATTTTTCTATATATACATTGTGTAAAAGTCAAGCAATTACAGTGTAGTAGTATAATAACTTCGTACATCTGTTTAAATATACTGCAGACACACCAACAATTTTAATTGTAATTTATTTAAAATGCTTATAATATTAATACTCTAATTATCTGTATGTAATTTTGAATCATCATCAATTTATAAATATAATTTTATAGTAATATTAGTAAACTATTATATAGTTTTTATTTAGTAATAGTAAGAACGTAGGTATATTATAATATTATATTGAGATATATATTGGATTCGGAACCGGTGGACTATAATAATTATTGAAGACTGTCGGTTTTACGACGACATATATGTGTTATTATTTTTTTGATTAAACATTTTTGGTCGGAAAACGTGCAGTTTGAAGTGTTCGGTGTATTACTTTCAATATATTGGGAAAGTTGTAAAAAGATTAAGTCTACTATTACGTCTTTTCAAAACATTGATAATATATAAATATTTTTTTTATTTGGTAAAAGACTTTAACTAGATATGTTACGAAGAAATCCGTTAGTTTAAATTTTTCAGTAAAACTTTTAAACGGTCTTACATTAATTATCATTTAGAAAAAAATCAAATCAAACGCTTTTCATGCATATAAAACATCTACAAAAATATTTTTGGTCAAAAACCTTTAAAATTATGTACTATAATAATTATTAATGCAGATAATATATACATATATATTATATACTATTGATAATTTATAACTCGTTATGAAAATATTAAATTAGAAGAAAAAAAATATATCATATCATCTACTTAAAAAATGATTAATTATTATGTCTACAGTGTTTATATATAATAAACAACAATAAAAAGATATAATGGAGTTAATTATACTGATATTATTGAGCTTTCCGCGACGATAGTGATTGATACTGCTCGTAATCGTTATTATTAGGCTTTATGGATAATCAGGGTCAGTAATTTTGTTCTAAGCTGTTTATCCTGTCAAATATCTACAGATGAAATTACTACTATATACTCGTAAGTATTTTTTAAATTCTATCAATTTTTAAATGTCGTAGTTGGTACAAATACTTAATTTAATAAATTAACAAATCAAATTTATTGATTACTAAAAGAAACTGTCATAGTGTTATGGCGACAGCTATATGCATGTATCTATGTGGTTGAAAATGAGATTTTTCATAATATAATAGTTTGCTAATAAAACAATATCAACCAATTATTTTATAGAAATAAAAATAAAAAATTGTTTTTTGATCACCTAAAATTATTGCATTTATTTTATTCCTTTATTCAATATAACATGTAGATCCAACAAAATATACTAATTTTAACTCACCATTTACCAATACGTACACTTAATGACTTATTACATGATTTGATATTATACGAGTATTTTAACTGACCATAATATTTTATTATAAAGTATATTGAAGAAACGGATCACATGGTATCGGCGTACCTAAAGTAAAAGCCATATACTTACCCTACTGCGTCCGAGCATAACTAATGAAACTACTATTCTGAACATGGTCGTTGCGTATAGAGTGACGGTATCCGTAATGTTCCACTAACTACCACTGCACTGCGTCAGATGGAATGCATAATATTATTTTATTTTTAAAAAATACGCTGTAAAATATCGTACTTATTAGTTATTTATAATTATTGTGGTTAATGGTTATAGAAAAATGAACATACGACGATAATGCTATTAAATTGCATATATATAACGCCGTGTTATCGCTTTTGTATTTATGTTGTTTTGTGTACGTATTCATACAGTACCAGCATAAACTATAAAGACAATGGATTAAACAACCGTAGTAAGAAGTTATGATTTTTTTTTTTAGTAGGCGTACTTATCTTAACGCATATACCTAACTTAACTTACAACTACATAATAGTGAAATGACCAAACAAGTAGTACATAAGATAATATTGCTTTATCATAAATCATAATATTATATTATTTTAACTAATTAATAGGGGCTTTCTATTTACATTTTATGATATGTTATTAGGATCTATGCTCTGTAAATAACAAATAAATAAAAGCTTGAAAGATGATAATCTAGTAAAAAACTAGAAATTATTTGTATGTACAGTAGAAACTAGAACTTTTTCACACGAAGCCCAGTATTTAGAGATAGAGAATTATCTAGATAATTATTTTGTAAGTTATCCTAAAACCATTTTGAATAACAAATGTTCTTATCTAGATTACATTCATAAAAATTGATATTAGAATAATATCTTATAACATCATATTCATAATATTGATCTTTTGTTATTAAAATAATAAAATATTTTTATCAGAAAAATATTAAATAAGTACATATATTTATTTTCTATTAGAAAATTATACTTTCACTATAATTAATTTCTTTATCATTCAGTCCTATATCTCTATGTTTTATGTATATATATGTATAGATCTTGGGAATATATTAGGTTTTACACTGAAGATGATTTATTTACTTTTTATATCAACTACGTTAAAAAATATATGTACACAATATACATATAGACTTTATATTACAAGACAATCACGTCATGTCATACATACAACAGTATAAAGGTAATTACACGAACTTTTGAATCGATAACACTTTTTTCAGCGTAGTTATTTAGGTACACATAAGTAATTTTGAATATTATATTTTAATGGCGAAAAAGCTACACTGTACTTTACCGAAACTCACATGGCATTTCTTTAGAAATTTTCAATTTTTGAAAACTTTTGGTATGACTCACTGATTACCATTTATAGAACTTTGATAAATCCAATTTGATAAAAATCATATAATTACGCTATGTATCTAATAATATTAGTTTCTAAGCTATATCATTATAAATTATAATTTGTATGTCTCGCTGTATCAAATACGCTATTCCATATGGAAAATATTTCATTTCTTCCAAAAAAAATCACGATAGAAAGGTTTCAGCTATACATATTTTCAACACACATAATATTTGAAATAATTTTATAAATTAGTAAAAGAAAAATATTGGTGGCAAGAGTAGAGCCATAGGAATACAAATAAATTCTGTACAGGAAATATTTATAGACCAACATTTCGATGTTCCCAAGAGAGGATTATTGTTATATCAATAATTATATGAAGCAGTTATTTTTCATTTTTATTTCCAAACGATTAATCTATAAAATCAACAAAATTAAATTAAAAAATAAAAACCCCGGAAAATAACAAACCATCAATTCATATATTTTCATAGCAATAATACTCCATCGTTATAAAAATAATAATAATTTAAAATCATTCAATTACCGGCTGATTGTGTAGATATGTCAATGAATAATTTTTCGTGGAAAATATCCTCTGCATCAAGCCTGTTCAGTTTAATATTATGATAATAATATAATATTTCAACAATAACCTAAGTACTCATGTATAAAAATACGTATATGCCTATTCTTTAAAATAGTATTTTTTATTTATTAATTTTAACATTATTTTTAGTATAATATGATACAACTATATAAAAATCATTAATTATAAATTTTATGATGATTTATTTGATCAAAAATAACATTTCAAAACAAATATTACATTTGATACGATTTTCTTGCATTTTACTTTGACCCAAGTATCGTTATCTTAATGATGACAAATGTATTGATTCGTGTGCTCTGTACTCTGGCATATTTATTATCGCATTCATTATTTACTAGTCAAAAATAAAAATAATTTTGATGACGATTATGACAATAGTTGAAACTATTTCAGACGTTTATGTGAAAAATTTGAATTCAATGATATAACATTATTGCATACATAAAACAATTTTGAGCGAAGAACTTTATCAATATAATTACTCGTATATTTCATAATATTATGTCATTTTAATTATAATATTGCTATTTAAGTTATTTATTTTACTATTCATACCTACGGTAGGTTGATTTAATTTTTGAAAAATAAATATTGTATTTAGAAATACTATTAATAAAATATATTTATTTTAATGATATATATTTATATACTATATAATATGTTATTATATTTTGAATCAATACTGAGCTTTATCGTAAAACAACGTAAATAGGTTTCATTATTTATTTTAGACTTTCTTTTCCGGGGTGTATCGTAAATTTCCAAGTATGCCATAGGAGTAAATAATGAAAGTAAATAAAAATATCGTATACATTTTTCTCCAGGGGAGGCTATTATTACCCCAATTACCCCCCTAAAATAAAGACTGAAAGGTTCATTGCTTAAATATGTATTACCTTTAAATTTATCCAACACATTTTTAAAATTTCATTACATAAGTACCGTAAAATTTGTAATATACGAAAAAATTATATCTACATGAATAATGTTTTTGAATTATATCAAAATAACTGACATCGTTATTGTTTGCTTAAATGTGTAGAAAATGTCATCAAAATTTTAACTACAAATGGCTATAAAAAAATTAAGTTATAACAAATATAACATACCTAGCTAATTGATTAAGATATAGTACAAACTTATATGGGATCTTACATCATAATTTATATTTAAAAGAATTTTAGACATTTCTCTATGAAAATAAAATTGAAACATTCAAATAAGTATTTATAAAAAAAATTCAAAAATAATCAAAATATTTTTTTTATTGTACCATAAATAGGAAATAATCATACTAAAAATCGGAGTACATTTTAGTACCTATCTCTGGTTATTAATTTTAATTTTTGAATCGAACAAAATATTATACATATATTATAATATTGAAGTCAAATTGATATTTTATAGGTTAATATCCAATTTTGTAATACCTACTCCAAACTTTAAACACCAATAAAAAATCAATGTGACTTTCCAGTAATTGTTTTGTTTGTTTGTTATGTTTAAACTAATGAAGAATCTTGTACTCAGTTTTCAAATCTTAAGTATATAAAATAAATAAATAATAAAATATTTTACAACAAATTTTGTCAAAATGCTCTTATAATAAATATTGCAATTGAATATTTTTAGTATTTTTTAATTGATAAATGAACAACTTATGAGAAACTTTGTTTAAAACGTTTATTACACCAAGCATTTTAACAATCTTGAACAAAACTAGATATCATTGTTAAATCAATACAGCTAATGGGTAATACCTTTATCGCTATACGCTCTAATTCTAAGTTGGAAATGTTCCCTGGTTCTTTACAAACAAATTCTACTGTCCTTATAGTACTCTTTGCTGCCCCAATCCGGGACTACTGTGCTAAAACACCCATTTAAACAAAATTCAAGTTTTCCTATTCAAAATATTACCAACAATACCAAATACGCCATGGTTCGTTATAGAAATGAAGCGCTACATACGAATTTTAAGCTTTCCACAATTAAAACTTCCTTACAAACTTTCTCTATCAACTTTTTTGATCAACTAAATCACGCAGTACGTCAAATTAAGTGATAACCGATAACCATATACTCACCATATGCGTAAACGTCAACGTCCCCGTGATGCTTTTGCTTAAAATAATTATTTAAAAAATATATTTATACATATTTTTATAATATTATCTATATTATATTCTACTATTTTGTATATCTATATTATCTATTTAAATTTTTGTAAATAACTTTGGATTATTAATTTTTAAATTACTAGAAAAAAAAAACTGTAATCAATAAGTTAAATAACTTAGTCAGGAAAACTTTAAAATAAAAAATACACTAAAAAAAAAAGTTTATTTTTTTAATTGGAACGTATTGAAACCCCGTATTTCTGGCAACTTGTTAATATTATTATTAATAATATTTTGATAAAGCAGAAGAATGAGTATTGACCGAAAAGTTGGCTAAAATGATCACGAGAACTGCTTACTTGATATTCACGAATAAATAAATTCGTAAAAGTTAATTATTACCATAGAATAGTATAGTTTTTGTTATCAAAGTATGCTGGCAATACCTGTTGTTTGCTTTTCCACTTATTTTTAATTTTACATAATTTTAGAAAGTAAGAATTGCAGTGTGATTTTTAACACTAAGCTTGAATTTTCACAATTATGGCGTTAGGTTAGTTAAAAATATTAATTTTTACTAGGTAAGTACTGAAAAACTTTTTTATTGTCGTTTTATATAATTTTAATTTTAATTATTGTTTTATTTTTCCAACGATAGATAGAACATTGAAAAATAAACATCATTTTAAATGTTAACCCCCAAAAATACAAACTAGATTTAATGTGTTATCAAAAACCGCTCAATGTTGAATATTGAAACATTTTTTCATCTATCGTGTAAACAGTAAAAAAAATAAAATAAAAAAAAAAAAAAATACCTACTTTATTATAAAATCAATACATTCGTCAATCTTTTCAAAAAATCTAAAATACCTATACTAATATGCTATTATGGGGGTTAATAATATGTATCTCCTTTAATATGAACGAAAAGGGAAACTTTTAATTGTCAATCCCACTTTATTACCTACATTATGCTGAGAGTTATCACTTATCAATATATAATATATATACATTATACATATATCATATATTTTATTAAAATAATATTTTTGGCACGTTCGATTTTTATTGTTAATTGGGTATACAAATTGGTGCAAATTTAATTATTGCAACATGACAAACTGTCATGGCATTTTGTGTTACATAAAATGCCAATATATTCAAAATCACGCTGTTTTGTAGTTGACTTTGTTTTGTGATTGCATCGTGTGTATCCTTGCCCATAATTTTTTGTTTAATTTGATAAAGAAGTTTGCCTTAAAGAGATTTTTTGATCCTATAGTACATCAGCGATCGATATAATGTTTTCAATGCCCACCGAAAACTAATTTCTGGTGTATAATTGATTCATAACAGAATTTAGAAAAATCTTTATTTAAAAAATATTAGATAATATGTATGTAATTTTACAGCTAAAATATTTTGGGAAAAAATTTTATTTATTATTATTATATTTACGTACTGACTACTGAGACTTTTCCATTATCTCTATATTAGGTACATTTAAAGAAAACAATATCATCATCATACCAACAGTCACTAAAAAATGTTTAGAAACGCTGTACAAATTTAGTTAATATGTCAATATTAACCTAATACTTTGGTATACGACGATATAATAATATAATGGTAACTGTCAACATTCACCAACTGCAAACATTCACAATAAAAATTATTAATCATAGTTTATTTCGTTGTTATTACAATACAATTGTGTCCTTAAATTGACTACATATTAAGTAACGGACCGTCCTAAATAAATACATAATATTACAATTATTGTTTGATGATATTTTTTTATACTTAAATATTAAACAATTTTTTTTTTCGTTTTAAACATTATTTTCATTTTGTATTCACCGAACATGCTGAATAATATTGTTTGTATTTCGATTTACTTGAAAATTGCAATTACTAATGCACTCGGGACTTGCGCGTGTACTTGTAATATTATATAGGATTCTATTTATGTTTACGTATGCACATTCAAAATTTCAAAACTGTCATTAAGCAAATACAGTTGGTGTTGTAAATGTTAAATCGATTTATACGTACCTTTATATTATTATACAGTAGTTTTTACATTATTTCCAGAGACAATTTTGCGTTATCAAAAACGATTTTCGAATATAGGATAATACAGGAACATTTCTGAATATTGTACATTTAAACTTTAAATTACAATAAAACTACCTTCTAGCTACCAAACTTAGATAGAAATTTAATGTTCTAATTTCTATTAGATATATTACCAAAAATATTCTGCACATTATTAAACCACTACCTATTCAACAACAGACGCACAATTTTTAAAAACTTCGTAAGTATCAGTGAAAATTTTGATTTCCAAACACAAACGTTTAGCAACATTTATCCCCTTTGAATCGATCTCCTGGCATAAATACACAACTTACTGATGATTTTAAAGTAAACACAAAACAGGCAGCATAGTAGTTATTCAAAATCACTTCTCGGAAATATTGTATTATCGGCTACCCTAGAAATACATAAGTATATTATATATTAACACATCTAAAAATTACAATGAAGTCGGTTACGCGATATTCATACGATACCTATGAAACATTATAACTATAACCTATTCAATTCTGTCTAGTAGGTATTAGTATTTATGTAATTAAGATACACACCATTTAAAACAAAACAAGCTTTATTTTTGAATTTGGACTTTTCCTCTTTTACTTTCTTCTACTTTTTACTCGTTAAATTAATGAATCTTTGATCGCTATAAAGTATAAAATTAATTACAAAACCATACTTAAAAAGGAACTCGTATAACACATTCAAGAACTAATATTAATTACTAATAAACGAATTACATTCACACAGGGACCCTCAATTTAATGTAGAGATGCCCTAAGGCCTAAATAGAAAAAGCAGACTTGGTTACAAATGAATCTACCTAACCTCACATTCCATAATAATAAACCTAATTAAATCATAAAAACAAAGGGAACATGGCAGAAAATTGAAATTACCTGCAGTTACCATGTAGTACGTACCAACAAATTAAGAAATGTAAAACCTTTCATTAAAAATTAAAAATGTTCCTTTAATAATTATAATACAGCCAATTCAGGTAATAGTTATGTACATTACAGTTCCCACATCATGAAATAAGTACTTGTTGAAATTTATTTTAACCAAAAAATATTGGTAATATAAAATATATTATAAATATACTACAGCCAGTGATGAGATAATTATTTGTAATAGATAGTCGAAGTTTCAAATCCATGTCCATTGAATACTATAGTGAGATATTCAGATATTCTGACATTGTTTTAATTTATTATTATGTACTGTAACATGTGTGTATAATTATATACAATTATATACTATAAAATCTACATAAATTATAATATTATTTTGATAGTTCCGCGAACAAAAACGAAAACTCGTAATTGGAAATCGTAATTTATTGTAACTAATAACTAAAATTGTGTTTCACGGTGCTCATAATATTTCACGCTACTTGGTTTAATGTATTTTATTTAAAATTTAATATTTAAATAGTTCTATTATTAGTTATTGTATATACACGAATACGACGTAACTATTCGAAAAATATAACGTGAAATAAAACCGATTTTTGAGTTTAAACATTTAAACGTGTTATTCTAACCTATATACTTCGCTCATAAATACTATAATTTTTAAGGGATATAGGATTTTTCTAATTGTTTTTCATATTGCGTAGCGAAAAATCGAAAGAAAATTTTGTGTAAGAAAACAAACCATTTCACAATGATATTGTATAAACGTTGTATTTGTATACTATGTGTATTTATATGTATACTAGGACTTTCCATGTCTATTAAAAATAATCTTGGAAGTCTTAGGATAAAACCGTGATCGACGAATAGAAATTGAGAAAAAAACACTTCAATAGGAGTTAAAATGTTAAACAGTAAGAGACAGCAAAACTGACAACACATAAGACGAGTATCAACAATAATTCGTGCTGAAGATAAAAATATATTTATGTATTAAATTATTAAATATTTCTCACCGAGTTGTTTGCTCTCGTGGTCTGGAGCTGCTTTTTAAAACACAAATTTAACATCGCGCTTCACACGAAAGCGGATTTACATGCATAACAATGAACAGATATTCAGCTGTACATATCTACATAAACGATCGAAATTGCTTTACTTACCTAGTACTTAACAACCCATGTAATCAAATAATATTAAATTAATAAATTATAAATTATTATCAACATTCATATTTGAATAACAATAATAAATTGGTAGTATCACCTAGGTACCTTGAATAATTATTCACAATAAAAAATAAACAACAAATATTAGGTACCTATAGCTACCAATCTTAATTGATACAAAAAACTAAAAAAAAATCAATTCAATTCAAATAAAATATAGGTATTACTTACCTGAAGAAACAACCATTGCACTATCAATTAATTCCCAGGTTTCAGACTTTTTTTTCCATATATCTGAATCTGTCTCTTTATTTTCAATAATTGAACCGTATTTCAAAACAAGTTCCACCAATGACTTCTCTTCCAACAATGTAAAATTGGCTTGCCTTTCTCTTTTATCTTTATTCATTTTTGCAATTTTTCGATGGAAAAAGTCAAAATTGAAAAAAAATAATTACTGCGTCTTGCAAGTTGCAATAGCAGTTAGCAAAGAAAAACAGAAAACCAAAAAATAATATAAATTATCAATATCACATTATCACAAAAGATTTGATTAATTATCAGCTGTCACATAACAATTAACAGCTGCTTCATTATGAGCCAATGAAAATATTCGTTACGTTTAGAATTATTTAACTGATAGTACAAGCGGTAACATTGTAATAATGGTCTGTATTAAACTTGCCGCTAAAGTACCCGCTACGCTAAACTACACGCTAGTTTATCTGGCAGCTAGATAAGATTTAGCGAGACATTGTAATAACGGCCCTTAGTATTTATCCGTATTTAATCGATTGATATTTCGACATGAACGATCACAACTAAATTACCTAATAATCGGAATGTCGTACCGAGTTTCGCTCGCACTGATGAACTCGAATCGTGATGAATGATTGCTTTATTCTGTATTTCTGGTCAAAAAACTAATAATACAAAGAGATTATAATAATAATAATAATATCTAAAACTATTCAGTAACCATCACAGTAATAGTGTAATACAAAATGTACCTACAATTTTTAATTGAATATTCTGGTATAAAATATTATTTTTGAAAACTGTGTAACAATAAGTATACATAAAATATAGTACTTGGAACTTGATGATCTAAAAAACATAAAAATGACATTAAAAAAAAATTAATTAATTAATTAAATTAAAAATATAGGAAGTTATATTACAATCAATTTACAGGTAAATACTAAGTTATGGAAATGTTTTCTGACCATTAAATGAGTCATATGGACAACTAAAGTATGCACAATATTTTTTCAAATAAAAAAGATCATCGATTGTCAGATAAAATGCAGAACAACTTCTTTCGATTTCCACTGATATGATGGGCGCTCATTTTAAATAGGTGATATGTCATCATTGTTCATTTATCATCTATCAAGCCATCTTTTGACTCTTCTTGTCCTTCAAATATTTTTCAAATAATTTTTACTGTCTTATATCGACTAATTTTTTATAAAACATCTGAAAAATTTTGAATCTTATTTTTCTCGTCCTCAACAATTGTATAGCATTAAAAAGGCATATTTTTAAATTTATTCATAATTAATGATTCAATAATAAAAGGTACAACATAAGATTTCATAAATTTGAAATACGCAACACATGATATTTTACATATCAGTTTTTGGAATATTTCGAATGATTAAGATTATTAGAATTTTATAGACCAAATGATATTTAAAATTTAAATAATTAATCATAACAAAATTTACAGTACTTAGTTAATTTAATTTTAAATTACAAATGTAAACACATTATGGGATAAATATGAATTTCTTTGAATGTCTATAGCCTACTGGCTACCATGGAACAATATCTAATATTTTGAACTATTATATTATATTATCCAAAATATCAATAAGAAGTGAGTTCTTTGTTGGATTTCCACAAGCTATAGGTATATAAATAAAAAATGTAAAACCTTGATGTTTTTCAATTATTGATTATTTCGGTTTTTTAAATTATAAATTGCTTTTATTCATTCATAATTTCACTGATTTTAAAAATATTGTTTTTTATTCACAATTTTCCATAGTTTACTTTACATAATTAATTATTATTTTTTTTTTAAATCACGAAGTCTTTTGGTAATATAATATATTACAATATATATATTACAGAGACGATATAGGTATAGTATAAATGAACAACAAACTTATTAAGTAAACAATTGCACAATTTATTCAATCCGCAAAGGGAAAACAATTAAATATTATAAATAGTTAAAAAATAATCATCTGTTGTTACGATTGGTTAATTTTTAGAGTTACAATAAGTGTCTCAATGGTATTCATAAATTACTTAATATGTTATAAGTTTAATATAATTACACGTTACATAAAAAAATATATCGAAGAAGTAAATAATACAATATTGGCACTTGTAAATAATTTTAATGTAAATTTATTAACCATCGGTATATAGAAGATATTATATACATTAAAATAAATATACTATTTATAAAAAAAATTACAATAAATAACAATATTGAACCGCTGGATCGCAATTAATATGAATGGTGACACAGTATTACGATTTTTTTCATTTCTTTTTTTTTTCCGTTACAATGGCACTTGAATATCATTTAAAGTATATTATAATATTATATTCTCTATACAAATATATATTATGTATAGGCAAAAGTATTGATTTTGTTGGTATAGTATATCATAATATATATATAACGCGTTTTAATACTAATCTGTATTATGAAATGAAAAACTTTCAACTTTTACTAGATAAACAAAACAAAAAAAAAACGAGTAGAATACAAATTCAAAAGAAACAAAAAAAAAGATATGTAAGAAATAATAATACTCAATTTTTTAAAAATTAAAAAAAAAATACACTAGACAGGATTAATTAAGAGATTAATCAACGTTTTGATTAAATGAAGTAATAATATTATAAATATCGATTAAGGGGTTAAACACCAATTATTCGTATACATATTCGATAATATGTCTGTTCCGGTGCAGGTTTTCATAGTCGGAACGGTTCGCGGGAATCGGTTTTGGAGTCCCTGCGTTTAGTGTCGGATGCGTTTGACGGTCTTCGCGACAGATTGGACGACGACAATGGCGTGGCCAACGGAGACTGCAACCTGTGTACAAGGAATAAGATAAAACCAAAATTATTTTTCATTGAACTTAAGATGATGATGAACACCATGAAACACTAGACAAGACCACTTAAGACACTTAACATACATACAAATATTATGTCGCGTTATAGACAACACAATAAACACGAACAACTATATTATAACATATAATAATTCGGGGTAAGGTGAGTTTTTAGAAAGCCAAAGTACAATTTAGTGGTCTCAAACAACTGAAATTGAAATGATAATTTTTTTCAGTATGTTTGAATTTTTTTTACATAATACAACAAATCAAGTTGATATCATGAAATTTAAGATTCAGTTTAACACGATAAAAAAAAACTGTTACATTTCATTCACTATAAATCGTAAGTTTTCGTTGAATATCTAAATTTAATATACACACGACTTGTCATTATAACACTACATACTGATATAATAAGTTATATCTTTATTACTAAAACAACAATTAAATACAAAAACTAATTTATTGTAAAATATGTTATACATTTGCATGTCATTTTTTAATTTTAGTGAAAATTAATAGCAATATGTATTATAAATGTTATTAACAATGTATCAGTTTTGTAACGATAAGTAATTACACTGCCGGTATTATAATATGATATTATACTAAAGGTCTAAAAACTTCGATTAATAAAATTACTACTCGAATCAATGAAATGACACGTAATCTGATAATATTGAAAACGTTATATGGACACGTGAGATAGCAATTTTCTCGGTAATTTGAAGTAAGTTGAAAATTGACTTCGAATCGTAATAACTAATAACTAATATAGATACTAATAATATTGTACATGGTTAGGAATTGAAAATTAAAAACTGGTGAGTTGATTTTTTTTTTTTTTTTTGAAATACAGATTAAATACTTTATGACATACCTTTTGTACAAGGATAATTAATACATATATTATGTGCTACGAACAAATACCAGGAAAACACACATTATTGCGAGCAATATAAATTATATACAGAAATAAGGTGATGATTATTTTATCGAACAGTACTCGTTTCAAAAGCTATTAATGTTTTTGAACTTTTTTGTATATATATATAATTTTTTAGTAAAAATAAAATAATATTTTAAAATTTTTTTTATCGTTGTAATTTTTTAAAAAATTTACTTTTTCGAATGACAACATTACGCCTGCTCACCAAATTTTTTAAATATTTATAATAATTCATAAACAAATCTTTTAAATTTCGATTTTTAGTATCAAAATACTTCGAAAAATATTTTGCTTCAAAATATAAAATTAAAATGTGTTTCATGTTATCATTCAAAAAAGTAAAAATTATTTATTTTTATTTAATTTGCTTTATTTCGATAAGAAAAAAGCAAATAAACCATTTTCGAAACGTTAATAGATTTTTAAATAATGAGTATTGTTCAATAAAAGTATAAGTAGATTACTTGTACGTAGACAAATATAAGCGGTAGGACTACACAATAATATTATTTATGTTAGCAAGGTATTGCAACAGACATTCTAGTACAAAGTTATTCGTATAACTACTCCAACACTTAAAGTATTTCAATAACATTTTTGTGATTTTGAAAAATAATAAGTTTTTATACCAATATTGACTCAGATAATCGTCAGACGTCCGTGTTGAACTGTCAATTTTTTTATAAACATTCTTTTGATTATTTAAATTTAAAACGAAGATACAAATACTTAAATATTCATACTCAAATACTAAATATAAAAAAAAAATCGTATTTTTATATTAATAAACACTTTAAGTGCACGAGTAAAGATGAGTTTGAACAACGTAAACAACGTGGTGAAGTATAAACAGTACACTTATATAAGCTTTAAATGGTTATAAACGAAATGCACTTAAAGTTAAATAATTAAACATTTTAAGTATTTAGAGTTTAGTGTTCTGTAATTTAGAATATGAGATTAAAAATGCGGGTAAAAAACTAGAGGTATGTTACAAATAATGTATAAAAAACATTATTTTCAAGCAATTACTTAACAGGTTTAATGAATCACTCTGTATAATATTAATAATACGTAATTCGTATATTTTTGTTAGTTGTGCGTGTAATATAATACATAAACGAGTATATAGAGTGTATATATATATATATATATGATATATATATGATGTGATAGGTATATAGCGTGCAGGTGAAAACGATAATACAGCAAAAATAACACATACAAATGAATAAAAAAAGCATTTTAGCGGGGTAATACACAACACAAACGAAAATTCGTATATAGTAATAATATACTACATAACGCAATCGACACAATATTATATGTTTTGATTGTTGTTGTGCTTTACCCGGCAGACGGAGATGACGAAAGGGACGGCGACGTCGAAATAGGCGGCGAACACGATGACGTGGGCACTGTCGTCGGGGAACATTGATGTACCGCAAGAACGGGTATTTTTGAACCTGGGTGATGGTTACTACGACTGCACAACCGCCCAAAAAATAAATTATAATATGTTATTAATTTACGTGTAAAATAAATCGAATCTAAAAACGCATCAGACGAATGATCTGCAGTGATATTATATTAACGACGTTTACAAGTCACGAATCTGCAGGAACGATGTATTTTTTGATGCTTCAGGTAATTAAATAAAATATCAACATTTGCCCATTAACAGTGGCGAACCCAGGGGAGTGGACCCCTTGGCTCAAGCCATAGTATTTATTTTAATTTTATATTTTTAAAGTTACCAAGAAAACAGAAAAACAACATATAATCAATAAAAAGTTTTCCTGGACCCCTCCCATGAATATAACCTGGTTGCGCCACTGCCCAGTGATGATATATAGGTAATATAATATTATAGTATGCGTGATAGGTAGTCGACTAAAAACATCGTCACGTTCGATCTGGATTCAAAAGACAGATGTAAATGTACCGCACGAAATATCCTATAATACTAGACGATGGAAAATATTTTATCGCAGGAATAATATATCCGGTGAACAGTTAAAACTCACACAAATTCGTGTATCGTGTACACATAGAAGATTTACGGTGATAGTTTTAGTGCATATTTTAGGCTTTCTCTGTCCAAGTCATAAAGATAATTAAAAATGAATCGAAGTGATAACACTTTCACGCATTTAAAATACGCGATTATAATAATCAGGTGCATTTTATTTTGCCCATCACCGCGGCGATTGTATTGTATAAAAAACGTGCTCATTATAGAGTGTTTAATAAAATACTAGTTTGTAGGTATATAATTACTGTACTATACTTAAAACGTTAAAAATGTTAGTTACCTAGAACTTGAGTTAGACAACGTAGGTATACTTGACGATCTGTGCATTGACAGAGACCTGCATGTAATAGATAAATAACAGTAACATGGTTAGTAAGAGTAATAGGCGAGTTAATAATATTAAAAAAGTTAATGTTTAATATTATGATGAAATCTATGTATGATAAATTATCGTAATAATTAATATTACATAATTCATAGGTATATTACTAATTTTTAAAAAAATATGTTCATTTCCAAAAAAAAAATATGAACAAAAAATATTTTCAGAACATCTATTAGGTATATTATTATAACTATAAAGTTAATATATTTAATTATATATATATATATTATAATATATATTATGCATAATAATGTAAGTGTGTATATTACCTGGTAGACGATGACGGCGATTGGCTGGTCAGCGTTGACGGTGAACGCAGTCCCCTGCCAGTGGTTTGTCCGTTAAGCGTAGACTTACGAGTGGCAGACGTTGAAGGCGTCTTGCCAGGCGTAAGTCTTGGTATGCGACTTGGCGTAGTTGAATCTAAAACACAATGAATATACACATATTATTTTAAAATAAATTTATTTTACTATATATTATGTTAAATACCAAACCCTTGTACAATCAAATTTTTATTAAATTAAAAGAGGCGTGATTACAAAAATTTAAAATGCAATAAATATTATACATATTTAGGAAATTGATATAATTATAGAATTCTGGAAAAATGTAAACATGATTTTGGTGCATCCAGATAACATATTCATAAAGTCATAACGCAGTGTAACGTCAATTACATTTTAAATCATTAAATAAATATTAAAGGTAATATAATAGGTATCACGATATTGTTAAAAGATACAAAATTATTATTCACTATAAAAAAATTGACTTCGTAAAAAAATAAAATTACAATACTTTATAACAATAAATATACTAATATAGGTACTTTAATGCAATTGGGCTCGTTCCGTATTAAATAATAAATAAATAAATAACGTTTGTCGAAGGTAAGTAAATAGAACTCTCCAAAAATCCATATAAATAGTTTTTTTTAGAAATCGACAAAGAATTATTCATAGATTTAATCTATTAAATGGATAATTATTTTTAGTGTATATATACTACCTATGTAAATGTACGGATAAAATTTGAGATTTATGACGAATAATAATAATAATAAATAAACAATTACCGGTACTGTCTAGAGACAGATTGGAACCGTGTCGGCTAGGTGGCTTGCTTCCCGGACGGCTTTGCGGCCTGCTAGCTGGTCTGCTAGCCGGTCGGCTGGCCGGTAGACTACCAGTGAGCCCGACGTTTGATTTTCTGACGGCTGGTGTGGACGGTTTTTTGACAACCGAAGTTCTCGAGTGAGGCGACGATTCGTTGTCGCTAAGCGAGTCTGGAGTGCCGGCTGTGCGGTTTACACCCATCTTGCCCATCGGTACACTCCTGGAACTCCGTTCACGTACCTAATATACACACATTTCCAGCATTAAAAAAAAAAAATCCATGACTACGCCATACCACTCATCGAATACAACGATGATAATAATTATAATAATAACACGTGTAAAAAATTATTATAAAAAATAATATTACGATAACATATTATATAAATAATGTATAATGTATAACGGCGGTGGCGATTATATACTATATGTGTAGTGGTAAATCGCATGACGGGCGTCATGGGTATTATACATAGATATATGCGATTTTCTCTTCCCTTTTCCCTCTTTTACCCCTTATATTACAACCAGCTTGGACCTATCTAACTCGATAAGATTGAAGATCATATTAAAATATATATATATTATTACATATAGACGTACATCACGGTCATTATTAGGAATTTTTGACGATTTTAGTATAAATTCCATAGTTGTGTTCCAAAAATAAACACCAAACATAAATATTAACGATTAGAATTCAATGACATGTTAAAATACTAAGAGAAATTCTAGATGTTTAAAATATTTTATCTTATTATACTCGTAATTATACTTATGGCTAGGTTTTCAAATTTATACTAAGATGATCATTAATTCGTTTCACCGTAACTATAATACCCATACCACCAATCAACACCGCAAAATTATATAACATCGACGAATAACGCCACCGCCGCCTAATAACACTAAAATAAATAAAACATAAAAAAAATTGAAAAAACGCTAGAGTGCAGTTTTTTCTTTTTTTCGACAATTTACCCAAAACGTGTTGATTTGCCTGCTGGGGCCCATTGCAAGAGGATACGAACACGGCAAGGACTCTCGTTGTCTTAAACTCTCGAATATTGGCATCAACTCTCTCATAAACTCTTCGGCTATTTAATTTTTAAAACATATGTATTTACAATCAGTCATCGACACATACTCAACATGCTCTCCCCCGAAGTGCCTCGACGTAACCAAAGAGTTTCATTTCAATTATATACTATTATTGTACGACTAATTCGTAAATAAAATCATGATATAGGAAGGGAATCGTCAGTTTTTTTTTTTATTAAAAAAACCCTTGAGAACTTATTCATAAATTATAAAATATATGATTTTCGTTTCTTTTCCACGCCTTGCTATATATAGTTTCATAGCATACAAAATATATGCACTCAATACAAACCACAAGCCGACAGTTCAGAAGTAGAGCTCACGCCATATATATGTATATGTGTGTGTAATATAAATTACAGTAGGTACTTACGTATTATTAGTGTTACACAGATCGATCGAAAATTTACCAGACTGCTTATACATGTACATATGTATTTTTTAGACTACCACTATTTTTTGCATTTATTTATTGAATAAATAAAACAGTGTGTGAAAATGACAGTGTAAGATCTCATTATTTTGTTATTATGTCTTAACTTGTTCCTTATTTTTGCAGATAATATCAAGCTTTTATTACTTTTTATTTTTAAGTATCTAGCTGATGATTTGTATCTCCAGAAATAAAAGACTAAATTGTGTAGGTAGGTAAGTTGGGTCTTTAATTCTGTCTCGAAATATTATATAATAAGACTTATTTAAGAATTCGTAATTATAAAGTATATTTAATGATTTCATTTATGAGGTTCATACGATTTTGTCTTAAGAATGTGGGGTGGTCGATCTTAGTACGTACAATATAAAAAAATATTATGTGGGTTATTGAAGAGGCGTAACTAAGTCTTCGAAAAGATTTTACACAAATACTTAATAATAATAATAGTTAATAGTTAATATTTGGCAGAATTAATGAAATAGCAAAATCCTATAAATTCAAACCAATTTGATTTAATTTTGAGACATAAAAATGTTTTCTTTACTAAAAAAACAGTACTACCTACCTAATTTTGAATTTTAATTTTTCCAAATAATAGTTTTGAATTTACAATTAAATGACATAATGTAAATATTGAATATATTAAGATATAATAAAAACACACTTAAGTATTTTATTGGTAAATTAATATACATAAAAATATGCAAAAAAATAGTAAGTAGTCCAAATAATATCTATATAAAACATTCGTATGTTTGAGTATAATACGGTATAGTACAATCAATTCTTGATTGATCCAGGTAACCTTGATAATACATAAGTATCTAAGTTACACTTATATAACGACTAAATACTACGCACTCAAAAAACTACAAACTAAAAATAAATAGCAGCAGCGAGCAAAAAAAAAAAAATAAGTAAAAAAGCCAATATTTCACTGCACACATTATATTTACTGCACGATGCAATGACGATAAGGCCAAAAACGGTGTTTAAAATAATATATAATTAAGTACAGTCCGTGCTTTCTTACTTGGATATATAATAACAAAATAGTATATATATAATATATACTTAGTTATTTGACAGATATATTAGTCATTTTACCTTTGTGATCGGACCGGCAGTAGACACAGACCGCTGTTGTTGAGCGTTGTGTTTCGGTTTGAATGCGGACATGCTCTGTGAAACGCCATCGGCCAGTATGAACTGCTCGCGGAGTTCGATGTTTGTGCGTCCTTTGGCTGTGAGTGCGTAAAGGAAATGAAAAGGTGTGATGAGAAGGATAAAATTGTTAAAAAAAAAAAACAAAACAAAAACAAACAAAATAAAAAACACATCACAATATTAAAACAGTGAAAAAAAAAGTTAATGTGTTAAATAATAATAATTAAAATCAAATCAAATCAAATCAAATATAAAATAATTAAAAAATCCAAAACATATTATTATTAGTACAACTAATAATATTATACTATAAAGTATACATAGGTATATGAAGCCAAACCGGATTAGTGTCCTCACGCCAAGTTAAATATTCAGCGCGTATAAAATATTATACGTAATAATAATATGTATTAATAGTAAATAATTAGCATGCTATAGTGAGCGGTATAATATATTAAATTTAACTTTACAGGATACATGCATAGGCGAAACTTTTAGATTCGTGTATGGAATAAATCTATTTACGCATAAGTACTGATATATATAAATAGGTATTATAAGTACCTATTTAATAATAATATAATATGTATTATATATATTATTGGTTTCATCTATATTCTATATTATAGTCATTAGTCGCGACGACCAAAATTTCTGTATAGACGTATATAGAATATAGTTAAACACCATATTATATATACCTATATAATATAGTTTCGCTTATACGAGTGCAAGGATTTCAGGATTTATAGGAAGCTGCTGCAAACTCGCTACAAATGTATACGCGTGATACGCATACGCGAAATACGTGACACAAAAACTATATATTGCAAGTATAACATCATATTAGAGCAGACCTAGGTCTGTAGATTTAACCTAGGTACTATATAAATTAACGTTATACTTGCAAATTCTACGAAAAACGTATTCTAAATGCGTTAATACTTGATAAAGTTTTTCAAATAACATAAACACAGTGTCTGATGACGACCTCGTAATAATATACCTTTTTGGCAGTTGAAGTAGGCTTACGGTACGCAGCACAGTGTACCGCTGAGAAATACAAAACAACAAAACGCAAAAATAAGAAAAACCATAAAAAAAACCACGTGCATCGAAAAAATAGGGTTCAAAAATATGTAACGATATAGCGATCATACAATTCAATTGGACTAGGCTGTAAGGACACCACGGTTCGTGTTCTTCGGGCACGAATGGGTTGGGCATCGGCAACATTTCAACTAGACTCGACCAAAAAAATTAATCAAAATCAAAACGAAAAAAGAAAGAATAATTGAAAAACCAAAATAAAATAAAAAAATCATAAGTAAAGGAAACGATGGATAAGGACAAAATCAAAATTCAACAAATAAAATATGAGAAACAACAGTATCATAATATTATGTTAAATTACGTACTTTGGAAACTAAAATCATATTCAATGTTAATTGTAATATATATAATAGTATATTATATATGTATAATGTACACATGCATTGAGTTAGTATGTATAGAATATACACTCGCGTTTAAGTTACCCTTTTACTTTCTCAAGAGTTTGTTTTTAATAATTATTAATATAATATGTATTTATATATTGATATTATTTAACATATTATTGTTTTCTGTTTGTTAACCACGTGTGTGGTATATTATGTTTACCCTTGTACTAACGAGGCACCGGTTAAGAGATACTAAAATAACAGTAAAATTAACTTATTAATTAGTTATTATTAATATACATATAACATATATCATTTATTTATCCAAAAATTACCCAACCATCGGTTAAAGATTAATAGAATTACTATTATATATATTTATTTATGTGTATTTAGAATGTTTGACTAATATTGTTAACGAATTACTCACCTCTGCACGGATCGTTCTTAACCAAAAATTCGTCGAGAGCGACCCAACCACCGCCGACACGTACCATAACAGTTGATCTCAATATACGGACGAGACGCAGTTTCTGACTGTCGCCGAACTGTATATGCAAAATCAAAACGAAACACGTTAATAAACGCATCGCAAATCTTACAATTATTATTGAGCGAGCAAAACGCGATAAACCACAAAATCCCCGAAAACTTATATTATACACCACGTACCCGGTATTTTCCTTCTCCAACTTGGAACACTCTGAACTTTTGGCGACAAGTACACAGCATTACCAGCCTTTTAACCTCATCATGTATCTTTTCGGCCTCGGTGTCTGGTTTCTTTTCTTCCCAGTCTGGTCGCAATGCGGCTATGAATTCTTTCCAGTCGATCAGACCAAGTTTGTCATGATCGAACATATCAGCCACAGCGTTCATTTCCAGTTTACTAGTATCAAATTCTGTTGGATAAAAAAATACATATAATTAACATAAGATACAAATTAGTTAGTACATCATAATAAGCTCGCCCTCCATATTCACAGCCTTGCAGACTTCCTCTTCTCAACGCACAACTTATACTGATCAATCAAAACCATTTCATTATTAGACCCAAACATCTAAAGTGCACACTATATATTATCGATTGTTAACTCACTGGTTTTCATGATTCCGTCGATAAAGTCATCTCTAGGTATAAGACCATCATTGTTCTTGTCCATTTTCCTGAATAAATCTGTGAGCCGGGATTTCTTATGGTTCATGAACTTCAAGAACTTTAGATAGAAATCAAACGCAATTAAAACACAAAATCGAAATATACAACTGTTTTATTTGTTTATTTATTTTAATATTCACGTACTCGTTTCCTCCACAGATCCCATGAGAAGTTCCTTACTTTCTCGACTTCTCTTAAATAGTTCAGATGTTCCTGCAGACGACGCTGACGTTCCCAAGCCATTAGCCACACGGAATGCCATTTGTCCCACAGCTGTCGACAACGCGAATTGCGTAACAGGGGCTCTTCCACTTTGCTATAGATAAAAGTTAAATATAAAATATAATATTAAAGTCTACATGAAAATTATTCGACACCAAAAATACGACACAAACATTGAACTAAGCTTCTACATTTTATAGAGAGTACAGAACAGAAGAATACAGCATGGTATTAAAATAATAAGTAATCACATAATATATAGCATATTTGTATAAAATATGTATATATAGTAAAATTTTGAAGGTCTAGACATTTTTTAGCTTACCTTCCTTTAGCTGGGAATCGAGGTCCAATATGTGGCAAATGATCCATGGATTTATCTCGTATGATTTGACTACCCCGACTAAAAATACAAAAAAAAATAACAATATTTTAATAATTGATTTAAATAGCAATTTTAAATTACACAAATAAAATTAATGTATATAGATTTATTAAATATTAAATTATTTTCTATTCTATAATATTAATGTGTTTTTATTTTCAACAAATAACTAAAATTAAAAATTATCAACATCAATAAGGTTAATAAAAAAAGTGTTCAAAATATTGTAACTTATCAACAGTGACAATTATAAGCTCAATATTTTATTTTAAAAAAAAAATCAGCAATCTCTAGACTATTCTGAATAAGTATATTGTATAATATTAATAAATGTATTTATAATGGATATTACTGAAAAATGTAAATACATTTTAGCATTAAGCCAATGTGAAATATGCTAATAATTATAAAATATATATCTACGAGTATGTGCACAAACAAAATAAATGTTAACTGATTAATGAAATTTATGTATTCAAATTAATTTTGTGAAGAATAATAATTAATGTGACTTATGATTGAAAAAATTAAATTAAAATAAAATAATATTAAACAATTAAAAAAATAACTATGAGAGAAAGTCGATTAAGTTAAAATTAGGTAGAACTAAATTTAGCATACTAGAAAACATGGATCAAATAATTTATCAATGCTAATAATAATACGAAAAAAAAAATAGATACATTTAAAACTTTTCGGAAACAATACTTTTAATTTACTCTATTTTATTTCTTGACTTTTAAAAAAAATTAAATGCAAATTCTTGTACCTTGTAATTGGCGAGGAAAAATTATAAAATGAGATGTATTGAATGGCTTAAATTGTTCTTACATTAGACAACTTAAATGAGTTCCATACTAATATAGTAGATGTCTACACACACTAAAGACTTGAAACTATTAATTTATATTTTATAAATGTGTTGATAAAAGAGTAATCTTAATAGATATTAATGAGATTTTAGAGATCATGTTATATTTTTTTTTTGTAATGGTAATTTGATATTTATATTCTACATCTCCATTGATATGGAATATTTCAATTTATTTATAGTTAGAATTGTTATTGTAAGATAAAATTTGATGTTTTATTTTTTTCTAGCACAATATTTTAAAATCGAATACCTAACATGTAGTAATATGATTAAGTATCAACCCAATTACTAGTTTCAAAACTAAATTCACATGTATATTTAACCATACACTATAATAGGTATCAATAAAATTATTAATATATGTAAGTGCATTGTGCATTTTGTACTAACCTTTGTCTGCGATCACTTAGATCATGTGAACTGCCAGCCAAGTCCTCTCGGCTGAAAATGTGCAAAAGTGCAATCTTATAAATATTATGCGTGCAATATTGTGATAATATTTATATAAAGCAAACATAAAATGAAAATATTTTTATAACACAATAAGCTCTAAATATACAATCATGCAACTAAAAACATTATGAATAAGGTTTGAATGTTGTTTTTATTTTTATAAATAAAATTGTTTAAAAATTATCAAATATATTAAAAAAATATACATTAATAACTGATATAGCAAACCTCATAGTAGATATTTTCTTAGCCGATGGTTTTCTTCCTACTGGAGCAGCAGGTTGTTTAACTTTGCACACAGTGTCTACTTCAGTTTGTCTCTTAGCAGTGTTTTCCATGAATTCTCGATGTTCTTCAATCAGTTTTTCAACCACTTCTATACTGTCGGGTAAAGGTTCAGATTCAAGATCTAACAATCTGTTTTCTAATCTAGTCAACCAGGAGAATAATTCTTCTAGCAATGAGTCCAAGTCTTGAAGGGACTGTAAGTGTTCGACTAGCCTTTGCTCACGCTAAATATACAATTTATTAATTAAAAATAGTAGAAACAGTTATTAGCTTGACTCATTTTGATAAGGATGTTACTTTACCTGTTTAGCCCAAGTCCAAACTTCTTCCCATCTAGACTGAATTATAGTTATCCAGTGCTTGATCACACCAACTGCGTCTGGATGTGCTTTTTCTAAGATTCGTTGAGCCAAAGTAACGGTAGAATCTTTTTCATGTTGTTTATCAGACATTTCTTCAATGAACTTCCTATGCTCATTTAACTGGTTTCTTGTTTCTTGTTCATTATCTGGTAATGGTCCAATGAACCTTAATTTCATCTCTGCATCAGATAACCATTCTAACAGTAAATGTACAGATTTATGTAACTGCTCAGCCTAAAAAAATAATAAACAACAATTTGAGTTAATTATATCAATTTAAAATTTAATTTTTATTACTTGTCTTAACGCGTCTTCAAGACGTTCTGTTCGTTTTTCGCATAATTGGCTAGTACGATTCCACAAGCCCTCTAAATCGTCCAGTTGATTTTGAATTATAGCACGGTCAGCATTGTTGGCCTTTGACATAAGATCTTTACCAGTCTGTCGTACAGTTTTCATTTGCTCATAACGCTTAGATAATGTATCTTCAAATGCCTAATAAAAATATTTATATAAATAATATATACTAACAAAATGCAATGTTATTCATAGTAGTTAATTAAATTATTTACCTTATGTTGTTCAACTAAAGCCATTACTGTATCCAAATCTCCATGCACTGGTCCATCATCAGTTAATCTTTTTTCAGTTTTACGTAACCAATCCAAAAGAGCTTCCATAGCATCTTTAAACTGTCCACAGTACAACAAAGCTTCTTCCAACTTTCTTTGCCTATCTACAGATTTGGTGCATACTAAATTCCACTTTTCTTTTAATTCATTGATCATTTTGTTTAAGGGTTGTTCATCACTCTTAGGAGCTTTTTCTTTCAATGCTTTGCCCATTCTCATTGTAGAGTCATATGTTGCTTGCTTTCCACTTAAGGCCCGTTGTACATCTCTGTGTTTGGCCAAACGCTGTTTAATACGCTCTGGATCATTACCAACACTAGCATCTTGGGTTAATTCATCCAGATTCTTCTCTGCAGTAGCCAACCAATCCATTAGGCTTGACCATGCTTCATTGAACTCGCGAGCTTCCTTATAACCATGATCAAGTGCACGAGTTCTTTCAGCACTCTTTGACACAACTCGTTCAAAGCGATGTTGTACACTAAAAACACAAAGATTTAAAATAAAATTAATTACAAAAATAAAATAAACATTTATTTTACCTGATTAATAAGTTTTTGATGAGTATAACATCTTGTTTCTGTGAAAAGTACTTCAGATGAGTTCCTTTTTTGTCCAAATGAAGCATTATTTCTCGATGGGAGCTCACATCTTTTTGGAAAGTCTTATGGTCTTCAATTTGTGTTAAAATAGTGGCCAAAATACGAGAAACTGGTTTCAAGTTAGATAATGTTTTCTCAGCATCAGTTAACCAATCAACAAATGCCTAATAATTATAATAAAACAATTTATACTAAATATTATTAAATATATATATATTTATCACACATACCTGTAAAGCATTATGGAATTCAGTAGCTTCTTTAAGTGCAATTTCCAATTTGATTTTTTTATCATTAGCTCTAGCAGTCACACTATCCCATCGCTGTTTTAGGGTTTTCAAGTTTTGTTGCAAGTTACCAGAGTTTGGTGATTTTTTCAAATATTCTTGACCTTGAGCTAAAACAGTTTCCACTTTTGGTCTATTAGATTCTAGTTCATCATATACTTCCATGAAGCGTTCCAACTGTTCACTTGCTGTTTCAGGTAAGCCACCAACAGGTTTCGATGTTGCTATCACACCATCAACTTCGCCTAACCATGATAGCAAGTCTTGAATTTCAACAGCAAACCTTTGGGCTTCTTGCAGTGCGTCTTCTAACTCTAACTGCCGATCAGCTGCTTTTTGTAATAAGTCTCTCCAGCTTTTATTCAAAACATTAAGTTTATCTTGAGTGGAGTTAGCTTCAGCTGATCCTTTTCCATTTTCAATCAATTGTCGACCAGCATCATTCAAAGTGTCAACACTTGACTGATGAGCATGAATGTCATTCACTAATACTTTGAGCTTAGCAAGTTCAACTTCCAATAACTGAGAATCACCAGCAACAGGTTTCAAATCTTTGTCTAATGTTTTATTAGTATTATCAATCCATGCAAGAAGTTCTGCCAATGCATGATGGAATTGGCCTAATTGTAAAAGACTGTTTTCCAATTGACGCTGTCGTTCAACAATACCCTTCAATAGATTTTCCCATCTACGGTTCACTTCAGTTAATGGTTGTTTGAGAGCAGCTGCCTGTTCAACTGTAGTTCTTTCTGTAAGTTCTTGGGCTTGCCTATAATATCGAAAAGTAAAATATAAAAATATATAATTTAATATTTTAAACTAATATTGAAGTATTTAAATCCAGATTAATTTATAACTATTACCTAGCGACACTTCTATAAAATAATAAAATCCATTGTAAGCCATAAAAAAAATACATATGTATTATACATTACATTATATTGTATTTATATACAATAAATACTAAATTACCAAGTATTGATTAATAATAGCATCATTTAATAATTACTAACATAGTATGACTGTAATTACCTGTTCAAAGCCTCTACTTTAACCATTTGAGGGTCAATGTCAGATTTAAAGTTCTTAAGTTCTCCAATTTGATTTTTAACAACTTTAATATCTGTTCCTAATGGACCTAAATTGGCAAATCTGCGTTCAGCTCCATCCAAAAATTTGAGCAAATCCTAAAAATAATTTGTTTTAAATACTATTCATATTACAAATTGTATTAATTATTCATACTTGTAAAGTTTCATGGAATTCCATAGCTTTTTCCATAGCCTGTATCAAATTTTCTTCACGTTTAGCAAACAATGCAGTTACAGTTTCCCAAGCATTATCTAAGTCTTCAATGTGTTTCTTAACTTCGGGCTTGTCAGGATCTCCACACACTTTCATTAATTGTTTACCACTAGCACGGCACTGGTCTACTTCAGGTTTGGTCTGATCAATTTCTGCTTTAATTTCTTTTAGAGCAGCTTTTTGTTGTTTCAATATAGCAGGTTCGACAGCTGGTGCATCTTGTGAGTGTAATGAATCTTGCAAATTTTTTAGTGTACCCATCACATTCTGTAATTCTTCCCAGAATCTTTCGGCAAGTATAAGGGCTTCTTCAAGACTACGCCCACGATCATTAGTTGCCTCTTGAACTTCATTCCACAAACTGTTTAATCTGTCTAATTTACGTTTAATGTCTTTAACAGCAGGATCTGAGGAATTTGGAGCTTTATTAATGACATCATTAGCTGCTTTTTTCACTGCTTGGAATGCATCAGCACGCTTATGTAAATCTTCAACAACAGCATCATTTTCATCTTGTTGGTCACGAATTTTAGGAGGATGTGCAGATATAGGTTCAGCACCAGACACTTGTTCGGCAGTATTTTGTAATGCCCTCAACATACCTTCCAATTTATCACTAAATTGACTGGTTTCTTGTAATGCTTTTTCTAGAGCTTGTTGTCTTTGCCTAAGTTCAGATCTTAGTGCTGCATACCTAGCATTGTCACTGTCCATAATGTATTGGATTTTCATTCCCTCGTCATCGTTGCATAATCTGATTAAAGCTTCACCAGTTTTATTAAGTTTATCCACAAGTGGTTTATGTTCAGCAATAGACTGTACAAACATTTCGTTTTTATCTTGTTGCTGAGCAATAATTTCTGGTCTCAAAGCAGGCATAGCTAACATTGATACTTGTCTCTCCATGTCATCCAACCAACCAGATAAATCAAAGTGTGATTCTTGGAAATGTTGTGCAAGTGGTAAAGCTTGTTCAAGTATACTTAAACGTTCAGCACTTAATGCTGATACATGATCCATGACTTCACGAAGATCTTCCATTTTTTCACGCATGAGACTTGTGTCATTGCTTTGAGTAACTTCTCGTAAAACTTTTTTAGCCATAGATAAGACATCTCTACCTCGTCCTTTTTGACTCGATATGTCATCATTGAGTGCCTTGTGTTCTTTAAGTTGAACACGAATAATATCTACTTCACTACTTGGAGGTTCTGCGTCTCTTAATTGATTATCTACTTCACGGAACCAATCTAATAGATCATCCATATCACCGATGACTTCAAGTGATCGTTGTTTAGACAAGTGAATACGTTCAGCTTTTCTTTGAATTTGTTCAGCAATAGCGTCAAATCTTCGATTATCTCTTGTAACAAGGCCTTCAATTGTTGAAGCACCTTCACCAGGAGACATTTGACACAATTGTGGTCCTATTTGATTTATATTTTCTAATACTGGACGGAATTCTAAAAAATAAATAATTTTTATTATTATTAAAATGTATTAAATTTTATTTAATAAAAAAAATAAGCAATTATGTATAGCAGTATTTCTAAATACCTTGGATGTCAAGTTCTAAATTATGAATGTCTTCCTCTTTGGGTTCTGCTGTTTGTAATTGTGATTCAGCTGATAACATCCAATCGCCCAAACGTTTATGAGCATTATGGAATTGCTGTACTAGTGGCAACATGCTTTCTGCATTCTTTAACATATCAGTACCAGCAGTAACCAAATCATTGTAACGTCTCTGCAATACATCCAACTTATCTTTTAATTGAATGGCTTCGTCACTGGTTATGTGTTTCATAAGCTCCATTCCTGCATCTACGGTGCCGTCAACATCTGATTGGTGGTTTGATATTTCTTCACACAGATCTGCAATATCTTCCATTTGTTCCACTAGTTTATCTGTATGCACAGGTAATACTTTATATTTGCCCAAACGTTTTTCCATGCCGTCCATCCATGCTTGTAAATCTTGATAAGTTAATACCAAATGTCTAAGACCAGCACGAGAGTCTTGTAATAGTTGTCCCACTTTATCTGAAGTATTTACAAGTGCAGCATAACGATCAGCTGTTTCTTGGATACGATCTGCTACTCCAGATGCCTCATCTTCACCAACCAAAGCCATTAATGTACTAGCTACTTCAGTGAGATCATGGAACTCAGGATTTTTAGATAGGATTTCATTGTGTAATTTCTAAAAAAAAAAAAATCAATTTAGTTAAATAAATGGTTTAAAGTGAAAAAATTGTAAAAAATATCCATATAAAATAAAGTTATCATTATTAAATAATGGTAACTCAATAATATAAAAGTATAAATATACTAATTATTTGATAGAGAAAAAAAGAACATAAACAAAATATATTATTATAATTAATAATTTATGTTTAAAATACATACATACAATATTACATTTTTGTAATATAATATGCACAATAATTAACTGCCACAATAACTGTCTTACTTCACTCTTGTAAAAAAATGATTTAACTTAATTTTACTTACACTATGTTCTTTAATCCTCTGTTGTATTTTTTCTTCATCCGTAGGAATGAGTTCCATGTCCTTAATTTTTTTCTCGCTTTTATCCAACCACTCCAAGAGTGGTGTAATTTTTTCCAAGAACTCTTTAGCCACTACCATAGCTTTTTGTAAATCGTCCATGCGTTTTGTAGCACCACGATCCAAATTATCAAAACGTTGAGATAACTCTTTTAATTGTGATTCAATTTCCTTACGTTCTCTAGGATCAACATTAGCTGCAACCTCATTACCCATATCAAATATTGATGACAATGAATTTTGACGATCAGCTAACATTTTCTTTAAGAACTGAAATTGTTTAATTAAAATTTAATACATTATAACATTCCTAATAACAATTAAAAATATATATATTTATTATTTACTTTTTGTTCTTGTAATTGTGCTTTTACCACCTTGTAATCTGCTGATGGTGGTTTTTGATTAGATACTAATTCTTCTGTATCAGCTAACCACTTAGCAAATCCATCTAAAGCATCTTGGAACTTGCCAGATTGTAAAAGTCCATAATCAAGTCGTCTATCTCTCTCATTTAATTTTTCTTTAAGTGCATTCCACTTATCGTTCATTTTTTCCAAATCTTTTTCCAAAATTCCAGTGTTTACTCCTCTGGCAGCAGACTGTATTAATCTTTGACCTATACCATTAACATCATTAACTGACAAAATTAATGGCTCAATGGTATTCTTTCTGAAAGAACCAAACTCTTGTTGTTGGAATTTAATTGCCTCCACTTCTGATCCAATTGGTTTCAAACTCTTAAACTCATCCGTTGCATGTTCTATATCTTGTACAACATTATCATGCTTATTTTTAAAAGCTTGTAGTCTGTCTAAAATATTTTCGAGATCAGTTTGTCTGTTTGATGCTCGTTCATCAAGTTTGTTTAATAGACGAGTCAGAGATTCAGCTTGATCACGCATAGAAGTAGAGTCTTCTAAACGTTGGCCTAATTCAAGCATCTCTGTGACATCATCTCCAGCTCTTGCAATTTTCTTGATAAATTTGTCTACTTCATCTAATTGGCCAGTAACAGTTTTAATATCGCGACCCGGTGGTTTTAATGAGTCAAATTCAGCTTCTAAGTCATTCAAGTTTTTACCAAGAGCTTTAACTTTATCCGCATATTGTGCCAATGCAGTCGAAGCTGAAAGTAATTGTGAACACCTATCATCCAGTTTACCTTCTAAATCGTCTAATCTATCCATAAGATTATCAACATCGTCTTGTAATTTTAATGAGTCACCAACACCCATTTGAGCAGCTTCTGAGGCCAAGTCACCAGCTGTTTGCCTTAACCCTACTAATGGACCTCTTAATTTCTTAGCATCTTCACGCAATGCTTTAATTCTTTCCAGCAGCTTAGGATCACGTGCAGCACCTCCAACAGAATCGTGTGAAGCAAGTTTATCTTCACAACGCTGTAATGAGTGTTCGGAATCTCTAAGATTATCAGAAAAGTCAGATAACTTTCTTGAAATGTCTTCTAACCATTGTGTTTTTTCCATCAAATCATTGTTCAATCTATCCCATCGAGTTTTGATGGTTGACAGTTCTTGTTTTACAAGTTCTTTATCCACGTCACAAGAAGAAAGGAACGTTTCTCCTAAGTTTTTAACATTCTCAAACTCACCAGAGTGTTTCCATACTTCATTTCTAAAAGCAGACAATTCTCTAAGCTGTTTATCCACGTCTCTTTTAGTAAAGCTGTTTGGTCGAATAAGTTCTAATTTATTTTCGGCTTGAGCTAACCATGGTGTGAAGGACTCTTGAGCTCTGTAATATTTTCTACAGTGTTCCATGCATGTTTGAAGTCTGTTATGGCGGTCTACAGCTTCTTTGCGCAGTTTGTCCCAATTTTGTTGTATTTTGTCTAAATCGCGTTGCAAATTACGAGATTCGTTACGTTGTCCAATTCGAGATAACATATCACGACCTTTATTCAAAAGCATAATTACTTCATGTTCTTTGTGTAATACTTCTTTATATATAGGCTCATACTGAGAAACTTGTTGTTGCAATATATCTTTATCGGCAGATATTAATAGACGTTCTGTGAGACTGCCCAACTGATCAGACAGCCAACCAAGTGTCAAAGCACAAGTAGCTTCAAACTGTCTACCGTCTTTTAATGATCCTTCAATTTCAGCTTTTTTATTGTCTAATTTCTTTTGTAAGTTGTTATACTGACGATTAATAGCAGCTAATTTTGCTTGAATATCTGCTTTACAAGCTGGATCATCTAATACATTACACAAATGGTTGCCAGCATCTTCTAAATCAGCCAATAAAGGTCTTTGGCCTTCTAATTGTCTTTCTAAATTTTGTATTTTTCTAAGCCTCTCTTCTGGTTCCTTATCATAAGAAATATCATCTAACTGATCAGAAATATTTTGTAACGCTTCAGTTAAACGAGCAAGACCTGCATCAAATTCTCGAGTTGAATCAGCTGCTGCACCAAGATTGGATGCTCTATCTTCCAATTTGCCAAGTAAATCTGACCATTTTTGTAAAATTGCTGATAATTTATTAGAAAACCGTTGGGCATCTGGAGAGTTGTGATCTGGTAGTCTATTGAGTATACTTTCACCAACAGTTGTTAAATGTGTAAGTTGAGGTTGTTGAGTTCTAAACTCTTCCCTTAACACTTGAATTTGTTGAACTTGACTTTGTACTATTCTAGAATCTGATGATATTGGACCTAAGACATTTAACATACGCTCTTTGGATCCTAACCAGTTCGAAAGGTTGTCGTGTGAGTCATGGAAATCTTTCAAATCTTCAAGAAGTTGAATTCGGTTTTTACAAATATCATTTAAGTTCTTCCAACGGCTCGTAACATTTTGAATGTCATCATGTAATCTATCCGCTCCTAAAGAAGTTGGTTTCTTTTTCAATAGATCATTTACACCAGATTTTGTACTATCTAACAAAGATTGTTTTTCATACATTTCTTCTAATACTGCTCTAACTTGTTTTGCCGCTTTATCAGACTCTTCTTTAGTCAATGGAATACTTTCTTTTGGTAATGATTTTTGTGTTCTATCCAAAAATTGATTTAATATCTTCATATTTTCAACCAATTTTCTAACATCATCTCTAATTGTATCCAATTCATTTTGTCTGTCTGATATTTTTACACCTAATAAGTTATACCTGTTATTAATTTCGTTCAATTCTTGTTGCACAGGGCTATCATCTAAACCATCTTCAATTCTATTGTATGTGAAACTTACAACAGAATTTCTAGGAGAATCCCTAGAAGTTTTTCTTAAAGAGTCCAATGAATAGCGTTTAGTAGGAGATACTGAACTACGTCTCCTCATAGAATTGGTAAGACTAGAATCATAAAATGTAGCACCAAGGTCATTAAGTTTGTCAATAGTAATGCTATAATCACGATGATCCTTAGAAATCGGTTTCAGTTCATCAATTTGATTTTTAATAATATTCATGTCCACAGCTACACTTTCTAATTGATTAACTCTTTTCTCAGTATTATTTAACCAAATTAATACTTGATCTCTTAATTTTTCATATGCTTGAAGTTGTTCCACTTTAGCTTTAGATAATCTCTGTTTTTCTTCTAACAGTTGATTCAAATTTTTCCATTGGTTTTCCAATCCTTTAACACGATCACGTACTGGAGGAGTATCTGTTACATCCTTATTGTTAATAAGGGTTTTTCCATCACGTATTGTTTGATCTAATGCTTGACGTTGAGAGTCTCTTTGAGCAATTAAGTCATCCAACTTGCTTTCAGGCATATCGTTGAAATTGTCTAATGCATTTGTCAGCCATTGTTCAAGCATTGCTGCTTGGCTATTAAATGATGACAATATTTGATTTATGTCATTTAATAGTTCACCTCGTTTGGCAGTTCTATCCAAAAGTTTTTCAAAACGAGTCATAACATCCTTTAACTTAACTTCAATCTTTTTGGCAAGTCTAGGATTACTTGAGTTAATCATTAACTCTTGTGTAGAATGTGCGACACTATCAACACTTGCTCTATGTGTATCAATATCTGACTGCAACAACCTGTACTCGCGGATTTGTTCAGATAAACGATCTGTATGCAAGCTTACTGGTCTTGTTATATTCCTGTAAACATTTTAATTCCATTAACACATATAAATAATTTTATCAAATGTTAATTTAACTAAAATTATTTCAAAAAACATTTTTATAGTACCAATAATCATTATTTTTCCAACTTATTAAAAAAGGATACATTAGTCTAGCTAATCCGAACATCCTAATAGTATGGACAATTTATATTTCGTGCTTTTACTCATGTATAATGTATATCTTCGAGAATACCCATGATAAAGATTTTATCGTTTCGATTAATAACAATAATAATGTGTAAAGTAAAATTGTAAATCAATACATTTTTAATTTGTATAAATACATAAGGTGTTTTTTGAAAAATATTTATTAGTTGGAAAATAAAATGTCATTTCGTTTATTCGGATAGAGTCTGGTACCATCTAGTCCGAATTAGCGAGATTCTACTGTAGTATGATTATTAATAACTATAGAACAATAATTTAACAAATAAATAGTTAATTAAAATGAAAAATTGTTAACATAGGATTATGTAAAACACACAAAAAAAAAACTTACTTTAATGTGGCTTCAGCGTCATTTAACCAATGAAGTAATGAATCCAAAGCATCTTGTACACCATGTGATTGAACTAATGCAGTGTCCAATTGTGATAGTCGGTCGGCTAAACCATTACATAAAGATCTATACTTGTCTTCCAATTCATTAACTGGGCCTTGAATAGCTTCAATTTCTTTGATACCACTTTGACCTTCAAGGGACCTAATTAAACCATCTGCAGCTTGTTTGACATTTTCAATGAGTCTAGCTTGTCCCAAAAATTCATTGTTCAAAGTTTTTGTTCGATTTAATTGATCTTCGAGAGCATTTGGATCAGCACCAATTGGTTCATTAAGAATTTTAATAGCTCTTGGTTCAGCTTCTCTAAGCCATGCCTTAACAGCGTTCAAGGCATCTTTATACTCTCTCTGTTTAGAGTTAAGTCCACTTAATTTATCTGACAAGGCATTAGCTCTTGCTAGTAAATCTTTATAATTATTAGTGACATTGATAACTGTATTTTTAATCACACTATCTTGTGACGATACTGGTTCGATATGATGAAGTCTAGATGGTAAACCAGTTCTGAAATCATTTAAGCAGGTTAGATATTCTTTAGATTCGTCAATGAACTTTTGGGCTGCCATTGTGATAAAACGAAGATCTGCTTGATGTGAAATAACATCAGACACAAACTCCCTTGTAGATTCAGTAGACGATGTATCAGCAAGCCTATTTATATTTGCTAATGCACGTTCTTTCTCATCAAGAGTACGCTGAGCTCTATCCATCCATGTAGTAAATGTAGTAAGTTCAGATTTAAATTTCGATAATTCGTCTTTAGCAGAGATCAAGCGACGTAGCAGTTTATCAGTACGTTCATTTGCATGGTCATACCGTGATTTAAGAGATTTACCTTTCTTCTCAACATTATTTATTTCTTCTCTAGACAAGTATTCACTACCAGTAGCAATTATATGACGCACTTGATCCAAACATGTTGTAATAGGACGTAACTGTGAATCAATCTCTTCTTTAATAAGCTAAAAAATATTTATTCATAAATAATATTTTAAATACATAATGTAAAAATTTTAAATATTCATACTTTCAAAATGTTTATTTGATTACGTAGTTGATCCAAATCTTCTTGAGCTATATCTTGATTTGCAATTCTGTCTTCAATTTCTCCAATCCAGTTTAAGTATTCTGATAATGTGTCATCACACAGTTTATACTTTTCTGCCATGGCTTGCTATAAAATAAATTTAAACTATTAATTAATATTATACAAACATCAATAAAAATCATCAGTTAAAATAAAAAAAAATTTTAAAAAATCGTTAGTGCAATTATAAATTTAGCGTTCAAAATATTATTTTTAATGCATACAAATTAAAAGCTTATTACATCTAAAAACTAATTTTAGTTTTTAATGATTATTGTTTTCGTTTTCACTTTTAAATAGAAAAAATAAGCCTTTCAAAAAAAAAAAAAAAAAAAAAAAAACACAACATTTGTTATAATAACATCACAAAAATAATTTTGTTAGGCATATTATACAGGCAAAAAATAACTGGTATGTATAGCTTTCTAAAATAATCTGGTTGTCCTGAAAAATAAAACACACACACAAAAGCTATCAAATAAAAAAATTAAATAAAAGCTTAAGTATTAAAAAATAATTAAATAAGGTTTTTTGACATAACAACTCATATAATTTTAAATCACAATACACCATGCATGGCATACAATTACATCATTGAAGTTACCAAGGTTATTCCTGTGGTGCTTGATTCTAGTAGTGATAAAGGTAAAGATGGTACAGTTCTACCCTCATTATGTATAAAATCTTCTAATTCTTCTTCTGTTATTGATTCTTGTACAAAAAACTGAGGTCTGATACTATTCGACCGTTCAACTTTACGTTTAGCGCCTTTAACTTCAATTGTTTCAACAGGTGAGGAAACATATTCAATTGATGATGGATCATATATAAAGTTATCTTCTATAGCTTCTTTCATTGTATTACCTTGATAATGGCCTGTGGCATCTAAAATATCTTTCCTTAGCGCTTGTTTTAATGATAATGATCTTGGCTTAATTGGATCAACTACTACAGCTGAATCCGGGTTTATAATGCGCATATCAATGCACTCCTTAAATGATACTAATCTATCAGTGCCAGGTATAATAAAAACACCAGATTCAGGATCAAATAAATTTTGTTTAATAGCTTCAAATAAACTCCAACCTTCTGTTGGCAAATCAGTTTTAGGATCATCTTTAATTTTTAAGGCGTCTAATGTTTTTGTCAGTGCAACTTTCAAAGCACTTTTTGGTTTGAGACCATTAAGTTTTGATAAAAGTTGTAATTCATCTTCTGCCAAATTAATTTTATCGATGTTTCCTTGATGAAAGGCTTCGAGTACAGTAATTTCTTTTTCATCTATCGTAACTTTTTTATTTAACACTTGAAACACCTCACCCCTAACCTCACTCGAATTGAGAGTTTCACTAAAATCAGCATTATGTTCTTCATTTTTTACCTTTATCCTTTCAACTGGTCCTCGTTCAGCATCCATTAACTCCTTTTGAATAGCTTCCAACAAAGTCATTTGTGGTCCATTATCACCAACAACACAAGGTCCCAAAAGTTTGTTTGCTAATCCTTTATCCACCAGTCCTTTTTCAACAGCTTGCTCAATAGTAACCCAGCCAGATTTTGAATCTGGTTGAGTAGCAATACGGCCAGTTCGTACATCTAATACTCGCAGACGAATTGCTTCGCCTACTGTTAAAATTTCGCCAGTTTTAGGATGAACAATCCCTGGAGCATTAATAATATCATCGTCAAGTCCAGTTGCTTCTTCCATACGTCGACGCAATGAACGAATATCTGCATCACCATTTGATTCAACAGTTTGTGTAGAATGTTGATTACCCATTGCAGATGACTGATCTATATTTTTTGCTGTTACAGTTTCGTTTATACCATTTGTCGATACACTAAAATGAAAAAAAAAACAAAACACGACTTTAATCATACAACTACAATAACATACTAAGACTACAGTATCAAGTACTAACTCAGGAATGGTATCATATATATTGAATTCAGTTCTGAATGTGCGTAACGGCCTAGCCTCTAATGTCTTCACATATTCCTGTAACATTTATTTAGACTAATCATTTCTAATAGATAAATTGATAGGTTTAAAGCCAAACCTTGAGCAATTTTACAGTAATAATATGTTACTTAATAACTTCAAGGGAACAATACTCTACCATTTTTAATTATTTGTAGTAAAAACTAAAAGAGCAAAATAATTGACAAGAGGTGTGTTACTATGTAGGTGTAATCAACCACACTTAACAAAATATTTGTTTTCATACACAAGAGTATATAATTAACACAATGTATTAATAACAATTTAAATTGACCTAAGTAAAAACAAGGTAGTTTTATTTCAAAGTTGCTAAACATAAATATTCTTATTTAAACAAAATCATTTCTATTGTAGAAAAACAAACATTTCGAAGTATGGCTTTTCATTATACATTAATAATTTTATATAAATGTATAGATATATTAATGTCAGAATAGTTCGAAATTATAATTTTAATTTAATTTTGAACATATATTGTTTTTTTTAAATTATCTAATAAACACAGTACATTTAATGTGATATAATAATATAGAAAAGAAATTATATATAATATGCTACATAAATCATACATATTGTAAGCATGTTCAAAATTTAAATATTTTATTTATTCTATATTTTAAATAAAAAAATATTTTTAGATACCCCTTAGTACTTTACAACTAGTTTAATCAATTTATTACTTTTTAAAACTTGGATATTTTGTTAAAACTAAATAAAATAGAAAATACTAGACATAAAAGACTAAACAATCATTTATAATTTATCCTAAATTTTTAACATTATTAAAATAATCTTACTCACTTGTAGTTCAAGATCATCAGTATTGACTGATGCTAGATTTTTCAACTGGTCAATTAGCATGTTAAGCAATGCTTGAAATCTATGGTTGAGCACGTCAAGTTCATGAGACACTGCCAATTCACCAACACTGGGATCCATATTTTGGCCTTTATTATGGTTGCTGGCATCAAGGCTTGGATGAACTTCATCTACCAGCCACGCACAGTAATGTTGAAGTCGTAGGTCATATATCTATTGGCGGGTTAATTATACGCATAGTCTTTGTTATGGTCTGTTAAATGGTTATCATAGCAAATTTCAATTTTTATTTTATGTTAAAAAGCATCGTTACCTTAGCTTCTCGAATAAATCTGCCACCGTCCACATTGACACTCTCAATGGCTTTAGTACGTTCCTGCACCTTGTTATACAAAGCCTACGAGACGTATTTGATCAATAAATAAAAAATCCTTTGCTCGGGCCATAAGGCTATTCTTGGATAATGTCATATAGACAATACAGTATACACTTATGTTATATTAATATTTAATATTATGCAATATATTAAATTATTATGTATTGTTTATTTAACATGCAATGCAATGATTGAGTTTAAGTAATATACAGTAAATAACTCACCATAACATATTATATTTAATGAATTATGGCAGCTTTATATATTTATATACACTTACCTTAGTGGTTTCAGTAAGATCTCTTGCTTGCATTTTAAGAGGCGCGACATTATTCAATTTAACGTAGCTCTCATCAATGACTTGAACTTCAGACTGGTACGAATTTTTGTATTTATTCAAAAGATCGTAAGCTGCTTCACAGCTCTTGAGTCTATATCAACAAAAATATACATACATTATCATTATAAGACCAAAGTAAACGAAAAGTCTTTGCTATGTTAAATGGTAAATCACATTAACTATAAGATTATATAAGATATAATTTCTTATTATTTTATATAAATATATATTATATAAATGAATATTAAGTTGATTTAATTTTTTTAAATAATTTGTTACTTTACCTGTCGACTAATTGACTACAAACATTATTCCATCTATTTGTAATACGATTAACATCACTGTCGAGTCTATCCAAATCATGATGAGCTGTACGTGGTAAGTGGTGCCTAGATTTTTCAGTTAAACGTCTAGTATTATGTTTATCCTCAACCAACTGATCAATGACCGGCTGTTGAAGAAGAACATTTTTTTGCAATGCTATTAGATCTTGATGAACCTTTATCAATCAAACACAATTATATACATATATACAAACACTGTGAAATTGAATGCAATATCAATCAAATGTACTTACTAATTTTAAAGCCGGTAATTCAGATGGCATTTCACCGTAGGATGCTAATTTTATTTCAAAATCTGATATAACATTATTTGCTTCATCTAATCCAGACAAAGTAATTTCTGCACACTTAAGTCTTTCAACATAAAGCTGGGATAGATTCCACAACTGGTTCCATTGGTTCAAAACCTTATCATGTTTAGCTTGTAAAGCTGCTGTCTTGTTTGGAATGTTTTTGAATGTAGCTTGCATGGCTTCTACATCTGGACCCAAGTTCTACAGCACAAATATTATTATTATTATATTTTAAAATTTAACAGATAATCAATAAAATACCTTCAGTGACGTTTCAAAGTCTTTGTGTTGAATAACTAAATGTTCCAGAGTGTCCATATCTCTTGGTATAGGGGCACTCAACCTGGTGTTTAACGTATGTTCATACTCATCCAAAGAAATTTGAATAGATTTAACTTGATCAGTAAACATTCTTGTAAGATTTTTACTGTCTTCTTCAGCCTGTGATCGCCGTTCGAATTCATCAAATAACCTGTTAACTTCGTCCATTTCTCTCTTGAGTCTCCTTAATTGAGGGTCAGCTGGATCACCTTCTCTTAACAACTTATTAGCATCTTCATTTAATGCCTTACGAATAGCATTACGTTGTTCGGCACCCATGGCCAAAAACTATAAAAAAAAATAACGTTAATCCAACTCAAAAAATAAAAATATGTATTTATTACTTGAGCCAAATCCCATCCCTTGACAACTTTGATAGTAGCAAATATCATATTTTGACGCATACGCAATTGTTTACGTTGCCATAATGCTGTTGAACGATCATATGCTCTACGCAAACGATCTACTGAATCTAAAGCTTCTTGATCAGGAGGAGGTATCAAAAATACAACACCGGGAACATTTGAATCGTCAGTAAGATTCATTCCTCTAGATACTCTCCATTTGATTCGTCCTGAATTATCATGGAGTAACCATTGAGAACCTTTTTCAACATTAATCTAAACAAAATAAAAAAATATTATAAACATTAATTGTTAATAGTTATCATTATTTTTAACATACCCCATTTTGTTTGAAGCTACAAATTGCGTTCACTGGTATAGGTCTAGTAATTGGGAGTCTACGTTGTTTTAGTGGAACTACTTGCCTAGATCGGTCTTCAAGTGTACCGATCACTTCACTGAAATTATTTAATTCTTCTCGGAGGTCTTGCATACCTTTCAACAAACGTTCTCCTTCATCCAAACTAAATTCTGATTGACTAAAAACAGAATTTAGTAACTCATCTCGTTTGTTTAACCAGTGTTCAGCTTCTTTGACATCAGCATAGAACTGATGATAGTAAGTGGCATGCTTCAGATGAGTTTCCAAACAAAGAGTTAACTGGAGTAACCAAGTCCATTGTGTTTGTAATGCAGATATATAAGCTTCAATACACTTTGATGCTAAATGACCCTGAAGAATTAACGCTTCTCCACGGTCTTGGACTGAACTTAATTGAATCTCTCTTTTCTCAAGTTCTGACATTAGAGACTGGAAAAATAAATAATATACATTTATTATGCATAAAGTAATAAAGAAGTAAAAATTTAATGAAAACACAACCTCAATCCCAGATCCAAATGCATGCTTAAAAAATAGTTACCATTAAAAAATTAGAAATAATAAAATTAAAATTAAACTTACACTTTAACATAAATACTCAATAGTAAATATTACCTCATAGTATTGTCGAATTGATGGAATGTTTAAATCTTTATCGCTCCAATCACGATTTAATTCAATTTCTTCTTTTTCGTTAAGCCAAACAAGTTGATTTGTAGCCGATTGTAAAAAGTCTTGTAATGTTTCAAGATCAGATAACCGTTTATTAGAGAAAGTAACTAATTCAGCATAGACCTTCTGCAATGTATTCAAGTGCTGAGAATACAAAGATAATTCGTCTCCGTGGAAATTACTCTTAGCATTTATGCAATGCTCAACTTTAGTATGAAATTGGTCAATTATTTTATGTTCGCGTTGGTGTTGATCCAAAAGCCCTTGAACACTAGGTAAGTCTGAACCATATTCAGCTTCTTGTAATTGTTTCTAAAAAATAAAAAATAAATAATAAAACATTAAACCACATAAAACTAAAGAAAAATAAAAAAACAATTTTCAAATGTATCCTACCAATTTATTATTGCACCAATCAATGCATTCTTGTAATGAACGGAAATGAGTATTGGTATCAACAAGTCGGGTTTCCAGAATAGTTCGAGTTTGTTTGGTAACTGTACGCTCTTCAACAATTGGAAAAGATAAAGTAGCCAAAGGAGTAAGAACTTTTGAATGTAATAAAGAACGCAAATTCACCCATCTTTGATGCAATTTTTCTACCCTAAATTAATTAATTAAAAAGAATAATGTATATAAATTTAATTATTTAATGAGTAAATCTAGCTTAAAAAAGTTACCTCTTTTGTAACTCGGGCGCTTGCACATATCGGCCTTCTCTGAGTGCTTGTACATCAACAAATAATGACTGAATAGTATCTTCAGACAAACGTAACTCAGTCTCCAGTTGATCAGCATTGTGTTTTGCATCTAATGGATGGAGTCTATCTGCTCGGCGACCTTCTTCCACAATTCTAGTTTCCAACTCATCCAACTTCAAGTCAGTGCGCTTGGTTTCACGATGAACTTTTTCTGCTAATCTTTGTAAACGTTCAAGACGTTTTATTTCTTCTTGAATAGCAGAATCTCTATCTTGATATGACATCATCAAACGGTTCCAGGTACGGTCAATAGCATCAGCTTGTAATTCGGGCTCAATGTCATTCTCGCCAACAGCCTCAAAATATTTCTATAAATAAAAAATGTTTATAATATTTCTACCATAAAACACATGCCCATATATGTATTGTTACTTGAAGTTCTTTATATAAATGGACCAGGTGTTGTTTTTCACGATGGCGAGGTGGAAGTTCTTCATTACGAAATTTAGTAGAATCAGATGCTAATTTTTTCATTTCAATAAGCGTCGATGGGAAATTACGGTCAGACATTACAGATAGTTTTTCACGCATCCAACGATTTAAAGATGAGGCAATTTCACGATATTCTCCAGAACGTTGTTGAGATTCCTACAAAAAATATAAAACTTAAAATAATAACATTGTTGATATAAAACTATTCAATTTTTACTAACAGAATCATAAAGAGGGTGTAAACGTGGGGGCTCTGGGAACACTTCGTGTAACGATGATATATAAGTAATAATTGATTTTTCATCAATTTCGTGGGTGTCAACGTCTGTAAAAGAAAATTAATAACAATTAATTTATATGCTCAATATTAATCTATGTTGAAAGTTGATATACCTTCGGGATCCAATAATCTGGTGACTCCATATTCTCGTTCAGCGATGTAAAATGCAGACTCCAATCGCTCACGAACATTTTTACTTTTAACATTGCGCCAATCGACTAAATCCGGCCTGTGGTCAAATAACACATATTTATTTTCATTTTTATTTAACTACAAAACAATTTTTCCCACAAAAGAAATATTACCTATTTCTATGTATAATCGCGTTGAATGCCATACCATCCCGCCAAGAAGACGTGAAGTCCGTCACTCGAACACCTGGGTATTTCGATGTTGATTTTCGAGCCCATTTCAATAAAGCGTCACGCGCCGATACGTTCGGCTCTTCGCCGACCACAATGTCAGATATCTATAAAAAAAAAAAATAAATAAATAACAATAATAATAATAATATGAACGTAAAAAAAATAATAATAATGAATATATCGAAAATCGCGCCATTACAAGTCGACGCGCGTATTAAATGTCTACATAAGGTTTCTTGTCCCACCGGAGGCGGTTCGAATTACCCATATTACACTGGTGCCATATACATAATTGTACATAAAGTAATATATTTTTTTTACAGAGAATAATAATAATAATAAAAATAAGACAATTATTATTAGGGTCAACAATGCGCACACCCGCAGACAAAAACAAAATACAATTCGGTATACGTGTTTTTTACGATTCGACCGAGCCACCAGTCTTCTCCTTAAATGGGCAGTAGGTCCGCTCTAGAGGCCGTTCACAACACATTCTCGCCCATGTCGTTTATTAGTAGGACAAATTATGTGTAATTTTATTCTTTGATTGAAATTATTATCATTTAACCGAATAATAACGTTAAGTAAAACAAATTTTTACTCTTGAAGACGATTCAAAGTCAAAACTTCGGTCAAAAACAGAGATAGAGAAAGAAAGAGAGAGGTGATTTATGGGCGTGTGAGTGTGAGTGTATATGTGTTTGCGAGTGTGTGATGTGTGAGCGAAGAAAGAAATCAAAAACCAGGTCACCATCATCATTATGCGCGTTTGAAGGAAATGTGCGGCATGCAAAAGAAACCATCCATGCGTGCCCTGATCATATAGTCATGTTATTCTTCACTATTACAGCAGCAGGTACAGAGTAAAACGTAGAAATTATATTGTATGTAGATACTATCCATGTTAACTATGTTTCAGTCACAGATGATGTACAGAACACAAATGTATACATTACAGTACACAGTACAAGAAATAACAGCGAAAAACATTACATGTAGCCTATGTTTGTCTCGTTCTGTTCTCGATGCAAATTTCAATCGGCCACGGAGAAAATATCGAAAAAGCACGATTAAGCTTTTATTCCTATGTTTCGGAGCACTTCTTCATTAACAATCGTTACGTTCACTTCGAAACAAATAGTTCGTTCACCTTATTCTTGTTTCCGGTACGCGTGCACTCAAACAGACTGCATATGTGAGAGCAAAATTTCTATCCTAATATACCGAATAAGCTCATTTAACTGTTTAATATTGATTTTTTAAACATCAATAAACTAATAATAAGTGGACCCTATATGATAACCACTCATCTGTATCATTTCCGACTACATAACAAAAATACAATGCCCTATGGATAAACGGATAAATACAATATAATAAAATACACAAATTTTACATTTTATGGACTCTTTTTCGTCTAACCAAACATAAAAAAAATATTTACCAGTTTATCAAAGGCGGTGGTTATCTTAGGTAAACAAATATGTAGAAATGTAATTAAAAAAAATTATGTCATAATAAACTATATAGAAATAATATAATTTAAATATATACTTGTAAAATAATTAAACAAAAAAAAAAATCATTAAGCAAATTTTGTATAAAATGCTTGCAAACAAACTGATAACATATTATGACGACAATATTTTATTTCAAAGTAATAAAATCCAACCATGGTTTGATGGTTTTTAAAATACCTGGTTAAAACGCTTAAAGCGAAATGTGTATTAAGAATGCAACACAACATTTCAAACACGAAAACACTACATATGATGGACTTTGATGGAGAATGAAAATTGGTCAGCTGTACAGAGATGTGACTGTTATTGGAAAAAAGTGATGTACAAGTACAACAACATAGGTAATATGAAATCGTCTAATGAAATATTTAAAAATAAGCGTTACAGAGGTTTCCGTCATGGGGAAAGAGGGTGAGTCCATAAATAGAGGTTTTACTGTAATAAGTAATAACTGAATTAGGATCCAATGTAATATACAGTTGCGTACATCGACACATCATATGATGTATATATGGCGCGTGTACAGTGCGTGTGTGAGGTAAGTACTTGACTACTACACACATAATATGTCGAACACAGTAAACATTGTGTGTAGACATATTATGTATCTATAATTTGTAAACCACTTTCATTCAAAAACAAATTGGCCTTATCAATGCATAATAAGAAAGCAGAAAAATAAAAAAATCTATTATTCAATAAAACAAAACATGCGTCCTAAACGATAATATATTATAGGTATCGCAATAATTCGACAAACACTTAAAAGATTAAAAAAAATGTTACGCTGTACGTGAATACAACCTCTACGGGAAACACTCGAAATAATTAGGCATCCTTACGCTATAGGTGTACGAAAAAGCTATTTGGACCAATTTTCTCACAAACATGCGGAAAACGACTCAGACTATTTCGATGGTTTAGATTTTAAATTATCTCGGTTCGTAAAAAAATTTGAAAACCAAAAACAGCCCATTACGACAGGATGAGATATATATCTGATTTACATATACGTGACATACAGGTCTGGCGAACATGTTATTATAACGTATATGGGTACGAGGTATAGATTTATGTGTACACGATTCGTGCGAGACTACCTTGGCCTTCTTGGTCTTGATGACCTGATGGTGATGTCTAGACGAGGTCCTCTTAGACTCCTCGTACGGCTGGTCGGAGACCATCATCTGGCCGGTTTTCATCATACTCTCGGAGGCCGACACCTCGACGCCGCGCGTCAACACCGTGGTCTTGCGCAGGACGCGAGTGGTGACCGAGTGTCTACCGACTTCCGGTCTCCTGTCCACTTTTTGCGACTCGTGATTGGATCCGGTCACCTCGGTGGACAGGTGCCGTTTAGTGTACACGGCCTGCAGGTCGCGCACGTCATCGTCGCCCTCCCGGGTACCCTGCATGAATAGCCGGCTACCTCCCGGTCGGCCGGTCCCTGCTGACGACGATGACACCTCCTTGGAGGCTTTGGTGAACCGGTACATAATACCGTCAGCGTTTCGATCTCTGTCGATCTCTGTTTATCTGGTGGTGCTTGAGTCAATTCCTCTTCACGCGCATCGCGGCGCACGAGACGTTTCCGAAAACCGTTATCGATTTATGTCGTCCGTATAAAATTCGTTGTATGTGTATAATATTATGTAGTGCGATATGATGTACGTGTAAGCAAACGTCGTGTGTATACGACAGCAGCAGCGAAACCGTTACTGAGCAACGATGAACGACGACGGCGATAAACTGCACGCGCGACACGGCCGGTGCACAAGAGATAACTGAACCGTGTTAAGCCGTCGGGGGCCGGGCCGGAGTTGCACACAGAAAGGCAATACGTGAATGAGTAGGAGGATGAGGAGGAGCGCGCGCACAGGTATACAGGTACACTATATACTACGGAGTGTTGTCGCGGCTGCGGCGTGCGTAGAGGGGAACAACAACACAACTGAGTATGGTACCTGCCCGCAATAATAATAATAAAAAAAAGCACACTTCAAGGTTATAACCACGCACACGCACCGCCACCGCACCCGAACACCTGGGAGAGAGGGGCCCATTGAATAATATTGCGAGACGCGATACGCATACGCGAGGTTTTCCTCCGCGGAGTCGCGGGGATTATGCGATTTCATTGAAAAAACAACGATTGCCCAACGCGATTGACCAGCAGGCTGCAGGACTCGTCGGTAGTATATACGTAGGCCCCCACGAAAAGCACCAGCAGCCGTCGCAGATGGTGTACCTGAATATTATGATATTATTGTACAGGTAACGTAATGTGTTACGATAACAACGCCTGGCGCCCACGGATGTCGAGCCCACGTTCGACCTGGCCAAAAATCTCATCGCCGCGTATATACGGCGTGCACCAGATATCCATATAAAGAGCGCTCGGCCAGGTGCGTTCGGATCCTTGGGTCACCGGGGACCTTGGACGAGCCATAACGTAGGAGTCACTTGCCCGGCGGACGCTGGAGGAGGCCGCGGATTACATAAACACCGTTGTGCACATAATAACAACATTATGGGTATACGCACCGGTGCGGCGAACGAAGGCGGAAAATCAGGGTTAAGACCGAATATAATCACGGCAAAAATAGATTTTCGCAATCGCCCACAGTCAGAATGCTTTCCACCGGACTGGTACGCCCGATAAACCTATTGAACGCATTAAAAAATGTTTCCGGGAAATTACGACAACGTCGATATTACAGATACCCATAATATATTCGTATAATATATATTAAGGTACAGTGTATACCGCAATGGAAAAGACATAGTACACACCGTACACAGTGTAACGCGATGACACGCGTCGCCACCGTTATAATTCACAACGACGACAATATTTCGCATAAATCATTATTGTGATTTCGTGATGTACGTTATTATTACGAGCAACGCCTCTATTCGTGATAGGATTGGCAAAACAAAAATTATACCGTTCCTCCGTTCGAAGGTACGCTCTCATTGTCTTGGACATTTAGAACGCACGATACCGTACCTAATGGCTAATACTGATACGTAACTGCATTGACAAAAATATGATAATTTGACGCATTTCATTAGGAAAAATCGTTGTTATCATGTGTGGTGAGTATAATTTTAATTGGTGGACCAAAAGTATACAACCAAATCTCATACGCAATAAGTACAATTATGTGTGAAATAGTTTAATTCATTATGCTTGTTATAAGACAATGTATTTTTTTTAAACTCAATATTAATATTATTAATTATTTATTATAATTTACTAAATACTATTATTATTTAGTAGTAAATGGTAATTTCTATACTACCATGATGATAGAAACATTATTTGTTCAAACTTCTTACATTTACTTATATTTCAAACGAAAACCTTTTATTTATTGTAAAATAATATATTATGCACCACGATTAATAATTAAAAATACATACTTTCAATCGAAGAAATGTTTTTACAATAAGAAACTAAAAAAATAGAGAAAAATAAATTTATAGTCACAACTATTTATAACTATGATATGAAACATTAAAAACTAATACTTAGATTTTAGTAAAAAGGTTTAACAGATTTAAAAAACTAACTACAATTAACTATTTACCTTTTTAAATAATTTATAATTATATTACAATGAAAATATTCCTACCAATTATTTAAAAAAGGAACTTATAAGGTGACGACTATTACATCAATGCTTATATAGTTGCCTATCTAACTCCCGACATAAAATTTCATTTCTGCACTAACCAGAAAATATATTATATAAAAAAAGTTCATATCATTTTTTATACTTTATCACGTACGATTATATTAGAATAAAACATTTTCAAGTAATAACTAACAAAATTAATTTTTTTTTTTTTGGAAGTTAAACATTGCGTACATAATTTTATTATAATCATTGCAATAAATCAATGTATTTTTAAAAAAAATAATTAAACGCGCTGTTTATTCAGAAATCGACTTTGATGGAATGCATATTTTGAAAGAATAAATTTGAAATAATATTTAAATAAATCTTAAGATATTTATTAACAAATAATATATCACAGAATTATAATGAGGTACGTCATATTATATAGTATTTTTTTAATATATTCTATCTGTGAACTACATAACATACTTTTAAATTATTTTTTTTTATGTTTTGGATTGATGAAAACTTAAAAACTAGCAATAACAGCTCATATAGGCCATTATCAACCACACACAATTTTCAGGTGCGCCCTGTGTTTAATTCTATCACACGTGACCAGCGTTGTGTAACATGTATTTATTATGTGATATAGCAATCCGAACATAAATACCCATACCAAACAATAAACGTTAACAATACTAACCTGGAAATGAAGTATGATGGTCCATATAAGACCCAGCGTGAGCTTTGGGTTACCATCTACAATATCTTCGGCCCGAATGTTCACTAGTTTGATCTAAAAACATACACATATTAATACAGCTTTACAATTTTTTGTTATAAAAGTAAAATTATTCACCTTTTTGAAACGTAAGTATTCCAGTGCCATTTGAACATTTTGTAGCATATGAAATCTGAGTTTGCCTCTTTCTCTTGGCTGAAAATTAATTCAGAAACCATCATTATAAACATCTTTAGAGTATTTAGACTATTTGAACTACTTAGACTCTTTAGAGCACAAAGTAACTTGTCTTTGTCGGTCCATCTAATAAACGGTTTACAATGTTTAAGAGAAAATAAACAATACAATATATTCATTGAAACTCAACAATAATAGGTACAATTTAATGGACTTTTTTTACAAATTGTATTACACAATTTTCTCTAGCAAAACAAAGACAAGGATGTATTTCAGGCCTTGGCGCATCACTTTATACGGAATATCAAGTTCTAATAGTAGCTACTGGCCGTAATTATCATTGTCCGGTTTGCCGGGAACACCTTTCTTGGATGTAATAGCATTTTCCTTCAATTAGGTTTTTACAACTCTGCTATATAATAGAACTAGCCTACCCCTTAAATTATAAAATACAAAAGATAACAATTAAAAACGACAGAATTGCCGAAACCGCCCACAAAAACTATCGTGTTGAGGCACTATCAAAAGTTTTCGATTACTCAAAACGTCGATTATTATGGCCTAATGATCATCTGACACGTTATGAATCCTATTGAGGCACACCCCAGAAACCTTGAAAGTAATTTTTCTAATAACATATAAAATACTGTCCAATGCATGAAAAACATTTATCTTTTTCTAAAAAACAATATCTTCCTATACACATAATTTTGTAATGCCTTGTATTTTTTTAATTTTTAATATTATTTATTGCTTACCAATTGATCTCCAGACAAAACTTCGAGTAATGATATCAAGTTCAAACCATCTTGTAAATCGATGAATAAGTCCCCAACATGACGGTTTGCCTGTAAAACCAAACAATGTATTATAAAACACTCACATTTCTTATATATATTTAAATGTTATTAAAGCGTCAAGTTATTTTATAATAATAACCAATACTACAGATCCACAATTTAATACAATACAAGTGGTATGTAAATATACTTAAAAATAGTTAGAAAAACGTGAAACAGACTACTAAACACATTGAAGACAGTGACAAAAAATATAAACTTTCTACACACACAAAATAATACAACCTACAGGTTACAATAATAATACTTCTAATATATATATATATATATATATATATGTATATTATAAATACAAATTCACTCAAAAGAAAATATTTGAAAACGTTCAACTCAAGTAAACTTACACAAGAACAACTAGAATTAGAACACGCCTGCAAACAAGTGTATGTCTGAAACATACAATTTACTCATTTACTTCAAAAATAAAATTACGAGAAAAATGAACGAAAATCCTTTCGATCGTGTGAAATTAAAACGTGATTTATTATTATTATTTTTTTCTAAATAATCCTACCTTCGAGTACTTCCAATGCTGCTTTCACATATTCAGGGAAAATGAAAAAAAAAAAAATATATCTAGTATAAACAAGTATTATTATCAAAAGACTATACATTAAATTTAAAATTTAAAAATATATATTATAATATTATGTAACACCCCTAATAAGTTTCTATTTATTTATGGTTTAATATAAATATTGGATAATTATTTTATAAATACTACCTATACTGCGAAATCGTAATAATACTCAAAAAAATATGCTCTCTAAAAATCAAAATTTATTGCAATTGGAGATTAGTATTTATTTTAATACTGTTGAGAGATAAATTATATTTTGTTTTCGATAACGGAAGTAATATATACCCACCATATGCCAATCCTTAAAACATATTTTTGCCAAACCAAAATAATATATTATTCAATATGAATAATATAATATTTAAATGTTTCCGTTTTGTGTTGGCGGGTACATCATTAACTAGTACAGAAAAATAAGTTGGCGTTGATATTTTTTAGGTACCTAATATGTTATTTATACCTTGACCCAAAAATTATAAATTAATAATGAAAAATAATAAGCATAATAAGATCAAAAAAAAAAAAAAAAAAAAAAAGGAAAAATAGAAACATTGAAGTAATTACAAATAAATGCATATATTTATGACTTATGTGAACATTTACCAAAACAATAGGTACCTGACTCTACAGTGATTTCATTTCTCATACGTAACATTTTTATAAGAAACAAATATTTAAATGTTATTCAATGTAAAATATAGTTGTATACATTTAAAATGCACAGTTAAATCAAATTTATTTTTAACGAGGTTTGATGCACTTTAATTTGTTGGGTTATATATAACCTACTGTTGGTGTAAAATGTATTTCAAGTACCTATGAGAAACAAATAATTGTTATCAAGTTTCAGGTTAAATAATTGACGAACGAAATTCTAGTAAGAAATTAGATGTAGCATAAAACTATTGATATACCTATGGCTTATATTGACCCGTTCCTACCAAAACATGCTTTCATATATTTTTTCATTATATTATATTATCTATTGGTAAAAATGGATTAATTAAGAATATCACAAATTTTTAGCGACCGATTAACTATACCTACAAAAATTAACAAAATATATTATAAAAACAGTTCAACCAGTTTATTGTTCTCAACAATCTCAATGTATTTTGATTTAAAATTTTTAATTAATTACAAACTTACGTGGTTTTAAGACTTTTAACGACATTTTCGACATACAGAACATATTAGGTCAAAAAAAATATGCATCCATAAATATTGGATGTCATACAAAAATTCTATAATAAAAAAATTTTATAGGTGTATTATTTGCGAATTTCAAGGGCATCAGAATTCCATCTCTCAGTATAACTAAATAGACATTTTACTGATATTTAAAAGTTAACATATGTTGTCTTTGCTAATACATACAAATTACAATTAAAAAAAAAATTTTAGTTTACAATAACAGTTTTTTTAATTTTAACAAAAAAATGAAAATAAAACAGACTCAGAGTACTTGACGTATTTAGGTCTACTGTATCTTTATTTAAATCATATAAGTACTTATTAGTTATTTCGGATACTTATTGACTCACTTACAAATATTACAAAAATTACTTGAGTGATTATGTTATGGAATATTACATAATTGTAGAGAAACTTTTTGAATATTTAAATCGCTATTAAGACTATATGATATAACCACTAAAGGTGCAAAAACGATAAATTATTTACACCAAAATGTGTACGACATTAGCATAAGATATAAAAATTAATATTAATTTTTTATACATTTTATATTGGTATTTCAAAATATTTAAAATAGTCTACATCGATAAAATATTAAATTATAACCATGACACACAGCTACACAGATACCTAGGACTTTTGTGTAATAATTGAAATCGAACTTAAACCATGATTAGTATGTATATTACAGAAAATTGTACGCTAAATTCTTGTTAAAACTATCCTATAGCGCCGTACAAAACCGCTTTATGATTTAAAATGTGTTCATACTGAAATTCAAAATTGTAATCAACATATATTCAATATACCGATAAAACAAAAAAAACATCATCATATATAAATATTAATTTTATTATTTGAAAAAGAAAATGTTCTGGACGTAAAACTATACATTGAGTTACAATTTGAAGTAGCAGAAAAATTGTGAAATAACTTAAAAATATATCACTCAGCAGTCAGCACCATATAAATAACAAAAACGTAAGAATTTTTCTTAAATATCAAGCTATAATTATTGTTTTAAAGAATAAAATAGAATGATTTTGAACATAGATACATTTTTATTACTAAAAAACTTCAATCAGGCTCAACTAAGCATAACAAAGTTACTAGGTAATAAAATTATAAATACGTTAACCAATATAAATATTCACGTGTGTTTGTTTTGTTCAATGATAATACTCTTTTGTGAACAAAAACGATGCAATCCACTATTCAAATAATGGGAATGTATACCTAATATGTACATAATATTTTGTACTCGGCACGTAGGTACATAACTATTATTATGTATAATGATTAAACCTAGCCATCTTTAAAATTTAAACCCAAAGTTTAAAAATTTTAAGTATACCATAATTGTTTTTATTAATAATCGACATATATTAACATTCATATTATACATTATCATTAATAATTTTATAGTAGTATACACTATATACATATTACATATTATGATACATATACCAAATAATAAATTGTAAAATATAATACTCTATAAATGACTCACCTTTTTCAAATGTTTGTTTACCCATTTCGTAAACGTTTTCTTCTGTATGGCATCTCTTTCATCTGAAAATAAAAACAAAATTTAAATGTAAATATAGTCTATTTTTTCCAGTTAAAAACATATTTCCAATATTTAAGTTTACACAAGTAAATAATTTATTATTAATGTAAAACCTATATTTTTAAAAATATATACTTTAATATACGTAATGTACTGGCATATCATTATATAAGTACATACCAGTTTTAAAAAAAAAAACTTCAACCAACATGTACTTATAAGTTATTATAATATAAATAAATGTACGTAAAAATACATAAATTACGACATTTCTAAATGTTAAAATGTATAACAACACTTCAGTTTATGCCCAATATAACAATATTCATTAGACATGCAATACCGTGTAATTACTGTATCTGGGAGCGTTTCGGCTACACGTAATCGAATTTACAAGAATTTATTTATCGCTTCTGTGTTTCGCTTCGATTTTTTTCTACGACCTATTTGGAATATTTAACGTCTTTGAATTTTGAATAGTCTCATTCAGCGGTTAAACTAAAATTAAAAATTGGTATATTTTTATTTTATGACAGTTCTTGCCAAAATTGGAATACCTATTTAATAATAATTAATATAATGTAAACTCATAGATAGCATACATATATACAATGTAAGATAATATTTACAAAAACGCATTATGATAATTTATTTAGACACAATGTCAATACCTCATATTTATTTTTATTTTTGAAACAAACCAAATTAATTTTAACTGTTCTATACATATGTCATTCTACATATTATCATATTTACACTACTATATTCAATAATGCAATGCACATATAAATATTTTTTTAAAACTGTAATGAATACTATAAATTTACTTCCATTTTATAAATCCACTACAAAAAAAAAAAAAAAAATACCCATTTAATATCAATAATTTATGGTAAAAACTTAATAAAATGTGATGTCCGTATATGTAGTCTCTATTTTATACATGGACATGAATTGACATAATATAATAGTATAATAAAATTTAAAGGTAAGAAAGGTATCTGTGTTCAATAGCTGTTTTTTTTAATATGAAAAAATATTGATATGATATTATAAAAAAAAGTTTTAAGTTATAACTTGTAACTCGTCGTAATATTTTAAAACAATTAAAATATACCTCTCCCCTAAAAAAAAATATATATATACACAAAATAACGGAGTATTTAGATAATTGTTTTGCCTTAAAATTTGATAATAGGTTAATTTACGAGTACATATACTGAAATAAAAAGATATTAGCATAAAATTCAATTAGATGAACGCTAATTTGTTTAGGTGTTTGTTTGTAAGACGGAGACAGCATATTATGCGGATATCACAACCTCTCAGTAATATTATATTATCAGATAATGTTGTTAAATTCTACTGTAATTCTCTTCCTACTCTTAAACTCTATGAAATTAAATACAGAACTAAAAAAAATATATTCTTCAAGAAATGTATAAATAATAATTATTTTATAAACTATCAAATGTTCAACGAAAACTTTCTGGTGAATATTTTTAAAAACCAGTGACACATTGGGTTTAATTAACTATAGACAATGATATGTAATAAATGGTTATATGGTAGGTACACATTTTTAGATTGGCAGACGGTCAAGAAAGTTATATCAAATAGAATAATTCTAATTTAAATCATCATTTGGCTTTGGAACTACCTAACTGATACATTTCTACACCAGCATATATTTTGACTCAAAATATAGACGTCATAAGAACCGCAAAAACTTAATATTGATGCCTGATGGACTTAATGAACAAAAATTATAATGTATAAATGTATATTTTATAAAAGTGTATTAGTATAGATTATGTGTTAAACATACGCATATTTCTAATCATCAAAACTCTTAAGTATAAATACAATAATTTAACTAATATATTTAATATAATTTTTTGAGATACGAATTAAAAACCAAAAATAATAACTCAAATTATTTAAAATATAAAATATAAATACAATTTTAACATACGATTATTATCGCAAATGTTGTAAAAATTATTATATCAAAAGTTTCAGTTTCTTTGGGAATAAGTGAAATAAAAATTAAGCGTATATTTTTATAAAAGGTCTCTCAACGCATTTAAATTTTTAATTAAAAATACGTGTATAATAGGTAGGAAGGTTAGATAAAATTAATTTAACAGTCGCATTTCAAATAATATTTTTAGAATCTTTATAGTCGAAAAGAAAAACCATTAATTTTAAATATTTAAATAAAAATATACCGTACATAAACAATACATTTTAATGCTAAAATAATTAAAAGATTATAATATAATTGTGTTTTTGTGAATTTCCAAATCAGACATATATATATAATATAATATAATATAATGCATCAAACGTTCTTGAGAAGGTAGTAAAATAATTAGAGAGCCTACGCAAAAAGTATGCTAAACATAATATCATGTATAATTAGTTAATTATTAATACGTTATCGTATAAAAATAAATGCTTTAAAACGATTGTGCAATAATTCCATACGTTTAACAAAGTAACAATAACACTATGGTATTTGAAAGACGTAATTTAAATAATCAAAAAAAAAAAAATTGAGTTGTTTATTTAAATTATATAGATAGTTTTTATTTGATAATAACAGTGGATGTTCAAGTATTAGGGTGGTCCTATGTATATTACATAATAATTATTGATCATACTTATGTATACGATTAAACCTGTATATTTATTTTTTATCACGTTTTCACTCATTCATAATAGTAATTTAAAATACTAACCTACAGCAAAAAACAAACGTTTTATTATTTTTTAGATGAAATAACAAAAATATAATCAAATAATTCAAGAACTAAAGAAAACAACACGATTTTACAGTGTATCGATTTTCAAATACCAAAACGGAACAATAATATGTTTGGTGCTGTTGATGTTGATAATTCAACTATAGGTATAGTACAATAAAAATAAAATATATAATATTATATTATATACTTATTATACTTAGGTAATAAATACCATGTAGCTATATTGTCGTAATTATGTTGTTGCATATAAGGCCCGTGAAGCAGGCGATGTCGAAGACGTTTTTCAATCGAATTCTCCTCTGTCGGACACGAGTTTACGAATTTTCTAAGACAATTTCACCTCGGAGAAAAACAAAAGATTCGGGATAAGGAAAACCGACAACACCGAAACCTGACAACCTGAGGTCAAACTCTTATTGTCGGTACACACTGCACGACTAATAATCTATATATACATATTCATACAAGTGTACGATAAATTTTCTAATTAGCACAGCGGCTGCTGTGGATCGTAATACCTGTTCATTGTACATCAAAATATTATATACGGAGTGATCTATTTCACCAGCAGCACTAATCAGTTATTTTATCACCCAATTCATGCAATTTCGAGAATAAACGGTTTACATTAAGAACTTATACCTACATCATTAATCTCATATAATATATTAAGTATCGTAATTTGAAACACAAAACAGTTGAAAAAAAAACAATTATTTTTAGAAAATTATATAAATTAGAGTGGCGCCCTGTATGAAACTAATAATAATAATGAACATAACGAAAGATCTATCGAGGTGTAGGCAAATACCGACAGTATATAATATATAGCAGTATATAAGCCCCGAGGGTTTGAGGGGTCAGTCGACCGCTTCAAGTATTAACGTACACGTATGACTAATTATATACATATAATAAATAATAATATAATAATGTGTATTATGTATTTATTTGTTACGCTGTCGCGGGGTCACGTCATATTCACCTCCAGCGATACAACAACAGACATAGGTTCTCTATGATAAAGCGAAGTAAATATTATATACGAAACTCGCCTTTCTGACATTTTGGAGATCTGCTGATGATAAATGTAGTCTCTATGCTTATGGATTACGAATAATGAATTAAATAATGGTTTAAATTATTGTAAAAAATTGAATCCATAATAACTTTTATGTTATCGTTTTTGAAAAGACCGTGAAATGATTGTAATTTTTTTTTTGTGTGTCAACATTAATGAGGTTTCCTAGGTAGGTACGCATTTATAATGCGTTTATTTCTATAAAAAATAATAAACTAGTAGACAAAAATAATAAGAGTATAATCATATTCAAAAATAAACATATATATAGGAACATTATTATAAAGTGTATATTTAACTGTGCACAATATTTCATACATTTTATTATTATAAACATTGGTATAGAGGTTGTCCCCACGAAAAGAATTTCTGTAGACGCCTATATGGCAGCTGAACGCATTCAAGACGACTTTTATAGTGCTGCCGACGTCGTATAACATACATATTATTATTATATTATACGAGACTTGTGCACGTACAAGCGCGCGTGTGCAATGCGTGTATACATAATATAATAATACAACATAATAGTAATAATATCGCGGTTGACGTAACCGTTTACCTGGTATTTTAAGCGGCTACCAGTCACCACGATGATTCAACGCGCCAAACTACGAACCCGGTTCGCTCGTGTAGTGTATTTAATATCGTCTAATTAGCAAATCATTGAGTATAGAAAAAAACTCGATACAGATAGATTATATATATATATATAATGATGAATTATGGTCGTCAGTCATAATCAGTCGTCATATTTCTCTAGGTCAGTATTCCAAGGCCACAATTAAAATAATAACGAATTTAGAACAATCGAACTATAAAACTTCCCGGACCGGAAACTATGATGTAGAAAGACCTACGAGAGCAATATGTTGACTAGACTTTCGTGGGAAATACATTAATCACCATTGATTTATTTTTATTTATTCTTTCTTCTGTAATATGGTTGATTGTTAGTGTAATAATTGTCATAACTAGAAACAAATTATACAAGCAGACACCTACTATAATAAACAAATTCGATTTCATTCTAAATGAAAGTTTTTACGAATAACCAGAATACTAATTAATTATATTAAAAAATGTTCAATAAATAATACCACAAATGGAATTGAAAACTAAATTTTAAATTATAAACAATTACATGATTTTAGAGTTACGAGTACCGTTAGTTTTATACTTTTCATACTCAGTTAATTTTTGTTTACCTATATATATATATTTTTATGAGTATTTTATTTTGTTGATTTTTATTTTAAAGCACGCATACATATAAAAAAATTTAATACACACGACAATATATTTACTAATACATTAGTTAAAAATATACAATTAAATAATTAATACAGAGCTAGGTTAAATTAAAATAATAACTAAATTGCATTAAAACGCATTCATAACACAAATACCATTATATTACATTTGCAGTTATATTCTAATAAGAATTCGACCTACAAATATTCAATAGGTATCTTAAATAATACATATCTTAAATATAAAAGTAAAACTTTATATAATGCTGTGTATACTATAGACAGTATAAACTACATAGCCTATAGGTACACAGTATACATAGATTATTAATGTTATTATACCGAGTTATCAATTTAAACTAGATATATTTAATTAATAACGCTATTTTACCAATTGAATGTAAAGTGGTAAAATTATTACATATTTAAAAAGTATGAATATTTATAAATAAATTTTATATATTGTTTAATTGTTAGAAAATATAAAATTTAACAAACACTTTTTACTACCTGAGAGTAACGATACTACAGTAGCGGCTATCCTAAAGTAAAGAACTTTCTCAAGAATTAGTTCTAGGGAAGGCAAGTACCCTTCGTGTCTTATAAAAAAAAAATAACAGTTCAATGTATATAACTAATGAAAGTAAATAGGTAAACATAAATGAGTATTATTGTATTTATATGACACATACTAATCACACATTTTTCATTAGTGGGAATGCTTTTTTTGTGAAGGGGTGGAGAGATAAACTACACGCTTTTAGTGAATGATTACTTTTTATATTTTACTAGATCTATATTTCTTTAGGATAGATTCCATTAAAATGCTATGTTATAAATACCAAGATTCCTAATAATATATTTCTAATAACAAATTAATACCTATTAATATTAATTAATACGTCACATAAATTCACAAACAAAATTCTAACATAACTACCTACTATTAGTTATTAGTTAAAACTTATAATTTATTAGTATTAAGTATATGACATATATTTTAAAAATATAAATAACACGAACACTTATGATACAACCATCATAAATAAGCAAATACCTATTATAATAATATAAAATACTATTTATAATGATAAGAATATAATCATATCATTCTCTCAATTAAAAACTTATTTATTCCTTTACATTAATCAGTGGATCTTCTTAGAACATTCTGAATAGTAAACTTGACTTTTATTAAATTATTGTCCTTGACATAACAATAAATAACCTAATTTTTCTTTTCATATATTATTTATATTCAACAATTTGTATGGAGTATCCACTTAGAAAATATACAAATGTCACCTATACGAATTTTTACCAATAGAAGCATAATGACGTTTTAACGAGTTGTTAATAAATACGTCAAATGTAAATTAATGATCTTGGAAAAATAAATAATAGCCAATGAATTACATATTTTGCCACTGCCCACTCGTGTTCAAAGGAATACAATAATTTCAATTGTACCTAGTTGTGAATGATTATAAAAGTAGATTTAAAGAAGATAAAAATCAAAATCACCAAAAAAGTTAATATAAATTATTACTTATCATAAAATGTTAGGAAAAAATTATCTGTACAAGAATTAAATATTATAAATTGCAATATTTAAAAAAATAATAATAATAATCAGTGAATCATATTAAACGTTTTAAAATAATAAATAAATAATTATTATATTTTATAATTAACTAAATAAAAAAACATACCTACATCAATATTAAAAACAATAAAACTATATAAATGTATTATAATTTCTAATATTAAAGTTATATATTGCCAGATCCATTATTACATAAAGTAATAAAATATACCGATACCAGGACACTTGTAATACCTTATTGGTTAATACCTGTTGTATATTCAAATTTGCATACAAATTTTGATTTCAGCAGTTATGCAATATAATTTTATAATATTATGCAGATCACTTTTAAAGTATAATATTATTGAACATAAAAATATAAATTTTTAAATTATTCTACAAAATTTTTAAAATAAAAATTGAAAAACATCCAACATTTTTATAACAAACTATATATTAATACACTAAAGAAAAAAATAATTAATTAAAAACATGATAAAAAATAATTCAAAATATGAATTTTTATTTTAATGTACAGTTTTCTTACCGTATATAAAGAATATAAAATAAATTAATAAATTTATGGTACAAATTTTGTTTATAACTTCTAAATAAAAAAAATAAAAAGGTAATATCTTCCATAAAAAGTGATAATAATGATCTATGAACTATATTATATAATTACGCAAAATAAATTTAGTTATGATTTAATGAAAATAACCTTAACAAAGAAATAAATGTAAATCATAACTGCAAGTCAATTGTTTTTGATTAAAATTAAATAGAAAATTAATATAATATTTATTGAAAATGTAAAATAAGTTGATTTTAAAGTACTAACTAAAAGTTAACACCACGATGTTCAATATTGTCCAAGTACATACAATAAGAATAAAAAAATAACTCAATAATTAAAATTGTTGTTCATTGTTTTTAAAATTGGAGTTAAATAATTAACCTAATTAATTTATGTATATATTTTTAAAGTTGACACAAATAGATGTTTAATTAAATGTGTTAGTTTTAGACCACATAAACAAAAACAAAATCAAGTACCTACTATACTTGTAAAATATATTCATTAGTCTATATTGTATATTATTAAGGCCATTTATCATTTTAAATTATTAATTCAAAACGTCATAAGTTCATTAAATGTTTAATTAAACCTTGCCTATCTACCTAAGTAATAAACACAAAACAGTGTTTGTGTAACCTACAGTGATTGATCCATTTAGTATATAAAAGAATTTAAATTCCTTTATTTTACACAAACATTTATTGCCTATTCATATTTGAAGTGTCAAACCACAACTATAGTAAATTGTCTTTATAATGAGTAAAATAGACTCCAGAAAATGCAATTTTTTACTTCAGAATGAATAATGTATTACTCACTAGTATTGTTTATAAGACAATGTACACAAAAAATTATGTTATTTTCATCAAACAAGTATTGTATATTATATTTTTAAGCATTAACCTATACATTATTGCTACCAAAAAAATGTGTTATTTTAAAAAATGTAATCGTTGTTAAATCACGCACATTAAAGAGAAATATATTAAATAATATAATGTTATTGAAATAAACTTGTAAATACTATATTATGGACCGTTCAATAACATCTTATTTGTATCTGTATCTTATTCGTGTTAAAATACCGATCATCATCGTACAAAAATGCGCGATGCCAAATGTCCTTTTAATATTCCAAAGCGAAGGATGGCCTTCGAAGTGAATAATGGGTTTTGCGACCGTATACTCCGAATAAAAAATTGTAGTACCTAGCTATATCATCGGTAACAAAAATACAAGGAGATTAAATTGAAGAAATGTGATTCTAATTGATTATTGTTATTGCACGGCAATCGTGTGTGGTTTCTTTCATCTCTTCGTTATACTTTATAAGCAATATCATATTACTCGTCTTTGGCGCCATATAGTTTGCACGCACACATATACACGCACAACTCACTGAGAAACATTCGATTGTTTCGCGTTTAAAATAATGCACGGAAAATGGTAGGTGTAAGTATACAGATTGTAAAGAGTAACCGATATCAGCGACACGCCCATGAATAATACTTAATAGGGATAATTCCACTGGCTTGACCGGTATTACGCTCAAAAACGAAAGTTATTTTAAATGGCGAGGTTTTCCCACAGTTAAGGTATATATAGTAATAATATGATGTATAATATAAATTATACAGGGTGTTTCTGAAATGAATGAGGTCAGTAGTATAAGCATACACTACTCACTGTGGTGGCTCAGTGATCGTTTTTTTTTAAATTTGTTTTCAATCTTCAAAATCTAAGTTTATTCAAATAATTTTAAAAACATTATCTTAAATATAAAAATAAAAACTCAAATTGTATTTTTTTTTCAAAATTCTCATATGAATCGAGATGGGACATCCTTTTTACGCTCGAATCACCTACACATGGTTTTTATAAGAACTCTGCAAAATAAACGGTGGTGAAATTTATTTGTTATCATTTTATATAAGTACATAATTAATTAATACACTGTTTTACATTTAAAAATAATCATAATCAAATGTATTTTATACTGAAAATTAATTTTTATTGCAGTTGTTCTACGTACTCCTGTTAACTTTGACGCACATCTAACCATATATATGTATAATGTATATTGTATAATAAACTTTAGTGTACTCCATTATTAAAATTTTTTAAAAAATAAATTGAAAATGTTCAATATCAAGTGTTGGACTAAGCTTTAATAAAAATAACCAATGTTGGTTATTTATCAAGTATGAAAAATTCAGTATTAACGATAATAGTACATATAATATTACTAATAATAAGTACAAAGTAAAATTTTTATCTTATCGAGTCAAAATAAATATATAACTTTGATAACAAAAAACCTACAGAATAAATATGCAGTTTCTTTTCAGTAAAAAAAAACTTGATTGAGCTCTATTACCTCATCCATTTTAGAAACACCCTGTATAATGAATGTACCGTACTGATGCATGTATGTTGTATTAATTATACTCGTGAATAATAATTTTATAATTGAAATTTATTTCCGCAATAAAGAAAATGTTGTTGTTATTATTATTATTATTATAGATATACGAGATAGTAAGCAAAAACAAATTTTTATTTTTATGAACAAAAATGTTCGTTTATTGTTCACCTCAAAATGATGGTAAGTAATTGTGTTATTATTTTTTGTTTTTGCTTATATCCATTAATTCATAAAATATTACTACTTTATAATGTATTTGTATTATAATTTATAGGTAATCAATTATATTAGATATTACATAAAAACATGATATATTATCGTTTTTAACATAAATTTCAATAATTTATAATTTAAAAAAAAAAAAAAATTATAAAACTTACAAGTATTATAAATTAAACAATATATTTAACTATTTTAAGATTCTAACTGGACCTCAATAATAACTTTTCTTAATGATAAAAAGGGACTAAAGATTGTTATTTACTGCGGAAGATTTAATTTATGATTTTTCGAAAGGCTGAATAGGCTGATAGGAATTTATGAAATTAATTAACTTTGTAATTATCATCTGATAAATAAAGTATATTATTATATTTTGTACAATCATAATATTTTGTTTGGGACAAAAATTATTGCATAATAATCAACACTGTTAAAAAATATATAAATTTTTTTTAATCACATAACAGTAAAATTAAACACAACACCATAGAGTACCTTCTAATCTTTAAAAAAAAGTTATAAAATAAAATGCAATAAAAAATAAAAACAAAAAGTATACATTGGAACAACTCGAATAAACAATGAACAACTCATAATGTGTGTCACATTTTTTTATAGTTCATATACAGTTCACTGATAATAAGAAACATAATTTAAAATTATTATAAAGTTTTGTAATCGAAATTAATCCAACCTAAATAGTAAAAAACAATAACACTGAAATTATTAACTACTTTTCATGATTAATATTGTATAATATTTACATACATACTATTTAAGTGCCTTGCTTAAGTAGCTACTGGTATGTTCTTAAGAAATTAACATTTTGCCATTTTATCTAATATTTCTATACATATATGCATAATATTATCATATTCAAAATTATTATTTATTAAATTTAACAAATAATAATAATTTCATAATGTCAGATTAATATTACATGATTATTATATAAAAATTAGTTAAAAAAAACTTACGTAAAATGCGAAAATCATACTTTAAATATACGTTACATAGCTACACAATATACGTCATATAATATATATATTAATTAATTTAAGATAAGTTAATAAGATGAAAGAACTATAAATTAACGCCGATCTTTGAATAAACATATTTAATATCAATAATGCTTTTTATATTTCTAATTAAATATATGTGTTTTTAACATTTATACACCTAGACATGTTATCTAAATATTACATAAATACAAAAAAAAATCAAATTTATCAAAGGTCAAAATGTAAGTATACTTTTTACAAAAATGATATTTTAAAATATGATCTCCTAGTATTCAATGATTGAACTATAATCATTATACTGATAAAAATCTACTATGACTGTTAATTTATTATATTCGTACAATTATAATACCTACCAAGGTTTTGCATAAAATGAATTACTATAGTATAATATCTGCAGTACAATATTTTTTTAATGTTTATCTATTTATCTAAAGTCCTTATTGGCTCTGCTGTATACTAAACTATAAAATTTCAAGTACCATAAAACAATTTTAATACTCAGCAACGATGTACAATTTGCTAAATCCTTTACATTTTGAACACGAAATTTAAAGAAAATTAAGCTATTTATTGTAAATTTATGACTTAGACATGCTTTGACATTTAATTAGAAAATATTTTTAAATGGTTTATTAACTACACATAATCAGTAAGGATTATTGAAAAATATACAATTGGATAACAATTAAAACAATGATCTTATTCAAGTAGTTGAGTATACTACTATATTTCCTGCCTTGGTTTTATTAGCCATGGCTTGAAATAAATTGATAATATTAGGCTAAACAACTATGACCGGTCTTCGATGAGTAATTTTTTTTTTTTTTGGTTAATATTATTTTGACCTATACCTTTTTAGGTGTTGTATTAGTGTACTACAACACTGATGGCAAAAACCACTGACCCTGCCCACTACATTCGCCTACTCTTAATCCACACCCCGGGTTTGTCTATCCGGATTACATAAATAAAAAGTGCAAGGAAAATTATGTTTTCCCTTAAGAATAAATAATTTATAAGATCTCATTGGAGTATAATGGCAATGTGACAGCCATGCCATTATTCTATGATGCATTTTATGCATATCACGTGTCAGAATAAAGTCCTATTGAAAATTATAATGTGGCGTAATTTCTGGATGTGCAATTATAAAAATATTACGAAAGCAAACGTTTCCAATAATTTATATCGATACGTTATAAATTTTCATTACATTTTTCACAATTCAAATAACATTTACTTTTTTAAATAAATGTAAGGTTACACCATTTATCATTATATTATAAACTATGTACAATAAGTTTTGATGTACCTACATACTGTAAATATACTAAAAGCAGATATGATTTTTAATTTGCATTTTTAAATTAAAAACTTAATATATTCAAACATAGGAAACTAGGTAGTTATTTTTCAAAACTAATAGATTTTAATTTCATAAAAAATGTATAGCTGGTATAATATGGTTACTTAAGTCTATCGTTCAGTTTTATTATCTAAAAAGTTTATCAAGTAACCTCGGAAATTATATATATATCATACATAAAACAATAAATTAATTTATTAATAAACATAGTTGTTAAATTATAATTGATTTTTTAGTAATCACATAAATACCTACATCATTGTTAGTACAATGATGACAATTAAGGGAGCAAACTAAATAAAAATATGCTGTTCCAGATTTTTAATGTAAAAAAATATGTATTCATCAGCTCAAAGCCTAAATATTCAAGTATATAGTTATACCTAAAACTCTTTTATATGTTCATGCCTAAGACACATGGAACCACATAAAACGGGTTATCACAAGCATTATACTATATACATTGCATAATACATTATAATCATATAAAAATACTATAAATGTAATAATAAAGTTATGTCTATAAAATAATTTGTTTAAGTTTAATCAAAACATATATAATACGAATACATAATATATTATACTGAATAGCATTGTATTTAAATAAATACAAGACAGACATATGTCGCTTACATTGATCGAAACTACGCAATATAACAGCGTCTAAATAAGAAACATTAAATTTAATCACACCGTCGTTACCCAACATCTGCTAGAATCTAAAACGAGCCCTATACAATGTAACGGATAGTGTATATCAGCCAATACATCTGATTCCGATATTAACCGCGGAAGATGGTGTATACCTACGATATAATAATATTATACTATCGTGATTTTTAAGCATAAAACGATTAAAATTTTCGGCAAGCGCGCGGGTGTAACGCCCACGCGTGAAAATAAGAGAAATTCTACGCGATAAGTCCAAAAAACTGAACATATAACAATCCCGCGCGCAGTTTTCCAGACATAATATCAAGAAATTCCGCCTACAACGCGTCTTCCCACGCAACCACGATATTCGTAGTCCTATAGGTAGTGTCATTGATATAGGCACAATTATAAGTACATAATATTACTGTCTTAGCGGACTCGACATCACGACACGGACCACTGACTGGGCGGCACCGACGGGTCGCACGTACTGCACGTCGTACGCGTCTTGCACCGCGGGTCGTGCCCGTGGGACAAGTGCGTCTCCACCCACCCGCCCGTCCGGTGGTTCTCACCCACAGACCTTGGACGACTGCGAGTGCGGTACGCGCGCGCCGTGAAGAAATGTGTCGCGCGAACGACCGCGGCGCAGAGGAATCGGTCGCGCACGGCCGCTACCGGCACAGACGACCGATCGACCGACCGACCGGCGGCGCTCGCGTTCACGGTTGACCTCGTTTTTGAGCGCCGCCAAAAGAAACAGAAATACGCCGCGGCAACGTATACCTACTATATTATCTGCAATGATGATTCGTAAAATTTACAATATACCCGAGTGCGCGCATATTATACGGCACGCGATTGAATTGTTAAACAGTATGTATGCGACAAACCTTTGAACTTGCTCAGATTCTCCTCGTATCCGCGTTTCGACTTGCGTGAGGACGTCGTCATCCCGGTCCCGTCGCCGTTGGCCGTCGGCTCGTCCGGGTCGAACCCGAGACGGTCCTTGTAGTACGACATGATGTCTAGTCGAGTTGCAGGAGCTGCGCGGGTGCTGAGGGCGGCTCCTGTTTGTCGATCGCTAACGCAGTGGCGGTCTTATTGCGAGACGGTCCTTCGATGATAGGATGAGGGACGAACAAAAAAACAAAACACAAAATTTGAACCACGACTATCGACGTATTTTTTTTTTTTTTATGCGCTTTTCGACCCGGTAAACCTGTCCCTAATCGCTGATTAGACTACACACACTGCACTCGCCGCGTTGTAACTGACAGATCGCCAAAAACAATATATACCTATCGTAAATACCTGCGACAACCTACGTCGGTACAATATCGTCGGGACAACGGGTCGCCGATCACTGGTCACATGCTCGCGCTGCACACGCGTATAACGACATATTAATATATATTTTACGTACATATATGACACACGCACACGCACGTTTTGTCGAGCGCAGCGTCCTGTGCGCGCGCGATCCGACCAGCGTACGTGTGCATTCCCCTCCCGGCGCCTCCCCCTCCTGGTCGTCATCAAACCGGCACAGGTTTTCGCGAGCGGCTCGGGTGGCGCGATAATATTATGTGCGATGATCGGAACGGGGCGCGGGCCCCAAATGGAATTCACGCGCGCGCCGGTCGCACACCGCGGGACGGTGGGCGGCGACGGTCCGTGGGACGCGGGATTGGCGTCCTGCACTGCTGTCGCCGCCGCCGCCGCCGGTTCGCCTTACATGGAACTGCATTACACCCGGCGCGACCGCCGCTGACGGTTTTTCACCGGAACAGGTCATCGGGCGATATTATAATGTGCACGAGAAAAAAAAACGGAATTGCGTTCCGCGGGGGAGGGGGACGCGCCCGGAATGACGACGGTATAATATAATATTATTACATAGGCGGACGTGGGCAGAGAGACGCTCGGCGAGACTAATGTAACGCAACATACATTATAATAATAATATAATATTACAAGTAGCGTTTAGTATTAGGTCCGTTTCTTGCACGAGCATATACCTACTTAGTATACCTACTCGTTTGGCAAAAACCTCGAGGCTTCGTAAGCGCGGACATTTTTCTCGCGTGCTATGCCATCCGCGAGGTAATTATCATGCTACGACCGTCCATCTCATTCGAAAATCTTTATTATATAGGTATTGATATGGGTACGTAGTGGCCACCGTGTGTATGTGTGTGTGTGTGTACGACGGTATTCGTTCGTGGGTTTTCGCGAAAATTAATAAATACGAATTTGTATAAATATACGCAGTGTACCTACTGTATATTATAACCTCCGGTGAAGAAGATAATATGGCTGCAATTTTAATTGCTCGAGTCGTAAATTTCAATTGAAACTTGTCGAAAACAATTAATAACGACGTTTTAATTAATTTTTTTTCCAAACACGAGTAGGTATAGATAGTATACCTACCTACTATGTACAGGTCTTGCAAAATTATATAAAAACAATATTATTAATAATAAATTTATACCACAGTTCGAAACCTCGTTTTAAATTATATTATTTACTTGGAAATAATAATACGAGTCAATACATACAGTCCTCTAACTTTTTATATTATAACTTATAAGTTATTCTATAGGTACACAGCAACTTCATAAATTTATTAATAACTAAATTCGAAAGATAACCTACCTATAAAACGTAAATAACGTTGAACTAACTGCAGAACTGTACCAATACAAAACTATACATATTGTATTGTTTTAAAATTTAAATAACTTAAGGAAATGCAATTTTTAAAAACAATGGTTTTTTCACAACAGGAAAATGTATCAAATAAAACTTTCCCTACAAACTAACGTTCACGATGACGTAAGGAATGTATACGTAATATATTAACTTATTTGTAAATAGAAGTTAAACAAAGAAATTATTTTATTCCTAAAGACCAATTTATTAAAGGTCGCTACTATAATACACGCTGCAGGAAAAAAGTTATTTCGCTTCCATATTCCCTATTAAACAATTGTATTGTAAATGTCTGATATTGTCTGTACAGGTCTGTACTAATATAGTTATATACATTTAAATAGGTAATTATGTATTACAATTAAAATTGAATATTTAACTAAATATAATAGATATTACGTTTTCAAATAATTTCGGTTTTTATATCTTAATAAAACAGTGACTGTTATATTTTGTATTATTTGGTACAAGTTATCGAGCGTTAAAATCTTTTGACTACACTGTGCTACAAATGTCAAAATTCAAATTTGATAAACATTTAATAATAAAAATAATAATAATAATAATATTGTTTAATATAGTTTAGATATTAATTTTACTAGTAAAAGAGTTAGGGAAAATACATATGAAACTAATTTGTTTAATATTACTTAGAAAATTCAAACCCATATAAGTAATTTAGTTTAGTGATAGTTTTGAAAAAGTAATTAATTTCAAAATTCTTAAATATAGGTATAGAATGTTAAATGGAATTTTTTTGCCCTACTGTAAAATATATAATTTATAATTGATATAACAACCAACATTATAAGACATATAATTCGTTAATATGTAACATATAGTATTATTGTAGCGTATAATATTGTATATAGTTTTAAGCCTAAACTAGGCCATTTGGTGTCACATCACAATAATTTAAAATTATTCAACTGTTAACGAATAATTAGCACATCTTTATACTTAACAGTTATCAAAATGATAAAGATTTTGTAATTTTTATAATTACTTTTTAATATAATATACTATATATACCCATAAATAATGTCTATTAGTATTGACGAATATTTAAACAAATTTGTGTGTTGGTAGAAAGGGACAATTATAAACATTTGACAAGTTTCAACCACCAATTTGCTGCCTACATTTTTTACCAGAACATGTACAAGAATACAAATCTATATGATCAATAATAAATAATAATAAATGATACTATTAAGTTTATTTTTATATTATAAATCTATAAATATTAAAATATTGGGAGAAGGAATTCATCAAAACTTAAAACATTCGGAAGGAATTAACTATACTCTTTAATATCCACCAATGATAAGTAAAATTACTACAATTAATATGCTTTGCTTTAAGTAAAAATTAAATAATATGCAAAGTAAAACCAGAACTATTATACCTGCAGTGCATAAAAATAATGTTTAAGAACGTTAAAAGTTCATAAAAACGGAAAGTACTTAATTAAAAATAATGTATATTTTATTCTAATGAAATCGGAATTTTAATAAAATATCATTAAAGGTATTTCAATTATTTTAACTTTCTAGCTAGATGTAAGGAATATAGAGTAGTGTATTTTACGCTTCCATTTAGACTTGATATACAGTGTATAGTGTATACTTAACAAAAATATTCGTTAAATGTTAAATGTTTACAGGATTTTATTCTTGTTCTGGATTACAAAATAATCTAATAATTTATTAAAATAATATAAAGTAATATGCATAATACAATTTTAAACATTAAAACAATTAATGTTTATAGTTGAGAAGTTCGAAGACACCGCAATACACCAAACATATTAGAGATATAATATTATTGTTATAAAAATCACGTCAATCTTTCTAGTACCGATAATTTAGGATCATCGTGAGGCTTAAAAATTTTATGACGATGATGAAATAAATATTATAAGTAGGTACTACAAATAATAAAATATTTCTTGGGATGTCATCTTTATAGAAAACAAACTATAAAAATAAAAACTACCTTCGAATTCAAGTATTTACTCGAGAAGTAATAATAAAAAATATATTATACTGATATTAACGTTATTGAAAAATAAATTATCACTATATAAGCATACGCACATATAGGTACCTACAATAATTCTACGAATACGCCAATAAACATAATATATGGTTTCATAAAGAAAAGAAAATATTTTTGTAAGTATCAATATTAATTTGTTACTATCAAAAATTAATACTGATACGTACAAAAATAGTCGGCTATGATCCTCATATGTATCTGATAACCATAAGTGTCTACTTTATATATCTTTTTTATATAAATATTATTACCGAATGAAAAATCAATACTTAACACTTGAATAAATGTTATAACAATATTTGTTGATTTTATAATCGACATACCTACTTCATTAAATTAAGATTTTAACTATTGTGTCATTATGTACATTGATATGGAATAAAAACTAAATATAACACAATAATACACGCTACGATTAATTTCTAAATACTTTAAGTATTACTAATCGTAAATTTTTATTAGGGCACGGCTTTTATTATGTTTTAATTACAGATCCGGCTTTGTATAAGTTAACAAAAATGCATGATATTGTCAACTTGCACAGTAATCGGATTGTAATCTGTCATTAAGTCACTCGTAGTAGACCTAGCTGTCCTCGATCCAATGACCATTAAATGGATGTAATATGAAACACTGTCAAGGTTTTAATGTGATACGAATATTCCTAATTTTTTTTTTTTTCATAACGACAGACTTCATCAAAATTCGTACATCGCAAAAAATATATTTAGAAGAAGAAGGCCATATATATATACATAACACAATTATAACCTTCTTTAATACAATAAAAAGAATATCTAAATAAACAAAAATTCAATACTATTTTAAAATTTTGGTAATATGCTATTTATTATAATAAAATTAATATAGTTTATTTGTTTAATTGTAAAATGAATAATATATAGAAAATATAAGGTTTTGTAGCATAATTTTACGACAGATAAGTATGTATACGAACAAAAGATATCAGATAACAGCAAGGTCTGCGAACTATTTGTTATCACAACAATAACGATTCATAATAATAATAAGTATCAAAAAAATTAAACTTTGAATATTGTTGACATAATTATTGTTATTTTTTGGTAGCCCATAGAAAGCAAGGATAAATTTACAAAATTGACATTTTTAATCAAAAAGTTTTAATTTAAAAAAAAAAAAATCTATAAATTATGAAAACAAAATTAATAGTATTTAATGAGCCACCGTATACTATTATTAATACATTTAAATTCTTTGGAAATACGCTAAAGATATACAATCAACTATTACCTACCTATACATTACCTATACGTAAACAATAAAGGTCAACAAACTTCTCTACATTAATATTTTAATAATAAAAACGAATTCTATAAAATATTTACCATAAACGAATGTGAATTAGAAATCTACAATCTAATAACTGGCATAATTATTAAATAATCGGAAAAATAACAATAAATTAATAAGTATGCCGGTGATTATCGCACGTAAACGGTATACTGTTATAATATTATACATTGTATAATATTATTATGGTATATAACAACGCGACGTCGTCCATCCCTCTAAGCACCACTACGTCATGACTCGACAAAAACGCATACCTAACTATACGATATTATGTACCTATGTGCATTATGTATAAATCTACTTGAATTTGGACACGAGTAAAATAAATCACAGCCACGTTATAATAACCGAGTAAAGGAAAATTCAATGAACATTATATTCGTAAATCGTTCGAAATTGCGGCACACTGCAAGCAATACGCACACGTCGCAAATAGCTTGACGAAATCGCGTGCATAAAAAATATGCTTACGTAGTGTTTTTTAATGTTTACGCACCGCTGTTCACTGCAATATCTAATGTATGCAATAAAGAGTACAACGACAACGAAATATTATATATAATTGTTAACGATTTAAGCCGATGGGTTTTCAATAATTAATTGCGATTTTCGCAATACGTACACACACACACACTCAAACTAACTGTATATTACATTGTTATGCACTCGTGTACTACCGTGGGAAATTATAGGTATCAACCGAATAGTTTTCGGCGGGGGTGGTGACCTGAAGCGTACAAATGCAAACAAAAACACACGACCGGCTGTGACGCGCAACCCTCTATATATTTTCACGTAACCCCGTGAGACGAGGGGGGGCCCTTCCTTTCGGACCAACCGAAAAAGGATAACGTAAACACTGTAATAAATAAAAGAAATAATAATAATAATATGCGACGATGACGATAATAACAATAAATAAATAACAGTAGTAAACACAATGCGCGCACGACGACGTCGTAGCAAAAGAAAAAGAAAACACAATCGTCGTCGTCGTCGTCGGTAGGTTAATTCGTGCGGTCCCGCGGTTGAGACCGGCGTCAAACGGTCGCGCGCGCGTTGTATACCGGCTATATATTTTATTGTGTAAGTATATATATGTTTTATAAATCTCGAAATTATTATTATTATATTCGTATCGTCGAAGGATCGGTTTCTTTGCACAGTTAACTGCTCTAGCCTGCCTACGTATACATATTATGATAACACACTCGGGGGGGCCGCCGAGACGTGACTTTGAAAAATATATATGCACTTATTCCCGGCCGCCGACGCCGCCGCCGCCGCCGCGCACAGAAAGAACCGGTGCTCGCACAGATTCCGCTTCGGGCGGTACCGGGTTCACAGCACATGCACACCTATACCGCGGCGACCGCTCACCGACGGGACACATTGTTTTCGCGTGAGTACAACAATATTATACTTAGCGGTGGTATATTATATACACACCGCAGTAATGATGATAAATAACGATTTTTATCGCCCGTGAAAAATCGCGGCTGTCGTTTTTCGGAATTCCCGACTGCGAGACTTGCCGGCGGCGGGCGCGTCAGAGAGGAGCGCGAGAATTTTTTTTCTATTTATGTATTCGATAACACGCGCGCGCTTAAATGCCTACCCTCGGCCGGAAAACCTGTTTCAACACGGGCGTCGCGGTGACGATGACGGAGCAGATGACGCTATGTTAATATTTGTGTGTACTCGTCAATCCGGTCGTCGACAGAAATTTTTTTTAAAAAACATGTTAACTAGGACTCGCAGTGTTTGTTTTCATTTTTACGTGATTAAATCGAGACGTGACCGTTATTCGCGAGCCGCGGATCCTCCTAGAATTAATGATGTGCGATACACTCCACAGGCGAGTTTTCGCGATTTTGGTGTGGCGAGTTGATATCGGCATCGGAATGACCATTGTGTATAGCACGTAATAACGTGTGTCGACTTTTGTAATGGGCTTGTTCTGATGTCGATTAACAATCTAATCAATCCAATTGTAAATCGCTTTTGGCGAGCCAATTGATAATGAACGCAGGCGAGTGTGAGTCTCGGTCAAAAGCGATTAGAAACTACTGCCGGGGGTCCGCGTGGACATATTCGAATGCACAGCGCAAAAATATAAACAAAACCAAAAACAGCACTTACATGGTAGTCGTTTCTATTTTTTTCTACCACCTCGGCCGACGGACTGTGGAAAAAGTACGACGACAAAAGAATTACCACTGAGCCGCCACGCCGAGTCGTAAACGAGATCGACAGTTCTAATACCTATATCGTCAGTAACTGCATAATGGTAAAATGATGAGCAAAAATTTAATTTAAAAAAAAAAACGAATGTGATGGTGTAGGCGTATAATATATATATTAATACTCTGTATCTAGTCGTGTTAAATCAATAATAATTATTTTTTTATTATTATTACACTGTAAAATTAAGTAATATTGCGGTAATAATCGCGGAATAGAATTGTAACGAAATATACGCAAGCGACAAATAAGTACGACAAACGCCGAAACGACGACGCGGCACACGACTGCGGTCTACGGGTCCGTTACGGGTTGCCTATAGCTACACCACGATTTAGACGGATGGACACAAACGCACACACCACCACCACCACATTCGATACCGTGGTCCGTGGGCAAAACGCACGCACACGTACACACGAGTGCGCAAGTGTCGAACAGATGGAAGGAATGCTTCGTGGAGTGTGAGGGGGTCATGTTAAGGTGACGACGGTGGGAGAGGGGTTATGACGAAAAGTAACCAACGAGACGGATAATAACGTTATTAAACACGCGTGTATTACAACAATATATTATTTTACTATTATTATTTATTTTTTTGCCCACCGGTATATACACGAGCTGCCATCTGTCGATGGACCTCTGCGATCGTCCGACTATAAAGGTGTTTTCACGAGCACCGGTTTTCAACGCCGCGCCACCAATTACCTGTTGCTGCTCTCGGAAACCGCGCAAACCCCGGCGTTTTGGTTAGGCAACCCCACCAACGAAATTATTTCGGACGATACCATCGCCGTCGACCAGCATCGGTTTGCAAGACAACAATGTAACTGGATAATCGACCGATAAACGATAATGCATAATTTATGTAATATATATATATACATTTTAAAAAATTTCACAGTAAATCATTAACCAATTAAAACAGATTCGCAGACTCGCCGACAACGAAAAACCGATAATGCGAACCGTCCATATCGACTGCAGAGAACTTAATATTTTAATATTCGTCAACTATAACATGAATATTAAGTGGGTATACGAGTATGTAGACTAAATACTAACGATATTTTGGTGTCAAACGTCCAAACTGGTAAACCACAAATTTCGCATCCGGAAAGTTCACACGCTTTACCGCAAAAACAACAATAACTTTCTCTGACGCTAATGCAAAAAGGTCCAATCAAAAATCGGACAGCGCGATGAACACGGAGAAAACGACAAATTTCCCAAGAATACAAACGAACGGCTAAGGTAACGGAAAATTTCACGATTGCTATATATATACCAACCATATATGGGCGGTAACGGTAGCAATCACTTGGCAGCAAAGTTTAGACAGTGATCGACTGCATCCGGTAGACAACTTCACATGATTTCGCCATTAGAATATAATGAACACATCAGGAAAATTTTAACCGAAACCAGTACTGTTTGTTAATTCACCGAAAAAATATTCTTATGTGCATTTTCCGAGCTATAAAGTTAAACTGACAGTGTAATTCAAATAATATTACTATATTATTCTATAGCACAACTTCTTATTTAGTTATTATTGTTAGCTTTAATGTTCAAAATTAAAAATCAGAATTTATTATTTTGAAACAAAACTTTGACATTTTGGTAATATTTAAACACTATACCGTATTCAATTTGTAGAATATATAGCAATTATATAGCATACTTCATATAATATTTATCACCTATCTATTTTATATAGGTAAGTATTAAATTGTATTTAATTATACACCCGACACCTTATACCATAAATGGTAATTACCTAATTAGCATAAAATATAATTTTTATTATTCTTTATTTCAACTAAAATTATATAAGTAATTCTTCAAGTCAATTTTTTTTTTTAATTATAATATAGGTAAATCATCTCAGCAATCCTAATTGCACCTATTGCAAATGTTATGATGTTACTTTGAATATTTATTTTTATATTATATTGTATAATGTGTAATGTATGTATTTTGATCTCATAGAAATCATAAAAAATCATAGAAATATTCAATAAATATGATGAATAAAAACATATACGGACGTTAGAATCCTGAATTTCCAATCACGGCGTAGACGCATACTGCGTAGCATTAATAGTACAGCAGTAAATGGTAATCCAATATACGCGAGTGCGTAAAAATATAGTTGTAAAATCACTATTAAGGCGCACTAATAGTTTTAATTTAAAATTGTATTCCCGTTACTAAAGCAAATAATAAATACTACAAAGATATTATTATTATTTTGCTCTGATTTTTTAAGTATAACGTATTGTTGACATTAATAAGTAACACAAATACTATGTACTTATAACTAAATGCGATTTCTACAATTACGTATTTTTTACAAACAGTTACGAACAACACTTCAAATAGTTCCATGATAGTTCAAATTAAATTGCCTTTATCAACGAAAACTCGCGTGATATCATGTTCGTAAAAAACACGACCCGTGTTGAAATAAGTTCAAGAATATTTTTCAAATTATCATGTTTGACAACAATAAGTATGCCACAAAACTTTCTGTCGATTGACAGTTACAACTCTTTCAATCAAAGTAGAATTAAGCACATTTAATAGTTATCCCTGAATTAATAAGATAGTTAAATACACAACAATCAATATCACAACATATTTTAAGTTAAATAAAATGTTCCAGTACTATTGGTAATTTATATTTTAAATAATAAATTAAAACTAATATTCGAGTCATTTTTGTCTTGATTATGAGGTATATATTATAATGGTTGGTACCTACAGTATCAAGTCAATTTTTTACTGGATACCTTCTAAAATTTAACTATAACTGATTTGTTAAATTTAAGTACGCGTGCATTGTACTGTATCTGTATATACTGTATAATTCATATTAAAAAGAAAAAATCATAAAATACATAAAATATTCAATATAAAAATAAATATACCACAAATATATCTATACATTTCTTAAACATTTAAACTTCAATGATGTGCGTCTATCAAATGATTATGATTATTTTAATATAAGACAATAAATTCACAAAAACAATTAAATAATTAAGCTAGCGTACATAGAAATACAATTGAAATGTTTCTGATAAAAAATCGTAAGCATCTATAAAAGTGAGTATATCTATCATAAACCTTAATACAATACTAGAATCCAAAAAAGGTGTTGGCCACATAATTGTTAGTGACGCCAAACCATCATTAAAAGAACAATAGTCAAAATTATCGAAAAATCAAAACAATAGTTTATTTACGATAGTAATAAGTTCTAATCTTCTTATTTAATATCATTCAGAATTTCAAAAGAGAAAAAATCTGGCAGAAAAACAACGCTCCATCGATAATTTTAATAATTTCAATTAAATTACTATACAAGTCAAATAATTTTAAAAATTAAACCTTGCTAAAATTGTTAAAAGTGTATTTCATTAATACTGAATTGTAATTTTAATACCACGAGGTATAGGAATTGTTTATAAAATAACAAACTAAATAATAACTACCTACTTAGTTTTAGAATAGTTTGAAATTATAAAAACCTAAGCCAAAGGTTGCTAGTTCTTAATATAATGAATAAAACGAAAATAAGACAGCATCTAAATTAGATTATGACTACAGCCTTAATAGGTAGTCGATTGCGCTATAACAGTTAACAACAAGTTAAAATCATTTTATAATTAGTATATATGTATTTAAAATCGAAACGAGTCAATGATTTTGTATTGAATACCGCTCCAGTGAGTTATACTAGAATTTGAAAAACGGTAGCTAATATTTTTCAAGGGGCTTGATGTTTTAATTAACATACTTGGATTAAATCGTATGTTCTACTTACTATCACATAATTTATTTAAGATAAATATTGACCTTGGACCATGAAATATTAATTTATACCTACTTGTTCATTATAATTTATAAATTATGAGGCACAAAAAATAATTAAAATTTTACCTCGCAAATGATTTCAAACAAGTAATTTTCCGAGTTATTAACCGAAGAAGAGACTTGAACAATACGTTTTTTTACAGATATATAAAAAAATATGTAACAATGGAATAAAAATCTTAATTATTATTATAGTATCAGTATTATACATAATATAATACACAGATATCTGTAATATAAAATGTTCAACAAGACTATCATACTTAAATGTTGATTGGTTGTTTAAATTATAACAATTTAAAAATACAAGAAATTTGACTAAATATAATAATCTATATTTTTTTTTGTATAATCTGTAAATACTTTGTCTACAATAAGCACAAATTACATTTAAACATTTTTTTAAAAAAAAAAAGAAAAATTAGCTACGTTTTAAATAATCGGGACTTGAGAGGAGAAGTCATTCAGTAATACAACTTTGTGGATTATATTCTAAAACTATAATTAAATAAAACTTAAATCAATTTATAACACAACTTAAGAATAAATCACTGAATAAGATAGAAATTTTAAGTAGATATTTAAAGATATACTGTGTAGAAAGAGCAGAAAGTAAATCATTTCAGTCCCGGGTGACGTTTGTGACACGTGTACACTAGACTGAAATTTACTTCCCCATGAGTCACTAATATTTTTAAATGGGAAAAACATTTACTGTTTGTTAACAAACCATTTTCCAGCGCATAAACGTCATCAAAAATTAAATTTTTGAGGCAAGCATAACAAAAAATAATAAAAATTTATCTTTTTTATTAACCAGAACTTAATTACTATACCAGAGAAATTGTTAGGTATGGAATCATCCGACATTAAAATTACATGAATAATGTATCATTATTTATTTATTTAAATTTAGTGACTATAGGTGTAATTACCTATTTATATTTTCAAAGTATTAATAATAACTATTAAATAAGAATATAACTAGTATTACAACCATTTATAGCTACTAGAAAAAGTTAAATAGCTTTCATATCAGTTATCTACAGCATTGAGGGACGTAATAGTTCCTATAAACAAATATTTAAAATCAAAGAGTAACATTGTCTAATTAGGTAGGTATGACGATAGGTACAGTAAAACTAAACATATAATTGGTATAAAAAAAACTAAAAATGAAATTTAATTATAGGTACTAATAAAAAGTATATTTGCTACTTCTAAAGTTCTAAAGCATAATCCTAAAATGAACTTATACCTAAGTACCTATAATACGAAAATATTTAAAGTACGTGAAAAATATCACGATAAAAGTAATAAATATATATAATAAAATGTAATACCAAAAAGTCGAAACAACTCATGATGTTCCGTGAGTTAAACACATATACTTCGATTATTCCTTGGATGATTCGGATAACAGATAAAAAAATTAAAACTATCTACAAACAAATTAAAATAGTAATACTTTTTTTATAATTGTTTTAAAATTATTATATTGTTATAAGTGCTAAAGTCGGTCATATAAAAAAAGAAAAAATACATTATCTCTTATCATATGACAGGTGAAAATACCTGTCAAATTTTTATTTGATAACAAATAAGTTGAACATTTTTTTCTTATCTAACAAACACTCCATGATGTATGTTTATTGTACACATATTAATATAAATATATAAAACTCGTCAAACTAAACAAATATGAAATAGGTGCAAATAAGATAATATATAGGCGTATGTACCTATATTGATATATTTGTATTATAATTTACAAAAAACCATTTAAAATGTTATTTTTTCACTAAATAGATATATATATATATAAAATAATACAAAGTTTTCAAGACTATTAAATCATTTTGAAAAATTCTTTGAAGTCAAACATTTTTTGTACTATCCGCATATTTGAGTTTATCAGAACCGGTCTAGGAGAATTTTAGCTTATTATATTGTTATTAAACATCGTATTGTATATTTTAATTATTGGAATTGAAATGTTTTTTTAAACGATTATTGTTTATTAATAAAAAAATATCTATTTAACCTATATTATGGGTTATCTCTACAAATAACCGGGAACAAATTGATTATTAATTACATAAAATGATTGTTATTCAAATATTGTACTTAAATCATCTTAAGCGCGTGTAATTTATTATTGATTATTTAAATTACTTTACAAAGCTTTGATAAAATTTATTTTTTTTTAATTTGATAGCAGATTATATACCTTTAAACTGCCTATTACAACAGCTGTGTACGTACCTATAACTTTAGCAGGTGCACTTAATTTGCATTAACTAGTACAGTACGAAAATAATTTAACTAAAAAATGTTACCTATATGTATATAATATTCATTCGATAATTAAAATCAACACCATTATAATCTAAATTCAATAGAATTAAGTAAAGATAGTTCGTTAACGAGACAATTTTTCCTAAGTCTTCATCCTAAAATAAATTATCGTTATAATTTATATCATCCATCATAATATTCATTAAAAATATCTATTTAGACAATAGAAAGCGTCAGACCAAGAAACATAAATGATACGAGTGTACAAAGAAGTGAGGCCAATTCATGAACTCGAGACAAAAATAGATGACGTATACCTCTAGCTGAAAGTTTAATGTCATGCCGTTTTGGAAGCTGAAAACGCGACGTACTAGCAATCAGCAGCATCCGCCCTAGCTGGCTACTAGCCCAACGAAAAATCTTCAATACCTACTCGATATTTGTAGGTACATAATATATGGTTTCGTCTTTTATATAATACTAGAGTTATTGTCAAAATTTTGAAATTATTATTTAAATTTATGCTGTATATAAAATATCATATATGGAAGCTATATAATAATATTTTACGTTACTCAAGTGAACATATAGAAGTCGTAAAAAAAATTAAATTATTATTATTATCGTAAGTACCCACAAGTACTCAATATTGTAATCAGAACTATTTATACCTAAGTACTAAACACAGTATATTAAGATAAGCGTTTTCCATTAAATTACGAGCCGATCTGCGATGTAATAATATGCGTCGGCGTTACATTGGAATCATCGATTAACGAGCGTCATCTACAGATTTAGTATCTTTTAACGCACTTTTAAATTATACCGACGATTGAATGGACAATAAAATCTGGCAAACGCCCATTCGTCCATACCTGCTTACGAAATATCGTCAGAGTATAATATATCGTTGGCTTGGCCGAAATGACTTGCCACAATTACAAATCCATATATTTATATCATTATATACATATAGCCGTTAAGGCGCTAAGTACCGATAAAACGATAGACGCGTAGGGTAACCACCCACTACTTTGTATACTATTATATTGTAGTGTACATCAAAAGACGTACGAGGTTTCGAGAACGCGATGACGCGTTTATGATTTTCTTCCTGTCAGATAGCCTCGGATATAGCGTATAAATTACAGGTGCAGTTAATGCGAATTTAAAATACGGAATTAAATTCGAATCAAACGGTGTACATAAAAAAAGACCCTACGCAACGCGCAGAAAGTCGTACACAAAGACGTAAACGGAACACGACGTCCGTCGGGTACTCGGGTGCCTCTTACCCATTATTATATTATTTCACCTAGGTATGTCATTACCGTCCTATATATATATATATATATATTGATTACCACTACTCGGGTATAAAACGTTTGTTTGTATACAGCGGCGAGTCTGATCAAAAACTCATCTCACACGACGGAAATGATTATCGCGGATTTCCGGTCCGTCAATATATCCAATAAAATATATCGTCATCGTGTTATTCGCGACGTAATAACGGACTGCAACGATGACGGAAACGCGGTTTTGTATTATGTGATTTACAATAATACGATAGGTATAACGTGTGAATAGGCATCGGAAATAACGATGACGACACGATAACGCGATGGCGATCGACAGCGGACCGCGGCCGACGCGTCTCCGACTAACGGTGGAGCCGTCCCGAAAACCCGATCCGCGAGAGCCCTCGGGGCGTACGAGGTGGGCGCCGCGGATAAACGACAGGTATAAACGGTGGCCGAGATCAAGCGGTACACACGTGGAACGTGTCTGGCGGCGACGGACGGGCGGCTGCCGGACAAGGTCGAGACGTCGCGGTGTCTACGGCGGTAGCGTTTAAAAATAATAATAATAATAATATAGTGATACGCACGCCCACGCACAGATCGCACGTAACCTCTCATATATAATGCCGCCGCGGAAATATGCAAATTAACGCTTGGGCGCGTGTACATCGTTTATCACGACCGACCGTATACGATAATATGATACGCATTTTCGCGCCGTCATCGTCATCGATCAATGATAAATAAATATGTTTAATATTAATAATAATTGTAGTTCACTGGGCCAGCGACCAGACCCCTTCACACGAATATTATTCGTTTCCGATGTTATTATTTTTATTGTTGTTGTTATTATGCAGCGGCACACGTGTGCTGCCACGACGGATTGACGATGATAAGACGTTATCGGCATTGTAATAATACTGTACATATCATTATTGTATTTTGTATACTGTGTAGAGCCGCGTACGAAAATGGTCCGCAGGCGAACCGGTCGAATGAGTTCGAAAAAAAAAATAGTATAATACGATAATAATAATAACAATGAAAGATTTTTTCCATTCTATCCGACCGGCCTGTCAACGTACAAAAATGTTGCGGGATAAAAAAAAAAATTGCAAACGAGTCATTGAACGTTTAATTTTTATTTACTCTTCATCGAGAGTCGACGACTTTTCCACCACAATATAATACTATAATATTTTTATACTGCTGTAATCACCACAAAAAGGTTGCAACTGCGTGTGCATAGGTATTAGGCACTCAATACCACCACCACCACTGGTAGGGTTAATCCGTACCGAGGTCGAAAACATTTAGGCCAAGTCATAAATTTAAAATATCAATAATAATAACAAATATCAAATAGATAATTTAACAGTTTATTGTAACCCTTTTTTATTTTATTAACAGTGACACGGTGTCAAATAAAACACAATTATGTGTGTAATAGATATGTATAATAAATCCAATTTAGAAAACTTTATTTTGATCACTGATTATACTTTCAAAACAATATTATTATTCAAATAATATAATATTTTAAATTTGTATCTATATTATATTGTATACCATCATAATGCCACATAAGTAGTTACATAGTATGTACTTGAGTGTTAATATTAAATCATATAAGTATTATATTAATGATAACAATACCAATAAGCATACACATTATATAAGTTATTGTCTCATTTGGTTTCAATGAATACTATTTAGTAAGGAAAAGCAATTTCCATGATATTATGTGAAATAAACTAAACTAAGTACCTCACTTAATAATAGAGTTATGTGATTTAGTAAAAACATGGATTGAATGAGATGACCACTGCTCTAGGGTATAACTAAATTAACCTTAATTATAAATTACCATAATACCATCCTAAACAACCCATTGTATTTATTACAATGCATAACCTTATAGTGTATTCATGGTCAACAGTGAAAAATGTTCTACCATATAAAATAGAAAAAAAATTCACTTACCGGCTATTCGGAGCACAGCACGGTCAGCCGGATCCAACTGAAGTATGCTGAGCGGTTTGTCCTTTGCCCAGTCCTTAAGACTCTGGTCCGAATCAAAATCCATGACTGTCGGCTTTCAAACAACTCATCGGCCGCAAGCGGTAACCGACCCGTCTACGGCCAACACACTGTACACTCAGGTCGGCATCAGCTGTAGCTGCAGGAACCGTACACAGACACTCGCAGCAAAAATCCTAGCCAATTTCAAAATATGATTTAAATTATAAATCAAAAAAAAAAAAAAAAAAAAATTGAAAAAATCTTTGAGATTTAGGAGGCAACAGTCGGATATCACGAGGTCCTACAATCCGTCGTCGTCGTTCATACCTGTCGGCAGCGAGACGGTCACGACGCAGCGAAGACACGATGATACTGATGCGAATTTTGCGTTTCAACGATCACGGACGCGGAACGTTGGACGGTCGAGGCGCTGACTGGGAGGTAGTAACCGGCGGCCTAGGTGACCGCGGTAGCAGGAGGCACGGATGCCTATCGTTATCGACGCGATGACGACAAAAAAAACAATCCCGGCCAACGGGAGACGGAATCAGTGCGCTGGCGGTGACGATCAACGTGCTGAAAACGACGAGACGAGGTTCATGACCCGGCAAATGTGACGAGAAGAAAAAATATTATTTAGCATGTAAGGCACAAGCGCAGAGATGATAATGCTGTGCAAAACGGTGTAACTACATGACTACACGAGTATTGGAAGTACACTACAGCAGACCAGGGGAACACTACGCGTGCAATAGGGGAATATCACAAAAGTAAACAGAAAAAACGTAGCGCACAGGAGGCATACCGCGTACGCGAATAATAACAATATTCGGTACTCGAACGATTGAAACGATATTGAATCACTCGTGCCCGCCGAGCAGTGTGACCATTGGTGCAAACGCGATAACGTCACCGCGCGCATGATAACGTCGTTCGGCAATCGGCGACGCGAACGCCATCTGCTGGTTTGGCCGGCAGACCGACTACGGTTACGACTTTTTCGATTTTCTTTAAAAAACAAAAACCACGATCGACGACAAAATTCTTCACTCGTTATACGTTTGACACACACCGTCCGAACGGTGTTAAATTTAAAATACGCAATTTTACCCTTTACCGTCTCTTAGGCGTTAAAAAACTCGTGTGCGGTTCCGCGCCCAGCCGACAGGTGGCACCGTCGTTCGCGGGTCGATGACTCCCCGCGGTCGGGTCTCCGACGTCGTTTTTCTTCTGGTCGGGCGGACAACCTGCTTATCACAGATACTGCGAAAAAAAATCATTAATGAATAATATTGTATTTTTGTTGTCGTGATAATAAAGGGTTTCGCAATACATGAATAATAATAACAAACGCACGGGAAATTTTTCTTACGTGCTGACGCGGTGCTAGATGGAAACGGAAAAACGGTTTTGCGACACCGCTGTCGCCGTCTGATGCTCTTCAATCGTTTTTCCACCGTTCTATTTACATAACGTCATCGCACAACCAAGCACAGCTCAAAGTTTTCTTACTGTTGTTATTATTATTATTATTACCAAAGTCAAAGTTACAATTTTCAAATTATTTTTATGTGTAACATTTTTATTACAAACTCATTAATTTTAAAAACATTTGTTAATTTTTCGAAAACGATTCGTCAAACGCCGTTTGCGCCGTTCAACTTGTATCAGGTAAGTTGTTGGCCCCATGCCCATATTTGCTCGTCCTACAAGCTACAATACTCACTCAAGCTATTGTGTTTTACTACTGCAATGATCCCAGTCCAATACTAGATTTATGCCCTGTGTTCAAACCATTATACATTTCTTTCAATTGAAATATGTATATTTTATTGTACTAAATTTCAAAATTGTTGTGATTTATTTGTAGTCAAAGAATTGCGAACAAATGGTGGCGGTACTTCCTGCCTGAAAATAACATCCTGTTGAAGCATATAATTAAGAAGTCATGGAGTTTCAAGTGAGTTGATTATAGACTATTAGACATTAGTGAACTAGATTTTATTATTAAAAGCAAAAAACAATTTATAAATGTCACCATTATATTAGTACCTATCTATTTTTTCTCAATAATATACAAATATTGACCTTATTAAATACATGCCTATGTTATATTCTAATTACCCGATAGAATATAATACATTTTTAATATTATTAAGTTCCTACACATCAGATAATCAATAATTACCATTGTTTAAATTCTAATATTTATTTTCATAGTATGAAAATGAAGGCTTAGACATCAGAGAAATTGTATTTTTATTTACACATCATTAACATATTATTTAATATCAAGTTTAACTACAATTATCATCTAAACCAGTTTGTGTAATGTTTATAAATTCATAAATTATTTTATGCGGTAGGTAGGTGGGTACTGTTATATTAGATAATACAATAATGATTTTATTATGATAAATTTATGTACCTATACTTACATTATTTAGCAACTACTAAAAAATAGCTCTAAATCAAACATCCCATATGTAATATACTCGTATTGAAAATTAAATTTTTTTGATTAACTTTATGACATCATATTTTGAACATCTGTGTTCTAGAACATCTGCTAAATGTTCATTATTCTTTTGTGTCTCAATATGTGTATTATTTTACCAACATTATTATCCCATATCATTATCAATAATTCTTAATTTATTTTCATATATATTTAAAATAGAAAAACAATGATATATCTTACCTAACTCATATTTTTAACAAACTAGGTATCTATGGATAATATTTTGTGAATGAAATTTGATTCATAATTCATCAAACAATATGCTAAGCTATGTTAAGCTTAATAATTGTTTTTTTAAATAAAGTATTTTAAAGCATAACATAATACATTAATACATTATAATATTTACCAGATTACTACATTGTATATTATTCCGTTACGTATAATACTAATACTTGTATGGTTTTTTTAATACACTTTATTATATTTTTAGTATTGATTTTTACTGAACACTAGCAAATTATCTACTAAGTATAAGTTTACTATTTTGATATGATATAGTAAAATATAAAAAAAATTACACATTTAACTGTTTCAAGAATAACCACAAAAATAGTATGGGCAATTGCATACAATAGATAAAATAAATAACAGTATTTTATTTTAATTATCTTCATTATACATTTAATTACACATTTTATAAGACAATTATGTTATTAAAAATATTAAGTGGTAGCATCTATTTTACCTAATAGTATATCCGTAACTATTTCTTGACAATAAATAAATTACGGTATTAACTTATTAAATATAAATACCATCTATTAAGTAACTATATTACAAGTTACCAATTTGTTTAACTTTGAACTGTCAGCTTTATATGATTTATGACAATATTTTTACCATCATTATTTGTATAGGTACATAATTACACAGATAATATAAATTATTTTGGTTGGAATTATGTAATATTTACCTTCATGTTTCACACAGTTTTAATTATACTAAAGTTGTAAAATGTTGTATGTTCAATCAAACTGGTTTTTCATTGTCTAAATAAGTAGTCTTAAATAAAAAATTGCTCTTAGGCATTTAATTTTGAATTAATTTGAATATATTATAATACTTATACATTTTTAAAAGTTAAATTAGGTATTAAAATTGTGTTGTTTGATTTGTATAATATTTTTAAATGCATCTCATCGACATTTACAAATTTCAATAGTTAAATTACCTACATTCAAACATTTTAATTTTCACTATCATTGCATTCTTAAAAGTATATTATTTTAAAACATATTATCATGTCTTGGTACTCATCTTGGAGTCTTAACAATTTTAAAAATTGCTTAGATCAAAAATTAATTTCAACAAAGAATATTCTTATCATATTATTATTAAATTATACATTATTTAATTAGAATAACAAACATCATTAATATATTTGATGATAACCAAATCCAAAGATAACAAGTAGAAAAGTATAAACTGTTGAAACCTATGTTTACGCTTATAATTTCTTGGCCATTTCTTAGCTAACTGTTCATATAATAAAATAAATCTTATGGTAATAATTAGGATTTTGAATTTATTGTATTTAGCAAGCTTGACAAAGCATTTGAAATGTGAAAAAATTAAATTTAAAATACAATTCAAAATCAAAAATGACCTATTATTAATAAAGAAAAATATGCTAAGTATAAGTTTCAAAAATTAAATTTTTAACATGTAATACATTTTTACAATGAGCTAAAATAAATGCTTAAAATGAAGAAAATTATTTTTAGTTATTTATTTTTTATTTTTCCTAAAAAAAATCATGAAAATTGTACCTTGCACATGATTTTACATCACCAATTTATTATCTTTATTAAAATTACTTTGACGAAAAATAGGATATTTATTTTTGCAGTGATTTAATTTTTGGTACTCAAAATAAGTACCTTTTGAGAATTGAATATAGAAAATTACAAATAATTTTAAAACATCTTATTACGTCTATGAATATTTTAATATCTAGTTATATGGTGCAATATAGTATACTCACGATTCATGCTAAATTTAGTAAATATACGCCAAAAACAAACTAAAAAATTGAGTATACATCGTATATCACCTCCTCCTCACCAAATACACCACTGAGTATACAAAATAAATAATAATTTGTTTGGCACGTGTGGTTTCATTTTAGTAGGCGTTATCTAGCTGATTAATAAATTGAACAAAAATTAGATATTTTAAAAACATATTGTTAGTGGTAAACTGGTAAAGCCCATAGGTCACCCAAGTTTTGAGTGTTATGATTCTGACAATATTTCAGAAAACACATTTAAGTTTATATTCGAATTTCGTCGCGTTTCATCCTGTCGTATTTTTTATAAAACAAAATTTTTGATAGAATTTTATTTTTTTAATTTTGCATATAATTTTTATTTAATTCGTTTAATTTATTTACATACTTATATGTTTCAAATTTAAATAATAATTCTTCAATCCTCCACTTAATAGATTGTTATCGAAAGTAACTGATAAATTTAAGGAATGTCCGTATACTCGACCTTAAAATGATAAATAAGCAGTATTCATTTATATTTAAATATTTAATAAAATAATACTCATTAAAACATAATAAAATTCTTATATTTTCCACAACTCGTAAAACGTAAAGCTGAAACCATTTTAAAAGTTAATCGAAGTCATTCAACTTCATGAATTGAAATGCGACAGCAGTATATTAATGTATAATACGCATAATAAAAAATGTCAGTTTGATTTTTATGAATTATGTAAATTTTAAAGAAAAAAATATTGGGAGTGGTTATCTTAATTAAATTAACATTGGTGATAAGATAAATTAAAAAACAGAGCTTATAATTTGTGTTACCAATTGTTTTGTTATATTACTAGGTTATAATATTTTATCGGACCAATATTTTAATGTGTTTATAACGTCGTCTCGTGCCGATTAATAGCCTAATGGTCGGCTTTATATTGCTTAAATACCAGATAGCACCACGAAAACCTTGAATTGCTCACAATACTGTGTTTATTCAGACTGGAAGGAGTCCAAGTCCGCGCATATGGGATCTTCTTGTATTAATTTTAATCCAGCTCCAGTCACTAGTCAGTATTTACCGGTTATTAGTGAACTGCTGCATTGGCTTCCCGCGCCCGATCGTATTTGTGCCGCTGTTACGTATTTTGTTCGTGATTAGTGATTACTGATTAAACTTTAATTTAAAGTATAATATTATGTGTGAATAATAAACGTATATTAATTTAATATATATATATTATTTCATTATATATTTAAATTTCGATCGTAAATTTTTAAGAACCGATTTATATCTCCTTTTTATAACCTAGTCGAGTTTGTGTGCAAGTAAAATATATATTTATTTTTTAGTGATTACTGACTATGTGTGTAACTATATAATAGGGTAAATAATTTAATAAAGATTATTTTTATTTCATTTCTTGATATTTTATGACTAATTTTGTAGTTATTCAAAAGTTGTACACACAATTTAATTATACATAATTGTTTTCCCATTAAAAAAAAAATAATATTTAATTGAATGGATTAGGTTAATAATATAGTTCCAATACCTATAAAAAAATATATATCTAAATTAAATTTAATGTTGGTATATACTAATAAAATGTATTATTCTAATGTACAATGAACCATAGTTATTTCGCCTTTTATTACGTCTTAAATTGTATTTAACAATAAATTTTAATTTAACTATACGATAATAATGTGCCACAAAACGGTTTATTATATCGCCAAATTTGTACATCTCAGACCAATAAACAACCAGTAGCGTATACGAAAGGTACATATTCATTTATTTGAAATTTATCATCTGTGTATACGATTGTGAAAGTTATTTGTGATGATGAAATTGTTCGTTTCTTTTTTATTATGGACTGCAGTGTATTAAGTATTAACTATATTAAAATTTCAACAAGACTTAAATTTTGTAAGAAAATCAAAATATAAAGTAATCTTCTAACCATTAGAATTTAATGTATAGTTGTAATATAAATGTCTTGAATGATTCGTTCGATTACATTTTTTTTTTGTTATGATTTAAATATGCATGTTGGTTACAAAAACCATAAATTTCCACGTAGGTAACTATTTTACGTAAATCAGTTTTATAAATTTCGACTCACAGAATTGGCTGTGTGAATTACAACCCGGATACCTATATATATATTATATATATAACATTATAACATATAATTAAACGATGGTTTAGTTTATTTAATTTTTATCTGATTTAATCTCGTTACATTTTAACGGTCTAGTTAAAAATGTCAAGATAAATGACTTCCAAAAACTAACCATACCAAATACTCGAATACTATAACTTACCAATATAAAAATATCTTATTCAATACGTATGTGTTATGTTCATTAAAAGTAATCTCTTTTTCACTGTTGGTCATACATATACATATTATTAGTAATTTAATTACTGTTAATCGTTAATTTCACAGAGGTCTTCAAGTATAAAATACATTTCATATCCATGAATTAGTATACTTTTTAATTGTGTGTGCAACTTTTTCGGGTTAAAAAAATTGTATCTATAAGTATGATATAATTCACGAAACGCTATCGACGAATTCCAGTCTGTAGAGAATACTAAATATGCCTTCATAAAAACTATATTCAAATTCTTATATTACCCCGTAGGCCTGATCGTTTTGTTTTCAACGAACACTGAATTATCATTCGATTTAAACTACATTTAAGGTTTGCATTAATGATTTCAAGTTTAAATTACTTTTCTTTAATGTGGATGTATTTGTTAACGGCGATTAGCATACCATTCTTGAAATAAAATAGATTTTTAATGTCTATGATTCTATATATCGCCAAGACAAATATGTCGTGACCATATTTAATAATATAGTACACCTTAATACGCCTATCCCATTACACGGTACGTTAATTTAATAGTGATGACGACTGACATTCGAGAAATTGAAATATTAAACAAAATATGAATATCTCTTATTGTATATTGTTCGGTCAAAAAAGCAACAAAATATTATATTTGGATAACTTTATTAGGACAACTAACGAATAATATTTTTAATAATGCTGTCCGATAACCAGCCGATCCCACGTTTTACCTTGTTGAGCATTGTGCGTTTACAATTTGTCAAGGGCACGGTAGGAATTCGTATTTTCACAATCTCCGACGCAACTATGTATCTATATGATACGCGTCTACAATTATTTTCTTCTTTGATTACTGTTTATGGTTTTAATTAGATTTTTATTCTCGAAAATAACTAAAAACTTTCATACACCATTTAAGGATGGTAAAGTTGTTTTGAAGAAGTAAAAAATCACTTTTTTTGGCATTGGTCCCTTTGCGGTTGACAGGTTAAACTAAATTTAGCCCGATTTATCTTATACTACGCTGCTGCACATGCGATGACACTTAAAAAAGATGTATTTACATAAATTGCGCTATATCGAAGAAGGGGATAAGGAAACTAACGGTTTTATTACTCTCCTCTAAATAAACCCTCGCGCGGAGTGTCATCCGCCGTGATGCATAACCTCCCCGCGCCCACCCGTAACTTCAATAATAGCATACGTTATAAATTATAATAATTTATAGCGCATGGGTATAATATGTAATATTATGTACTTATATGAACTTTGTGATGATAAAAGTTGTCGTTACTGACCACTATATAATTACAGCAATGGGGTTGTAAAAAGTTACAAAAATCAACTTTACTTAGCGTACGATATGGTATTCTCTACCGATTTGGAAATGTCTTCGAATGCGTTTCAGTGAAATATACCTATAATTTATAGGTACACACATAACATGTTATTCGCTCGTATATAAGTCTTGTGAAAGTAAAACATACATCGTTGGCACGCACGTACCTATATTATAAGCGCTGGGAGGTTTTTCATAACATACACATTATTACAAAATTATTTTTATTTGCGTATTTTTTGTTAACGAAGGTGTTAACGGGGACACACCTGCGGCCGAAACAGCAGAAGCAGCAGCAGCAACAACATAATAATAAGTTGCCGTTTCGTACCGCGTTGTTGCACGCGTCGCGTCGGTTACGCGCGCGTTGCCGAAAAAACCTGGCCGTACCCAAAAAAATATTATAATAATATATATATAATGAAAACCGACGCCCATTCGCGCACGCACGAGAATCGTAAAAAATAATGATAATAATATATCAGCATAATAATATTATTATAAATACGATATAATTGCGTTGAACGCCAATCCAAAGGCCGACCAACCAAAAAAAAAAAAAAAAACATCAACAACAACAAAAACCTGACCACGACGACGAAAAAATAATATGTACGGCGGTAAAAGACGACGGTTGCTCCTCTGCCGCCGCCGCAGTCGTACGCCGCCTTACGTACTAAACGCCGCGAACATCGCGGCGCCGGTGGTGCAGCAGCACTCGTGCAGTTTATCGCATTGCCGCCGAAGCGGCCACGATGTTAGCCGGCGCGCTTGACCGCGTGTTGCCGGGCCGCCGGTCGTACCTGCACCGGGTGAACGTGGAAAGACGTCCCCGACCGCCGTCCCAGTCCCGGCCGCACAGTTACCACGGCGGCGTGACGGCCGTCGAGTCGCAACGTCGCGACGGTTTGAGGACGAGCGGACGAAAGTTGGCCGCGAAATTTTGGTCAGCGGCGGTGGTGGCGGGTAGATCCGCGGTTCCGGAGCCGGCGGCCGTACGAAAGCGGACGCCGGCCACCGCCGCGGCCACGACCACCTGCAGCAACGGTGGATTCTCAAACGTTTCGCACACGTGGCGTTTCAAGCGGCTAAGGTACGATGACGGACGACTATATACACGCGCCCCATCCGTATATTTTTTTTAATATTATATTATTATTTAAGTTGCGTATTTGTCGTTTCGTTTTCGTAGGTATTACTTATATTTTGTGTCCTACGCGCGTCCGATCCCCACAACTTTATATGAGTACACGCAATAATTATATAGGTGCTTAAAAAGATAATAATTTTTACGGTATTTGCGTTATATTATACCATTATATTGTTTTATGTCGTATTATAATATATTATATATTATTATGTTATTATTACTATATCGTCTTGCGATCGGTCGACCTCGAGAGACAAAAAAGGTGTGTGCCCGTAGATCGTCGTAGTCGTCGTCGGCGACACCCGCCGAGTGGGCGACTTTTTTTTCCTCCGCGGTTACCGCGTGTTCGCCGAGACCTTCCCGCTATGACATATTATTATAATATGTATTATGGTTCGGCAGATGTTGGCCGTAGCTGCGAGACGTTCACGGCTCACACACGCTTGTGTACTTGTATGTATATGTGTTATAATATGGTAAGAACCAGATCTCGAAAGTCGTGTGTGCGTGGAAAAACGAGAGAGAAAACCGGCACCGAGTCCTGTTCGTGCGTGCGACGGCTGTTCGCCAACGAGTACGTCGTATTATACGCATTGCCATCGTTCGCGAAATACCACTTTTGGGATAGGAATCGTTACGTCCGGTCCACTATTATTGCGTATACGTCGTCGCGGGCGTATATCATGTCTCCACGCACATTTCGATGAACGCTCGTATTATATATGTGTAATATATATATTATGCAGTGTGATTCACCGAACGTGATAACCACTTTTTCTCTTCAATAATTCATTATTCAAAATCTGATTTTTAGAATTTTCAAATGCTTGACATTTTTTATACTGTACTTATAGGACGAGCGCGTCTCCTATAAGGATACAAAACTTGTATTTTTCAAATGAAAATCGTCCTTTTCTACTGTAAATTATTTAGTTGAAAAATGCATAGAAATTTTTACGTACCTATGTAAAATTCAAAATTCGACCGATGAGTAGTTTTTTAGTTGTTTAAATTTATGCGTATATACTAAGGATATCCGGTCCATAATAATGGGCTTTAAAGTTATGGACTGGCCTATATATGACGAATTTAAAATTTTAGCAATTATTGATCTTTTAAAATTTATAATTTCTAAAAGTGGTCCAATTATAATAAACAGAAGATCCAACATTGCATGTATTGTACATTTTTGTAAAACCATTGTTAACATTTTTATAGCTGAAAAACTATTCGTTCGAATTTCTATTTAGATAAATCAACATTTTCAAAAAAAAAAGTTATCCATTATTAATTCATACTAAAAAATAAAAAACTTTCTCATTTAAAAAAAAAAATTTTCAGATAATTCTTTAATCATAGTACATAAAATCTTAAGAATTTGAAAATTTGGTCTTATTTAAGTTAATATTAGTAATATTATAAATTAATATTTAAAAATTCCAAAAAAAAGAATTTGAACGAATTCGTTATTAAATGAAAAAAATGGGGTTGTGTGCCTGGTAGATTATTCTGTATACTTCGGAAGATGATTTGTGATAGACTCGTGTGTATAGATATTTGTTCTTTGTATTATAAACTCATAGTAAGCAACCATGAACTACTGTAACTAAAGTTGGTTATGTCAATAATGTATAACGATTAGTCGAATATCAGACGAATTGTATTATCTGTCGTGTTTCCGCAATTGAATAAGGAATTTAATTAATATCGATCCTCCCTGCTTAGGGTACACCCTATTCTGCATTGAAGAAAGAATTTTTCAATTAGGTAAAGCTGTAGATGTATAAAATGCCAATTTGTTGCTTTCTTCACTTTCTATACATATATATATTTATTATGCAAACAAGCAGCCTAATGCCCACACTATGTAGTATTTTTACTAGTTTAGGTAGGTATATCTCGCTTTATCGACACCTGCACGACAGCACGTTTTTTTACGTTCTCTTGGCTACACTACAATTTGAATGATTAACGCATTTGGAATGTAAAAAAAGTTCGTTTTTCCCGTTAGTCAAGCTATTTGTTATAATAAAAAAAAATTACCTATCTCACACATCCTACGATATTTTTAAAATTTCTTTTATTATTATTATTATTAAATACACAAATTTTATATTTTTACCATTATCTCAATCATACCGTGTATAATCTATTTATTATTGTTCGCTTTGTTCGATAAATTCATGTTAAAAGAAAAAAAATGCTACTAGATTACATGTTTCTATTATCTTACACGATTTGAAAATGTTTATGCATTACATCATTACACGTTCCGATTTCAGGGACGGTAGTTATCGTTTTTGGTCTATACACGATTTGTATACTGAAACACGAATTGTGAGACGCCTCTACTTTTACTTATTGGTATATTATAAAAATAAAACGAACAAAAAAGTATTATGTAGGTACTACATGTTAAACTATCCATGCTTGACCATTTGCCAATAAGTATCAACAATGTACAAAATTATTAAATTTTCGTCTATGAATGTCAAAGCGCATAGTATTGATTCTGATGTCGTAGACACCTATATTTTATTTTTCTATTGCGAGTTTATTCCTTCGACCAATATTGAATAATAATTATGATATTATAAGCTGTAGATAATAACCGTACGATGATAATTGAAAACAAAACATAGTAATAAGAAAATTAATTTGTTTGTAATACTTTAAACGTATACCGATGATGATAGTATCATGACCATATATCACGTATAATATATGCGTTATAAACTATTTTTCGAATCTTGCGAGTAGGATGATTACTTTTCCGTGTTGGTACACGCATACCATACATATCATGTATAAATACATATGTATACGTATTAAATTCCCCTCACATGTACATCGCCTATATATATATTACTGTGGACGGGAATAAATTAGGCATATGTGTTTTCATCGCGCGCGCGTGGGATAAATCCGTACAACATAATATAATAATATGTAATAATAAGCGTATAATGCCTATGTAATTACGTTGACCTTTGAACTTTGTGTGTCGATGAATTGACGACAATATTAAATTCCTTATTATGTATATAGTGTATATGTATTCATGTATTATACTGATTATTATAGTTGGTAGGTATTTACGTTATCACCCACACTAAACTAACCCCACGACACGATGCGCCAGCGTATATTCAAATTAATAATAATTAATAAGTGTATAATAACTTTATATGTATGTTACCTGATAACCTAAGTAGTACCTACTTGAATTTTTTTTTTTTTTTGTTCATGAATTTGTATTTTTTTCAAAAGTAAAAGTTTCTACTACAATTATGAGAGCCAAAAGCTATCTATATTAAAAATATGATAAATATTAGTTTATGTATATTATGTTATTTGACTATATACCCTATCATATTGATTCTTAATATAATATCAGAGTATATAGCATTATAAAATTAGTATGTATAACTACATATATATGTGACATGTGTTAATCCATATCCTTCAATAATATGTCTATTATATTTACACTTACCTATGGATTTCTTTTCTGTATTTTATTTATATTACAAAGTATGCCACCCATTTTAATAATAATATGTCTAAATCCTATTTTTCCAGTCATGGTAGCAGAACGCCGGTGGAGGAACCGTCGGCCAAATCAACAGAAATGGCTGAAAGCGGCAGCGGGGCCGCAATGGCTCCAGCTGCCAAAACGGGATCAATCAAAGTGCATTTGCCTAACAACGGATTCAATATCGTAAAATTTATAGATAACATCAATGTCAAGGTAAAATAAATAAAACAATTTATTACAATAATCAATCGTAATTGCGTGTTTTGATATTATATAAATATAATATACAAGGCGATCATTTGAACTGTGTAATAAACACTCATTATTAAGTATCATATTATTTTCTTTTTAAAACGAAAAAATGTTTTTGACATAGTAATAACACTGTTTATCCATTATTTTTTAACGAAAACTTGTATATACTTTTATATATTTTTAAGCAAACAATATTTAGTTTCTAAAAATTATGTTATATAAATCAAATAAAAAAACTGTAAGCAATTGTAATTTTGTGCTTTAGAACCAACAATTAAAACTAGTATAATATACTGGTTGTTATTATTAACAAAAAATAGATTGCTTTATGTAGAAGTATGTACCTTTAATTATATATATAAACCTTTTTTGAAGAAGAAAAATAACTTATATTAATCGAGATAACAAATACGTTCACAGTTATAAAATAATTACTCTAGTTTAATATTCATAACATATTTACACATTATATTGCATATACGCATAGGTATACGAATTGTTGACCGCGATATTTTTTGCTGTTTTTATAATATATTACATTATTACTATCTATCTATTTTCTATATTATTATGCTTTGAACAGAAAACATTGATTAAATGACGTTTGATTTTGTTTTCATATTTCGTTTTCAAGGGTATCATATCTCTAGTCACCGGACGTTTGGCCAATGGGTGTCTTCAGTATCAAGGCGTTTACGGATTGCAGCTGTACCATCCGTTATCTGGCGAGGTTCACTGGTTACATCAGGATTGCACAATGTCTGAGGTTACTATAAAATTATGATAATAAATAATAATAATGAGTTGAATAATTTTATCTATGTACAGAGTGGGCCATCGTATTTTCCCATTTTTTTTAGTCAACTTTATGAGAAAGTGAGAAACATAGTATGATGGTTATTCATTTTGTATATATGCGCAGTGGCGTCACAAGATTATGACGAACTAAGCCTACGTCAGAGACGCAAAATTGTGGTTCAAAAGTGGTATTTTTATTCTTCCTTCAAAACGAAATTTATTATCAATAAATCCGTCAGTCTTAAAGCAAGAAAAGCAAATTTTTTAAGCTTGAAATTTACACTGTTATAATTCCTAATAAATGAAAATTGTATATTCTTAAAAAAAAATATTAATACTAAAGGTTAAAAAAAAGTATCAAAACATCATTTTTTAATTGTTAAAAATAAGGCTCTCTTTTACATTGGCTAGGAGCGCTAGTAAGTCTTCCTACACTATTATATACTATGCGATGTCTATTCATTAGGTATATTTATCTACATTATTCGAATAACATCAATATAGGCTCGCAATTCCCAAACTGTACATATTATAATATATATATCATAGTAAAATGACTAATTAATATAATATACGATCATAAATAATAATTTTATGTTCATTATTTTGTCCACGATAGATTTACCTTAAATACGACGAACAGTATCCAATGTCCGAATGGAGGTTTGAGCTGCGCGTACGGTACTCGCCCGACGACATGGAAGACCTATACGACCGAGATCGGTTTACTTATTTCTTCTATTACGATCAAGTAAGTACATTTTTCTGTATACGCACGTCCAGTATATAATACATATTGTAATCCTCCTTCCGAGAAGTCAATGATCTACCCAGACCTAGCACTTGTTTTCTTCGCGTTTATGTATGCACTTATCGATAAGCTTTAATATTATACATATATTACATATGATTTACATCAGCTAAAATAAAATAGCTTTAATATTATAAAAACTTGATTTTAATGAAAATTTGGCGGACATCACACATAAAGGAAACCAGTATACGTATAATAATATGATTCCTATCTCAGATTATTAAACTCAACAACGATTGATTTGTATAGCTCTAGTAGCTCTACCTCAGTGGGGTAGTACATTAGTATCACATAACATTTATTTATGGGACATAACAGCCCTCCTACCACTGCAAACTTTATCTGTAAGTTTATTGTATTGTACATTATATTTTATTACCTACATTGTAATATGTTGCGTGTGCACAAAAAATAACTGTTTCAAGTGTACGTAATTTTGCCGTATTACATCATTTTTATTTTTTGTTTTTTATTAATAATTGGTAATAATAATAATGATCTTCCGCCCAGTTGAATTGTGTAGGTGTTACTGAACCGTGGAGCTATATAAGTAAATACTCGCCACTGCGTTAAAAAGACGTTGTATCCGCATGTATGCTCCGTATTACTATCGTACAATATATCAAATTTTCGTTAAGCAGAATCTATGTTATGCTGTTATAGCCTTAATATTAGTCAATTGATCTATTATCTAACTTAAAGGTAAAAATATTATCTAGGTTATAATATATAGGCGTTTATTAATATGTTCATTTTAAAGTCTAAAATATCAATAAAAAAATTAGTGATACCCTAATATTCTTAATATTCTTTTTTTAAGTTATGCGAATAATAAGTAAATTTACTCTACTAGTTATTTAAGCAAACAACATAAAATAGATTTTTCTGAATTAAAATTTCCAACGATTGTACGTTATAAGATGACAACAGCACACGCTGTACAGCGTCCTCTTTAGTAAAACTGTTTATACTTAATCATGTTTTATAAGTATTATAATATAATATAATTTATAACCTATCATGGGTATGTATATGTTTTTATTATTTGTGAAAATTTGTGTTTGAAATGGTAACGGTTTGCAAATTGATAAATATAACTATATTATCTATAAATAATATTCATATAAATTCTTATCTTTAAAAATAAAAGAAAATAAAAGTACTTGATATAAATTTGAAGTGTGACGTTCTTTACAATAATGTATAACTACGTATATGAAGATATGTAATTATAGGTGTTCAAGAATTTCAAGAATTTAATGAAAACATATATAACAAATAGTAAAATCAATATTGCTAATAAATTACGATACGATTATACCCTGTGACACGATTGAGTAATATAGCGCTACAAATTTCAGTTAAAATTAAATTTTCCAAAACAACTGTATATTGTATGTATGTATAATCATTTTCGACAAGTAGAGCGGCTGAATTCGATTTTTTTGTTTTTTCAGGGACTTCTATAAACTAGCCATTGATTTACTCTCGATCATCATAATTATTACACGCATCTAATCATTATAATAATCGTTGTGAATCACGTATTTCAGGTACGGTTCGATTATTTGAAAAAAAACGACCCGGCTACCCGAGTGGACACTGAGATAGCTGTACAACTCTGCTGTTTACAAATAAAATGCTTTTTCCGGGAAGTTCCTCATATGTCGTTGGAAAAGAAATCCAATTTGGAGTACCTGGAACGCGAAGTGAGATAGCAATTTTTTGTTTATCTAAATTTCTTGTATAAGCCATACAAATACGATTAACCGACTTTTGACCTTTTAAAAATTTCATTATTTTTCTATCCACTCAGATCGGACTTAACAAATTCCTACCCTACTATATACTAGAATCAACGAAACCAAAGAATTTACGAAAAATGATTCAACAACAGTATAAAAAATATTTGCAAACGCCGGAAAAAGAATGCGTGCTACAATTTCTCAATCTCGTTTGGTCGTTTTACAAGTACGACGAAGAGCAGTTCAAGTGTTCAATTGGAGTAAGTTGAAATAAAAAAAAAGTTCAGTGTTTTTTTTCTCTTATTATTATCGCATTGTGATATCATCATGTAGACTGTATAAGCATTAAAAGATAGTCATATAAACACGATTTTTATGTTCATAATTATTTTAGTCTGGTTGGACGATACCGGTGGATCTAGTGATCGGACCTCGACACGGAATTTCTTACATCAACAATCAAGGATCGGCGGTAAGAGCATATTTTTATTTAAATATTTATTGCAGATATATATTATATATATTGTACATGTCGTGTTTGCAATGATTTAATGGTTCTTGTCGATTCCTATTTCTAGCCCACCAAAATGGCGGATTTCGCTCACATCGAAAACATACAGACATTGGTGTCCGAATGTGAAACACACCGTAAAACCTTAGTGCAGCTTCAAGTGACCGACTCAGCTGATCCTCTAGTACTCAGCTGTACGACGCTCGAGCACATGTACAGCCTAGCCAATCTGATCGACGGTTACTGTCAACTAGCTAGGAAAACGAACGTTTCGTTATGGAATAAAAAAGGTGAGCAACTAATGTAAAGATAACAATGTAGTATTTACAATACAACAATCACCAACTTTATCAAAGTAATATTATTTTTGTATATACCTATACTTGTACTTTTTAATTTCCAAGCTGCCGTGTGGAACCGTTTTCCTTGCCCGTGTGATTCTAAAGGTTTGTGTTAAATGAGCGAAAATAAAACTACAAACATCAATATTAATTAATTATTATTTATATACTCATATATCTATATTAATATAATATTATACAATATATTATGATGTAGACTTCTATCGATATATATATACCTATATGTGACTGTTATTGTTTTTAGACTCGGGAAAAATCAAAGCCAAAGTGCCCGCAAGGTTTTCCGACGATTATCCTGACGATGGTCCAATTGAAGAAGAAGGCGATTACTCAACACTTGCTAGTACGAATTTTGATTATATAAAGCTTTTAATTTTGTTTATAAAATTGACGTGTGTACAGATTTTTATCCACTATTATTTTCCACGCTCTATTAAAAATATTTTAAAAAAAAGTATTTTTCACTGAATAACTTAATTATTTCTATATATATTATATTATATAATTATACATACTTGTACATAATTATATCATTACGATTAAAGTTAGGTATGTTAATAATCGGTTATGCGATAACAATAGTGACAAAAGTTTGCTGTTAATATTATACTAACGTGATATTTTTAAATAATTTAGTGTTAATGTATTTTCATTAACATTTTTCATTTTCTCTTTTCATGTGTATTATATTATTTTTGAATTTAAAAAACTTTCAAAGTACAAATTGCATCCAAATTTTTCCATTAGAATGTTACTTATTTTTTTGCTATTTGACAAAAACAAATTTATATATTAAATGACGACACGACGCTATAACCTAGAATTCTACTGACAAAACACATTCCACGGATTTGCTTGTACTTCTTTTTAAATATGTTTTATTTTGCTGTAATTTTTAATTGTTACATTTTAGATTGTAATTACGAACTGCATCGCGATCAAGTTGAATTGGGTGAAATCATTGGAGAAGGTCAATTTGGTGATGTGCATAAAGGAGCATGCCACATGCGTTCAATTAAAAATAAACCAGGAAACGCTGTGGCAGTAGCCATAAAAACATGTAAACCTGATGCGGACATGGCAACTACTGACAAATTTTTGGAAGAAGCATGTAAGTGTTTACAGTCAAATTGCAGTGAATAGTGATTATTATTATTAGTCAACATCTCCAAATTTTAATTTCACAAACTGTTTTGACAACATCAAACTAGTGTAAATTTTTAGCTACCTACTGATTTTTTCGGAGCTGAGTTACAGTCGTCGATGACAGCGACTGTCTCGTGGCCAAGTATAATTTACACCAATGTATAATTATACTTATAACTTTTAGATCAAAATTTAAGTACATTATATTTATCCATACGGAAATATTTGACCTCAAAAGCTAAAAAATCGATTATATATTAACACAGTATATAATTATATAGTTGAGGATATTTGTACACTTTTCCTTCTTAATAATACCTACTATAAATATATGCGTTTCAGACATTATGCAACAGTTTGATCACCCACACATCATACGACTGATTGGAGTTTGTTGTTCACCGCCTGTGTGGATTGTAATGGAATTGGCCAAGCTAGGTGAATTACGGGCGTACTTACAGAACAATCAGGCTCATTTAGACTTGGCTACTCTTATCCTGTATTCGTATCAACTTTCCACAGCTTTATCGTATCTCGAATCTAAGAAGTTTGTTCACAGGTAAAAAATTGAATTTGTTATCGCTGATTTAAGCTCAGATTATTTAGACTTAATGATGTTTAATATATTAAATATATTACCATATAACTTGATAAATAGTGTAAACGAAAATATTAATAATATTTATCATTGATACGAATTAATTAAAATAAACGAAAACTGTTTTCATAGAGATATCGCCGCTAGAAATGTATTAGTGTCGTCTCACCACTGTGTAAAACTGGCCGACTTTGGTCTGTCACGATGGGTCCAAGACCAAAGCTACTACAAGGCATCCAAAGGCAAACTACCAATCAAGTGGATGTCACCGGAGTCTATTAACTTCCGCCGATTCACCACCGCTAGCGACGTTTGGATGTTTGGCGTGTGCATGTGGGAAATATTGATGATGGGCGTGAAACCGTTCCAGGGAATCAAGAACAATGATGTAATCGGAAAAATCGAAAATGGTGAGCGGCTAGCGTTGCCGCCCAAATGTCCCCCTAGGCTGTACAGTCTCATGTCACAATGTTGGTCGTTTGAGCCCAGTAAGAGGCCCACGTTCAAAGATGTCAAGGAAGTGCTCAAGTACGTTAATGCATATAATATAGAAGACCGATACCGATTTGGACTACATAGTTTTAGTTTCAATCAATATTCAGTTTCGTTTATTTTGTTTCAGTGAGATATTGATCGAAGAGAGACACCAGCAGAAGGAAACGCTTCGGAGGGAAAACCGGAGGGTGCACACTCTGTCTTGGGGTGAGTAAAAACAGTAAAAAAAAAAACACCAAATAAGATCAACGAGTGCAATAAGAGCGGTAGGGGTGAAAACATTTAGTGCTATTTGACTTATATTTTTATCGTCTTCCGGTGAATGTCTATACGAGATTGTCGATTCGCACCCCTCTTAAAGTGTCTTTTTATGATATGTACAAACCCATATTATATTATAAACATTATTTAGGATCCAGCGGCTCTCTTGACGACCCGTCTGCACCGCCCAAACCTTCCCGTCAACCGAGCGTGGACCTACACAATAACAAGTCCGCGGAACTACCCGTGTCCACGTACATAGTAGCCCAGAACGCCGAAGTGCTCGCTCACCTGTTGAAGGAGAATGAGCAGCGAGGCGTCGTCAACCCGTCCGTGTATACGACCCCGGCAACCGGATTCAACACGGTAACCGTAGATTTTCTTAATGACGTCGACGACGACAAAACAATTTCGGCCGGGAACAGTATACTGAGCATGGACTCTGTGGGACTTATCCCAATGGACGGCAGCGGTGGTGGTGGTGGTGTTGCCGTCCAGCCGTCCACTAACAAGACGTTGCCTAGGAACTTTACTTCGGGAGCGGCTTCGCTACTAACACTACCTCCTAACTCAGCAGACAAGAGCAGGCGATGTTCAGACGGCAGTCTGGGCACGAACGCCGCCGCAGCCGCTGCAGCTGCCGCTACGGCGGCGACCGGTGGAGGAATGAATAATGATGAGGTTCAGCTTGTTGTTCGCGTGTGACGTACTTATATGATATATGCTTGCTGGTTTTATGTAGGAGGCGCACATAAAGGTATATACAGGGGGTGTACTTAAAACTGTAAGCATAATAACTTGGAGGAGTGCAAAACTCACCGTCATTATGTCCTCAAATACATTTTAAGAGATTAACATTTTTTTTGTTTTATTTCATATATTTTCATCGATTTCATTGTTGCGGGACCGCTAAAGTTCCAAGCTTTAATTCATGCTTACACCCCCTGGCCAATTCTGTCTTAAAATAATAATAATTCTTCAATTTTTTCCTTAATCATTATTATAGATAGTTGGGTGATGAATTTTTTTAATTTACAAAACTTTATTAATTCTTAATTTATGTTCTCGCTATTTAGATACTTAGGTACATAATGTTAACCTACCAAATAAATATCCATTTAATGTGCGCCTATAATTTGTGTTGATGGTATATTCATGTGCTCGTGTGAGTAGCTATTTGTCGTAATTTTGTGTCTTGTAAATCGTTAACAACTGTTTTAATTGTTTAGCACTGCTTAATATACTGTCGCTGTTTGATTTATTTTTTGCCTAAAATTAAAATAATATTTTCTGCTTTTTGCAAGTTGATTAATATATAATGCTATTTCACGCACACTTCCAAATAGTACCATAGTGTCATGTTTATTTAGATAATAATATAATTACAACACATAAATACTCTGTGTGTCATTTTTTATAGTTTATGAGTAAATACTTATATTATGTGAATATAATTAATCTGTTTTTCATATTTAAATATTTAGGGAGCCAAGCATTTTGTTAACAACTCTATCGGGGTATATGACAATGAACCCTTATCCGAAGTAGAACAGCTGGAACGAAAGCTAAGACAACAACAAATTGAGTCTGAGAGGGACAACTTATGGCTGGCCGAAGAGGAGACAAACTTAGTATGTCAATTTTAATTGATTCCATAAGTTTTTTTCCAACGTATATTTTAATATTCAATATGTATTATGTTATTATTATAGAAAAAGCGACTATCTTTAGTAGCTAGTGCGTCAGACAATGAATCTATTGATGGTAGATCATCATTGACACCTCCTTCTTCTCTAGATAGAAGCACCAAAACAAAACCTACAGAAGAACGGGTTGTTGTAATAAAAGTTAGTTTTTATAAATATAACCAATTCTAACATTTTACTTTCATACCTTGCATCTTACAGAAACTCGAACCCACGCCAACAGCTGATTTGGACAGAACTAATGATAAAGTATATGAATGTACAACACTGGTTGTCAAAGCTGTTATGACCCTTTCACAAGGTTAATATAATAATATTACTCTCACAATTATTATAAATCGTGTATAAGTGTTTGAATAAATCTTAAATGTTATTATATTACTACAGGGGTTCAACAAAATCAGACTGATCGATATTTGGAACTAGTCAAGGAGGTTGGTCTCCAACTCAGAGCTTTATTAACAAGTGTTGATAGCCTGGTACCATATTTCCCTCAAAGTGCTCACAAACAGGTAAATTAAAATAAATAGTAACCATTCATTTGTATTAAAAAAATATTCATATTACTTCAGGTGGAAATGGCACATAAAGTTCTCAGCAAAGACATGGCTGAGCTAGTCAATGCCATGAAACTTGCTCAAAATTACTGCCATACTGCTGTCGATTATTTGTACAGCAAGTAAGTATTAATTAATCAATCTTGATAATACTATAACAACAATTACCAAAATTAAAACTTTTTTTTTTCACAGGGAAATGTTGTCTTCAGGCCATATTTTGGCAATGGACGCCAAAAACCTGTTAGACGTTGTTGACTCTGTGCGCATGCAGTATCCTGAAGTGGAAGCGATGATCAGCGGCCGGCAATCTGAAACAGCCAAAGAACAACATCCTGGTGTAACCGCTTCTTAGTAGTACATTTTGTAGTATGCATTCCTAATTCATTACGCATCTATCATACACCAATATTATTGCAATTATTTATTGTTTTTTTTTTTATATATATATATATAATAATTAATCGACTGCCTAGTAACTTTATTAAAAATTATTTATTTTTTTTTACTAAATTTGTAAATAGTATATTAACGGAAGATATTTTATAGTATTTTACATCCTAAGTAGAATTCATTGTCGTTGAAGCTATGTATATTATATTATATACAATTTATAAAATGCTTTTTATTGCTGTTAAAATTTGGAATTATTATTTGTTCCTTTTATAAATCGTGGGTGCGTATGTGAAAAAATTATTTTGATCCCAGTCTTACTAGTCATAAAATATTTTACCCCTAAATAATATTATATTATATTATATTATACGTAACTTATTTCCAAATAAATGGAATTAATAACCATATCTAGTGTGTAAAAAAATAACTAAGTTTATTTGTTTTATTATTTACTCTGTGTGATGTGAATGCATGTTAAAATTATACCATTTTTTTTTTCTTTGTATTGTATCAAACCAAATGTGTGAGTGTTCTATTTAATGGTTGTAAGTCAAAGAACTATTGGTTTCCGTTTGAAAAATTCCGTTAAAAATTAAAATTAAAATTGTAATTTCTCTTATTTAATCAGTTGTAAAAATGCATTATTTAATGTTACATTTTTAATAATATATTAATGATATTAAAGGAAATTCTATATTTTACTCATTAATTTCAAAATTTAACTTTTTCCAAATAAATAAATAATTTAAAGCTTAATCCCATTACTGTTTTTATAATTGAAACTTTAATTTTATGTCAATTTTAAAATTTTTTATATAAAAAAGGAGACTAGATATTTTATCTATTGTGTCTTGTATTTCATATTTATATCCGTTTTTTTTAAACAAATTTTAAAAATGAATGAAACATTATTATTACTAGTATTTTTACTTTCATAACACTTATAAATATGAACTCAATCAAAAAAAATAATTATTATTATACCTATAACAATAATCAGAAAGACAGCGGAAACCATAATTTTTATAATTTTTAGTATTATTTCTCATATTATGTGATCTTAGATATTTTTAAATGCTCAAATGTTATTATTTTGATACACTGGTAATTTATTATTGTTTTGTTTTTTTACATAAATAATAAAATATGACATTAAACTAACTTCATAGTATCTTGTATATAATTCACCTTTTAACAATACCCAATTGTGATTTGTTCAAATATCTAACCCTAATCCTTAGTTCCCTTTTTATATACCATTGATTCTATGTGTGGAAAATAATATTTCACTGACATTTTTACACAAAGTTGCACACTGTATACTATGCCAATGTGTCGAACTGCAAACTAATTTTTTTATCACGGCGCAAATGTTATGACAATTACTTGTTGTTACTGATTATACATAGGACAAAATTATAATTGTATTAAGACCATAATATGATTAAAATTCATGAATACTAAGAATCCTTATACTTTTATACATATTAATAATAGATCAATTCTTTCGAAACCATTTAAATGAACAATAGTTGAATATAAAATGACTACTAATATATGAGTCATGACTCATATCAATTTGTATACAAATAATCATTATTCAAACTAACTTACAATGTTAATTAAATTGTATAATATGTTTAATACATTTCAATTAGTCGCATGGCAATAAAAAAATGTATCAAATAAAAATGTAATAGAGGAAATACATAGGTATACTAGGTATACTTATATTTAACTTTTAACTATGAACTATAGTCATACATTTACAAGCCTTTTAGTTGTATTTAAGTACATAAATTATTAATACTTTTCTACCAAAATTCAATCAAATTAGGCAATTGAATTTTAGAACAAACTACTCTAGATCAGTCAAGTGTTAACACATGACTACAATGAACTCAATAATATGTATCATTACATAAAATATTAGAACATTATTTGTAGTACTAATTTTAAAAAACCATACAAATTTATAATTAATGTTACAATAAAAAAAACTAGTTTCTTACATTTAAATAAAATATATCTTCCTTAAATAAAAATAAAAATAAAAATATTATCATATTAGTATTAAACTTAAACATTAAGCTCTTTACTTTTCTACAACACTAAATTATGAATATAATAACAATTTGTCATTATACCATTATTATACTTCCATATCATAATACATACATCATTTGAAAAATATGTTATTTTTTTACATTAAAAACTTAATAATATACTGGATTTCAACTTTATTGAGACGTTGATGAGTACAGAACTTTTAATTCTGTTTAATGATATACTGCTTTACGGGCTAACATATCCGCTTGCTGATTGCCAAAATTATTACTATGTCCTCGTATGTGAGTCTATAAAATTTAATTGTACATTTATATATTATTTATAAAAGTGACATAAATATAACAATACAATAATTTAACAATGACTCATAGTAAATCTTTCTAAAAAGTCATTGTTAGAATATGAAATGAAATTGAAAATAACATACAAATCTAACTTTATGCATAACATTTTGGTGATTGTCGAGTTTTTGCAGCATGTACTTGTTGGCTACTATGTTACCTTTTTGAGTCATCCAACCATTGTTTCTCCATTTTAAAATGTACCTTGTCATACAATCGTATAAAAATTTTGAATCAGTTATTATTTCTGCACGATATTCATCTAAAAAAATATATAAGGATTAAGGATATGTGTTACTAAAAACAAAATAATACTGGATACTCTAGTATTCAAGTCTAGATAGTTTAGTCATCAGTGATTTTATTATCATGTGATAACTGGCAAACAATATTTGAGTAGATGATCAATATTAGTCTTGAATCTTTATTAACAAGAAAATGGCATTTAAAACTTAATTGTTTATAAATATTTATTATAAGACATCCAACATTATTTTAATACCCCATAGTATTTTTCATCAATATTATTTTATTGCCCGGTGTTACCTATGGGTCTACAGAAATTTTTTCTTATAATTGGAGTCAAGTTTTAATATTTATACCTAATATATAACATTTTATAAACAATTTTACTTAGTCGAATGTTTGATTTTAAAAAGTCAGAAGAACCAAGCTTCGACACCTATGGATTTACTATTTCCAGGTCAACACCACCAATGGTTGAAAATTGCAATAAAAATATATAAAACAATATTCATATTATTGGTGGATGGGTTAGCAAATGTGATTTTTATGGATACTCACTGTTCTTAAGTAGTATTTTGATAGCCAAAACTGCAGCAAATATCTCAGCATTGTTGTTAGTCGGAATACCAGGCACCGTTGATGATAAGTTCCTGCAATAAATTATAATTAAAATAATACAGAAAATATCCAGTGTTATAATGATATACAAACACAAATAACACAACTATTTATGAGTATATACCAAGTATATTAATATTTAATGTACAATTTTACAAAACTGGATACTACACCGCCGAAAATACAAAACTTAATTTTCAAAAATAATCACTGAATGCTGATGACAACATTAACACCATTATGATGGTACTCAAATATATAAAAGTTACGTTTATTCAGCCATATGTGCATAATAATATGCATTAATACATAGGTATAATATATTTATGAACAACGGTTAAAAATATGTGTTTAGAAATAACAAAAGAATCAAAGATCAAATGTTTTTTACAAAACGTATCAACTATCATTTTATGTCGGATTTTTAGCCATTTTTATTAGTTATTTATCATATTTTATGTAGACAATCTTTCAGCTAGGTACCTACTTATTATAAATAAAATATAAAATTACATTTACGATTATAATTTATTATATTTATGAAAAAAAAAAATTCTTATTAAATAATAATATTATAATATTTTATATTTTATTATTAAATACCTAGGTAGTTAACTTTTAAAAAAATAGCGGTAATTAAAATGCTCTACTACAGTACTACACCAAAAACAGTCGGGGAATTGTCCATTTACCGACCCTCTTATATACCTATTGGCTATTGGTTGTTATCCACATAATATTACTATTAATCTACCTGCATAAAACGGCATAATATAAATATGTTTTCACTGATACTCACAGCTCATGATTATTTTTGAACCAAACACCAGCCCCAGCCTGGGCCCATCGCGTACCGTTATTCCGACAGGCACCATCTACGTACACCACCACTTCACCGTGCCTGTTGTAGTTAAAGTACATGGCTAATATGCAGTATATTATAAGTATTATGAGGAGTGAGCGTAGGTATAAGACTGGAATTAGGTTCTAGAAGTTAGCGTTGCGACAACGGGTTGTGATCACCGGAAGAACGATCTGTACAACAAAACGCCAAGGTATGAAATTTAAATATTCGATATTATTATTTAAATATTATATCGTACGCGAAGGTGTACAGTCACCAACGGTTGAATGTGTACTAATATAATATGTTGCATACAATTATATAAAATAAGCCATTTAGACTTTAGACCTTAGAGTTTAGACCACATGCATATTGTTTATGAATGGTTTATTATTATTATGCATCGTTGACGATTCTTGTTTTGTGGGGAAATCTGTGATCAACAATTTTATTTTTAGCCGATTCAGCACATATAGCATAGAGAAGTTAAGCATGCCCATCTTACTCATTGGCCATAGTGTCACGCGTAGTTCGTTCCTATAGACATAAAAATGTTACGTACCTACTCGTCGATTCCAACGCAAGAATAAAAATGTGATGTTTGATAAGTACCTTTAATATTGATGTCTTAATTTAAAATTTTTACTTAAAATATAAAATTATAATAGTAGTAACCGAACTGGTGAGCCTCGACCTGATTCTGATCGTCATAAATATCCTTAACCGTGTTGCAAACTCCAACGTGTTATAGGCCGAAGGAAGAGGTTTGAGTAATTAACACGGCTCGATGAATATTGTTAAATGTTTTGTATTTATTGAAAAATTTACCAATACCAAATTAAATAATAATATAATACTGCGTAGCGAGACGTGAGATGTTGCTTCTACCTCTGTAAAACCGCGTCTAATAAAATTCCTGTCAGAATGGAGTTTGGAGACCAGTTCTATTAAACTAGAGTGCTTAATGCTTATACCTCTACATAAAAAATGACCGTGTATGGTCTGCGAGTAGCTTCCCATATTATTCCATATAGCAACGCATGCGCGCGTGCCGGATGTCCCTTTATATTTCATGCCGTTTACCTATAGCCATCTCGAGTATAATCGCGATTCTAGTGCGAAAATACACGCTATTCCGAGCTTGTGTAAAATAATATTATTATAATATTTAGCATACTAAAATATGAAAAAAAAAATAAAAATACATATATAGGCTCTTTGCGTTTTTTGTGTTTAAAATATTTACAAGGTCTTTGTGATTTTTGTGTTACTATAGTATAATAATATATCAGCTAGGAGTGACCAACATATATGCACTTGTTCACGAGCCACTTGAACAGGTATAATCATGCCAACTGCCAAGAACCAAAATATTTATAAATACATTTTATATAGTTTGATAAATTTTTACCAAAAAAATAATAAGTATATTTTGAATTTAAAAAATCAAACGTCAGCCAAATCTGACCATGATATGAGCCCCATGCGGCTCGCGAGCCACAGGTTGGTTACCCCCGGTATAATATATGTACTCACAACTCGCTACAACCGTTTGTCAAATTATTTCGACGGTCTCCCTTTTATATAATCCAGTAATTTTCAAACTGTACTCCGCAGTTGTTTCTCAAGTGTCCTTTCGTTTAGCCATAAACACTTGAGAGTTTAATAATTACTCGATTTTTAAAACGAATACATAAATAATTAATCACGAGAAACTATTGCTCAAGAATAGCCTACGTGGCTGTTTTTAGTTTGAGAACCACTGATGTGCTTTAATCATTAAAAATGATATTCGTGGTGGTGGTAATATTAGGTACTGTACAGTGTACAGACGGATTTTTGAGTCTCATAATAATATAATTTAGTATTCAGGTATACTATGTGTGGACATCGAGTTTCGACTTTCCCGAAAAGAGACGTGCGACAATACTTTAATGGTTGGATTAAAATAGTATATTATAGTATATTAGTAATGTTAACTACGCTCTATGCCCTGACTACAACACTATTGTGTTATTAATTACTTCATTGTCTTCACACCGTATGAAATGGCCAGTGGGTGTAGTGTTGTAGTATAGTATTCAATTATATGCATGATTCCAGATTCAGGAAAACATATCACATATAGAGTACGTACAACAATTAAATGCGTACATTAGTGTTAGGATTAATACTTGAGTATTAAAAATAAAATGTATTAGAATTTGAATCGTTCTGTAAAATAATCAGTCAAACAAATAACTATCACCGACGGTTATAGAAATGGTATTCACCCTACTAGCACAACAGGTGATTTAGAAGGATCAAGTGAGGGATACGCGCAGTCAAACAAAAACCAGTCGCCACTAGCCGTGGTGTCTTCTCTTTTAAAACAGGATATAGTAACGAATTTAGCAAACAGCTTTTACACTGTTTGCAGTAATTTAACTCTATTATACACTTAGTGTACAGTACCTACTTTATATCCATTCCATAGAAGAGATTTGGTATATTTTTATCTATGTAGGTAGGTATAATTATAATAATAAATAATAAATCGTAAAAATCGTCAATCGACGATCCAGTATTATAGACATGTACTTGGTACATTTTACTGTGATAATAAATAATAATTTCCATTTATTAATTATTATGTAATCGTAGTAACAGTGTTTATTTAAGGGGGGAGCCGGGAGGTTAAAAATTATACGATATTTTTAATTCCCTTCATTATTTATTCCTATGGCATAGCATGACCCCTTGAAAATATATGATGTGCGATGAGCATGTTTAATGAATCACACTATATATTATGACTTATTATTACTAGAAAAATAAGCTAAGTCCCCAGGACTGAATTTTGAAATAGACTAACTTGTAGGTGCTCGTACTCTGGTAAATCATATCTTAAAGAGTCCTATCTCGATGACTCGATCTCCTATTTATAGACCTCATCCCCACTCTTATCGGTATGTCCCTTCTAATCAGTCTAATGCGTCTCATGGAGTTCCGCGGTGCGCGTTGATAACGTGCAAGGATTCAGGCACAAGTGCGAATATGCGATGACCCTGTGATCTATGGCAGGGGCGGTAAAACGGTCGATCGCGGACAATTTAAAAGTCGATCATGTTAGAATTTATTTTTAGGATCACGCACCCTATATGTTTCTTAATAATTATAGTTATTCAATAATAAAAAAAATTTTCTATGGAAGTCAATCCTCAATGGTGAAGACAGTATAATATTCTTAGTAAATCGTGACCAAAAAAAGTTTGGCCACCCCTGTCTTATGGTGTCCGAATGACGGTCTACATCTCTCACGCTCGTCACGCCGTCGCTGATAAGAAGATTTATAATACTTGCCCTTATAAATTATAATGTTAGTATTCTCGGGCGCTGGGTTGTCTCCTAATTTCCCTCTTGTTATTACTTTTGTAGTAAACCACGGTGTCGCCGCGTACATAACATATATATTATATATGTATGTACATATATATATATATATATATACCTAATTACATATACTAGTATAATATAATGTAACATAATGACAATTATTAATCCTTAAAAGTAGCTAACCTGCATTATTTGAAAATGTCAACTTGGTATTACTCTAATCTAATCTTTCCACCATTTAGGACTAGGTAGTGTAGCATGCCACGTGTGCTCAACCGGAGAGATGTAGTTTGGAGTTGATACTTGAAATAAAATAACGCTAATAGAATATATTTTAAATGTTTATTGTAAAATATTCTAAGTCCAAATAATTAATTTAATTAAACTAATGAAAATTATTCTAAGTCCGTGAGACATAAATATTATACTGAGTAGCGTGAAGGTGCTCGTTCTAACTCTGGCAAATCACGACTGAAAAGTGCCTATCTGTGACTCCTTTATATATGTTCAGAGGCCCCCGTATCATCGACAGGTCCCTGCTGGTCAGTTGCACGTGCATCCGCTGCCTTCCCACGCTCTGCGTCAATCATATTATATCTATGACTTCCTGTCAGATCATAGCGCACGTGCGATGATACCGTGATTTATTGGGTCACGGATGACGATTCACCCACGCATCTTTGCGTAACTATTTGCAATACTACGATTTCTCACGTTTTAACTATTGTCAATAAGTTCGTGCGCGAATAACTATTTGATTAATTACACGATTATTCATATTTTTGGTCATTACGATCTACGTTTCGCTACCTATATGTATTATATTTAATATATGGAATATCAGAGCACGTAGCACTAGTAAACAAAACTATTAACCACTAAGAAACAGCTATTTCCTATTTTCGAGTTTCCCATCTAAATTTATTCCACTACCTGTGAGCATCTCTACCGTGTATTTGCCAGCTATAGGATTTCATATAAATATGACTCCGGAAACGCTGTTAAATTAGAATTAGTGTAATAACGCAAAAATAAAATAAAATAAAATATGTGTATAAATATTATTAAAAATATAAATATATTTGGGGTGGAAATTTGGTTTAAATAAATTGTAAGGCAAACACAAGGGACACAAGTCTTGAATGAATGCCTTATTTTTTATTATAAGTTGTTAGTTATTAGAAGTTATTTTAAATTTGCGCGATTACTTTCCTCCTGATCGTCGGGGGGCTCTAGAGGTTATAATTCGAGAATGATCAAGTATACCGTTAGTAGTAAAATATTTGTTAATTTTTAATTTATTAAATTGTAATAAATTTAATAAATAAAATGTAATACCTATAAGATTATGTAACTATGTAAATATTTATGCACATGCACCTTACCTTATTTGTAGCTGTTTGAATATGCAGTTTACGTAATAAGGACAATTAAATAAAAATAAAAATCATTTTAAAAACTCAGATAGAAATAACGCAACACTGATTAATTTCGATTTGAGAAAAAGGAAACGGCTCGGTTGTCGCTCGCAGGATCTGGTGTGTAGTGTGTCTTTTGGAGCTCATGCACTTGTGTCTGATCGAGAGGTGCTTATGCACTAATTACTTTGAAGGGTGCTCATGCACTGATGAGAAGAGACGACTTGGTCAAGCCTGCCAGAGTCATCGGCGGCCCAATCAAAGGTGTCGGCGTCTCTAAAGAAATTTGTCTTATTCCTTGGCGACAGAGACCCTGATTGGACCATCTCTTATCTCCAGCGGCACATGAAAGAGATTGCATGTGTTGCGCCCTACCGTTATAATCCCGTAAAGTATCCTATACGTGACCAAATAATATAAATCGTTCCTTTCATCAGTTATTTAAGATGTTTATTGGGGTTTATTATGTGCGTGCGACAACTCGACCATTATTTATTTTATTAAATAAAAATAAGAAATTTACAATCATGATATGTAAAAGTGAGCATAGCATTACATTAGTTAGAATTAGTCTGACCACATTAACTATAGATCTTAATAACAGTATTTTATTAAACTAACTTCTCGGGTAGAGTTGTGTATAACTGTATCCTTAATTTTTCACAAGTAATGATTTTTATATTATTTTAATAAACAAACTTATATTCTACCACAGCGTTGTAGTAAACCCAAAGCTAATATTAAGTTACAAATATAATTTAGAATAATAAATTATACATGAAGTATAATTTATAACAAGACAATGTAGGTATTAATATATAAGGTGTGTAAAAGCCTACATAACAGGAAATATAGAGCAAAGGTGAAAACAACAAGTTACTAAAATTACTTTCTAGGTATTAATGGATACGGTTTACATTAGTACATAATATAAAAAAATCGCCCCCCCCCTAAAAACCGCCACTGTAAGGATTTAATATAATAATAAATTATCTTACTCTGATTTGACTGATTCAAGTATGAATGTATGAGATGATGACTGTAGTGATCGTTGTGCAGGACATGCGTTCTCACCACTTGCAAGTTGCTGGTTGCTGCACATTTTATTTTATGATAAAGGCAAGTTGTGATATTGATACGTTGAAGGTTGAGGTTTGATTTAGTTGTTATTCAGATGTTAATGTTAAAAAAAAAGTGTTTATTAAAATTAATTCGTAAAGTATAATGAAATTTGTCAAAAATTACGTAAGTAGTTTACCAGAGAAAAAGTATTAGTCTATAATTAGGGGAGGTACTCGTATAGGTGGCGATGCGAATGTAACAAAGTCCGCGACCTACACAAGTACTTGTTAGGATGACTGTCAAACAATCTCTGAAGCTCTCTGTAACAGGGGCTCCTATTTATATGGTACATGCTGTGATTATGGAGAGAATAAATGACGTCAATAATACGGATTCTGTTGCGGTGCTAGCTTGGTGCTAACCAATGAATAAATGGCCTTATCCACTGATAAGGTCACTTGATGTTACTGTATAGTTGTACTTTGGAATCACGTCTTTAAGTGCAAAACGAGGGTTTACTACACTATGATAATTATCACATTATTTTACGACGTAATAACACGTTGCTGATAGGCTTGAGGCGCTTGAGGTGGTTGTGAAAAAGCTGGTAAGTACCTATAAAATGAATAGAAGTATAGAACACTTTTATTTTGTACTATGAATAAGTTATAATAACTTACTCTAAAACAATCAATATAAAATAAAAATAGCTAACTGCTTTGTAAAATTTATTAGTACTAGAAATAACTAATAGTTTTCTTGGTGATGGTGTGGCTGTGACTAAGTCTCCAACGAGTTATAGTAATATAGTCTTACAAAAACTAAAAAGGGTGAATAGCCAGTCTAGAACTGTGGTTTCCTTCTACCTTATGACTAAAACTAGTAAGTAGTAACTCTACCCGGGCCCTATCGATGATAAATGGTGGTATGATCTACTTATTGGGCTGATTGTAGAATTCAATTATTATGTGAATTGGAAAAAACAACTTGTTTTTTTCACCTTTGACCTAGGCTTTCCGTATTTTAGGTATGTACATTGTACATCTTATATTGACCATTAATAACTAGTTTATATATAATCATAAAATTATACTACTTGTATAATTTATCATTTATACTACATCAAAATTTATATTTAATATATATTTATAACAATGTTTTTAAAATTATTATTTACTACATGGCCGGAAGGAAAAAATATGTAGGTTTGATGTTGATATATTTGTTATTAAGTATTAGATAAGAACACTATTTATATTATAAAAAGTACTCAAAATTTTAAAAAAAAACCATTACAATAAATAAATGGATGGATGTCGTTCAAACCGAGAGAATAATTATTAATGTATACCTACAACAGCGTACCTACTCTCGATTATCCACGGAATAGGGTGGCTTGGCATCCACGGATAAGCGAATTCTACGGATAATCCTTAAAATTCAAATTCAAACAGAAATATTATAACTTTATATATATATAATATATATTATATATTATGTATTATTAAAAAAAACTAAATCATATAATTTTAAATAGTATTTAAGGAAATTTATATTAGAGCATGTTTTATTTTTATTTGAACATTCATAATATATAATATTACAAAAATATTTTAAATTTTATAATTTTTTACACTTTTTATACGTATGTGTGTAAAATGTAAATGATTACGCAAGAAGACTACGGATAATCTGCTCACGAATAATTGAGAGTACACTGTATATATAAAAACATAAAATATATAATTAAGATTATTCTGATAATCACTCTTGTTAACCATTAATTAATTATAAAAAGTAGCTATTACTATAGTATATAATATTATACAAAAATAAAGATGCTGATTACCTATAACAAAATATGTATTTTACATGAGTGTTTCATTGTTTTATATATAAATATACCCTTTCCACTATAGCTTGTATACTCATTTAATCTATATTTACCTCAACAATAGGTTTTCATTGATGAAATATATTTTTTGTAGTGTTAACTACGATAACATTCTATACATTTTACAATTTAGCCATGATTCTATACATATGTGACTGACTTGCAATACAGTCAATACTCGGTCTTATCGAATATATAGTAAGCTTAGAAATTCAACGTATAGAAATAACAAAATGTCAATCGATGTAATTCATTATACATATAACATATAAACATATTAACCAAATTACTTTGAAATCAATTATCTTTTTATAGGTTTTCTGTAAAACAATGATGAAAAAAGTAAAATTTAAATAATACTGTAATAATATTACACTAAATAACATAGTAAATTATATTGTTAAGTTAAAATAAATGTATTGAAATAAACAAAAATTTAAAAATAATGTAAAGTACCTAATACAATGTATTGACATGACCAATATTTTTTTTAGATGCTTACCTTTATATAATAGTATATAACAATACTATAATTTTGCAAGATAACTTTTTTGAATTTACTTTACCCAAATGTTTCTATCAATTCGACACAGTTTAACGGTTCCTAAACTTTCGGCGAATTATCACATTTGAATTGTTTGAGTCTTGTTAAAATATATGTATTCATTTGTTTTAAACAACGAATATTTATTAAATTATTAACTTTTTATAGTGTAACGATAGGGACTCTCGAAAAACAAATGCGGATCACTGTTTGGGAACCGCTGTGATAGGTTGGGTGTACATATTGTAGTGTGTAGTAGGTTAATTTTATTCAGTAGATAATAAAATTAAAATAAAACATCGAGTTTTATAGTAACAATGAAGTATGTTTTATTTAATGAAAAAAATGTACATGTTGAGCATACCAAATAATCCGTAAAGCATCAACCGCGTGACGGTTTGTGTTTGGTAACACATTTTTCAGTAAAATAAGCGTGTTTTTTTTTAAATTTTAAAAAAAATTATACGACGAATGTTTGTACGGATGAAGTGACTCGTGATGATTATGGTAGTCCACGGTGCCAGAGTATTCGCCGTGGTGATTGGGTGCATCGATCTTTTTGACAACCGCATTGAAACCGTGTTCGTGGTCAGCGGTGTACTCAACCACGCGGGTGGATCCGTCGGGTTCCACAAGACGGTACGATCCTTTGACGTTACCGTGACCGTCACTCTCTTCGTGTTGGCTTTTGATGTCATGCGTGTGAAGATCTTTCACACTATACTTGAAATTATATGGCTTAGATGCATGCTCGTAATGATCGGCGTCATAACTGTTGTACTCGGTGGGTGAGTATGCAAATGCAATGGCCAAATGCCCGAACAAAGCAGCAAACATTATCATCTGGAACGTTTTAATTTTCAAATTTTCAATTTTGTATTCAGTTGAAAATATATTATTATAATATAACTACGCATGTATTACTGTGCGAATATAAATAATATTCATAAAGGCAATATACATGTATTTGCTTAAACACGCCGATATTCTAAATTAGAATCTTCAATGTAATTATAAAGTTATATTTTACAATAAGTTATACGTGTAAATTTAGTCGTCGATGACATAATGTTTTCCTATAGCGTAAAACGTATATTACTATGTATTTCAATTTTAACGTAATTTTAAAATTTACAAAAGTTTGAGAATTAATCTACTTAAGTGTAAATTGTAATACAGGTTAGACTATTTTATTATATAGTGTTTGTAAAATAATATATGAAAAATAAATAAAATATATAAGTGTATTTTATACAATAAAATATTGTAAAAATAAAATTTACAACTGTATATTTGTTTAAATATAATATAAATAGGTGTATAATAAGTTAATAAACAATTTAATCTTACCTTTATAGCCATTTTAAATGTGTTGTAGAATGTAGATAATACACTTTTACAAAACTCTATGTTAGAAAATAAATTTGGTTTAATAAAAAAATAAAAAAAATAAGTATACTGATGATTATTGGAATATTCTTTTCGGTATTTATACTATAGAACAGCTATAGAAACCCCTACTATATTAGATTGATCGCAAAGATAAATTAAAATAATTAAATAAGACATGGATCAAGTTACATCATCTCATTAAAAATAATAATTATTATACACGAAAACGTACATCTTCATTATTAATACTGACAATATTATTACAATTATATTACATAATTATATACTTTTCTAAATTAAAAAAAAAAAATGTTACAAAAATGAATGTAAAAATGTATCACATTATTATATGTATTACAATATCATAAAGTACTAACGTCCAGCAAGAACCATCACGCAAGTTATACTATACAGGAAATGTGGGTATATCATTAAATTTCTAAACATTTTCGATCATTCGAAATTTAAAAATACTTTCAATTATTAAAAAAACATGGAATAATTTTTAAGCTTTAAATAAAAAACACTTCACTTATTTAGGAATTGAATATTATTTCATCCCAAAAGAAACATAAAGATACTAAACATTTGTGATTATACATCATATACGATAAGCCACAACAATGTAATGCACATCGTTTTCAGGAACAGGGATTCTCGTATACTATCAAAACTTCACAAACGTAAAGCGTGACAACCATTGTATTCGATAATAAAAAAGTCCAAAATATATGTTTTATTATTTTCGAAGGGCCTTGGACACTTATTGCATGATTTTTCCAAATATTTCGAATTTATCGATCTTCGAGAATTTAAATAATAAAATATGGCCATAATTATCACGATAATGTGTTGTAAACAGTGGCGCCAAACTCATATGGCATGTGAAGCAGTGAAGCAATCGCTTCACTTCTTAAATAAAAGGTGGGTAGGTGAGTGTGTCTATGAGGTAATGGGTTAACAAAATAAAATAAGGTGTTAGTGGTGTTATATACATATAGTATAATTGATGCCTGATAGCGTAAAACAATAAAAAGTTGTACAGAGAATAAGTACACTAAATCTAAAATCAGTGAATCAGTGAACTATGGTGTTAGACTACAAACCGTAAATACTATACAGATACCCTCCGACATACACCATTGGGCCGCACTATAAATCTTTCAAATCGGTGTGATATAATATGAGTACTTACGTTCAACTGTTCAAGTCCCCGTTTGTACGTCTGAAAATTTACCGCTTAATTGCTTATGAATTGCTAATGAAAATTGTATACTTTTTTCATTTCCGATGTTCATACAGAATTATTGGGAACAGAAATGATTGTTCCATTACAGTATAATATGACATTAAAGATGATGACGAATTACTAGAATAGCAATTCGATTTTTATTATTACACAAATCATATGTTGGTAAGTGGTAACTCGTGGTATCAGTGTATACCACGAATTAATAAAAATCAAGATGGTACTTATTTTAAGAATAAAAACGGTTTGTTTTATTGAGATCGCTTTTAAGCGTTTACATGATTAAACCACTTATAATTATGCATGTCAACATTTATAGTAATAAACGACTTCAGGCTATAACAATAAAATTAATAGGTAAAAAAGTTCTGTCACGGTTAATGAGGTATATACCAATGGTACGGTAATACCGTATATTAATTAGCTATATTAAAAGTGGGTTTCCAATTTTTCACTGGACCGTTCCCGTGTACGTGCGCGTTTATAAATGCGGTTGTACATACACGTCCTTCATGAAAAATACTCTGGTAAGCACGGTAACTGGTAAGCGCTTAATTTTAGCGGTAAATCAACTTACTATAATTTGGCTCGACTCTATAGTGTAAATACACTTTAATTAACTTTTAAAACAATATAATTTAATATTATAATAACATAACACATTTTTAAGATTTTAAAATTAGTTACTGCTGCTATCGCTCAAATTAGACCGTTAAACACACTGAGATAATACCAAAAGCTTACCGTGTATACCAACCAATCACAGAAAAGTATTTTTATGTACGCACACGTACACGTATGTAGTGGAAACCCGCCTTAACCCATAATACATTACGTATTATACCATGGTTGGTACTTTGCAGTGAGTACCAAATGTACTATAGTAGTAAAAATAGCAAATTAGTATAATTTAGTTATTACTTAACCTAGGCTATAATATTATGCTAATTAATTGTAACTATAGTACTCTACATATTACATAATACCTATATAGGTACCTATCTAATATCAAGTAAAAAACTACGAAATACAAATTTGTTAGTCATAGACAATATTTATATATATGTTTAATATATTCATTCAATAGTCTATAACCTATCACGAAAGACTTAATAGTTATTATACTTTATTAGTTATTTTATTTTATAAAACTGTTCGTCTTGGGCAATGGAGAAGTTGCCTGCAAAAAGATCATTATTTGATACTTTTTTAGAAGAAATTAACGATGAAGAGTCGATATTAGATTTTCCAAATAATGAAACATCTATTGAAATCGAAGAAAAAATATGGATGGAGGATGAGAATTCTTCAACTAATAGCAAAGACGCTATTTTAAATGAACATAATTGTGATATTAATATTATGGTATACTTAGTACTTATTTAAAACTATTAAATACAAAATAAAATAATATTTTTTATTTTAAAATAGCTTAAAGCATTTGATGATGCATTTGAAACAATGTATGGCAATAATGAAGTGAGCTCTACTCATATTCAGAAATTATCTGAAGAATTCCAAGAAAATTGTGTGCATATGATAAATACAATTAAAACCCAAAGTGAATTGAGTAAGGACGACTTCCTAATATCCTATATACCTATTTTAGGATAAACAAATATAATTGCACTGATATCTTCTTTATATAGGTATATATATATATATTTTTTTTTGGTTTTAATTGTATTGTTGTATTTTAGAAAATCTCGTCTATATTAAAAATTATAGCTTTATATAAGTAAACATAATAAACCAAATGTCCCTAAATTCTTTATTACAGATACATATTTTCTTTACATAAAATAATCCTTGTTTGAATGTTAGTTGATTTTCTCTCATTTGGGTTCACTGACCGCTTACACCTTTTTTTAGCTGTTTAAATAATATATTTAACACAATTTTTTATTTCAAGTTGAAATCGAAAAGTCCAAGTATAATGTATTGGAAAATGAATCTACTTCTACTATAAATAAGTTACAATTGGAAGTTGCAAAATTAAACTTTCAACTCAAACAACAATCTTCATTTAGTTCTTTTATTGGATCTACACTATGTTACTATTTGTGGAAAGCAACTGAAATATCTTCAGTAATTGATTTGATTTTACAAAAAGTAATTATAAAAATCCAAAGTATAACTAATATAAATAGGCATGCATAGGTACAGACGTACATTACCCATGCGGCCATGCAATGACATCATAGGTACAAATAGCTCAAATTTTTACTCACTAGGTATCTATTTGCGCCAATGCACAATGTCAATATTTACACAGTTATATTTATATTTGAAATATTTTAGGATAACATAACAAATATGGCTACATTTATAGCAAATATACTTAGTTCTTTTATTAAATCATACGAGTATCAGCAGATGCCATCAATACAAACAAAAGAAACACAATTTGTGTTACAAATTTTGAGAATACTAGCAAACCTAACAACAACAAAAAGTGGTTGTCACTTTTTTTCCCAAGTAAATGATGGAATTAATATTGTTAATCTTATAGTGACTTTGGTGTTGTGTACACCTCCATCAAATAATATATTAAAGAAGTAAATATAACAACTTTTATTACTTTTCTTACATACAAAACTATTGTATAAACTATAAAGACAACATTTTACATTGTGAACCAATTTTTTTTCTTTAGTATTGCTTATGCAACATTGTATAATGTAAGTATCCAATTTAATGGATACTTGCTTATGAAAAATAGTAAACTTATACAAACATTACAAAATGATATTAAAGTAGTACCTACCAGAGACAACAACACAATATTGTTTTCTTTAAACTTATTACTTTCTCTAAGTAGAAAAATGGATAAATCAATGTATTTGATTTTTAAAAATGAAGTAAGTGCTATCTTATTATAAACATATTTATTGTTTATAAAATATATATTTTATTAATTTAAAAATAAAAATAACAACGGCATTAATTATATCTCAAAAATTAAAACATAGTACCCATCACAAAATCATTTACTATCGTTTAAGTATTTACCTACTTTATTTTCCCGATTAAAATATTTTAATAATGCATTATTTCACTCGTTCAGTTCTTTATTTTATATTATATGTATTATCCAAGTATCCAATCATATTAATTAATATATTTATAACAGACAATAAACTAATAGATAATTTTATTTAAGTATCTACCTATTAGAATTGATTACTATAGGTATGTTATGTATGTAGATAAATTTACAAGAAATACTCAAGTTAACAAAATATACAGAAACAGAATTAATAGCCAGAAAAATATTTGATAACATTAATATTGCAAGTAAAAAATTTACTGAAAAGTCTGAATAACTATTAGATACCTAAATCTAAAATATTTTTTAATAATAATCACAAAGGAAACATACAATTTTCTATTGACATTAAATTTATTTAGTATACTAACTTAATAGCAAATACTATAATATAATGAATAATAATAAATTAATATTTCATTTATACTTAAAATAAATACTAATATATTTTTTTATATCTAAATTTATGTTTCATGTGGTCAGTGTTCAAATAATTTTTATTTATGTAGGTACTCAATTTTATTGAAATATAAAAACATTTGATAAATGAATAGTTTGATTTGATTAATAAAAAATTTTAAAGTAATATAAATAAGATGCACTGGAAATTTTTTTAGATACACACCTAAAATACTTATTTGTCAGCTATAATTGCTCATATATTATACAATAGAGATAAAACTAATATTCTGAAATACACCTGTATGTGTGCAATAAGCACCCTAATCATTTGTTAAAAGTACTCAATATTTTTATTTAATAATTCAAGTGTTTTATTAGGGGCATGGGCACAAATCACTAAATCAATATGTTACTGTATAATGTAAATAAATATTTAAATAAAAACTATTCTGCCTGATATAGTTATACATATTTTTTAAATCACGTTCACGACTTCTAAATGAATGAACTAAATGCAAAACAATCCCTTGGGTTTTAGTAACTATTTAAATCAGCAGTCTACGCTAAAATTTGAAAAAAAGCTAAATAATTATGTTGAAAATTACTTACGGGCTACATGCATTTTTAATGGCAATGATTAAAAAAAATTAAAATGTATATATTATCTATTAATTAATTTAAGTATATTAATTTATAATAGTATGTTACAAAAAATTCATAATTCATAAAAATTATGAAATTTATTATATTAATTTAAGCATATTAATTATAATAGTATTAAATTGATTTTTATTTAAAATTGTTTTGATTTGATGGATGGTTTTCTTTGTTTCTTTTATTATTTTATTTAAGTCCAAGGGTGATCTTGATGTTGACAATCGCAGTAAATCTTTCAAATATACATCACTCAAACAATTTCTATATTTGTTTTTGCTAAAAGTCACTTAGCTCAAATAGGTTGACCCTAGATAACTCTAGTCTTATTACATTATTTTATTTTTGTCGTTAAAAATATATTTTAATGTAATCTCCTATTGAAGTCTATTAATTTGCTAAAAACTGTCATTGCAATTAATAATATTAATTTTTTATGTATTTTTTGTTGTTACTGCCAATAGATTTACAATAAAACAAAAAATGTTATGAAAGTGTTGCGATATAATTGAAACAACTGCTCATTTTGTTTTTTAAAGTGCGCTGTTTGGTTTAATTGTGATTTAAAAGTTTCTATTTTAGTTTTGTTAGAAAAAAACCTTATTTTCTTTAGTAATTAAATCCAAACAGGAAAAACTTGAAAAATCATTATCTGATACTTATTTAATATATATTTTGAGTTTTTTACTCTATAAAATTTCAAATTTTAGAATGTACAATTTAGTTTTAGTGTAGGCCGAGTAACGGAACCGCTGTTCTAAATGGCTTAACAAATTTTCTGGGTAATAAAATAGAATTACACATAAAAATATTTTTTTTATAGCTAGCAGTGATATAATACTTTATAATAAGTAAAAAATTAATAACAAAATATTTATTTATTATAATAACTAAATACTTCAACAAATCAATCTCAAACACAACATTTCCTTATATTGAATTTGCTTTAGAAATATGATATATATCATACTTAAATATTTGTATGCCATATTCCTATAAAAATTATTAATACAGTTTAAATAAAAAATTATGGTTTCTAATAAGTTTTAAATAATATTTAATAATATTTTGGTATTAATAATGTAGAGATTTGTATATTGACTTAGTGAATGAGTTTTTCGCTAAAATAGTATAGTGGTTTTGGTACAATTTTAAATATATGTAAACATTTTAGCTTTTGTAGAAAATGTATCAAACGTCATATTGAAGAGAACAGATATTTCAATATGATTGTCCAGAGTAACAATGATTATTGACACTGTACACACGTGAAAAAAAAAATTACTGGAGAAATCCTCCCAACAGAAATAAGCTAAGAACCTAAAAAAATACTTTTTTAATAATTTATTGTTTATAAGTTTCATTTGAATAAACATATAAAATTGATTATTAATAATATTATACATATGATTAATATTAACATTTTAAACACAATGTTTCTAATGACAATTTTAAATTTGTTTTAAAAATTGTATCTGTATTAGAATCTGAGCTTAATAATGGGACAATAGAAATTATAAGCAAAACTTTGTATTCCTTAAATATTATAAGTACAATCAATGAAAGTATCTGAGAAAATCATTAATATTTATATATATTTTTTAATTTGATGATGTATCATTACGATACCATAATGCAATTTATGAAAATAAAACACTATAGTCTTGCTCCTAGCTAATTGTATCAATAAATTTGACCTTTAATCTCAAATTCCAAGATCTGAATATTTTACTTAAGACTACAATGTATACATATAATTTTCTGTAGTCATTATAGGATATTTCATATAATTAATAGTAATTCTAATTCATTTGAACTTTTATTTTTATCACAATGACAGGGTCATTCCCTCATTTTCCTCAAAATGTAAAAAGAAATATGTGTAAATACAATACATATCTATAAAATTGCATCATTTTATATATTTTATAACACAATGATAATAATGATAGAATAAATGAAAAAAAAAATAATAAATATTTTAAACAAAAACTAAAAGAAGAAAAATTCAACTTTATATTATAATATATATAATTATACTCATAATTTAAATTGTACTTAAATTCAATATTAATATTTAAGAATACATATATTTGTATTAACAAACAATTGTGTCAATTATCTGACTTGTACAAATTAATAGTATAATGGTAACACAAAAACTTAAATTTAATTATGAGTTTGTATAAAAAGTATTCTTAAAAAAAATACATTAAAAATACATTACTTTAAACTAAATGAATTTTAAAGAACACTTAAATGATACAAATGAAATTATCTTTTCATTTAACACATCAATACTACAAAATAATTTTAATTTAACAAAAATAAATAAGTATGAAAGTATAGGAAGTTTTGATATATTAGCATTATCACAGACATTCATGCTACGAGGTCAATCTTAATGACAATACGTCCATCACAAGTTATCATAACTAGGACATACTTTACTCGATTGCATCATTGATGATGAAGACCTGGCAAGTCAGCTAAAGTTGGAATAAACACATGCCTGGATTCATCAATTACACCTCGACACAATGGACAAGTTTCACAACGTTTAACACATGTTCCACAAGCAATTACATGACCACATGGGAAAAACACATGATCAATGGTAGCATCCATGCAAATTCTACATGTAAGAGCATCAATGAGTTTGGCCAATTTGTAGCTATCTTGTGAAGTAGTTGGCTCAGGTTCAGGCGTACTCAACACTACTGTAGAGCTGGATGGTGTAACTTTGTTTTGCTTTTCATAAAGAGCACGACGTGCATTGTCATGCACTTCACGACAAGTCCTTTGTATGTCAAACACATATTTTTTTCCTAATGGCGAATCTTCATTAAATATAGATATAATTGTACCCTGAAAATAAAATCATTACGTCAACAACAGTTTTATAACATTATTGCATTTAGAAATTATCATAGGTCAGATTAAAGCGGAAGAACATTTCAATATCTTTGATAAAATTGCATTTCATTAAACACTTTCATTAGTTCATTGTTCATATTCAAATATAGGTGACGACCATTATAGAATGTTATATTAACAGAGGTGTTTACACTTTACACATGCAATATTTTTTTTTTTGACAATTTATAAAAAAATATTCACACTTTAAATACAATAATTACCTTGAGATCCCTGATATATTGTGATGTGACAGCACCTCTGACAGTTTCACAACTATAGAATGCATGCTTCTCCGTTAATGCTCTATAAAGAGTATTTGCACCCAGACTAGATTCTAATTTCAATACGATTAGTGTTTCGGAATGTTCAACACCTGCCAAATACCACATCTCAAATACACGACGATGACTAGCAGCGCTACGGATCGCAGTATAAGGAATCCTAAAAAAATATAATGAATAATATAAATAAAAATTTTTTTATTGAAACGGTGTATTATAATTTTGAAGTATAAAGAACAAATTCAATAGTATGCCTAATGAATGTTCACATCATTCTTAACAGATAATATCTATATTAATATAGTCAGCTCTGATATTTACATTTGTTTTTCATGATCAGTTTGATCTGGGTGCTCTAGACTAATGCCATGTGGTCCAACTCCCACCAATACTGAAGAACCATTACTTGTTCTGCCTTCAAACACCTCTTCACCAAAGTTTTGTAGACCAGAGACTTCTTTGATTAACCAATATTCAGCAGTTGTTTGTTTCATACCCTTAAAAGATAATATATTTTATAGAGTTAAGACAAAAAAAAGTTAATTAAAATAAAAATATTTATCACACATACTTTCATTTCAGCCTGAAGATTTTGAATATGATCAATTATGAACTCATCATCATCTTTAGATGCACCCAAATGTTCACACCAATAAGTGAAAAACTGCACAAGAGCTACCGAGTCATCGCAATCGCCGAATTCAGCTTGTGCCAACAATGCAATAGTCTTACATATTGCTTGGCTATCTGCCGGTCTTAAACGCCCTTCACAAAGCTCTAACTTGGCATGCAAATAAAACTGATGGCTGTAACAAAATAATGATAAAAATAAATAAACTGATAATTGATAATAGATTGTTATAATAGTAATACCTTTAAGATTTTAAAATATTTCTAAGTACATTTTTATTAGCATAATTTACTCTCAATATTATTATTTATAATTAACCATTAATAATTTGTACTTTACAATTTGAATTTATTTTATCAAAATACATCATTTTTCAATACTTTGATGTTAAATTGTATAGTTGTATTATTCTTCAACTATAAATACGATATACAACCATAATTTATTAGGCCTATTGTATTTACTTGTAGAATAATAACTAAGAACTAAAGAAAATCGTCTTTTTTTATTAACACCGAATTAAAGAATCATGGGGGGGAGAACTATAAAAAAAAAAATTTAAATCAATAATTCAACTGATCAAGTGGCCAGGTTAGGTATACTGGCACTTATATCTTGAAATTAATACAAGACAGGAAATCTAGAACATACATAATACTTCTGAGTTATAAATTTAAAGTTTAACTATTTCAGTATACTTGTGTTTATATTACATCGAATAAATAAAATAAAATAATGATAATCTACATGGTATTATTTTTTTAAAGAATAATACTCGATGTTATAAAATACATTATTATTACGACCAAAGTTCAATTATTTTGTAGTGAGAAATGTGTTAAGATCAAAATGTTTTAATTTTTACGTAGGCATATTTTTTTTTAGGTAATAGTTCATTTTACAATAAATCGAGGTCAATATTTTTTCATTCCAGTGACCCCAATAATAAGGATAATATGATTTATGAACAATGATAACTAGTATTTAAAAACGCTTACAAAATAAGCAATTTAATAGATGGTGATGATTAAGGTGAGGCAGATAGGTGGGCCAACGTAACTAATATTTTTTTTTTTTTTAATTTCTATGGATAATAGCAAAATTATTATTATTATTATGTTCTTCAAGGACAAACCAATATATCTAATAATACTAACAAGTAATAGGTTTAGGATATATAAATGATATATAGACCATACGTATATACTCCCACATTTAAAACAAAACTAAGAATTATTATTTTCGATATTATACAAAACTTTCGAATAACACATTGCTAATTTATTGAGAAACTAATTTGTAAATCTAAGTCAGCTGTTAAGACTTATAGGTTATATATTTTTGTTACTCGTCAATTGGATTCATGTCTTATAAAATCATGAATATTGAACACTAAATTGTGCATTTTTTTTTTTATTTTCTCGATAAACCATTTAAAATAATAAAAAATTAAAACTTTGGACTGTCTTTGGTATCAAAAGTGATGCGTTTGATTAGGTAGTAGTGTATACGTGTATTAAGTAATAAAAATAAATTGTGAAACACGGTACTATTTTATTTCCAAGTACCTAAACCGGTTTTAGCAATTGCATGAACTACCTAAATACACACAAATCTTCAGACTCAAAAGTTACGATATATTATAAAAAATCCAAAACTATAATACGCTTATAAAGTAGTATGATAAACTGAATTTTCAGACTCAATACTTAAGTACATTTAAAATTGGTATATAATTAATAATCAAAATGTATTATATTTATAATTGAACTTGTACATCTCGGTAGAGATACCTAATATTATTTTATTTTATGTAGGTTTTTAAATACAAATTTTTTAAAATTAATCACTCTACATATTATTATAAACATACATCCATTAAAATGTTTAAAGAATTAAACAAATACACTCATGAAGTATCTTCTTTTATTTAAATGAATAGTTTCATACTCATAATAAAAGAGTGATGTACTGATGTGATTAAAACACTATAGATATACATTCTAATAATATACTTGGTAATTAGAATTTAGATATTTCACAGTACTGAGAGTAATTATAATAGTACTAATAGTACTATACTATCAACTATAAAATAATTTATTAAATGATATTATTTTTAAAGGATTCTGAATGACATTTTAAGTGTAGTGCAATAGTGTGAAAATAGTTAAACACTATCATATCCAGAATTAGTACCACATAATCTATATTATTATACTCTTTAGGCCGTAAACCATGTTAAACGAACTTTATTTTAGGCGAACGCCTCAATAAATTCATCAAAATATTTTATTTTAGATATTACGTCTTTAAATTATGAAATAAAAATAAAAACATAAACTATCGTGTTCTCTATTATTTTTATAATTTAATATTGACATTTATCTATACGTATGCATTTTAAATTTGATAATAGAAGCAATTAATTCACACATCTATATATTTTAGATGAAAAACAAAATAATTAAACATTTATTGAATTATGGAACCAATTAATCAATAAAACGTGACGTAAAAATAACTACATTAATGACCGTTATAATAGTTCGTACAAATAAATCCAAGATTATTGATTATAATATAATTTTTAACTAGACTAGCACCATATATGGGAAATTATATTTTTTCATCGACGCATTATCTGACCTTAACTCTCAAGTATGACCATGAAACGAATTTTATTAGTATAACACCCGGTGAATACGGAAATTAACAATATGATCAATATTAATTAATGCAATGTAAAAAGTAATGATACTTTTTCCTCATTTAAAAATGTAATGAGTACCTATTCTAATTTGAAATTCGACAATTTATTTATGAACTTTTCTCCGAATGCTCATGAAATGTTATTGGAAAATGTATCAAGCTAAGAGTAATTAATTCTTTAAACTTGGCAAGGAAACATTGTTAACAAAATAACACGTGTGATGGCAAAATATTTTATTTTTATAATGATGGCTTGACAGTTTAAATAGATACTGAATAGTTGTCAATTACGTTTAATAAAACTTATTGTCTTGGTATTATATAAAGAGATTTACTTTTCAGAGATTCGACATTCATATAGTACCAAAAAGTGGGTTTTACAGTAAATAATGCATTTAATTAATATATTAATATATTAAATGTTAAAAGTCCAAACTTAAACTTTTAAGGGAGGTTAAGGGTTAAACCTCCACGAAATTTTATCGGATTACGTAAACTTAGAAATTGACATGAGTTTGTTTATTTGATTTTATATTTCATAACTCACCCTCTCCCTTCCTCAGAAATTTGGTTCTGAGAACAACCTTGAAATTCTTTATGCTTATATGGTTGTTTATAAGTTAAAACATACATTCAACATTTGAATAAATTATATAACAAATAAATTGAATATTAATCTTGCCACGTAACGTATACTATTTAGTAAATAAATTGTGTGGATTGTGATGTTGTTTACCGACTTTTAAGAGTCAAAATAATAATTATTAATGTATTTATAATTCAATATGCGTAATTGTAAACAGTGCAAATTCTCAATAGTTCAAAAATTGATAAAACATAAACAATTAAAATGAGTAGGAAAACATACATATAAATTACTTCAATAATTATTTATTGAAATGAATAAAAAACAAATTTAGCCTACTAACTAGATATTTTAAATACTTATTAGCAAACGATGGCAGCAGAGAATAGTTTTATCCACACAGAGCTTGCTCTGTAGTCAGTTAAATAGGAAAAAACAAAAAAGTTAAGATATTTTAGGTAGTACCTAATAAAGTTAAAGTGTTGAATAGAAATAAAAACAATAACAATTTTAAAAATGCCTACCTAACATCTAGTATTCTAGTAAGCTCTAAAAAACATATTATTCAATTACTAGTAATCTGTTCTAATCTAATGCATACCTTAAGGAATTATAACATTCATAACTAGTATCATTAATAAAAACGCATTTAAAATATTACACTGTTGTAATGGACTATACAAGTATTCATCATTAATAAATAACTCATAAATAGTTGCATTTTGAGGGAAGGACGATGATAAGATGTTAAACATCATCATTTTACAAAAAAAAAAAATCAACAAAAATAATTTTCATTATATAAATGGCTTATACGAAAATCATTTTATGATATAAAATTGATGGTCTGTTATTCGTCCGGAGAAATTAATTAGTTGGTCTATGAAATTAGAATACAGATCAATACTGCGAAAAAATATCCTGTGTATTTCCGGGCATTATGAACATCGAATGACGTACGAAATAACTGAAGCGTGACCCTTCAAGACCTTTGTTGGTAATATTGACAATGAATTGTCGTGATAGATTTAAATAATTGCATAATCCAACGGTATTCTTCAATGTAGCTATGAGGTACACCTATAATAAATTTCGTTATTTGATGAGATACGAAAATATTTCACATTAGTTCAATTTATTTCATATAATTTTAGTAAATAAATTATTATATTAGAAAAATAATAAAAGAACAAAAAACTCCATTCAACGAATGTCGGAGTGTGTCAAGCTGAAGGTTTTGACGAATGTCTACATCGAGGTAAAATAATTTTATCACGTTTGTTATATAATATACATAGATTCCGTGCAGCTCGTCACGTGCACCACAACATGGACAAACAGTATAAACTCTAATTTTAGTAATAATATAGAGAAAATAAGAATAGGAAAAAAGATACTATAATAAGTAGTATAACTATAGGGTTTGGTTTATTTTTCTTTTCGTAGTGCTTATAAATGATAATTTTATACATCGAAAAGCAACATATATACTATTAGGTAAAAAAATCAAATATTCATAATTAAACAATTAACCGAGGTTTATAATTACAAAAGTCTAATAATGAAGATAAAAAACAAAAATTTTGTATTTTTATCAAACAGACCATATATACCTATGAAAAATTTTAAATCCTTGAATAAATTATTTAAACTACATTACCTAGGTTGTCAAAATAAGTAAAAATCTAATAAATAATTATATAAAATAGATAATAGATTTTTATTCTATAGGTAAAAATAGTTATTTAAATTAATTCATTATAGGTACATAATTTATTTTTCACTAATTTTGTTAACTGAATTCGTATAATTGTATTTTAACATCAAAATTATTATTGTTCATATTATACATTTAATTTAATTTATACATGACCATAGTTGAATCTAAATACGTAAAATAAAAACTGAAATTATTCTATTTTTATTTTTTAGAATGATTTTCATGCAAAATCACTGAAAATAATTCTTAATTTTCAGTATGTTAACACCATAGATAAATCAGTCGCATATACTGTGGCGGAAGCATGACGCACAACAGTTAATTAACAATAAACAGGCGGCGTTATTGAAAGAGCACGGGACGAGACCCTTGTTATATGATTGTAAATGATGTTCCCCGGAGCTTTTGTTTTGTTTACTCGGAGTAATTATTATTTTAACAGTGTATAATAATACGCCAAAACAAAAATTCACTGTGACAATAATGATAATACATATTATAGTCACATCACCAGAGCATGAATAGATAATTCGAAAGCCAATAACATTAAATGTTATACGAAAATGTTAGAGGTTACTTTTAAAAACGTTATTGACATTAAAAAGCAATATGAGAAGTTTTTATCTGCTGTAACCTAAAATACGCATAATAACAAAAGAAATAATTAAAATTATTAATAAAAAATTAAAAACCAATTAAAGTGATAGGTATTAATACAGTGTATTGGTGTATTCGTTGGTAAATCAATAATTGCATTACACTCGAATATACGATTGCTGATGTTCCATTAACATCGTAAAAATATTGCGTAAGTGGGTTTGTTTATATAGTTTATACATTTAGAGGTTGTTCAACTCATCTTGACATGAATAAAACGTAAAAAAGTACAAATTAAAAAAAAATACAAAGTCCGACTTTTAGATGTACCCCTATAGAATTTAATATATATTATTAACAAATAGCAACAAATTATAAAAAAAATCAATGGAATATCAAATATATGGAAATAAAAATACTCAGTATAAAAATTAATAAAAATAATAATCTACCTACCTGTGTCGGTATTGGCTGAATTCGATTTGTTAAATTAGAGCACTGTATAATGTTTGAATATTTTCAAACTTTTGTAAATAATCTCTATAAATTATACTAATTACAATCTATCAATAAAAATTATAGCCAGTCGTCAGTGGAGCGATAATACATGTTTGATTTTTCTAAATTAAAAAGGACCATTTAAAACATTGTATTACAATAATGCAACTTGGTTTTAAAATGATGAATTATTTAATTTGAGGGATAAAGTGCTCCACGAATTTAATACAAGATACCTATTTAAATTATAGGTATTACTTAATAGTATATAAGTTATAACAATCATTTAACATTATATAATATTATAATTTGTTTAATAAGGTATCAAATACTTAAACGTTTAAATCTTTTTATTATTTTGTCATAAACCATAATACAACAAACAACAAACTGATAATTTAGTAAAATAAACACACGGTATAATAATTTTTAAGAACATTACATCTCAATTTATTGATATAGCTTAGATAATATAAAAAGATAGATAAATATCATGTTTCATTACACACAGGCAGTAATGTTATAAACAAAACTAAAAAGATAGCTATTTGGATTGCTTTTAGAATTTTATTGTTTTACAATTCTACATTAATAACAACTTACTGCCCATAAACTTATTTTATGTAAGTTGTAAATACTTTGTGGTGCTAAAAAACACAGTTGGTCTTAGAATACATACTATGAATTATAAATTATAATAGTATGTGAAAATGAATATTGTATGGAGTACTGGAGTATGGCGAGTGTTTCACACAATTTTTGTATTGCATTTTGACAAATAACAAAGGAATCCTTTTTTCAAACTGTTAATTTTATGATATATACACTTATATATATTTATATAAATATATAATCAAATTAAATGGGTTTGTGTATTGACCCCAAGAAACTAATAACATAAGAGTTTAAATAAATACATTTTTATTTTATTGAATAATCAATTTATTTAATAATTCTATGATTAAATATCATTAAAATAATATTATTCAAAAGAAAGAAATATAATTTAATAAGTAATTGAAAATAATTAAGTAAAAATTATGAAATTATTTAACTTGTTATGGAAAATTTTAAACATACTTTTTTCTCAATATATATAACCAATTAAAATAAGTAAATACTTTAGTGAATTTTGTGGTTAAATTAATAAATTATAATAACACTAAAGTTTGATTAGGTATATTCAGAAAGAACTATTTTTTTCATGGATATCTGTTAAATACATTTAAATTAAACAGATACATTTGTTTCATTATTATAAATTCCAAAAATAATTACATTACATGAGTAATGTGTTGTAGTAGGCATTATGAAATTGGGCATTGCATATTTAATAGAATCTTTTTCTAGACTGTTTGTTGTTCTATGCGTTTATCGGCTACATAACACAAAAATAAAATTAATATGATATATGGAACAATGTTATAGAAAAAGTAGGTACTTCAAATTAACCATTTAAGCTATATACTCTTCTCAAAGTATTTACATTTTACCTTAGTATAAAAATTAATTTATATATATAAACGTTAAAGGTTTATAAACAGCGATAGATTTAATTTATTAAAAATTTGGTATTCTTTTATTAAAATATATACATTATAATATAGATCATCAACCCATATTTACCAATATAAAACATAAAGATAAATAATACATTGTGTATTGTCTATACGAGTACAAGTGCAAGGACAAATCACCAATCTCAGTGAAATGATAATACCTACATCCTAAAATAAAACCGATAAGAATGATTTGAAATATTCATATACCTATCTAAAACTACATTAATCACTTTTAACACGCTATCTAATGTGATAAATATAAACAGGAGAAATGTAATGATTAGTAAAAAAATCAATGATTGTATGCAAGGTCAATAACCATAAAGTGTAACTAAACAATCAATAAATAATACATTGTAAGTAACATTGAACCCAAAATTACGAAATTTAAGGAACAATTTTTAATAGTACTTAATAATAGTATAAGGGAACAAGGCCAAAATTTGTTAATATGTGTACATATATGAAAACTAATTAAACATTATTTTAATGGCCTTAAAATAATACCATGCAAGTTATAATATGGTAAAATAATATTCATGGTTTGGTTGACAATTTTTCCAAGACTTTCTCTCTGCATTGTTATTTATAGCATAATTCATTTTAATATTAAAGCTAACAACACAAAATTGATTCTGTTGAACAAACAATTACTATGTCACATGTGGGCCAAAGAGAAAAACAAATGGTTCACAGACATCCTCTTAAATAAATTAAATTATATATTAAAACACTTATAAATACTAAGTATATAATTTGTTCAATGATTAAACTATTATAGATACCCATGAGTAACCTAACCTAACCCACTATCTGCAAATAGTTAATAATACAGCACAAGCATAGTTTCTTAATAATTATCAAACATAAAGCCAATTTGTCAAATTATTATTTCTATCTAAGGTCAACTAAACTTGCTAACCAAATGCAAATATTTTTTAATAAAATGCCTATTAATCATTAACTCAGCTTTAAACATTATTGGATAAAATCCATTCTACAAAAAAAATATTGGGTAATAACTAGTAAGTAATTAGTAATTACTAATTACATATCACATTTTCCTAGCACTCACTGCAATTTATATATTTTCTTAGAATGCAATCCATGTACAGTAGTAATACCAAAATATTACTTATCATAATTTTATTTGTTGCTTAATCTAAATTAATTTAACAGAAAAGTCAAAACCCAAAGGAAATTATATTGAACAATTAAAAGATAAGCATCTATAAAATATTATAAAATATATATTGTATAGCAAATTAATACATTTTAAATTATCATGAAATTACTCAAAACTAAAACTAAATTTCTTTAAAATTCAAAAAAATGTATTAACACCAAATGATATAATTATGAACAATATACATAACGGAGAAACATGGAATTTTCAGTAAATATTTTCAAAAACAAATTTAAAACTGTTAATCAAATAAATAAGTAGTAATTTAATAGGGTAATAAGAGGGATAAATATCCCAAGTAATAGTATCTACTATTTTTTGGTTACTTAAAACTATGTATTGTGGTTCAATAATATGTTACAGAATAAGTCAAAATAAAAATGTACAATGTTACATTACTGTCCAAGACAAGAATAGAGATAAAACTTATAAACCTAGTAGTATTATAATTTTACTAAATGTTATTAGTTATTAAGACACGAAAATCTAAGTTGATTTAATTCTTAATATTTTAAGTAGTAGTAGGAACTAAACATTACACAATATTCAATTTTATATACTTTTAACTATTATACTCTACATTAATATCAGAGATAATATTTCGAGTACATAATTACACTAACACAGCACGTGGGTATCTACTGATTCTACAACAAGTTTAATTATTAATTACTAGGACATTTTTTGTAAAACAAATAATTTGAAAAATGTGTACATAATATATTTATTTTGTATTTGAACTGAAACCAAAAACTTTCAAATTCGTAGCAAAAACTTTAAACTTAAAAAGCCATGTCATTAACCATATCAAATCAGTAAAACCTGAACTGATAGAACTTATATTTATTTCTTTCAACAAACAACATTTACAATTTATATATAACAAATATTTTAATACAAAGAGAATTCTATGTTTGAATTTATTAATAAAAAGCCTGATAATATTATGAAAAATAATCACATTTAAACCTAAGAATTTAATGAACCATTCATACAACCTAAAACAAAATGACAATTTTTAAAAAGTATTCTGAAAACAGAAACCTTTAAAATTTGAAACGGTTGCATGCCCTGTCTAATAAAATGTTCTATTAATAATAAATAGATAATACATAGGCTATTTAAGAAAAAATTAAATGTCAACTAAGTTAATATTTAAAATGATTTTATCTTATAATTATTATGAATCCCGGAAACTAAAACCAAGGAAAAAAAACTACAAGGAAAAAAAGCAAAATGATAATAATATAATCATTATAATATAAATAGGTAATAAAAAAAATTGACTATTGTCTGATTATATTATTGAGTTATTTGTAATTTTTGAAAGCAATAGTATATCTATAGGGAATTCTGAAACTAAAATGCATGTAATAGAAAATTAAACGAACTTTTAACTATATACAGAGCAATCATAATTTATATAATATATCACATAATTTACTTATTATGCTCATTTGTTTATTATATATTTTTTTAAGGTAATAAAATATGTATATCTTAAACGTACGTAATGTCTGATTATATTATATAATAATTATAACCATCATATTGTAAACCCTATAGTAGCAATGTGAATTGGACAAAATAAATTTATAATTGTAAAATATTTAAATGTATAATTAATTTATATATAATTTTTATAAAATTGATAGCACACTGAAACAGCAAATAGATTGTATATTATATTTTGTGATGATACTCTCTGATTATATTATAATTTTGGTTTTTTTTCCATACACCAATCATTATATAGGTAAATTGGTAATAATCAAGTTTCAAAATATGCTTTCAATATTTACTAAATTTATTAAAGTGATTCATGAAAAATTAAGTTTGTAATTTATATTTAATTACTTAGTATTAATTGAATATAATATATCATAGGCGTGTGCACAGGTAGGGCTGATTGGGCTTTAGCCCCACCTGAGCCTTTTATTTATACGTGAATGGGTACTTGGTACTTAAGAAAGTATAACAAAATAAATCTAAATCATAGATATTACATAATTAAAAATATACTGGTTGCCCATCGAAATATTAAAATTTTAAATCAATATTGATGAATTGTATAATTTATTGTGTGAAATAATGAAAAATGATTTAATGATTGTTTACATTTTCCAGTTACCAACAAAAAGGTCAATACGAAATTTGTATTGGAAATTTCTACAATTTTTTTCTTGGTTCGCCATGACAGAGGGGGGGGGGGGGGTTCAGATTAAATTTAGCCACACCTGACTCAGAAGTCTGCGCACGCCTATGTAATACATATCAATTTCCTTTTATAATAGTTCTATCGCATTTCATGTTCCTATATTAAAGTGTGGTTTAAATAACAAAACTGTTGGTTATAAATAGTATTATGGTACTAAAATAGTAATTATTATCAATGACCGTACGTTTAATATTTTAAAAATGAATCATATAATATCATATACTAGGTATATAGTAAATTGAGATTAAGCCAGTTTTGTAGTTAAATCTTAATACCTACTTAGTTTTAAGTTTAAACATCTGCAATTATAAATTACCTACTTAATAGGTAAATTTCCATTATGAATTTAAGATTTCTATTGCTGTGTTAAAGTAAAGAATTGTCATTTGTTAATATTTAACCAGACTTGAGAGTATCCAAAAAGTAAATAGAAAGCGCCAATTTAAGAATGATAAATTCTTTACCTAATGATGTCATTTTTATTATTAAGCATGATTATAAAATTATGTGATATAGTACCAGCATTCCTATAGCATTCTCTATAAGAACTTAAGACATTTTTAATCTATTATTAAAATTTAATATAATAAAGCTTATAAATTATATTTTCTGATTTTTAATGTAGGTATATTCAACTATAATAAGATAATAATTCTTAAATTTTAAAACTTACCGGGTAGATTCTTGTAACAATAAATGAGGTGGAACCCAAAATTTAACTCTTAGAGCAAAACGATACGGATGAACTCCAGCCACTTGATGTTCAATTAAATTTCTTAGATTTAACCAAACATCTTGCCCTTTGACAGTTTTGTACTGTAATCCAAAGTAATCACACTCTTTATTGATGCCCAGACATTCACATACCTATAAGACATGAACAGTTTTTAATAGGTAGTCAATATAAATTGATGAATCACTATCAAAGTGAAATTATATTATCAAATAAATATATAATTATTATACTTATGTAGGCATCTACATAAATATAAGTATTTTTAATATAATTGTCAACAAGTACATATTATTATCATTCAATAACTTTAAATATTTACATGTAAGCGTATAAATAATATATTATAATATATAATATACCAATTTAACCCTTGTAATATTAATAACTAATATTTTATAAAAGTAATAACATCTACTAAATACTAATCAACTACAAATTTAGCTTTACATTCCGTCATAGAAATAATTATTTAGGTACCCCACCGAGATTTTAAATTCTAAGCGAAATGATGAATGTATTAATTTTATAACAATGTATTTTTTCATTTTTTTTTTTTGTCTGTCATGACTCATCCTAACCTTGGGGTAGTAATATTTACTACAGCTTATTGATTCAATTTTCAACTTTGGAGGTGATTTCTAGTAACAAATTGAATCATGTTTTGGAAGATCAAAATTAAAAATTTTCTAGTTCATTTCTTGGTAAACAAAAGGAAAATAAATTAAGAAAAATTAGGAATTTTAAATTTTATATTAAATAAGTTTAATGCAGTAACTAAATAATAGTTATATCAGAGTTTAAAGCTATACCAACAGTTTTAAATACTTAATAAAAATGTAATATGAAGTAGATTGTAGGTAATCATATTAAATTCACAGAATCCTTTACAACTGAGTTCATAGATACAGCCAGCTTAAAAACTCTAACCAGGAACGTATATAAAATAAAATGTCTGAAAAGATGTGGGTAAGTTGTTTTTAATTGTATTAATTAAAATATTAAACGCAATGTTTTGCAATAAAAATAAGCTATAAACTTTTTATTTATGTTACATAATCCCGAGCATAATCCAATCTACCTATATATAAGCATATTTTGTTGTTTTAGGTAAGCAACCTCGAACAATACATACCATAGTAACTAAACCTCATATTAAACTATAAATGATTCATAATATTAAAATTAATTAAAAATGTAGGGATGAAAATTATACAAAGTACAAAATAAATATTTTTAAAAATTGGTTTAATTTAATATTTTTTCTTTGTTGAAATTAGTTATACTCAGATATTCTCATATATGTTTTATTTAGCCCGATCAAAAAACTTCCATCTGTCAAGACGTTAGATACAGGAGTCATCATGAAATAATCAAAAACTTTTTATGTCATCAAACAATACAATATTTTGATTTTGTATGAAATACAACTCAGACAGATCAGAATTAAAATTAATATGTTATCTAATATCCCAACATATTATAGGTAATATTAGTTACTTTAGATTTATTTTTGAAAATAAATAGGTGACTTGTACCAAGATTAGCTACTGATTACATATTACAAACTTTAATTACCTATAAGGATTTAAATAACTATTATTTAAATTTATTTTTTTGTGAATTTGTATTTGTTGCAAGAACAATATTTTAAATGAAATAAAAGTAGTACATATTTTGAAAGTATATACATCAATAACAATTAAAAAACTCTTAACTTGTATAAATACCAGGTACCTAGTAAACATCATTTTAAATTTAAAATAATTTGGTCAAATTATATTTGGGGTGATAGCCATGGAATGATAGAAATAAGAAAGGAGAAAAAACAATAATAATATAGTAGGGACTCATACATCTAATACAAGATCTAATAAGTGGCAAAATATTTTCAAAAATACTTGAGAAAAAAGATGTTCACAAAACTATAAACTACTAATCTGATTACAAACAACTTAATTTTTTTATAATTTTAACCTCGATTTTAACTACCTACAAAGTACAAAACCTCGTACAAAACTCAATCAATTTAGAATGTTAGTGCCTATATATTAATATTAATATAAAGGTATAAAATGTAATAAAGATCAATTAGATAAAAAGATACTAAAAAGTTGGGAGATAACAGTAGGTAACATAGGTACTGATTTATTTTCCTTTTTTTTTTTTTTTTTTTTTTTTTTTTTTTTTTATTTTGTAACCCTAGGTAATTAATTTGAAAATCAAAATTTACAACTGAAGTAATTTTTTCTCTCATTCTATCAAAATATTTTGTTTTGTACTAGTCAGCAGGCTAAATACTTTTTACTTCTCACTTTAAATAGGAAATGAGTACATTGGGTAGCATCTCGAGAGCTATAACTACCATAATAGCGAGCATAATAGGTAACACCACTACCAACTATTGGCATTACCAAATTCATACATTTCTGGATTGATTTTTTAACCATGTTACAAATGTATGACAATTTTAAATGATGTAAATAACGGTTTAAAAAAATTAAAATACAATAAAATATGAATTTAAATATTTATACTTTTCTTTCTTTCTCTCTTATTATAAAAGTGAAGCTATATTATCTAACTCGCCTCGACCATCATTACACCCCTAAATAATATCTCTAAGCGTAAGTTGAACAGAAAAAAAGTAAGACAATAAATAGCAGAGTTTGGAAACTGCAGATCGTGCAGTGGCGACAGCATGTATAAGCTAAATACATTATGTTTAGTGTTTACCTTCTCCAGGCATTCCAGCCCTTTTGCTTTATGGTCGAGTCTGACTTCGATGACGACTGCGTTCGGTTGGCTCACTAAACACCACATTTTCACTTTTCATATTTTGCCTGGTAATCCGCGCGAACGTTACTGCTGCTGCGTTTGACGTTTGTCACCACAATTGACAGCCACAGGTATATAATATGAATGGACCGGTACGATCGCAACGGGAGGGAGCGAGCACAACACTATCAGCAGGTCGATTGTCGACGACGAGGCGTTAAAAAACCAAGACGTCGGTCGCCTATAATAATCGTTATCGAAAGTTAAAGTATGTAATTAAACGTAGGTATTGCACTGGTATTTTAAACACAAAACTCCGATCACCTAATCACCGCGACAGGCCACTGACCAGACTGACCACGGCGTACGTCTCTGGGTTTAACGGAGGCATATTATTATTATTGTTGTTGTTATTGTTATGCGACGGCGGGAGTTCGCGAGCACGCGCGTGCAAGGAATACGAATGGCGGACGGGGAGAAACACGGGCGACGAGCAAAATAAAATTCAAAAAAAAAAAAATCAAAGGATAAGAACGATATTGTAGTAACCGTCTGTGGCTAATGAGTAATAATAATAAGCGTTGATCGAAAAAAAAAAAAAACAATAATAAATTAAAAACCAACTATAAGCAACAACACGCGCTCTCGGCGTCGATCAGCTGCTGCATAATTTGAACGACTTGACGGCTAACGAGTGGTGGTGGTAAAAGGAGGGGAACTTAACCCGTGGATTACTACTACTGTCTACTACTACTACTACTACTACTAAAAGGGAACGGCGAACGTGTCATCGGCGACGGTCGGCAGCGGTAACACGACCGCGAGAAGAGTAAATTAGTTGAAGCATATTATATCTATTCTGTGGTAGAACAGTATAATATTATTATTATACCATATACCCTCTTCCCCGCCCGTCGTCATACCCGACTCTTTGTCCGGGCGGAGTGGCACTGTTGCCAATACCGCTGCGATGCCACACGTTGCCGCGCAGCATCCGAAGCGATTTTATTTCGCACGACCGAAATACAACTCGGAAACGCTGTCGTTTGTTATACTCGCATCGTGTGTGTATACGATTTATTTTAAAGCTTTCGTTGTAGCACGTGGTGATTTTTTTGACTTTCCGCTATTAGACGTCCCAGACAGATTCGTCAAAAAAAATATCTATATAATATCCTTGAATAATGTTTTATGATTATTATTGGGTAATACATACATTTTTATTAAATATTACACAATATTATTTTATTGCACAAAATGGTGAATTGAATTAGTAAGCAGTCAGGAGTGGAGAAACAATCCGTTGATGGAAGTTCGTGATCTAATAATATGTAATTCATAAAAAAAAATACCGCAGCTTTGCAATAAACTAGAATTTATATAAAAAGATGGACTTTTTTGAATCAAATTTCTTAGTTCCACAAGTCTTATAGGTATATTCACGTTCTAAAATATCGACAGCCCACGATGGTCACCGGTGTTCGGTTCAGTTCCACACGGCACGTACTTTGTCCGTTGCTATATAAGTTTAAGTACGTATTAATGTACTGTATAGTGTATAAGTATATTATATTAGATGTATATTTTACCTGACAGTCGGATGGTACGACGAAATCCTAAACTGGTCTGTCAAGTGCACACAAAAATACAAAACTCTTCGAGTGTATATTTTTTGGTGTTTTTTCCTTCCACGCTTACCATTAACGCTAAGTCCCTAACTTCAGGTATACAACTGCAGGCCACTGGGTCAAGGCTAAGTCTTCTATAATATCAAAAAATCACTATACACCCATTAGGCATTAATTATTATATTAAAAGTCGTTGCAAAAACTATTCGACTCGAGTTCGAGTAACTGAGTAAGGACAGCTTATAATCTAAATATCTAATTATTTTAATTATATGACACAGTCTGTAACTAAATGCAATGTTTTTACCTGCTACAAAAAATGTTAACAGTGATATATAATATTAATTTAGTTTTTGTAATTATTGTTGAAAATATTTAAATATGTCAGAAGAAACATGCACTCTTCAAGTGGATAATACTAACGGACCTGTAATGTGTGGTGTCGTTAGTTGTTTTAGTGTTTTAGTCAACTATAATGTATACACACTATTACACTAATGCTTATCCGGTTCTATATTTGTGTTATAAACTACTTTTATCATTTTCAGTCATATAAGTGGGTTGTGAACGGAGTTTTTCCTAATTAAAATATGTAAAAAAATTACTTGAGAAACTCAATTACTCCAGATCATTTAGAAAGTTGAATACTCATGAGTGTAGTTTGTAGAAAAAGATATTTTTAACTTCTATTAGTAGGTAGTTAGTACAGATAACAATATTCCGTAATTCATAAGGCTGCATTAAATAATGATTCTTTTAAAAAAATATTAATGTAGGTATTAACTTAAAAAAGTGTAAAATATAATATCATATTATATTCTCATATAGTAAAAAAAAAAGTAGATATAAACTCATTTGTACTAAGAGTATAGGTGCCTACATTACTTATTAGTTATTAATTAGTTTTGTATTGTATTAATACATCAAAATCAAATGTCAATCACGTCTTATTTTTTTGGAGGCCCTTATTTAATTACTTCTCAATAAAAAAAATATAAGCCTATCTGCCACTATATACTCGAGCTACATATATTCTACAAATACAAGTTAAAAATTAAAAAAAAATATATTATTTTATAATCCATCATTTTACATTTTAAATTATAAATTTGATATTGAAAAAATAAAAATATATTATATAGAATGTATTTATTATATTATTATACTTCAGTAAAAATGATTTTATGTCTATGGTAAATACTTGATTTATTTATCATTATCACTGTAACCTTCAAGGCCGTAACTAAGGGGGTAATGGAACATAATATATGCTACCCAAATCTTTAAATGGTTTAGCATATTTACCTAATACATAGGTACAGCCGGTAAAGGTATATACTATATAGTGATGTCATCAAAATAAATTTTAAAAAGATTTTTGATTCGTTTGCCTCTAAAAAATTAAAGTGCTTATAGTGTTTAAATTTAAAATTTTTTATTACGATGCGTTGGTACTAGTACAAAATGATACAGTTATAACTTATAATTAACGATTCTTTCCCGCGTGAAACTATTATTCTAAATAATTTTGTTATCATGAAACAATTATCAACAGTATATTAATGTCTGAGTGTCTGACCCATTTTAAGTTTCCAATTAAATTAATATTTAAATTTTAAACATATCTTAGAATATATGATATCGATTTTTCTTGAAATTAAATTAAAATAATTAACCAAACTCCTTAAAATTTAAATGTTTGTGGCTTCTAAATATTGTACCAATATTTTACATTTTTACCGGATAACAGCTTTCAAAGGTTTTATGGTTTATCCAGCCATAGTAGGTACCAACGTGTTGCGCACGCGCTTTCGACAGACACTTGTTGTACATCCCTATACAGCTGATGCAGCGTAGTAATTATATAATATTTATACTGCAAAATTATGTATACACTATTAAGATACTATTAAAATATTCTTATCCGTGCAAGCACTGATCGCATGTGCACGTGACGCACGTCATTCGATCGTGATCTATGATTTAAGATGAACGCCTGAATCTGTATGTTCGAAGTGCATGTCTCTGTTTTCTACTTTAAATAGTCGCGTCGACAATTTTTTATCGAATGTACGTGTACGATAATTTCTGTGCGTGATCGAAGGAGTCCGAAATACGTGACTAAATTCGATGAGTTTCAATATTTTTTTTCAACTATCTAAGTATAATATAATATGTTATATGTATACTTTGATACTTATATAAGTATCCGATATCATAATTTTGCTGTGTCTAGATTGTTGGTTACCTGGCCACTGATTAACTATAGCTATTTAATATTTAGGTAGTTTAACGAATTAATAAATAGATTATGTAATTAAAAATAATTTAATGTGAAAAAAATGAGGGAAAGTTATGATAATTTCTTGGCAACTCTGCAGCTGTACAGTAGATTGCAATTGTCCAGTGTATGTACCCTGTCATTGCAGAATTCTAATGCATAAAATGTATATCAAAAAATGTATAAAATAATTTTAGTAAAATGGAAAAGCACCTCCCCACATACCTCATTATATAATAATGTCTGGTTGAAAATTTCGATCCCAGGCTCGAATGTTGAAGTTACCCCACTGTGTAACATGCTAACATAAACATTGCAGACTGCAGTGACTTACTCAATGACAATATATACTCGACAGTTAGACAATTATATCGTGCAACAATATAGTTAGGTACCTACATAGATACTCACCTTTTTTTAAAAATATTTTGATTTTTAAGAAAGTTATTATTACTTACAAATTTCAATACCAGTTTTCGACAAATCTTGTAGGTATTACGTAATAAACAAATGACTATAAACTATAGATACTTGAAGTTTTCACTTAATGCTAATATATTAGCATTTTTTATATAGGTACATGGTATTATTTAAAATATAATATATGTACTGTTATATCATATATGATTGAATAGGTTATAGGTATTAATATATACCTACTTTTGATTTGGACTTACTATTAACTTAGCGTCTTAGCATGTATACGGGGTTAGTGGATTATTATCGGTAGGTAAATATACTAATATATTATATATCCCGAAGACCAGATGTCCTTAAAATGTATATCTCATATAAATATATAATTATAATATTATAATAATTTTGGTACCCTCGTGAGCGGACCATGGCCTCAAACCACCAATGCCATACAAAGACAAAATGTTTTTTTGCAATTCTAAATCTGCCTACGTTTTATGGTTTCTGTTTCACATTTCATAGAACAGCTCAGTGGCATAGCACGAGTAATAACTCTCCCCCCTCCCCCGGAAATCACGTACCACAGGATAATAGATGTACCTATATTAGTACTAGATAAACGGACACTTAGTACAGTAAAAATAAATAGGTAATAATTGATTGCGAACACTTGATACGGTAAAAATAAACCAGGTAGACAGAAATACATTTTATAAGATTAAATTATTCAAAACTTTATCTTAAAAAAAAAAACATGAACCTCTTACACAGTATGAAAATAAAATAATTACTCGAAATAATGTGCCTTACATTTAATTTTTAAATTTGTATAAGATTTCGGATTTAGTATTTACAATAATAAATTGACTGTCAATACTTCAAAAATTCACAAAGACTGTAGATAGCATTAAGCTATCAAAATAAAAATAAATTAAATTTTTAAACATATATATATATAACTCATAATAATTGTTCAATGTTCTCACATTCATCATTTTTAAAAACCAATAATTTTAAGTATTTATAATATATTATATTATCATTTATATCTTATAAATTATAATATTAATGTCTTTTTATTTATTTTCGTAAGAAATTTACAATAAACTGCATACATTATTTTCTACCTGAAATAGTACAAACTGTCAGCGGTTTTCCTTTTCATATGTGACCATACAAAGTGTCTAATCTCTACAACTATAATAAATATTTAAGTAGTATAGTTTACTGATTTGAGATTTCTTATTAATTATGTACACGATATACCTACAATCGATTAAATTATTTAAATTTTTTATATTATAAATGCATTTTGGTACATACAATATGTCAATATGCCACCCACATAGATAGAGGCCTCTAGGTGGCGAGATAAGAATTTACATTTTAGTCTTCCTACACAATACCGGGCAGAACATAAGAGTAACAGAATCGGGTGTAGCTGCGCGTAGGTATACATTATATTTAAATATTATATTATAGCTACTCTCATTTGTGTTACTAACTTAAAAACGTCCATTCGCTGAAATATTTTACAAATTTTGCGTCAAATTGAGAACTAACATTACAAAATAATAAAAATTACCACGTAGGTATCCCAAATTAATCATTGAATAATTAACGGAATTAACTTTAAATACTTATGGAACTTAGCCAATCTGCAAGTATACATTTTTATTCTTATGTGAAAAAGTATTATTATAAATAATATAATATACTTAATAATATATATGTATGTTACTAGAAACAAAAATAAAATATATTTTATTAGATATAATTTTGTAAAGATGCCAATAAGTATTAAAATAATTTACGACAGTTCATTAGTGGATATTTTTTTGTACTAAGCTTAGAGTAATTTGAATTTTTTTCCAAATTTGTGAAAATAGTCTGTAATATTGTTCAAACACCGCACATATAGTAATTACATAATTTTCTTTCCGTAGCTTCAATTTTAAACCTTTTAAATTTCTTTCTCACTAGAAATAATTTAAAAATGAATACTTTTTTAATTACGAAGATCTATAAAAAAATCGTATACATCAGTGCTGTCTAGCGACAAAAGTGAGGTAAAGATTATTATTTTTATTCTGTAATTATTATAATAGATTAGAAATTAGCATATTACCTAATTTAAAAAGTTATTTTTAGGATTAGATACAATAAATATTATAAAATCGAGGTAATTTGATTTTTGATATCAGTAGATATACCACTTATAAACAATATAAATAAACTTAGGTATTATAAAAAATTTTCAAAATTATATATTAGGACTAAAAGTTATACTTTTGATAATTGAACATTTTTACATGTTCTACTTTCAACAAAAATTTAATTACTATCAAATCTAAAATTAACCACGAATAATAAATATTCTTAGGCGGTAAATAATTATTGAGAAGTAATTTAAAAAAAGAAGAAATTAAATTTAAAATTGTATACTATTAGGTAATAATGACAGTAAACTTCCCTCCTTGTTCATGATTCAAAAAAAAAAAGAAAAAGGTTAAATAAAATATGTTCAAATCATACATATTATAGATATCTATGATTCAAATACTATATACTATAAGTTATTGTCGTTTTAATATTTACTAGGAGGCACATAAATAAACAAAACTAGTTTTTTTTACATTTAAATTAAGATAGAAGTGGTAAGTTACGTTTTGTTTGAATGTTGAAAAAATTGATTTTGTCACAGTTTGTGTTTTAATTATGTTTTTGATTTGACAGTTATCACTCAAATGTAAACCAAACAGGAAATTTGGATGATTCTAAACTATTGTATATTAAAAAATATCAATGATATTAACAAACTATATTTTACCATTGGTTTGTTTCTGTTATAATCAAATACATATATATATATATACTTAAATTTACACTATAAAACATAAAAATATTGATTATCATTAATCATAATTCATAATTTACACATAATATATATTTATTTTTCTAATACTTTCTTAAACATAACAATCTGAATTATGCAGAATTATATTATTTATAAATTATTAAATTGAAACATACTTATACATGAATACAAATGTAATAAGGATAGGTACTTCAACATGTTGTGGTGGGTAACAAAATATTTTTTATTTTCAAGCGATAAGAGAGTAAACTACAATTAAACAAATAATAATAACAAAAAAAAAAAAAAAATTCTAACATAAAGAATAACACAACCAGGGATGGACGTACTAAATAAATATTAAAAACAAGTATTTTTAAAAATGTAAATAAATTTCTAATGCTTCTCCTTTATATTAAGTAATTATTAATAACATAAGCACTTATTAACTGAGAAGATAGCCAAGTATTTATAAATAAATTCATTAATAGCATTGTGTTTACAAAATTAAAATTTTTAAGAGTAGAATTATATCTTTTAAATAAATTTAAAATTGTGCGTCTCAAATTAATTTTTCTTATTTCTTCATCCTTCATAAGTTTTAAGTTAGATGTAATTAACAAAGCATAACTGTTGTACTTTATTTAATGGAATTCCAGAAATTCATGAAATTGTATAAAATATTTAGACATGCATAATTTGATAAGCAAAGCAAAATTATTCCAAAGATTGGTGAAAATAAATAAATAGATCAAAATCAAAAAAATAATGCCAGATTGAACATTTAATATTGTCAATTCAGGAACTTTTTATAAACTATATTTTTCAATAATAACATTAAAATATATAACATATATATTTACTTTATTCAGTAATAGGCTTTATAAAATATATTAAATACGCATTATATTTAGTACTTTAGGGGAATAAAATTTTAAAATAACTGAAAATAATCATCAAGATTTAAATGATGTGCAAAATCAATTGACCTTTTTAAATATTGACCATACATTAAGTTCAAAAGACATTTCTTAATAAAATGTAAAAATATCTTTCAACAACTGTAAATGGGATATCTAGTTTTTAAATGATGTTGAGCAATAAATTATTTTCAGAATTTAGACCTACAATATTGAAAAAAATTGCAATCTGTGCAAAAATATTTTTATTTTTCAGATTTGTATTATTGCCTTTAGTATCATTAATTACTTGAAATGCACAAATAACAGGGTTGCCATTTTTTTTTTTATATAATGTTAAATAAGGATAATAACATTTGTATCAATATAATAAAAATTTCTTCATCCATCCCACTGAATACTTTTGCCAAATGACAAATGTAATTAATATAAATTGTACACACGTTATTATATTTTATAATATGGGGAAAAAAACAAATAAAATATAACACATAATTGTTTTCCAATAATAAATAACTGTTACAAAAAAATACATACTCTGTTGGATGTTATAAAAATAAAAAGGAATGGTTTTCCAGAAAAAAAAAATCAAAAATAACAGTTTCATGATTAAATGATTATAATCTATTAAAAATATTTTAATTTTATTAAAAACAAATAATAAACCAAGTTAAATAGGATGTATGGCAACCCTGCAAATTTATAAATGAATGTCAAGATTTAGTCAAAATATAAAAAATTTCACAAACTATACAGTGACATACATTAATATTGATCTAATTAAAAATTAAGATCATTTATATAAACTGCAGGACACAGACCCTGCATTAAATGTAATATAATTCAAACGAGCAAATTTTTATTTAAAATTGTTGTTTTTCAAATCATTTAAAATGTGGTATTGGCAAGGGTAAATATGTGAATTTATAGAAGTATTTTACAGTTTAATAGCTGATTCATTAATAATCTTTTTTGATACTTATGAATAGGATAATTAATAACATTTAATTAGATAAAATCAACAGAAATTATAATAATTTGAAATAGTTGTAACTTAAATCAGAAAAATAACATGACAATAAGTAGAATATTTTTGAAGATGATAATACTATAATTTTGCAATAAAAAAATATACATAATTAAAATATACAATTTAAGTGTTTGTATGGTGGTATTTAATCTATTTGGTATGAATTGTGCTTGTTATATTGAAATGGTATATTTATGATAATTAATTTTGAGAAGGAAATGAGAATGAATGGTCTTCATATTAAAGGAATTAAATAGAATAACAATTCTTAAGCTGATTTTGAGACTAAAAATCTATATAAGTACATCAATATTATTTAATTTTCTCAATTATAATACCATTTTGACTATCTTCAACTTTCAAAGCAACTATAGCTCACGATAATTTAGAATAACTGGGCGGTGAAAATTTTTTCCTCAAGAATTTTAGAATGTATAATGGTAAACAGCTGACCAGTGTAATCACAGTGACTTTCCATAGGAATGATTCTGTTTGAATGAAATGAGAATCTAAAAAAAAAAAAATAAAAAAAAAATGGTTAAAATAAAATTATAGTCAAATTGTCTTATAATATAGCCGGATACAATAGTTTTGTACATGATATTCAGTAAAGTTTTGATTGGTTTTCTATCTCAAGTGCAGTAATTTTGTTTGTAAACAATAGTGTTATTTACAATATTTAGGAAAAAATATTTCATTTCAAAACAGAATATGGTATTACATTAATTTAGCATATTATCCTTTAGTGATCAATTTTTGTCTAGTTAAATTCTTAGTACACCATCTATGAATGGAGTCGTGGCATATTTTTTTTTCCGATACAAGCAACGGGTCTCTTTATTAGGTGCTTGATGTGCACATATAAGAAGGTACTTGTTACATGTTTATCATCTGGGTAGAGTAATTACTAATTACTAATTACTAGACAATTTGATAGTTATTTAACTAAACTACTTTAGATCGTATACTGTTATTTTAAGGTCAAAATGTATTCTATATTTATTTTTCATCAAAATCTTAAAATATTAATTCTTAATATAATAAATGTACTTAATGAGTTAGTGAGTATAAAAGTTGAATACAAATAAAATTACTTTGGATTAATATTTATCTGTATTTGTTAGGGATATTCAATATTCATTGAACTGTTGGGTAGATTTTTCAAACATTTAAAACTTATTGTTAGACCTTAAGGAAATCTAAATAATTAAAAAAATATACTTGTAATATATTTATTTTTATTTTTAAGCTATTACAAATAAACATAAGTGCATTTTTTGAGATTTTTTTTCAGTATTAAAATTCCAATTCTAAATTATTGATTATGCCATTATAATTAAATAATTAATTAATTAACTTACATAATATGCAGTTGTTAATCTAGAATTTAATTTAACTGATTTAAAAGAAAACACACACTCTATATTTTACCATAGTTGTCAAAACTAAGAAAAGGTAATTATCCAATAAAAAAAAGAGTACCATTTCAGTCAATCCCACAAATCACAAGTAAAAATTATATCTTGGTCAGGTTCTAAGTAAAGTATTATCATAGAGTAATATCCTAGGGTTCTATGCTATTTGCTTTTATATAAATATAACAAAATAATTAGTTGATAAAAATTATCCAGAGAATAAACATGTAACGAGTAACTTCATACACGCATAAATATTATGTAAATACGCATAAAAGAGACCTGTCGCTTATATCAGCAACAAATTTTTGTATGAATATAATAAACCATTCATAGTATAATATACTATCATATTATGATCTAAGAATAAATTAATATAATTTTAGATATTGTCCAATGAGATAGTTTGTAACCTATATATAATATATTTTATTATATCTAAGATACGAGTAATTAATTTAATTGTAATATAGTTTTTAATTTATTGCTATATATATAATATATATTATACATAGATTACAAATTAATTAAGTAATAGGTCATTTATAGATTGTTAATATGAGAAATTTTTACTGTATTTATTTTAAATTGTTAAAAATAAATATATACTAACCAAAATAATCTTTAAGTAAGATTAATGATAAAATATAAACAGCTAAACTAAAAAGTTCAGCCAATAGCATTAAATAGTGCCAAGTACGCACTGTCAATGCAACCATAATTAGTTCTGTGAGAATTAAAGCAGTGAAACTAATGGCGACAATATGAATGAACTCATCTTCAAATAAAAATAATGCTCCATACATTATTACGCCACCTGATAAAATACAGAAAAAAAATTGTAAAATTGTATTTAAGTATTTTATATTTCAATTATAATATAGATTTACCTTGATAAATGCTTATTAAAACCCAAATGAAAAATGTTTTATAAGATAATGACCGTCCTTTACTCAGTTCTTTGTATAATTCAGGGTAAGTTAATGCAATTTTAGACAATACATCTTTATCAAGTACTAAAGAAAATACAGGAAACATTGTGTACAGCGTTGCATATCTGAAATCAATAAGTTAGTCAATTAATAGATTCATGTAAGTAATTAATTTACAATTTCAAGACTTATATTTAGTATTGCATACTTTTTAGTACAGAACCAAACCATGAGTTGAGCTTTGTCATTTTTGTTTAATTATAATTCACAAATTTTAATTTTTTAAATATAGTAATTTAATTAATAGTTATTAATTATATAATTTAATTTCATACTATTTTACTAATTATAATGAATTTTGTCTTACACATAGTATGCTTGTTATTTAATTCAAAAATAGATCATGTAAAATTTCAATCTTACCCAATCATAAGGAACCCTTGATAAAGTGTTACTGATGAGAAGTAAAATACAGCTGAAAATATTGCTTGCATGGTAGATATAATAAGACCTCTATGAATGACAAATTGGCTGAGTGAGGCAGATCTTTTATAACTATACCGACCATGTACCATGAGTAGTCTTGAAAGGTGTGAAAATTGTGGTACTGAAAAGTCTGCAGCTAAAGATGCTTGTCGACCTTCTACGCCGGCAATACCAATACCTAAAATTTAAAATATAAAACTGTTCAATTTGTGCTAATGATAAATTATAATATTGAACAATTTTTAACAAATTAATTTATACCTGTGTCAGCTGCCTGAATCATTGAAACATCATTTCCTCCATCACCAACAGCAGCAGTTCTTTTTCCAGTGTGTGCTTTAATTAGAGTGACAATTTGTGCTTTTTGTGTTGGAGAACATCGACAACAAATTACAGCTGGGCTACGGCAGGCAACATCCAATAATTCTGTTTGATAATATTGTAGACATATCTTAAGAATAAAGATAAAAGTTAATATAAAACATTAAAATACAATTCTGAATTTCTTAACGTCTTAATAGTAAATATACTTCTAATGAATCTCCAGTAATAACAAGAGCACAATCTTGTTTTTTCCTAAAAGCATTTAATTGCTGATGTGCTTCAGTTCTTGTATGGACTGGATTAAAAATAAACAATTCCTGAGTTCTTGAAACAAGACGAGAACTTTTAGCAATACAAGTGGCCGTTTCTTGCTTATCTCCAGTTAACATCCATATCTAATAAAATATAAATTTATTAAATAAGCAATTATATTTTATTAAAATTTCTCTTACTTTAATTCCAGCATTGCCCAATAGTTCTAAAGTTCTACGAACATTAACTTGAAGTTTATCTTCCACTCCTGTTACACACAATAACTCCATTTCACGTTCTAAAGTATCTACAACGGTTGCTACTCTTTGAGCACGACCTGTGACTGCTAACCTTGCTGAATTTAAACGAGCCTAGAAAAATAAATTAAACATTTAGTATTTAAATTATAATTTTAGATTATAAATAAACAATACACACTTCAAATTCCAAGTACTGTTCTTCAGTTAAATTTTTCCGAGCTACTACCAATGTACGTAAACCTTCTCGGGCCATATTTCCACATTCTTCTTCCAGCCAGTCTGTGTATTGGACAATAGAAGACATAACTACATCAGCTCCTTTTAAATAGAATGTAATATCTCCAGAAGCTACATCTTTAACAATTATTCCCATGCGTTTAGTTTCTGATGTGAATGGAAACATTTGTAATATTGTGTAATTAAGTATATCTCCAGCAGATGTACGTAATTTAAGTGATGTCAAATCTCTTTTGATCACAGCTAATCCTACATCTTCAGTCCATTTAACTAATGCAATCTGTGACAATTTTAAAGCATTTTTTCAAAAAAATAATAACATTTTAAAATATCAACAAATTTTACTTAATACCTCATCAGGACTAGAAGCTTGATAGGTACACTGTGAACGAGAAAGTAGACTTTCTTTAATGTAGTGTTGATCAGCTTCAGATCTGAGTTCTACAGGACTATCAGTACTAAAATCAATAACATAAATGTAACATTAATTTCTATTATTTATCAAATACTATATAAAAACTAACATATTGCCTTGAACATTATTTTCAATAACAGGAGTCACATTATGACACAGTGCTATAGCTTTAACAGCGTCATGGAGACGAGTTTGCTCAGAACGTCTTATCTTAAATGATGTAGATCCCTGAGACAAATTACGATTATGTGTAGGCTCAACTGCTCCGCAAAAGGTCATTTTTAGTTGTTCAGCAACCTACAACAATATTCAATATTCAATATAAATATAAATTATTCATAGAAATGTAAATAAATTTATCATACCTGATCAAAAGACTCAGCACCATAAGAAACAGTTCCTAAATGAAGTCGTTTAAATACCATTGAATTTTGAGTAAGTGTTCCAGTTTTATCTGAAAATAAGTATGATATACGTCCTAGTTCCTCTGGAATTGTCGTACATCTGACTACAGTATCTGGCATTTCTTCATCTCTTTGCATAGACCATGAATAGAATGCTTTACCCATATCCAAATTTACCCTCAAACTAAATTAAACAACAAAAACAAGTATATAATAATTTTTGTTCATATAAATAAAGTTTTAAAACTAACCTGATTGGTATAATGTATGAGAATAGTAATACAAATCGGAACATGTAACGATACCATGGACCACTGAAACCTTTTAAACACATCATTACAAAGGCCAGACCAACCACAGCACAAAAAAGAAGCTGAAATGTAATTTATATAAATAAAAAAAATAACAACAACACATAAAAAACAAATCCCAACAATACCTTTGTTAACTGATTAATTTCAATATCTAAGAGACCAACTTTACTTCGAGGCTGAGAATTATTCATAACAGATCTAGTTTCAGCACCAGTGTAAACAACAGCACCAAGTGCTGAACCATTAGCTACCACACAGTTAGCCCATAATGTATTTTCTACATCAAGACTCACTTCTTCTCCATTATCTTGCTAAATAATAAATTATAAATAATTTATGATTTAAAATTAATAATAGAATAATAGATTCTCTTACCCTTCTAAATGTTCCTATGAAACTGTGAATATCTCGTTGAGGTTTTTCTGCAAAAATAGTAGCTGTAATATCAAACAATCGCGCATCACAATCTAATTTTTGAGTGTCTCCAATAGCAAGACGTAATTTCCAATCAGTTTCACCATCCATTTGATCAGTTCGTACAAAACAAGCACCGGATTTTTCAGTAGTTCTTAATAACACCATATCAGCTGGAACTCTTTGATCTTTTTCTACCAGCACCTAATGATAAAATGTAATAAATATTAACACAATTTTTAACTAAATTTTATTAATAATTAAAGAAAACAAAACTTACTAAGTCTCCAACTTTCAGTTTAGATGATGATACATATTCAGTACCAATATTGTGATCTTTACCACGAATTAGACGTTTGTATTTTTGAGAGTTTACTTCTTCGTCTCGTTGCCATCTTCGAATATCATCAACACCTTCACGAAATAATGTGACAGCCAATACAAATATCTATAACATTAAATAATATTAAGTAAGTATTGCTACATTTAAAAAAAAAATTTAATACCAATGGTCCCCAATATGTGTAGAGATATCCTAATCGTAGTTCAGGTACAAATTGACTCATAGCCATCAGAAGAAAATAAAGATTCAAAAAGAATTTGAATTGTTGATAGAGCACCTGAAAATATGTTTAAATTATTATTTTAGTTGATAAGTCAGATTCAAATATAAAGTTTCAAACCTTTGGGAGGAATGTGATTATAGTATACTTCTGATTGCGTATAACATTTGGAGAATATTTTTCGGTACTTTGTTTCCCAATGACAATAGTTCGTGAAGTAAGTTCCTTCTTGCGGAAACATTTTTGCCAAACCCATTGACAAAATCTGTTAAAACATGTAAATCTAACAATTCTCTAACTTGCATAAATAAAATAAAGTTAAATAATAATATCCATACAAATTACAATAAACATATTTTACAGTCTAAGACAATCATTCAGGCATTGATGATAATAACTGGTCAATATCTTAATATCTAGATAAACTATGAAGTAATAATACAAGTTATTAGTTAACATTTCTATTTTCAAAAAGTTTGATAATATTATAGTTAAGTATTCATATATTGAATATTTTCTTTAGTAATAATTTTTTATCTATTTGTTAAAATAGTACTGTAGTTTAAATTAAATAAGTTAAAACCTCATTCTCTATAAGAGTGATAATTAATATTTTTAGTTAAATTTTAAGTCACAATGGATAAGAAATGTTATATTTTAATTTAGACCAAGATATATAAGTTAATAGCCTACAAAAATATTAATTAATGATATAATTGCTCCTTAATATAAGAAAATATTAATTTGGTCTAATGTAATTTTAGATGGTTTATAAAATAAAATACACAATAATACAATATAAATTATATAAAAAGTCATTAATCAATAATAACTTAAAATTTACATTGATTTAATCACTGATAATATAATATAATGACCAATTATTATCATATTTAGTAATCCCAATATGAATCTATTGAACATTTCCCAAATTATTTTTAGTTTTTGTCTTCATTATAAGTTAAAATATTTATTTTACATAAATATGAAATGATAAGAATTTATCTTAGTCACAAATATCATTCATCTTGAATAAAAATTCATAAAATTAATAAATAGTAGATATAAAATTAAGAATGCATAAATATTCATTAGATATAGATTCATTAAATAAATGCTCTTACAATTGTAAAATTATAGTATATCCAGGTAGGTCTGAAATTTTATTCATGTATGATACGTTTTAAAGTATTTTGTAACTAGTCCTATTTATTATTATCACTTTTAAACTTCAAACATTTTAACATACAATTAATATAAAATTGCCCATATAAAAACAAAATAATACATGCAAGAAGCTAACTTATATAAAAAGCTAAGCAATTAACAATTAAATACCCTTAAATTAGTGGAGGTTTAATACAAAATAAGCAAATATATCTATATAAATATTAAAAAAAAATCACTACATTTATAATATATTATACTAACTAACTATAAGCTTGATGTGTTATAATTAAAAAAACACGCTATCACTTCAATTATAAAATTGAATTAATAACATTTAGTAATAATTAATTTCACTGTAGCAATTTTTCTTTTTAAAATTTAAATTAAACATATTTGTAAGTCTTGGTGTTAGTCGTGTTTAATATGAGATTAGGTTAGGTTCACCTAACCTTAAACAGCCGACTACAAAACAAAATAATTAAAAAAAGGGTGAGCTATAAATTTTTAAGCTAATCAAAATTTAAACTGTCTATAATTCAAACATTTTTATGTTTTCAATTAAACATTACAAAAAAAAAAAAAATAGATAAATATTTCAATTAAATAAACAGGTAGAAAACAGTTTAATAATAAAATATTGTTTAAGGTCATAATTTATTGATATAGTTGTTAATGTTTATAAAATAGGTAAATAACAGGTAGTATAATAATTAAATTTAATAGTTATAGAATTTATTTAATATGAATATATACAATTTGAATCTACAAATAACACTATTTTAAACAGTATAAATACCTAGCATATATTTTTGAATACATAAATTAATCTAAAATTCAACTTTTATATAACATCCCAACTAAAAGAAATATAGGTTCTTATAACATAATAATAATTTAAATAAAAGTACAAATACTACTGTTCAGGAATATTTGAAGATAAAATTCATCTAAATGGATAATAAATTTTAATAATATAGAAAATATTATCATTTTTAATTTTTGCTCACCCTTTTTGATATTTGTTAGCCCAGCTAGGTCTTGACATACCTAACTTAAAATTTATAGTTAGGCTATTATAATATTATATTAGTAAAAAAACCAAATTGGGATCCTACCTTAATTTACTTTTTTTCTCTTCTGTCATGACTGTAAAAATATTAACAGGCAGGAGAATGTGTCACAATCTGAAATAATAGGACACAAACTCCATGAAATACGACAAACTTGTCAAAGCACCATAATGGCTTAGGTTATTTTGTCATATTTTTTAACTTTTAAAGTAAAAATGAAAACAAATTTATTTTATGGATTTTTGGCAATTTTGTAATATTTATTAAAATAAAGCAACCCAATAATTTACCTAAAGTCTTTCAACTTTATAAAAATAAGTTAAATAACTTTTTTTAAACTTCATACTGACTGTAGATTTAAAAAAATCGAATATCAAGCACTTGGGTGAGGTCTTTTTGGAATAAGACAACACACAATAATAAAAAATATATAACTCATGCGGCATAACTTTATTATTTAAATTTTATAATAAATACCAAGTTGACTAGTTTGTAAAATTTAACCAGGTAAAAGAAACATGCAACAACATTTGCAGGGTCACTCAGAAAAAAAAATATTTTAAGAGCTAAAATTAAAACTATCAAAGTACCTAGTATCTTGTTCTTACCTATTAATAAGATTAATGTGCACGTAATAAAACCAAAGAATAAATATCATCATGAAATGTATATAAATGCCAATTAAAGATATTATGTAAATGAAATAAAGTGGCATTATAATTTTAATTCTTATTTTAACATTTATAATATCTAGATCATATTTGTCAATACCTAAATGATTTTTTTTCTACCGGTCTGATAGGAATAACAATGTGATTACATATTTGCATAAAAAAATTACCTATAGATATAAATTATGAATATGCTTAATTTTTTTGATGTTTCTATTAAGAGGGTGTATTCGTATGTTGTCTCCACCTTACTAACATAGAAACAGAAGAAATAGTTTAAATCTATTATTATAATGAATTTGAGAGTGAATTATTGATCTATTATTAAATTTCAAGGCAAGAATATTATTTAGGGAGTTTCATAAATTTTTTTTATACTTTAATTTATTAACATTAAACAAGTAATGAGTATTTAAAAATTATAAATGTTTCATACATTTTAAAATGCTTACAACTTGCTTCAAAATCAAAATATATAAAAAAAAATTTAACTCATATTACATAATATTTATACCTTTTAACTTGGTAATATATCGGATTCACATTAATATTAAAAATAACAGTGTATCATGTTAGTAATAAAGAGATAACACATGCAGGTATATGATATCCTGATACTGGTTTTACAGTCTAATGCATTTTGCCAATTATCTAATGTTTACTTAACTCTATTTCCTATATATAAGAATAAACTGAGCAACAGAACAAAAACTGGTATTGGTTGCACAACTTTTATGAAGAACAATAGTAACCACCCAAAAGCACCAAGAAGTTCCAACGCCATTGTCTATGAGCAAGGCGATAATTATTATTCAGAATGTAATGTAATGTATTATAATTTAACTATATTATAGTATTATTTTAAATCAATTTATAATACAAGCATAATTCTATAAATATAAATTTTTGTATCTGAATTTTGATCAAATATTTTTTTTCTTTATAATGATTATCTACTCTTGTATACACCATGTGCATCTGTAGAAAAACAAATATATTTTTGAACTTTTACATTTATATTTACATTATATACTTGACACTTTTCATACATTTCAGCATGAACATTAAAACTGATTACAAAACACATTTTCTATTACCAATAATAATACACTAACTAAGATATGTTTATAATATTCAATAATTAATGCAAGATATTATTATCAAGTTAAAATTCAATATTTTAGTAATTCATTTTATGTGTTTTATGTAAAAATTATTCCGATAATCATTAATTAAAAATATGGTACCTATAATAATGCTTTAAAACAGTGATTGTCAACTGGCAGCTCGGATCTGGCCTGCATGACTATAGTATGTAGACCACTTTAAATTCTACCACAAATATTTTTAAAGTTTAAATAGTATTTTTTTATAGTTAATATTTATGAATATAAAATTTTTTTTTGTCTGATCCAACTTTAGTGATCGTGGCCCAAAAGTCCAAACCGATTGCCGACCTCTACTTTAAAATACTATGTACTCTTGAATATTTTATATAAAGTAAATTTTAAAAAGATAAGTAGGTACCTATAAATCTACAATGTTACTTTTCTGTCAGTGTTCATAATTTAACCATAACATATACTATTATATTATATTACATGATGTATGCTATATAACCAGGGCTGGACAAGATATTTTGTTGTTAACTGTTTGTGCCTGTGTTCTATATTTTAAGACACATATGTAAGACACTGCGTCACTACTCAGCCCTGTGTATAACAAAATAAAAAAAAACCTATTTTGATTTTTGCTCAGAACAAATTTGTACAATTTATTTAAAAATATGTGTAGAGATAAGATTATAATATTCAAATAATTAATAGATAAAACATATTAGATGCATAGAAATAGTTATAAACGATAGGGTGCCTACTGCCTACTGCCTACCTAATATATTAAAATGATAGTATCTATGAAACATTAAGATTTGATAAATATAATTGCAATAATACAGTAGTATTTATATGGATTAATCTATGATATATTACATACTTATAAGTAATAATATTAAAAAAGTACATTGTACATACATTAACTTGTTCTGCCTATGATAGAACAATTACTTAAGTAATTTTTCAAATGCATAAAATATATAATATAAAAATCTATAAAATAAGATTTGAACATATAAAACTTTATCATAAAACATAAAACTATTATAATTATAATTTACTTACAAATAGGTAATATAGGATAGGTGGAGAATTATTTTTCATCATTAAAATAAAAAAAAAATATGATAAAGAGCCAATATTGATAGTCACTTATTACTGTTTATTGATTTATGTGTAGGTATGACTGTATTTGTGTATGACACATTCATATCTTCTCCCTTCCTAAATATTAATTATTACATTATCACCTGATTAAAACATGACCAAAAAAATAATAGCTTAATTTTATAAATCAACACATTTAATGGACAAGGATATCAAATCATAAAAATAATTTAACATTATTATTAGGAGTAAAGACTATGTACTTGTGTCAAATGTAACATCATAGATTTATAGGTAGATATAACATACATTTTATATCTATATTTCTATATTTATCTAGATTCAATTTTTTTAGTTCTGCTAGTTCTAGTCTCAAATGGGCTTTACAGAAATTCAAAATATTAATACTAACAGTATCGAACAGTATGTATATATTTTCAAGGCTTGATTAATTTTATGATTATCAAAGTATAAAGAAAAAAACAAGGAATTTAATTTTAAAACAAAAGTGATTAGTGCCAGTCTAGTGGTCAAAAAGTACAGAATAATTTTTTTTAAATTGCTAAAAGCAATGTAGATACTAACATATGGAAGGATTAGTAATTATTAGGTACATAATATGAAATATAATTCTTTCAATAATTCCAATTTCTTATGAGTAACTTTGCTTTGAAAAATATTTATTGATTAATTAATAAACAATTTTAAAAACTTTTATCAAAGTTCATTAATTTGTTTTAATCATCAAGCATAAGTTAAATAATTAGAAGTTCAACAGTTAATTTACATAAATATACATAAATAGTTATTGATATTAGCCTAATAGTTTGAAAAGACTTGCCATATGAAGCAATGTTACTGTTATTTCCAGGATACCCACAGCGTTATAAAAATGCAGAAAATATAAACTGCAGTTTATCCATGCCCCTATTTGCTTTCATATATATGTCTAAGTATAATGAGTATGTTTAACTGTTCATCATATTAGCATTACTAAAGTTTATAAAACTATCATTGTTGCATAAAATTCAAATAATAGTCAATGAAATTAAAAAATATGTATTATCTATTATTAAGTAAATAGACTAATATAAACACTTTGAGGAAGGAAAATAAGAATAAAAAAATAAAAAAATCTTTCAAATATCATACTATTCAGTCAAATTCAGTCCAAGGTAATAAGTAATTTAATTTTTTATACAATATATACTATATAGGTACTCATATATTTTAGTTTGAACATATGGCTAATTAATTAGATATGATAATAAATGTGTAGGTATAATAAATGAAAATTTAAAAAAAATAGAAAAATTATCTACCTAATGAAAAATTACAGAAAAATGCATTCAAAAGCTTTTAAGTTTATTATACCTAACTAATAAATAATAATTAGATAGTATATTTTAAAGATTTGATATCAAATAAATTTGATAAAACATATATTTGAATAAAAAACTTAATATAGGTACTTAGGTTTGAAAATTTAAAACTGCTAATTTATCAAGATCCGATTGATTAGTGGAGCTGCTATCAAAATGAAAATAATGCAACAAATAAGTTGAAAATATAGCTAAATATGCAGAGGAAATAAGTAATGTAATAATTCATGATTGTTGAAGAAACCACAAAGGGCTGTGAACTGTATAAACGTTTTATCCTGACATATAGAGTACATAGAAAATTTTGTTTATTGAATAATTTATAAAATAAGGATTTATCAAACGCATATAAAATTATTATCATTATTATTCTTAATTGCGCACTATGAACAACGGGCGATAATGGATAGGTGGGTGGCAGGGAGAGGTGTTTGGGTCAAACCTGTTGAAGACGTTGTTGGTTTCCCGAGGCTTGTTCAAAAGCGGAATGTCCTCTTTGACGGTCAGAGTAGTTGTGGACGAAGACGAGTTCATTTCCACCAAACAGACACCTGCACCGGCGGGCGAATCCATAAAATCAATCACATAATTCTGCGATTGCGCCTGTTATAGACGGTGGCGGCCTACACTAAGTTTAGGTTACGCAGTGCACGGTGGAAAATACAATAATATGAGATCGGATGGGTAAAACGCGACGGGAAAAAATATTAAAATCGTTTTTTTACGTCGTAGATATTTATTTATTTTTCCGGTTCACGCGCAGTGTTCACAAAGAGTCACGTAAATACAATACGGACGGACTAACGGTTGTATCGGACGAGATGACGTAATACACCGTGGACCAGATAATTCAGATGGCCACTGAACACTGAACTACTGAAGCAAGCGTTGAACCACAGCTTAGCAGCGACAGCCGACGAGTGGTTATTGTGGAGGAGGAGAGAGGTCGGAGAGGCGATAGGACGTGGCGACTGGCGGCAGCGATATAGAACTACAGGCACAGTCCCGTTCTTGTTTTTCAGCGCAGGCGAATCATCGAACAGGCCAACAACGAGTCGATATTATCAACTACGCGCGCGAATGTCAAGGTTCAATTCATGGCATAAACGCGTTAATCCACTTCATTATCAACACCGCCGGTTTTTCCATGATTAAAATTGCTGTTGTTCGTTAATCGTTGTGATAAAAAAGAAATACGTCCATTTACAACTTCACCTCCAACGGCTCCATCGGGCATCGACCATCAAACTAGTAACTACAAAAGCTCAATAGACGATACTATAAAAAGCATAATAGTTGAATAGTCATATTTATGTCGATACGAATTTACAATCATGATATAAGTGTATAATTAAGTACTTTTCGCAATGCGCGATCCTGTATACAAACACGCGAGATGACAAAGATTAATTTAATGGTTCACTAAAGTAGTAAAATCATATAGGACCAATATCTTCACTAGAGTTGATTCATTGTGTGTATAATGACTGTTTTTAGAACTCAGCATTATTTTCTCAACTAGAGGTTATGAAATGTAGGGGATAAATTGTGTTATTATAAGAGACATAATATTTCAGGTGCTCTTATTGCCTATTGGTCAGATTTTTTGAAATTACTACAAAACTTGGAATTTGAGTTTTAATTATGTTTATTTTTAAAAAATCAATTACTTAAATATACATACTTTATCGTAAAAAAGTTCAAAAAAATGTTTTCCAACAATACTAATATGTATAATTATGAGCAATAGCCAATACTATACAATATTATTACTTAAATAACTTTATAAATATAAATAAATAACACACAATAGAAATGTTCATGGAGTTTTGATCAACAAGTTACATTAATATAGTAAATCACACTTTTAAAATGGTCAAACAAATAATGAACAAATCCAAATATTTAAGCATGGTGTATGCAAAAAAAGAGATCCAGTTAACTACTCGAAAAGAAATCGCGTATAATTGAATAATTGAGAATTCAAATAATATTTTTGGTTCCTATAGATCAGGTTTTAAGATGTTTTAAACTTCAGTCACTTATAAAAGTTGTCACATTTATAATAAAAAAAAAAAATCAAATAAGAATAGTGAGAGATGAGTCATGTGAGTCATCAATAAATTGTTCTCTTTGGCTTTTACAAATCAAGAAAATATACTTAATAATTATGTACCTAAATATATATAAATATATTAGTCCACGGATCTCATTATAGTTTATAGTGGACCACAATACAAATAACATTGTCATTTTTCTTTAAACATTATAAGTAAAAATTTAAATACATAATTATTAAATTAAATAATTTTAAAAACTATATTAAATCAAGTTGACAAGAAAACATGATAATGCTAACCAAATTTTGTTATTTTAGAATACAATTCAATAAATTTTTTTGTTTACTGAGAGGTTGAATCAACAAATCTAGAAGTCATAAGGAAAAGTCAAGTTAACAATTTCTATATTACTATGCTATTTCTGCTATTCTACTACTAGGCATTACTAATATTGTTACTCATAAATAATAAATATAATGTTTAAAATGTCAACCAATGTTCCTATTTACTATTTAATACTAGTGTATTGTTTTAATTATTTTGTTGCCATAATTCAGTCTACTATTGTTGTTTTGAATTTATTGTTATTAGTAATCAATAATCAGTAGCATGAATTGAGTTTACAGATAGTTTTTAAGTTTATAAATTATGTAAGATATTATACCAGTTCATACATTGTTTATTATTTTTTAAATTTAAAAATATAACTTGTACAATAAAGCATTTTGAATATTATATTTTTATGAAGTTTTATAATTTTATACATGTTTATTGTAATTTTCAAAACTAATGGTTCTCACCAAGTTTCTGAATAATAATAATAATAAATTTATTTTATAAACCCTACATATACTTAAATATTATAACAAAATACTCTCATTAGGTTGGCAATTAAGTTAGTATGTTTCCAAGCCAAATTAAACACACTGCAAAACACTCATAAAAATACACCAATGTTTATTTCATTGCTAGTGTTATAAAATACTTACCCACAAAATAGGAGCGAAGAGACCCTAGCCCATCTGCTTTTGTAGTAGACGTTATGTTTTTTAAATGGCGTCATGTCATCACTGGACAAAAAGCAATCGGAGTCATCTCCATCGAACTGTCTCTCCGCTTGGCTTAATAACAATGGTATACTCTCTGTCTGCAGACTTTTTTTCACCTAAACCGCGGCAGACGCAAATTGGGATTTAAACTGGAGCTGTTAATACCTAAGGACTTGAAAATGTATGGCTTCAATATACTCACTCGTTTCATTTAAATACAATGTAATCAATTTGTTGAAAATAGAAATAAACATTTTAATGTCACTTCAATAAACAGAGTGCCGGCTGTCCATTTGACGGGAAATTTATAGAATAGGTCAAGTGTAATAAAATATGAATTAAAAGAAAAAAAATGACAATGGAAAACTATTGTTCAATGGTTTGATTATATATACTCAAATTCAAAGCACATAAGTCGGAAAACATAATATAAAATTCGATATACGGCTTCGATGCTATATAGAGTTAGATATCTGATTAGAGATATCAAGTTAAGCTGCTAAACTCAAACATATTATTGAACATTTATTATTTATGTACATATATACTATTTACTCTAATCGACCGGCCGGAAAAACGTTACTACCTTCATATTGTTATTTTTCAGCAACTACTGCAAGCAGACAGCTGCTGCTTTTTTATATTTTTTATGGCTGCTGTCAGCTGCAAGTTTGCAATAGCCAACTAGAAAATCAGCTGTAGGTTCAAAAATGTAAAAAAATCTGGAGATTAGAGTATTTTACAATATAGCGTGACAAAATAATATTTATTTAATTTAGTAAAGTACTAGAAACAAAATAAGCTATTATAGTATTATAATATTATAACTACTGAATTACTGTTAAGTTACTGGATTTTAATTATTATTTTATAATTATACATCATTACATCAATAACTAATGAGAATTGAAATACTATACTATTATTATATAAGGATATAACACACAAAACAATATGTTAATTGATATTTTATAACAAATATTATTTCATTTTTGTTTGTACTTGATTTGATTGTTTTGTATTTTGTAATACAAAAAAGGTAGGCAAGTGTTAAGTGGGTATCACTCTGCTGTAGGTACATTAGGTGTTGAGTGGAACACCTTACTTTTGACCTTCTAACTACACACTAGGTCTAATTTGTTATCCAAAACCACCCTTAAAATTGAAAATAGAATACTTATTGTGTATACTGTACACACATGAAAACACATCTTGGTAAAATCTGAAAATCAATACCTATATTCATAGCTGAGCTCAGAATCTAAAACAATAAATATCCTATTATAAATCGTTATTGTGTGTACAAACAGTCCTCTAGCATGTTGTTTTATTTTTTCTTTATCATTACAGAGGTACAGCAAAAACATTTTGATGAGTATTAGTAGTGTTACCATGATGACATATTCTGAGTTTAAACAATCACACTACTATAGAATAATTATAATGTTATATTGTTATTCTATGATACTAGTTTACAACTGATGAGTGATGACTACAAATTACAAGAGATAATTCATAAGCATTGATTCCACTGTAGTTGAATTTTTTAATATGATTTATAAAGTTTGTATCATGTCTATCATGTAAATAACACAAACCTTTAGAGCAGATCCGTCAAAACGTCAAATTTACAAAAAAAAAAATAAAAAAAATATGCAAATTAATTTACACTTAATATAATCTGTATCTATAATATTGTTGGATACTTATGTCTTTCTCAGTGTATATAAGAGTTCATATAATCTGTAATAGTCTTACCTATAGATGTAATATTATATTTGAAGTTTTCTATTGTTAATTAAATTTATCGTATGGTATCTACTTCATAAAAATTTGGTTTATTGGGATTAAGTTGTGGCTACTTATATGAATAACTGTGATTAAGATGGAGCTTACATTTTGACAGGGAAAAATTGTTATTAAATTCATTATTTTAATTTGTTTATATTATACTATTTGATTATAATAGAAGTTACTATTTTATAGCTAATATATTTATATATATATAATTAGGTAATTGTAAGAACTAAAAACAATTATTGACATATTATTTATAAATAATTGTATTAATTTATACTTTAAAAAAATTACAATTAATGAAATATATTATTTTAAATATAACTTGTATAACAAAATAATATTTTCATTGAGTAATGGCCAATTTTATTATAGTTATAATTTGTATGTCAGTTAAAATTATAAACTTGGAGCCTTCTCTTAGCATTCTCATCAAAAATTTGTCCAATGCTTTGGTCTCAATAGATATACTGAAAAGTACATTTGCGAAAAAAAAATCATAGTCCCTAGTTTAGAAAATAGACTATAACAGCATTTTAGATTAGATTAACAAACAATAAATAAGATGAAGTAATCAAATTGATGAATTATATATTTTTTATATAAATACTATCTAGATTTATAAAATTTATTTTTTTATTTTTGCTTTGTTTTCATCTTCATCATCGTCGTCGTCGGTGTCGTCATCATCATCATCATCATCTTCTTCTGATGAATAATCATCATCGTCATCATCACTAGATTCAGCTATTAAAATATAGTTTTAAAATTTGTTACTGTTCTGAATAAATAATATTGTTAAAATCAATTTTTAATATCAAATACCTTCATCATAAGTATATCCATAGCTTGTTCCAGAATTACCAGCTCCATAAGCATACGAATCATCATCATCATCATCATAACCTTCTTCATATGTTTGTCGGCCATATTTATGATTACGAGCTATAAGTAAAAATATTCATAGTTATTAAAAATAGTTATATTATGTTTTACATAATAGAAAGAAAAATGTAAAATAACACATAAGCAGGATTTGGTACTAACTGCATTTTAAATTAACAAAATATAAAAACTTTATTATAAACACTTAAAAATGCACTATAAAGAATAGAAATAAGAAAAAAAGCCTATTCAAAAATTATAGCTCTACCTCATTCAAAAATAGGGTTTTCACTCAAACTTTTCCTTTTAACTTTATAAACCAATCAAAGTATATAACTTTTTAAAATTGAACTCATCTTTTCTCATACTAAATTTTATTAGTAGATTATTACAAACAACATTGAAATAATACAAAAAACAGTGCTATTGAGAATAGTCTAACATTATTTTGTTGATCATACTAACGTCTAACAGTATTACTTGAAACCATCAGTTATTAGGAATCACTTATTGGTTGTTTTACTCGCATAATTATAATTAAATATAGTTAAATATATAATTAAAGTATTCAGTATTTTTTTATTAATTAAATATAAGGTGTAAAGTGTAAACCAATAGTTCTCATTTTATTTTATTCTACAAAATTACAGTAATGGTTAGTCGATAATAATTAATAGTGTAGATTTGGTAGTATTAAATAATTAAAATCATTATTAATAAGTAAATAAAATTCGATATCAAGTCTACAAAATTACAGTGGTTACCAATTCCGGTCAATATCAAACCGGCATATTCATAAACTAAATATTGTATTGCAAATTGAGGATATTGAATCTAACAAATATATTAAAATTGTACACATCACGTATGCATTCATAATGTTGTAATGAAACATGCTTAAAAAAACTCTTGGATAATAGCCATGTATAACAATTTCTATTTCTTCCCTAACAATTATAACAAAATTATGCCACACTAAAATACTTAATTAAAATTAACAAAATAAATTGCTTTGTAAAAATATAAGAAATAAGTATAAATAATGTCTAAATAATTTATTTTTTTTATAAATTAAGACAACAACCTAAATATAATAACCTTAAATATAAATATTCAACTTGAAATTATTTTTCACATTTTAAATTGATATTTTGTAAATAAACTTAACTTGTAAAATTTTGTTAAGTAATTGAGTTAAACTGTTACAGTATTCAAAAACTTTTTAAATACTTGCAAACATATTTAAAATACTTTTGAAAAAGTACTTAGATTAAGAATTTGTATTTAAAATCAAATATTAATTTTCAATTAAATTTTCTTTATAGTTAGATTAGTTTATTTTCTATTTTTAATTTAATTATGTAAAAAGTATTAAAAATATATAATAATATAATATACTTTTTTGTTCGAATTATAGTAATTATACCCAAGTGAATATTTAAACACCTTGACAAAAAACACAACAAAACAAATAGATAGTTTTAGTTATATAAATGATACGGAGTAAAATGCTCGTTAAAATAAAACACAAAAATACTAAAGAATTTTGGTTCAGTTGATTTGAAAAGTAAAAAAGGTAGGTAAGTGGATGCCTCTCTGCTGTGCATTAGGTTCCGAGCGATTCACACACTGTGTTAAATTTTAATTCAATGATACACCATAATAAATTAAAAATAATTCTGAGCGTTAATGGTCTATCAAATTGTGCTACCAAGAAATATTAATTTTTTGCTTATTTATTTTACTTTTATCAGTATAGTAGGTTGATTTAATCTTTTCCAAAAATATTGCATTTATTATACTATTAATATTTAATTATTATAATGATATGTATTTAATTTGTATTATATGAACTTATACAACACAAAATGTAATAACATCTTTCTATAAATACCATAAAACAGTAAAAACAGATTTATAGTATTAAATATCATTGATTAAACATATTTAATGTTATAAAATACATAAAAGTTGAAGTTCCCACAAATAATGTTTGTAAATTATAACAAAACAATATATCGTTATTTATCGTAAATATAAAATAAGTAATTTTGTTAAAATTGAAACTTAAAACATTCTAAAAATAATTGTATTAATAAATTTTTAGATTTTATGGTTTCAGTATGTACTACTTATAAGGAATATTGTATACAATATTCAAAACTATATCAAAAGTCGAATGAAAAAGAAAAGTTTTTATGAATTTTTAACTAAAAAATAGTTTACAGGATTTTGATGAAATTTGTCAAAATACTAACTTCAAATACATGTAAAAAAAATTGTGGTTATGTATTTTTAATATTTTTGTTAAGTTATAAGAATTACTTATGTGGGATTTTTTATTAAATTTTAGCATAAAACCTTGGTTATAAAAATAAAATTGCTATAAAATTTTATTTCATAATTTTGTCAAAGTTTTAACTTCAAACGCTTATAAAAAAATATATTTAATCAAGAAAATAACAACTTGAAAAGATAATTTAAAATATCAATGATTTAGGTGTAATTAATTATTAATACTAGAAACTAACTGTAACTAACTAGTGGAAAAAAATATTTATTAGTATACTTACAAGATAATGATAAATCACTGACTTCAGCTGTTGGATAAGAACACTTTGGACATGGATAATTTCTATCTTTTTCAGAATACTTAAAACGTTTACATCTAATGTGTTCATCGCAGAAACACACTTTACATTTCAAACAACTATACTGTCCTAATTTATTGCATGATTGACCTGCAATTAATTAAATTAATTAATAAGCATTTTATTCAAATGTTTTAACTTGTAAAGAAAGAAAATAATTCATTAAAACCACCACCATAAAAATAAATTGATGCAACACATTCACTTTTTAAGGAATTTAAAATACAACATTTTAAATTAAATTACTTATGACTGATACCATTAGCAATTGTTGCTTAATAATGAAATTACACAACAAAACTATTTTATGCTTGAGAAAACTGAGAAAGCTACAATTATGATAAGAAAACAAATTTTCAGCATAAAAGGAAGAGAACTTTAAAATGTAATATTTTTTTTAGTATTAGTGATATTGAAATATTGAATAAATAAAAATGATAAACTGTCAAAATTATTCTTCTTTTATGGTTAAAATTTGGTTTTTTGTGTTAATAGTCATACGCCTTGAACAACTTTTATAAATAATTTATAGATGAATGACATCCACTTAATAAATCATTTAATATTTTAGCAACTACATTACATTTATAATTTTCTGATTCCAAAACTTGACATGAAGCTTGGTGCTCAAATTGATCATCTTCACAGAGGTATGCTGAACAATACGAGCACATGAATATACGACCACCATGATCCCATGTTCCACGCTCACATTCAGCACAATTCGCATCTTGTAGAGGGCAAACACAAGCATGAGTTGTCAGGCATTTTCGACCATGACATACCCACGCTTCACAAAAATCACAAATTGCACCCTAAATATTCGATTTATAATTATAATAAAAATAATTTTATTTATTGTTTTTATATTATTCATACCACTAATCCCATTCCTGTTGTATGGACACCTGGGTGTTTAACAACACAATCTCCTGACTTCATAAGACATTTGATTTTACCACAGCTAGCACACTGAGGCAAACGCTGTAAACTTTGACAAAAATAACAAAAAGCCCGATTTTTTTGTTTCCTAAAGTAAAAATAATTGAAATCTAATTACACAATTAAAATTTTTAGTTGATAAATTTAATTTATAATATAATATTAAGTTACTGCATATAAAAACAATTCTTATTTTCATTAAATATAAGAAGAACAATCATATAAAGCTATCATATAGCATTGTAATTGATTAATTATTTATTGTTTATGAATAATAAGAATTATTTTATACTTTTCCACAGTTAAAGTAAAATTAGTGATTTTTTAAATATTTATATGTTAAGGCAGTGGTTCTCAATGTTTTTTTGTTTACGACACCATTGGATATTTTATAAAAAAAACTACAGTATAGTACACGCTGTAGTATTCATAAATGCTGCATAATTTTGTGACACATCTTAAGTCAGTTTACAGAATATTAGTCTTTCTTTTTCATTTAGTCTTCCAAGGGCCATGGTAAATCAGTTAGGAACCATTGTGTTAAGATACATGTTATTCAAATTGAATATCTATTTGAAAAACTTACTTCTTGCATTTATCACATTCCTGAAAAAAAAAATTGATAATACAATTTTTTAAATGTAATTACAATTATATAATATAATCTATTTATGTTAAATTTATTTGCTTTTAGACATGCCCATATATTGAGCCTATACTTTATATAGATTAATATTGAACCATTCAACTAACCAAAACTCATAGTATCCTTACTTCTAGATGACCCTCAATGTAAACATAATACGGTTATGGCATTAATAATAATAATATAATCATCAATACAATATGCAGAAAAATTTGTAAAATATGCAAAAGTATGTAATTTATTAAATAAAATAAAATTTACATAAAATTAGGTTCACGAAAGAAACAAAAAATAAAACTTTATATTATGGTACAATATTAATACCTTATTTTAAATTTAGATAAAATGAACTATTACAATTTCTCAGTGGAGTAGAGATTATATTATTAAGTGCATTGGGAGCAATATACTAAAATAGCCATTGATAATTTTATTTATTTTGTCAAACTATGTAAAATTTAGAATTTTGGTTGTCATACTTAGTATTTTTTTTGATGAAATAAATTTGTAAAAAAAAAAGAAATTGTTTCGATAAATCTCGAATAAAAATTTCGATAACAAAAACTTCTTAAACCTAAAATATGCCAATTCCTACATAAAATAACGAAATATGCAAAAGTATGCAACAAAAATGTTTGTATTTGAAATTTGCATACTATTGATCAAATTTGTATCAAACTAGAATTTCAATATACAATTTTTAAACAAATATGCAAAGGCCTAAAGCTCTAAGTTAATATTTAATAATTAAACTTGTAAAATAAATTCTATTCAATGCAATTCTAAACAATACAAATAAAAGTAAAAAAAACATTGACTTAAGATCACATCTATATTATTTAGATCAATAAGAAAAAATGAATTTATGCCTTTTTATAATAATCATTCTAGGTAAATTTGATTAATGATTCCAATTAAAAACATACAGTGAAACCGGTTGATTAAATAAGATTGTTTGAAATATTTGTAGGTAGGTATATAATAAAACTTAAAAATATAAATGACATACAGTACCAACTATACCTAATATAGCTATTAAAAAAGTAGCGATTACATAAAAACTAAATAAAATTTTTATTTTATAATTTAAAAATGTTAATAACTAATTTAGAATATTATTTATATATAAAAAAATATATATATATCTTCATGATTATGTTCAAAACTTAATTAATGGCACAAAATGTATTAATAATAATAATAATAATAATAATAAAATGTATAAATGTATAACTGTAAGGGCCATTCTTACAATGTTTGGTTAGTGCCTGATAACACTAACCGGAAGAATTTATCATAAGTTAACCAATAGAATTCTAACGGTTAGTCTTAACTGACACTTAACCAGACATTGTAAGAACGGCCCTAAGAAAGATAACTTATAGAAACAAATATAAATGAAATTATTGAAATTTATGAAAGTTGTACACAATATGTTTAGTATTACTAAGAAATTAGGGTTAAAAAGCCAAGGAAATGTTCTATGTTCTTACATACATTTTATATTTTAACATGTTGATTGTGTATGTCTTTTTGAGGTTTTCATACAGTGCGTATGTCACTTTTCTTAAAATAACATAAACATTTTCTCCTAAATGGTCATATGTTCAAATGACATATAAATACATATTTTAAAACACGCTAAATAATAACACAACATTCAGCAACGTGTAGGAAATAATAAATCGTTTACTTCAAATATATATTGGATGCCAAATGGCGTCAGTACACAGTCAACATGTTAATGTCTTGAAAAAAAAAAATTTAACATTAAAATTAGATGCATACCTATAATGAATAATAATCATAGATAAATAAACCATTTTTAGGTAAGTAATTCAAAATAAAATTATCTTTGGTTAATATAATCTATTAGTATTAATTTATTTTATTTTAGTCATACTATAGTTGCCATCAAAATATTTTTTATAACATAACATTTTATTTATTTACCATTGTTGCATTGCAAGGGTGTTTAGCCAATGACAAATTATCCTTTGCTGACCTAATTCCTTTTTGTCGAAGCCTCATCTTTTCTGCTTTCTTTCTCTGCCCAGTTTTTTTTTTAGGCATATTTAATGTATAAGGCGTACACCAACCTAAATATTATATTTTTTAATACATGTGAACAAATTAATACTTAAGATAATACTAAACTGTACACTATAATACCTGAATTTTATTATTGGAAGTATCTAGGTAAGTACCTGTGTCATCTAATTTTACTAAGAATGCCAAGAACTTTAAAATAAAAGGATAAAAGCCACACACTCAAAATTTACAAGACTAACAAGACAGTGACATAATCACCAATGTCAGTAACGATTCCGGATTCACACGAGTACACGACTCACGAGTTCATATAAAAAAAATTGATAACATTATCTACTGAAGATTAATTTTTGATAATAAATAACAAGTTGGCAACTTAATATACAATAGGTATACATATGATGAGATGTGCAATTTAAAAAAATGCTAATAATTCGTGGAGTTATTGTAAAAATTAAAAAACCTACACACGAATACAATGGTATCGTGAAAAAATAATCTCTAATAAAAAATTAAGATAGGTAAATTTGCATTAAAATGTCTGTATTGATTTAAAAAAAAATAGAATATTGTGCAATATATAAAAGTGTAATTAAGCATGAATAAAAAAATGTAGTCATTTTATTTAAATAATTATAATAATGAATATTGTCATTAAAATGTCAATATAATATTAATAATAAACTCAACTTTGATTAACTAGGTATATTGATTTATGTATACACACATTGGCGTAGCTAGATTTCAATCAGGAGGAGGCAAATTAAAACTTGATTTTCTTTTTGAAGTACATATTTATTTATATTATTTTTAATTTATATCAATAGCAATCGTCTAGAGTCTTCGCAAAATTAAGCCATTATATCAACCGCTTAAGTGATTTTTATGTAAAATGTTCACGTTTGGTAAAAAGATTTAAATTTAATTTGAGGCATAGGGGGAGGGCAAGTGCCTTCTTTGCCCAACCCTCGGTACGCCCATATATATACACCATGTAATTCATTGTCCTAATGTCCAATGAAATAATTTTCCAGGTTTATTGTTCTGTATTTGATCTTAAGTGTGCGATTTTAGGAGTCAGCGAAATAGGGATCTAATAATTATATTAAAATTGGATAATTTTATTTAACTACTCGAAGTTATTCTATTATAATATCTAGGTAACTTATACATAAGTCGTATAAAGAAAAATATATGTCACTATTAAATAGGTATATTAATATTATTCATATAACTTTTGAGTAGATCACAAAGTTTTTACTAATTATTGATTTTTATTTATACGAGTATAATATTCTAATAACAACACTTATTTTAAAATTAAAATTTCGTAGTCGTGGAAGATTCTGAGCGTAGTAATGAATGTTTTTATTACTCATTGAAAGTATGAAACAAATAATAATAAAATAGATTATTCATTTTAAACCTATCCTTACAACATCGATTAAGAAGATGAGTATATAATGTTTTAACTAAATAAGTGTAGGTATAATATATAGACTATAGTTGGTAATTTTATTGTCACAATATAGCCGACTGTTGCATCATAATGTACAGTATTATAAAATATGTATAAATAGTAAATACGCTGTGTAAATGTGTAATTAATAATATTATAGGTAGGCGCATATACTATCAAAGTTACACATTTAAATGTCGCCGTATGATGGGTGCAGTAATAATTCTAAACAAATGAATGCTAAATTCCAATAGCCGTCAATCATGTAATAATAAATACTACGATTTGGTGTATGTAAATTAATTGTTATTTTATCTTTACAAAATGAGATTGTTCAAACAAATATTTAAAACAGGATACAGCATAATATTGAATCGTATATCGTTAATATATTATGTGGCTGTATACAATATGATAGTTTTAACTTGGAACACGAACAAATAGTTGTAAGTCAAATGTTGTCATTGTTGTGTCGGTGTGTACTTATATATAAATACATATATAACATAATGCGAATGTGACAAAAATTATGCATGTATGGGCAATAAATTTTGAATAATTGCAATGTTATATTTTGAACGTAATATAGTCGTATAGTATATGTGCAGTGTGCACACTTGTTAAAAAAATATATCAAACTTTGCACATGTAATAATCTTTGTTAGATCGTTTTTTTTTTTACTGTAATACCCATTGTTATTAACAAATTTTGTTGGTATGCAAATGAGTATATGAATTTAAAATTACATATACTAATGTGTGAACCCTATAAATTGTACCCACTATTCACTAATAATAGTAATATAATGTGAATGCTTAAAACATTTCTGAGAATAACAGTTAAATTTTATGCCATGCCAATAACTATTTCTGTTTTATAAATTTAAAAATTAGTTGTTTAATTACAAAAATAATACGTAGGCGTCCTCCTAGGGTCCTATGGTTTTTGGATAAAAAACAATATCAAGAAACATCCATACAAGACTATGGTTCCAATTTCTTAAGATAAGGTGCGCCGTTATAATAAAATAAACCAGATTGCTTACGTACTGGTCAAAACCTACTCCCACATAGTCCATTCAAATTGGGACTTAATAACAGCACATATTGCCATTTACCAAACTGTGGTGGGACATACTGTGACTTCCAACATTTGTTCCTTAATTGTCTTTCTCTCCACTATCGTAGAAACCAATTAAAGATCGTTTTTTCCACTCTTGTCTCTTGTTATTAACTTTTCACTCGCTATTGCCCTCTCAGCCAATAATAAGAGTTAAGATCACCATTAAAAATATTCTAAACTTTATACTACAATATGGTTTAAAAATTTAATAACGTGATCCTAACCAGTCTATGTCTTACTTTGTCAGTTTACAGTGTTATACATGTTAATTTAAGCATCGAAGTATGATAATTTTTATGTTCAAATCTCATTAATAATAATAGAAAAAAAAAAGTAGGTAAATCAAAACCAACATACCTAAAAGCCGTAGCGTCAAATAATTTATGTTTTTACTATATTGTATCAAGATTATACAGAATAATTATCATTTAGAAAGATAAATATTTATTGGTGTTACTTTTGTATATTTTTACCAATACAATTAAGACATTGAACAGATATATCATATATGTTGGTTATTATCACATATTTAGTTATTGATCGGATGGTCTATTTTTCTACTTATTATTGAACCTTAAATTCTATTTAGAACCTGTAATGACGGATTCGTATTTTTAGCTTCACATTTTACCAGGGTTGTTCACTATTGTCAATTGAATATATTAATCATTAGCCGTTTACGCTCAGGTATAGCTTTTGGAGACTGGAAATATTAGTTTCAAACATATAACAACCACTATACCTAACCCACACCACGGGGGTGGTTCAGGGGTACTGGACCTCCTACCCAGAGAAAAAAAAACCGATATATATCCCTGTAGTATAGTAAAGTAATAAGTATAAAAATTGGTATTCTGTGTATTCTGACCACGGTTTCCAAGTTACTGCTAAATATAATGTGTAGTAAAGAGGTATAATATGGTTCTCATAGTTTACATAAATTATTGAATTATGTATAAACTGTAGACCCCTCCAGAAAAATGTTGAAAGTACGCCACTGATAACAACACATTCAATAAATTCTTTATTATGATTACTGATAGGTAAGCAGGATATATGATTTTTGTCGTATTAAATTGATTTAACACCTAATTAAATTCTGCATTATTTTCTTATGTATATAGGTAGTAGGTATATATTATACTTATTTTGTATGTTTGTAGTACTTATTAATGGACGGTCGGTAATTGGGCCACATTTTATCTACCTGCTTCGTATAAAATATTTGTTTACATTTAACTATCCGGAGATTGAGCCACAAATTAAATCTATATTTTTAAAGTTTACCCGGAGATTGGGCCATAAATATATAGTATAAAAATATACGAATATATAACTTTATTAACTAATTGTTATTATTTTTCTAATACTTTTTAAGTAATGTCATACGCAGATTTCACAACTTTAATATAAAATAAAGTCAAATAATTATAAATATTGTTTTATGTAATAGATACTTACATAAAAATACAATTTTTTTTTAATACCACTCAGATTTCACAAATTTAATGTAATACACTACCTGTTACAAATGTAATACTGTAGTGGCCCAATTACCATACACCTTTTTAAAAAAAGGTTAATTGTGGCCCAATTTCCGGGCGCCTCTTATTGATTATAAATATAATTATTTACAATATACTACTAGACTTAAACTTAACACACTTTTTTTTAAATCAAATTTTATAATCTTTATAATTTCATTTTATGAAATGTAATTTTTGGTCGTCTAAATTGTTTATTTAAAAATTAAATCTTCTCCTCTTCAAAAAAAAATCCAGGTCCAAGTACTTTACTGATTGGACAGATATTTCAGTTAAAAATTAACAATGTATTTGACTACATGTTTTCAATAATTTTAAAGTTACTTTTACTGCTTGTTAGTATTTTATAATATTATAAATTATAATCTATTTATACCTATTAAAAGATTAAGTTTAATATAAGATATACATATTTCTAGTGTTATTTTCATTATACTGTAAAATATGAAAAGTGTGTAATATGTTTTTATATTTTATGCCCACATAGATAGGTATGTACCTATACTTAATAATTGTAAAGTATATTTTACAACATTTATTGTCTGTTGTCTATATAATAGAGTATAAACTATAGGTTATGTATTAGTTTTCGGCATTTTTAATGTGTTTAAATGTACTTTTTGTTTTATTTCAAAAATAGATATAAATTTTAATTGAAAACATCATGTAATTACGAAAATTGTACAAAACCTTGTAGGTAGATTACCCCTATGAGACAATTGTTAGTATTTTTATAAACATTTTTCATGTAAGAAAGTTAAATTTGTATGTATTTAAATTTGGCTTTTTAATTTAATTTGAAAATATATTTATATAAAATATAATATGTATATGTATAAGTGTACATATAATATATTTTAATATTTAGATATTTTAAATATGCTCCTATTGTGATTTGTGACAAAAGTTTAAATAACTGTATAGGTATAGTCCATATAAGTGTAAAATATAAATCAAATGCAACCCGATATCAAAAAAGTAATATCACATAAGAGAAAATGCATTTTACTAAAATAAAAATAAAATAACAGGTAATTAACATTTTATTGTACCTACCTATGTCCTATAATCTTATTAAAAGATGTATAGTTTTAGTATTTTAGATACCCAGCTGAACGATTTTATATTTATTTTTTTGTCTTTACTCCATATATAGTATATACTATATTATATTATGATAAATAGTTAAAAACAATGTTTCGATTTTTAATTTTAATGTGATTTTCAGATTTAGTTTGTACTTTAGAAAGGTCAAAATTAACAATTTTGAGTTTTAAAACTATTTAGTAAAAACAAAAAATAATATTATAAAGTAAGAAAAGCAGGATTATATTATGGTACTTAATAAAATACTTATTCAGTAAAAACACAGAAATTTATTTTCATGTTAAAATAATGAATTGATTTATAACAAAATAAATTTTTGACTTTTTATCATGTACAAACGTCCTTCTTGATACCTTGACTTGTTGAGAATAACTACAAGTAAAAGTGGCCTCGCTGTATGAAATCATATTAATTTACGTAACGTTAGTTAAATACATTTTATAAAATATAGAAAATAAAATAATTGAAAAAAAATCCTCATATAAAACAAGAAAAAAGTTATTTTACTTAAATTACTTATTAGTTTTAGATTCTAAAAATGACTAAAATCATAAATACTTACTACACAATATATACGTTAAAATTTTAAATTCCATATATAGAACTTATTAAATATTTAATTATCTAACATCATAAGTAAATACCTAATTATTTTGAGTACAATAATGTTCAATAGGTATTATTGAGATATTTAAAATGGTAGGTATATATGTATATGTATAATATATATATATATTATATATCTACATAGGTAGTACTTAAATATGATATTATGTTTGTACAATACGCATTTGACTGTATGTTTGTAAGATTATTTAATAAACTGCAATTATACTTTTGAAAAAAGTGAAACTTTATACCAATATAATTAATAAAGTTTACTCATTTTTATTTTTTCTGTGAACACTTTTTGAACAGAAGAAGTACTCAAAGGTGTTTATACAATACTTTAGGAGGTTGAAAATAGAATTTAAATGGTACTTTAAAAGTGTTAATAAGCTTAACTTATATATACACTTAATAGATTAAATATTAATATTATTAGTTACATTCTACCCTATAGGTAGTTGCCAGTTGGTATAAGCAGAACGAGAAAAGACAAAAGCCTTAATACTATATAAAAACAAAATAATACACTTGAATGATATTAATATGTAACTTGCATAAATATTTTAAATAATGTTTTTTTTTTTATATAGATTTTGGTATCTTAGATTAGTATTTTATTTTATTTATTTATGTTATTAGTATTTTTATTTTTTTGTTCAAATTAACTGTTTTTTTTCACAAATATTTTTATTTTTTAAATATACAAAATTATTATTTATTTGATTTTTGTATTTATTTGAGTACATTGTATAATAACAGGGCACTTGGAAATTTGTACAGGGTAGGAAACTCCCTTAATAAAAAAAGAAGACCTTATTATAATAAAATGTTAATCTAAGAGTCTAAAATTTATTTTATTGAAAACTAACTACGAATTAAACATAATACAATTTTAAAGATGAAGGTTATATCAAATTATTAAATTCAATGTTACTTGGTATATTCATTCTAATTAGAATGGAAATGTAACTTTCAGCTACATATAATATAATTTATATATAATTAATAAAACGCATAATTATAAGCCAAATACTAAAATGAAAATCTTAATTTTATATGACTATACATAAAAAGTGAAAGATTGATAATTTAAATAAATCATAGTTATTAGATTGATAGTAAATTGTATTCTAAATAATCGTATATAATAATTTGTTTAATATACAATTGGTTTAAAGATTATCGATGTTTGAAATTTAAATTGGTATTTATTAATTACAATTTCAAGCAATATAATAGGTTAATTTTGTTTGCTTATAAGATTAAAAAATGCATTTAATGTATTCGTTTTTTAGGTTATAATATTATTTTACAAAAAAAAAAAAAAAGTACCTAAAGACAAACTCTAACAAACACAATATGACTAAACATTGAAACACTTCGCTAGACATGAATTTCACTTTTGGCATTATTTAATTTTAATTTGTAGCCGTTTTAAATACATCGTAGTTAATATAAACTCGGAAAAAGTATATATAGATAGAATGAATAAAATATAATTCTTCATTTTGATAAGAAATATGTTTTTTTTTTATCAATAAGTATTGTAATTATGTCTAATATACATATTAGACCTAATGTATATATGAATATTATAATTATAAATAAAAAAGTATATTTGAAAAACATTATTTATATTTATTTATTTTTACTCTTGGTACAGCTTATTTTATCATAGTACATTAATGTACCTAAATACAATACAATCATATTATAAACGTAGACTAGTATTCAATTTTCGTGAAATTAACACATATTTTAAAATTAAATAAGGTACCTATTTCATATTTCGATATTGTATGGTTTTTAAAATTATTATTCGTACATAGGAATTTTTATATATCATTTAATACTTAAATAATATTATGAAAATGCAATTAATTTTTACCCGTTGTATGAAAATACTTATCACAAATTAAGCTTTATAAATAGGCGCATGTAACTCTTCCCCAAAATAGTAAATTCCTCTAAAAGCACTTTACTATCTTAAGAAAATTAGAATCATTTATTATTACCAAGAGGACACCACTCAGACTTAGAAGTCGGAGGCGGTTCTAGTTATCAGCTATCCTCCAAAAATATTTGTATTTTAATTTAATTTATATTTATTTTTTTTACTCATATTTTATATTAAAAAAACCATATTCATCATCATTTTAGTTTAATCAAAATTAAATTTATTGTTGTAATAATGTGAAAAATTTTGTTGCAATTATTTGATTATTATTATTTATTGACGATTTATTAAAAATATAAAATTTGAATAAATATATAAATGTAATTTGAATTATCTCTACTCTTCCTATTATACAGCAATTAACATAAGTGTACTATACTGTATGTTTTTAGAAGAATTTGCTTAAGTGTAATACGGTAGTAAAATGTTTTTAGGGGAGTTTACATTTGTTTGTTTAAACGCTTTGTTTGAAAAATATTGTTTATATAAGAGCTATGTATACATAAAACATATACATTATATACTCGTATTATCAATGATTATAAGTATTTTAAATATTTAAAAACGATCCAAATGATTTTAATGATAATATAAAATTTTATGATATTTTTGCATACAGATTGTTTTTGTATACTGTATATGATAAAAAACTTATGTGGACAAAATCATCACGTAGAAATATAATATGTAAAAAGACTATTAATTTTTTTAGTATAATAGCTGTTTTATAACATATTTTTTCTCTTTATCTTTAATTCAAGTAAACATATATTACTTATAGGAAATTTAATGCAGTGCGACAGGCGCGTCGTATACAAGACACGGGGAAAGTTTCTCGTGCACTCACAAACGATTGTACGAAATTTCACGTTAGGTACATACTATCCATTCTCCGTAACTATAATATATATAATGCGATGTGTGGAATACGAAAATTAGTTTATAACCTGTGCAGTGGCCTGTGTTTCATAAAAGCCATGGAATGATGTTATTCCTCAAATAGTTTTTCTTTAAATCTGACACACCTTCGGTATCATAATAATACAAATACATCATACAATTTGATTAAAAGTTACTTAAAACTGACCAAGAAAACAATATTTATATGATTAGATTATCTCTTATATTATACAGTTTTAACCTGATATCTGTTGGGATTTATAAATGAATAATAATAAATGAAGTACCTATATATAGCACATATTGGTTTACTGTATAAGACATATAATACATTATATATTAATATATTATTATTTTAGTATACGTTATATACATATTTGATTATTTGCAGTATATCTTATGTAGCGTATAATAGACACGTTAAAAACGATTTTTCAAGGTTATTCAGATTTCAGGTTGTTATTATTATTATATATACCTACCTGTCCTACCTATATACCAATATATATATTATTATTATATAATATACAACTTAAATTTAATATTATGTTTTGTGATGAAATATAGTTTTGTTATTGTCATTTTTTACTTAGATAGGCACAATGGTTTTATAAAAGTTGTGGCGAAATATACATAATTCGTTCAATGGATAATATAATTATATGGATTCCAATTATTATGTACAGCCGCATTGTAGATGTATGCTTGCAGGTTCGTAAAAAGTGTGTTTGTTATTGAAAATTCAACCGCCATCGTATATTCAGTAGTTCAGTATTTAGTAAATTCAATTTTACATTGTAAAAATTACGTAAATGCATTTATTTATGGGATGTTCAAAACGATACAGATCAATATCAAACAAATATTTAACAACGTAATATTATTACATATAATATCTGATATTGAAAATTAGATAAACGGTTAAATATAAATATAAAATATATATGCAATACATTTTATTGTACTTGAAAATTAATATTTATACATATAAGTAAAATAAGTCAACTGGATATGTTAAAATTACCTAGTCATAAATTTATAATAGTTTTGTAGCGGCCCCCCGATATGTCGATCAAACACATGAAGGAATATCGTACATACACTGAATTCAGAACAAATGCAAAACTTCCAGGACGTCTATCAGAATCTCTTGACCATAAAATATCCCTTCTTCCACCATCGATTTCATCAAAAAAACGGATCTTCAAAATAAATTGTAAAATACTAAAATGTACAAACCTAACTTATTGTTCCTAACAATTTCAAATTAGCTAATATTTGTATTTTCAATAATTATAATTAATAAAATGTAATAAAATCATTTTATTAATAATAATAATAATAATAATAATAATAATAATAATAAAAAACAGTAAAATATTATAAAAAATTCAATTTTAATATAAAAATAATAGTTGAAGTATTGTCTTAAAATACATATATTGATTTAAATAAAGAAAATTATAAATATTCATAGCTTGAAAGTGAAAAAAAATATTGTATGCATCCAATTTACAAACTAGGTACAATAAATATGATAACACACTAAACAAGTGCATAAATCTCTAAAATCTCTTAGGTACAAATACTTTAATAATTTTTTTTAGTAAGTTATTTTCACTTGGATATACCTATAAATTAAAATATAGTAACCATTATATTATACTTTTTTTCATAGACATATTATATTATTATAGCCTATAGGTATTATTTATTTTATGTAATAATAATTGTTATTTTTTTTGTTTTAGTTTCTACGTGGAGTGATGAATGTATTAATTTTACAATTTTTAGTGTTGTGTTTTTTTTCGTATCAGTTATTATCAGCTTTTGGAACAGAAAAAAGGTTTGAATTTTCCATTTCAATATCTTTTCTGACAGGAAAGTTAGTATAGTTGGTACTTGCAGGAAAGGGGTTGGTTAAAATAAATAATTCACAGTATTTTTCTTAAAAGAAAAATAATTAATTTAGAATCCTTATGATGATAAATTTTAAAATTTTGTTGTGTATGAAAAAATTGTAAGTATTAATTTATTGATTCAAGTACCTATATGTTTCAAGTTTCTAAAATCAGTATTTTATGTTTGAGTATCTTGAAATCTCGTTAAATTTAAACGCCAATAAAAAATAATGAGCAAATCTTTGTCTAATTTCGAACTTAAATTACTTTATACATAACTTAAAACTTATATTGACAATATATTTTCAATATTTTTTATTTGTGGTGACATTTACTTGAGGAACCTCGTATTGAATTATCAAGTTCTTTGACTGTGAATTATTTTTTAATAAAAATTAATCAAGTTAAAAATTTTGAATATAAATACTAATACTGGTAGTATGTTTAAATATTTGGTAAATATTTAAGTCTAAATAGATATTTTATTTTTGGATTACAACAAACTAATAAAATAAAATTAATTTTGTTAACAAATGGTGTCTTGTAAATATTTCAGTTTTCTTGCTATTTTTTGTGAGTTTATCCCAATTATTTTGAAAAGTTCTGGGATTTTTCTTTTAATTTACCGTTATACCAATAATATCTGTGATCTCAAACACGTGGGTAGCGAGCCCTTTCGATGTGGCCCTCAATGAAGATTTATTTCTTCAAAAATTTTGATTTTGTTTATTTTAGATTAAGTATCAAAATTAGTAAAAAAAATGTTTTGCCCTCTAACCTTTGATGTAAATATATATATGGCCTGTTGTTCATTTGAATTTGAGACCACTGAACCAGATCAAATTGTCAAGGTACTAGAAAATACGCTCAGTGTTTAATAATTGAGAATTTTTCTGTTACAAATTACATAACAAAAATATGCACTTACGGACTTATGTAATACATTCATTGCTCCACACGGAACCTAAAAAGTTCAACATTAAATATTACCTCCCTCCCCCCCCAAAAAAAAGAATATATTATGTATATAAGTATATCGTATAATAATATGCTAAATTAAAAGTAGGTACTTAAATTTTGTGATATTATTTATTCCTTTAAAAATTTCAAGTTAAATCTACCTACATATTAGTAATTGCTATGTTTAATAAATTTAACTAGATTGTTTAGCCACACAAAAAAAACATCATTAAAATCTGTTATCAGCTAATGTAAGCATACACTTATAAATTACAAAAACGCAAGTTTTTAATCAATTTTTATCTTGTTTATTTATAGAGTATAGTACTGTAAGTGTTCTAAGATCATCATACTTATGTATAAAAGAAATTTATAATAACTAATAACTAATAATTAATAAACTTATAGATTGTTTTTAAAATTATCATACCTACATTAACTATAAAAACTATTATAAATCATTAAATTATTGTTTAGCGACTACATATAGGTCTATATATGAATCAAATGTAGATTGATATATTTATTTTAACTAATCTTTGAACTGCGATATGTTTTTAGTGAATATACTAATATTAAAATGTTTTAACTCTTAACATAATAGGTTTTGTGATTTTGTGTTTTGAATGTTATATTTAATTAGTATTAAAATAACACAAAAATAAATATAATTTCGAATTTTGTAGACAGTCGCTAATAACTATTTAAGTGCAGAGTAGTGATAGATGTTATTTTAAACGAAATGACATTATTTATAAATACTAGTCATAATCAATTTACCAATGCGGTAGTAATAACAATACATTTTCAATGAAAAAAACATTATATATTATTATATAATGTTTAAGGATTTTTGATTTAAATAATTTTCTTTATCAAACATTACAATTATATAACTATGAACTATTGGTGTATGATTAAATAGTTTAAAAAAACTAATAATACATGCGGGTAATATAAGTATATAATATAAATTGTTACTGTCATATACCTACTATCTATCGAGTAGGATAACCAAGATTAAAGAGAATAATATGATTTTATAAATACGGAATAGTCGAATTGCATTTTTTACCTAAATTAATTAATGGTTAAACTGCACTTAGGTTAGAAAAATAAAGGTAATGATCGAATTGCACTCGAGTAAAAATAGATAATAATCGAACTGTAATCAAGTTAAAAGCAGTTGTTCAAAAATAATAATAGTTTTAACAATAATTTCTCTTACCTCTTAAAATAAAATGATTGGCATACTAATTATAATTTTTCCATAATTTTTAATTTGATATATTATGTACCAATATTATATTGCAAGTATATATATTATTTAATGAAATTATTTTTTGTAGAAATTATAAGAAAGCGTGTTATGACATAATATTCTATAGAACTACACTGTCTAAAAGAAATGTGTTCGAAAAAAGCCTATTATTGAGTTTTTCTTGAGACACAGTTTACAATAAACTAAATAGGTGCTATATACTCTATTAGTATAAGTTTAAATTAATACGACCTAAATGACTGACAATATTTATATTTTATTTTTGTAACGCATGTAGACCAATTTAAAAGTAATACTACTAGTACACGATTTTCCTTCTCTACGTAAAGATGTCGTATAATTTAGAAATTATTAAAAGTGAACGAGCCCATGACTTAATTGTGTACCAAAGTCAAAAATTATACATTTTATAAAGATAAACATTAAAAAAATTAATAAGGGTGTTAAATGGTGTTGTACTCGCGATGGTTGTCTTTCAAAACTGTATCTTAATGAAAGTTCTACAGTTACTTTTCAATGTGAGTTAATACTTAACCATGAAGAATCACGTAATTTACCCCGAAGAATTATTTCAAATTTAGCAAAGAAAAAAACAGCTGACTAAGGTATTTATAGACCAACAAAAATTATTTAGGAAGAAATTATCAACGCCCCAGTAGAATTATCTCAATTATTAAATAATTACGACATAAATTGAATTATGAAAAAATATAATCATGATTCATGAACATCGAAAAAACTATGTAATTTTACCAAAATCTTTTAATTTTAACAAATTATGGATTGAACGAATATTGATGAAGATTTTTTATTGTATAATAATTCTACGTTTTTTTTTTTTTTATCAAATATTCACACTACTGATTGCATAGTGCATACAGTCGAAACTAATTATCATATACCATTAATCTTTGCTTTGATTTGCTACCCTATAAAATTGTAGACAAGTATAAAAATATGTTTAAAATAATTTGTGAAGATAGCAATAAATTAGATTTAATATTTATGCCATATTTATTTGTAGCGGATTTTGAACAAACAATTCATAATAATATGCTGTGTATGAAATTTTTAATTTTTTTAAATTCAGTTGAAGTTGGAGTATCTTTTACAGATGATTTTATGCTAACTATCTCAGAAAAAAAACTCTCTTCAAGAATTAAGTGACTATTTAGTAGTTAATTATATTTCTAATAAGGCACATTGTTCACCTTTAGGCTTTGCATACGATTTCTAGAAAAAAAATCTACGAATACCTACATGTGAGTCCTTCCACACATAATTTAATACGAGTGGTCTCGAGGGCCACATGCGGCTCGTGAGCCCTTTCGATGTGGCTCACAATGAATATTTATTTCTTCAACAATTTTGATTTTGTTTATTTTAGATTTAGTATTAAAATGAGTAAAAAGAAGAAGAAGCGTTTTCCCCGCTAACCTTTGACGTAAATATATGTATATGGCACATCGGTACCTAATTAGAGTTTGAGATCACTAATTTAATAAATTATTTTCGTCATCACATTAAAATATTTGTGTTTATTGACGTTTTAACATATTTACAAATAGATACTTATATTTTAATGCAGTATGCTGACACAAGACCTTCGACTTCACGACACCAGAAAAAAATGAACAAAATATAAAAATATATTAACTTATATCATTAGATGTTAATTATCAGATTACAGTTTTTGAATTCAGTTTCTTATAATTAATTCGAAAAATAATTTGAAATAATAGATAGAAAAACAAATAGTAATAATTTGAAGTTAAAAAAACATTTAAAAAATAATATTATGTTACATTTATTATTTAATCTCTATAATATATTGATAACATCATAATTATATATCTATATATATATATAACTCATTTTTAACCATCCCAATAATTAAAATCATTGTCAGTCCTATAAGTCTATAAGTGGGAAGGGGGGCATAGCCCATTTGATAAATTTTTTGTGTTTAAAATTATAGAATTATAAAAATAACTTTATTATATGTTATAGATACGACGTCTTTTAAATTACGAATTAACCAATTCGTTAATGTAAAGTGTTAACGTAGGTAAATTTGACGCTAATGAGCTGTATCCAAAAGGAATTAATTTTTTTTGGTGTAAATCGGTAATCAATGGGTAACCTAGGAAGGGCAATGAGTGTTTTCAAAATATTTAACCCTTTCATGCATGACATTTTTGTTGAAGCTTTTTGAATGGGCGTCTTTCATAACCCCATACTTTCAAAAGAAGGTCGTTGTTCAAAACTGCAAGCTTTATACCTTAATCCTGCATATTTTTCCCAAATCAAACCGTTCAATACCTCACATATTGATATTTATCAATAACGTATACATTTATTTAAAATAAAAATTATATCAAATAGAAACGTAAACCTAACGCAAAGTACCTATGTAATAAGAAGAAAAAAAATCGATTTTAAATGTATATGATTGCTTCATTAACAACAAAATTAGTTTAAATGACTATTTAAAAACATTAGGGTGAAAAATTATTACAATTTAATAATATATTGAATTATTTTTAATTAATACTAAGTTATTTTTTTAATAACAATAAACTATGTTTAATTTTTAACTGTCAATTAAATGTGTGCGGTTTTGAACGGCAAGTGGTGGTTATGACAATATCCGTTTTGAATCAGAATGGAGTTAAAACATTATCTACTTTTAACTCGAGTGCAGTTTGAACATTAACTTATTTTACCTATGTGCAATTCAATCAAAAAGGGGGCATTTCGATCTTACCCGATTTTTAAGGATAGGTGCATACAACTTTAGAGTGGAAAATAGTTTCCCTTTTTCTTTGTTGGTAGGTGTCTAAATTAAAAGTTTACGATTTGTTATTAAATTTAAAAATGTTGGAAGTTGTTGTACATACATCTTGTATCATTGGTTTTGTATTGTTAGCCTGGTGTAATTCTGTCAAAGGACTATTTTATTTCACGCACATTATTTATTATAACTTCTGATTTTAATGTCTACAAAGAAGAAGGGAATACTTAAGTTTTTATTAAGTGTTTGCAAAATTGTATTATTGGCATATCTGCTATCAAATCAAAAACAAATGAATCTCCAACTTCATTAGATTCAAGGAATGGATACATTAAAAATATAATTTAAAAATTTTCTTTCATCTGTGTCTTCTTTAATATAAAGGTTAGATAGATACAAATATTGTGATTTTCTAAACCATGCTTGGCCCAGATAAAAATTATAACCTCGAATACTATTGATTGGCTATATACTACAAACTACTTCGAGTATTCTAATTTAAAAATCAATTACAACATATTTGGGTTAAGTACAATATCTTTGGTCAAACAACAAACATGCATCACATAACTATTATTAAAGAAACTTTCATAAGTCAATGTATTTTTTTTTGGAAAGCTGCACTGAAGTAGTATATATACCAGAGACGTATATACGAGTATATCGCTTTGAAAGCCACGCAGTATAAAAAACTGATAAGAATATTTAGTAGAGAATTGAAAAAAAATTTTCATAGAACATAAACATTTTAAATTTGTGAGATATATGTTATTATAATTATTAAATTTGTTTCCTTGTCATTAATTTACAAAAAGTGTACATTCTTGTTAGTCATAACTTATAATATTCATATTTATTAGAGCTGTATGTACTTTATTGATGCTTGGGAAGTGGTGGGTGATATTTAGTTTTTATTATATACATTTCTAAGAATATATGAAATATCATTAACCAGTAATTGTGCATCATTTCCTAAACTACAAAGTTATTTGATATTTTTATTTATTTTAGATGGAATTTCGTTTATATCGCTTTCAGAAAATTTTCGTTTGATATTATTAGTTACGGCTTGACGTTCAATAGTAGAATCTGATTCATGATTATATTATATCACAATGATTTTTCTATTGTAGATTAATATTTTCATTGTTTATGACAAATTTGGTTCTGTATGTTTTATTTGAGCATATTTTCCATTTATTTTTGGTTCATATTTAAATATAAATTTAAAACTGTTTAACATATTATTAATTGTTAGCAATTCTTGCTAATTACTGTTGTAAATTCCATATTAAATTAAATATTAAACGACATATCACTTCTTAAACTATTTCTTTTATCTAACATTAGTAAATAGGTGCTAAGTAGTTTTATTACTTGTGATAATCTCTTTATTGTAAAGTAACCAATATTTAGTATATTATGTTACTTAAAAATAAATTTGCAATTTTCTTTTTCAATTTGTACCTAACTTAATATATATTATTTAAACGATATATATAAATATATATTATATAATACCACATTAGTATATAAATGATGTATGTATATATATTATATACCTATTACCTATATATGTGATGTCGTATCGGTATACACTATACACATAGTACTTATATTTATCACTAGTTGAATTACATGCAACATGAATTACAATGCAGTTTTTACTTTCTCTATAAATGAAATTCTTAAATAAACACACATTGTTGTAGTTTAAAGAAGTAAAAATTTTTAATCAATATTTATAATTAATCAAGTGCTAAATAGAAGTAGTAGCTGAATTACAAATAAAAAAAAAAATAATGATACTTACAAATGATTTTGATGAGTCTATAATCATAATTTGAATTTGTGTAATTTAACTTTATTTATGCATATTTGAAATAACTAAGTCAAAACCACGGTAGTAGATAACCGCGGCGGTCAAAACCTCTTGGTATACCACATTCAGAGTTTTATTTTATGGTACCACTGGTACCTAATGGTCAGGTCTTCCAACTCTAGAAAATGCTACAATTAGCCTATAGGTCTATTCTTTTATATAGGTATAAAAAATAAATTGCCATATTTTGTATAATGAATCTTATTGGTTTTGTCACAGATGGTATTACGATAAAATTTTTTTGCTACAGTTTACATACAGCTTCTTAAATAACTAGAGCACTTGAAGTCTATGAATAAATTTTACCTATGTACTCAAAAGTCAAAATAGTTTCAGATAAAATAAAGAAACTGAAATTAATTGTTATGTTCAGAGCATCTCCTAGCAATAAATACGAATTGATAAAAAAAATACCATGTAAATTTATTCTAATGTCGTGCTAGGTAATAAATATTTGATTAAAAACATTTAAAAAAGTGATTGTTTTTCTTTTTGGTAGAGGGATAATACGTGATGCTAAAAAGGTTTTCTGAAAAAAATTTGTTAAGTCGACTTTGGTGAAAGTTATGAAAATCCATGTCAATAGTGCTAATATTTGCTAAAAGTAATTACTTCACTTGTGAGGGAGCTAAGCCGCTAAAGTAATGTAACGATAGCTCACTTCATAGTTTTTCACAAATAACTCGTAAATAAGGTAAAATAGGTACTTACTAGATTCTTATTTCTTCCAAAAAACATATTGTAGGTAGTTGAAAATGTATGTACTCACTGTACTCTTACTATTGAAAAAAGTGTCTACATACAAAAAAAAACATACATCATTGTAAAATATTAAAATATTTATCGTTCAGCATAGAATCTAAAATAAATAGATTATAAATATACATACAATATAAAAATCATATTATATTGTACTAATATATCTTCCTCGAACTTTTCGTTAAGTTGGTATTAGCCGTTCATAATTTATAACATTTTAGTATTTTAATTTTTCTTTTTCGACGACCACTGTGTCAATATGGGGCAACAGTGCATCACCAATAATGTCGATTGGCATCCTTGATTTATGTGCATCATTTTATTTTTCGACATCTGACCGCTTTTAAATTTTTTATTCCCTATAGGCTATAAGTTTAACTTTTCTTTAACCCTACAGTCGACAGTTAATTGAAGAACACAACATCAACGAAATATGGACCAAGTCGTTTTTCAGGTAATTTATGAAAAGTTAACACATAATAATTAATTGGTACAAAGTTTTTGATATTAAAATTAGTTAAGATCGAATTTATCTTTTCATTGATAGTCCTATATTAGTTATTCTTACGTGGTACAAAATTAAGATAGGTATGAATATCAAACATTTATATAGGCATTATAGTGTATACCTATGTATAATATGTACGGTACGGGTTTATTATTGTAATTTAAAATAGTGAAGTCTACAGTATGATATTTTCAACGCATCGATCATTTTAACGGACTTTCAACTTTCATCCCCTGCCCTCCTCGACAGGTATAGCGAAACTGACACTTAAAATCGAAATAACAGTGTATTATGTAGGTATATTACATAATAATATTAATAATTGACTCACTCACCATATAGTCATAAGAGTTATTTTGGATAGTTTTACGACATTATAAATTAATAGGTACTAATATAATTAATTTCTGTGATATCGTATAAAAATATTTTAAATATTAATAATACAATATACTTATAAAGTACATGACATGTTCTATTGGATATACATAGACAAAAATATTAGATTTAGCTGATTAAAATAACATTGCAAATATATTTAAACAATTATTGGTAATCGTATTTATTACTGGCTAGTCGCTAGTGGCAACTACTTATTAAAATGAATAAAAATTTTCACAAAAATCAATAGTAGTTATTGAAAAATAGTATAGCTTTCTAGTTTTTATATATTTCAGTTTAACTCAATTGTGAAAAATAAATATTTATATATTTGTAAAATATTAATTTATTTTATGTGAATTAATTACGCTTAAAAATTTGTATTGATGAACATTTAAAGAAAATGAGAACGTATTGGTTTTAAGAATATACCTATTTTATAAACAACATAAAATATTAGAATTTGGTAACTATTTATTCTCACTAAACCTTATCAGCTAACCTAACGATAAATGTATACGGATTTGTTGTATATTAAATTATTAATAGTCAGTAGATATTTTAGATTTTAGTTGCTATAATATTGACTCGATTTAATGCATGAATTAAAATTAGATTTCGATTTCTGATAAATAAAATATAAATTATAAATGTTATTTCATAGTATAATTATTATTACATTATCTTAACTTAAGCATACTTTTTATTCTACAACAGCACACGTAGGTCCTGCCTATAAATGTGTTTATTTTAGTTTGAATAATAAATAAATAAATAATATTTTTTGTTGGATTTAGTCTTCAACGTAGATATTGTAAACAAATTACTTTGATAAAACTCTACTGAAAAATTAAACCAATTTATTAAATGTTATGATGTATATTATTATTCTTTTTTTTCAAACGCAATTTAATTTCAATTTTTAAACTTACGAAATTGTTTGAAGTATTTTAACGGTATTAGGTTACACTGTTACGTATAGGTCTTACAACCTTTCTAAACCATCATATAAATAAATATGTTTATAATGTATATTATATATATGAATTATGAATTCGAAACCAGTTTGAAAATGATTTATGAATCTATATTTTATAATATTCTCGAAATCGGTTTTTACGGCTTAGTATTTAAAAAAAAAAACAGTTAGTGGTGGGCTAACCCAACCTCTTATATTATTAAAAAACAACAATATATACATTAAATAATGTAATAATATTGTTATTTTATTTAATTTACAATGACAGAAAACAACGGCAATGTGTCGAGATGATATTAATTTGCGATTTTTTACAATCAAATGACACAAATGGAACAATATTTATAATGGTTAAAAAGTGAAAATTGTGTTTTGGCATTTATAAAAATCAAAATTTGTTATAGTTTAAAGATCAATAATTGCGGGAAGTAACCAAGATAATAACATTTAAAAAATATTTTGGGATACCTATTTAGATGACAAATCGTAAGATTTTTTTCAATTTTTATTCGAAAAAACTAAAAAACGTGACAAATTGATAAAAGGTACCTTAAATCTTTTTCTAGTAGTAATTAAAAAATACTAAAAATACAATCAAATATTTTTTTTTATTTATTTATTTTTTTAAATGTTGACTAAATTCATGAACATTTTTAATTTTAAATTAAAGTCAATTTATTCTTAAGGTTTAATTATTTAACTGAAGTTTTCCTTACAAAAATTAAAAAAAAAGTTTAGCGTTTAGCTACATTGGTTTTTTTATTAAGGTTAACAAAATTCATCAAAATCACGAATTATTTCGTAAATACCTATTATATAGTTGACGTTAGAGAAATCGTACAATCGAGAATTATTTTTCAATGACACTCGATACTTTTATTATATATTTTTTGTCAATGTTTAAAAACGGCGCCAAGGGGAGATTTTTATTTTTATTATTTTCCTGCATTCCGTCCCCCACACAAAACGAAAATCGTAAAATCTACATCCTTGCTGTGTATAGCAGCTTATAATTAGCCGTATATATAGGTGATGGTAGATACGCGCTGACGATTACGTTAGCAAATAATAATATTAATAATATATACAATAATATTATGTGTACATAACAAAAAAAAAAAAAAAAATCATAAAATAGTTATGCCTGGGTGGCTGTGGCGGCGCACGGGCAAATTATGTAAACGCCGCGCAAAATTTTTCAGCTCCGTGAAGCGATCGAATGGAGGGGCGGGTAAGCGACGACGCCACGACGACGGATATCGAGAGCCGCTGTCGCGTTTTCCCACTTGTACGCGCTTACGCCGCCGTTATTGCTCGACAGCCTGTAGCCTTGTAACGGGCAGGCCAGCGACGAGTGTGAGCGCGGCGCATACGATAACACCGTCACGCGTTCGACGCTTGTGTGTCCGTCGCGCGTATTTTCGACGTCGTCGTACGCGTCACGCTCGCAGTCTGCGACGCGTCGTCACTGCCGCCGCTGTCTGTTTTTCTTTTTCTCTTATATTTCTTCTTTTTTTTTTAAAAAAAAAAATTTCTTTCGCTCTCGTGAGATCGCGTGTGGCGAGGGCGCGCGCGCGCCCGCTTGGCGTTTGTATACGCGTGTTTGTTTACGTGAGCGCGCTCGTGTGTGCAGTGGTATATTATTGCGTTATCATAAGTGGTATACCTATCATACAAAACAGTATAATATATGTGTATGTAACACACGGGGTGTGGGATATTTATTTTTTTAATCTAATAGCATATTATTACAATAATATTATATTATATAGGTATACACTATACAGACGTACAGTAACGTGAATATAGGGCAACCACGGTTGCGGTTTTCCCTGCTGTGCGGTGACGTCACGGGGCTATTGTGCAAGGTCGCAAAATTCACTGTGGTAATCCCCTATACTGTTTATCATCGACTAATAATTATTAAATCAATTATTGGCGAACCGCGCGAAACCGAATCAAACACTTTTAGACTTTATTGTTGTCCGTTGGCAACTTAACAGTTTTGTAAAAGAAAACATAGACACATTACTACATTTCATCACACTATAGTACATATACTATATAGTATGTACCAGGGGTGGCCAGACGGTTGACTGTGATCTACTGATCGATCACAGATGATTTCAAAGTCGATTTTCTTTTGTTACATTTTTTTTATAGTATATTTAATAAGCTCTCCCCTTCTTAATACACCCCAGTAACCGAAATGAAAAAAATTAAAAAATATATTCTCAGTAGATCATCATCAAAAAAAAGTTTGGTCACCCCTGTACTATACTGTACACAGAATGTATAGTATACTATTGTATTCAGCTCCGATGAAACATTTTGCACCCACATCCACCCACAACTCATTATTACTTGTTATAATCCGTGTTTAACGATAGAGTTTATTGTGTCAACATATTATTTTTGGTTATTTTTTTCAATATTTTATATAAAAAAATACGTATATCTAAATAAGTATTATAAAATACTAAAAATATTTATCAAAAAGTTAACCACGTCGACTGTTCACAACGTTTACATTACATAAACACAATAATATGTCTATACGCTCTGAGAACACCTGCGCGAATAAATACGTGTCGTGTAAGGGGGGATAAAAAATTACTTTGTGAAAGTACCACGCAATTATACAATACTGAATTTTTTACAATTGGATTCATTAAACATTTCTATATTAAAATTTAAACAACGAAAAAATTTTTAAATATTTTTTTTGTGAATGGACAAAGTGTGTATTAGGTATATCAATAAAAAATAAAATCTCAAATATTATACAGAGTGATTGTTTTTAAACATTTATTATCAAAATAAGATGATAAATGATTGATAAAAACATATGTATTTATTTATTCATTTTAATTTTTATTACATGTAATTTGTATATTGTGTACATAGCATATTATCCCACTTTTTATTTCGAAAAATATTTTCTGCATTTATAATTAAATATTCTATTCAGGATTTCTACATTCTATTTTGAATATTAAAAATGCTATCTGACTTAGAAAATGTTTAATCCCTTTTATACAATAAATAATATACTTATTATCTTGGACGGTTGTGAAATATCGTCCTCCTTTTAGTATTTTTAATCCGTGTTTAAAAAAAATCTTTAATTACGTCGGACATTAAATTAAAATCTGATTTTTGACTTTTAATTTTTCAATTGTTCTTAAACATCCAAAACACTTATATTATACCTACTCAAAAGCCATATGGATTTTAATTGATTAATTTGTTTCCTCGATGTACATTTATTTGCATATTATTCTTGTTTTATTAACCGTAAAAAATTGACTTATGAATAAGGTCAGTTAGGTATACGTGTACGAGTATGAAAAATGACAACCAGACGTCCTGTATTTTTATTACCGGTTTTTATAGAGGTCAATGGCCGTCCTTGGTCATTTCTTCTCTATTTCCAAAAATTAAAGTACACATAAGATGTTGACGGTTTGTTTAAAGACTTAAGTGTGTAAATGAGTCACATTAACTAAACTTGTAGGTAAACACTATACAGACATATACAGTAGTACCTATACATTAATATTGTTTTGGATTTTAGTGTAAACATTAAACACTATATATACATTACGTGTACAACTAGGGCCCTCGATGAGATGAAAAGGCATATTGAATCATATCATATGTATAACATTTATAAACATATTGTAATATGAATAGTTTAGTATACAAAGATACAAGTGAGAAAGTATGTATGTATATAATATACGCAACCTGTATGTAGGTACTCGTATAATATGACACGGAAGTAAAAAAGTCACCGTTAGACGATTTATACTATTATAGAAGAAAACTAATTCAAACTGTATACTTTATAATAAATATATATAATATAATAAAACATACTAAATAAAACAATTAATAAATACTTAAGCGAGGAGTGAACCATATATCCATAAATCGAACATAGAGTCAATAAATAAAAACGTTTTTCTAAATATATATTATACCTAGTGTACATGTTACGTGTATAGTACGAAAATCGGGTAATGTGAACACTACTTATGCTTATTGGATAAAGTAAAAATATTATTTGTAAAACGTTTATTTTGTACGTTATCAATGAACAATCTCTTTTCGGTGGTCAAGATTTCAAAAAATGTCTGTGTGAAAGTAAATGTTTATTAAATAAATCTAAATCTGTTGGAATATTTTGCAACTCAAAGTGCCATCCGAATTCGAACTTTTCCAATAAATAACTGTACCTATTTAATTTTTCAATTTTTTTTATAAACAAAATAATAATTTAATAATATCTAATTTATTTCGGATTAATATGATTTAGGTTTTTTCTACTTCATACTTTATTCACTGCACACTGAATAATGTGTGCATTAGTTAGATAATGTATACATTGTATTGTTCATATGGATAAGGTATACAATGTATATTACCTATTTTCATACTCTACCCGTAACGTATATAATATAATATATTTTATTGTTTATAACGAAATTAAGAACGCAACAAAAATTAAAATGTATGGCTGATTCTTTTATGATAGTATAGTGATATCTATAATCTTTAGGTCACATCAGTGGCGTCAAGATTCTTCTCTGTGATGGGAGGGGGTAGCTGATAATTTGTTTACACAAATTTGGTTTAACTAGTGTCTCCTATAAGTTTAGCATACTAATGCCAAGGATTTATTTTTGGTTTCAGTTCCTGTATGGTAGTCAAATTTACATTTATATTTTATAACATACTTAATCATGTTAATTAAAATCAATGATTTTTCACTTATTTTAAAAAGAAAAGGAAAAATAAAATTTAAATTGTCTCTAACATCCTGAAGTAATTTAAAGATTCTAGAATACACGTTCAAATGCATTTTCTAAATTTACATTCTTACTTTGCAAATACGCGGATAAATTGTAAGTAAAACTTAATTGAAATACAGATAATAGCTAAAATTAAATTTTGCACATATACAATTTAAAAAAATATGTGCTTGTTTTATTCAACCGTTATTCTTGGAATCATTTTGAATTTGCTCTAAAACAGTTACTTTTGGCTGCAAAACTTTAAATAATTTTAGTGTCATAACGTGAAATCCATCAAATTTTACATACTGATTTTAGTTTATTTGCCTGAGTTTTTGAATTGATTTCTATTATTTTTTCTTTTAAAACAGAAGTTATTTATGCAGAATAGTGAAAAAAGCACAACATTTTGATACAAACCCTAAAACAATGCACTATACTATAAATATTAAATACTGTATTTGGTGCAGGAAGAGAGTATAACTGGGCGAAGTTTAAAATTCATTTATTCTCGTCACAGCTATAGATACCTAATATCTTTAAATGTATAAGCCGATGGCTCTCGTCATCAATGCTTATTTAAGTTCCATAAATAAAAAAAAAAAATATTTTTAATCGTGATTCTCGCGCATTATGGATGAGTTAAGTTTTATGCATTGTTTATAATTTGCACTAGCTCATTTATTTTAATATTTTATGTAATAAAGTTTTTTCCATGAACAGATAAGTTAACAAAATCAGAAAAATACAATATTAATGACTTTGCAGTAATTTTCAAAAATTATAAAAATAATTTTTTAATTTTCTTAAAATTTCCGGGGGTTGAAATCTCCTCCAAAACCCCTCTGGCTACGCTAATGAATAATATACTAGTCCATTTAATGTTAATTTATTTTATTATATAATATTTTAAACAATAAAAAATTAAATTTTTTTTTATAAAATTAAAAATGAAAGCATTATATGGATTTCTTGATAAAATAAGATAATTATAGTAACATTGTAACTTGTATCTATTTTTTTTTCTGGAGAAAATTGCTAAACTGTATTTTTAACTCTATTCAAATAGAAGAATATATAAAGCGAATACTATTTTAAATTCTAAATTCTAATACTACTAACATACATAGCTACATAAGTGTATAAAAATTATTATTCATACTTAAATAATATATTTTTTTATCCAGAATTGAAAAAAAAAAATGTCCAGTTAAAAGCAAAATTATCGACAAAAATCTTATGTTTGTATTCTTATAAATTTTTATAAGGAGAAAGATAAGCGTTTAATGTTTGTTTACATAATATTTTTATTAAATATCTATAAATACATGTTAGATATATTTTTTATGTAACTACTAGTAAATACTTTCTTTAATATAGTTATAGTATATATTAGTGCTTAACCATTTAATTCTTAAATAATAGATTATTCTAATATATATTATGATTTATATAGGTGTAAAATATTAAATATATAATGAAACAGTAAAGTGCAAAAAAAAAGGAAAAGGAATTAATTTAATAGCTTATTTAATATACCTAATACTTACTATAATCTGTTGAACATAATAGAAGGTAGTGAAATAAATAATTTCTTTACATAAAAATGCCTTTGCCGTAAAAGTACCTATACTATACAAAAATATATTAATATAATTGTTTATTTTTTGAATTTCAAATAAACAAAAAGAGTATTGTTAGGTTATTAAAAAAAAAAAAAAAATAGTTATAATCTAAACATACTTTATAATAGCAAGATAAATATATAGACTGTTAAGTTTTAAATGACATTGATTAAACCTATCAACTATTACTCACACAAATCTGTTGAACTAAAATTTAAATTTATCGGATAGGTAATAAAAATGTGTACAAATTATTTAATATTCAGTTATTAAACCCTATATAAAATGTTCTTATCTATAAGTATAGAATGATCTTGAAATGCAAGTATTAATAATATTATTGTTTGAATTTTAAAGAGTTAATACTCATTTAATTGAATTCGCAAATATCTAAAATGAAATTCGCCTAAAGTAGTCGAAACTTTACTAAAAACTAAATATAAGATTATAATATAGCCATATATGTGTATACTTATACATCAGCCGTTTGATAATTTACTTATAAACTATAACAACATTCAAGCAGATTCATTTTATTTAAGTTTTTTTTCACCTACAGGTGTTTTCATTCTATGTACTATATTGTATATGTATTATGTATGTTAAACGGTGAAAATAATTCTTACATGTATGTTTAACTATGAATAGTTACAAAACTGCCAATTGTTCAAACTACAAGCGTTTCTAAAATGTTAATAATTTTTGTTGAATTTAATAAAATTATAATGGAGTTGATTATATAGGATTATATTAATAATATAAGTATTGCGGTTAATAAATGAATGCTCGTTACTAACTTTTATCAAAATATAGAAAAGTCATATACATTTAATTAAGTTATCTGTTATACGTTTATATAAATATTTATGGTTATCTAGTGGTGGTGTGGCAATAACTCAATGACACATTGTATTTTATTGAAATTTTGGAAAAATGGATGGGTACCTGGGAGGCTAATTGGAGTTAAATGAGTTCCTAATTTCTTAAATAAACCCTATAATTCGACATTTATAAGTCTCTGTATTTAAAATTTACTGCAATATTTTTTCTAAAACTTAAACATATTTATAATTATATTAGTAATGGGTTGTTTGATTATATGCAGATTTTCAAATTATTTTAAATATTACATGTTTAAAAATAAATCAATACGAAGTTCAATACGTTACCTAATTAGGTAAATAATTTCAAATAAACTTTTAAAATATATTAAATGTTAATATTTTAGTAAATAATATTAACTTTAAACTTATAGTAATAATCTATGATAAATACGTTATAATGCGATTGATTCGTATTTAAAACATAAAAGATAATAGTAAATATATTTTTTATTCTTTACATTATAAAATGTACTTCTTGCTATGTAGTATTTTATATAATACCTACATAATATATTTTATAGACATGGGTGATTAATTAGAATCTATTTTAATTTTAAAAGTACAATAATTGGTAATTGTCTTATGATTTTATTTGTTGCTATACATAACATATTATATTCTGAACTAACCTAACCGTAAGGTCATTGTAATAGTTATATCAAGGCCCACTTGTTCATACAATAAAATAAATTTATTTTTAAAAAAAACTGGATGTATCATATGTGCACTATGTATAAAACTATGAGGTTGAACCCCCGTTTACCATTACCTTTACCATATCGTTACTTATGTAGTTATGTCTTATAATATTGTTACGCGATTTATTCGTTCATGCAAATCAGACATGTTGCACATGGTATATTCCTACGTTGCCATATCTCAAACAAAGTAATAATATGTCTTACAGTAGTTTAGTTTTAAATGTTTTAATAGAAAAATTAAATTTTTGAATTATTTGGATTTATTATTTTTAACAATAATATGACCGTAGTTTTGTTATTTGCTGTCATTTAAGTTTTATACAATATTCATTGTCACTGTTTTCAAAATAAATTTAGATACATTTTAATGAATACAATCGTTGTTTGGTGTACTTAAACTGTAAACGTATTTCTGTATAGTGAATTGGTTTTGAACAATATTGTTTATCAATTAATGTCTAGAAAATGAATTGCAAAACCAAATTACAGAAAAAAATATTCATACCTAAATAGTTTTAAATAAAATAATGATTAATTTGAAGTTTTGAACTCTAATATTGTCATAATTGATTTATAATATTTGTATGAATAATAATGAAAAGTTTTCTTTTTTTTATATAACTATATCAATAGAAATGATCTTTAGGTATGCGTAAGGAAAAATTGAATAACCACCGAAACGCTATTTTAACAGAGATTCGCTCATATGTAGTTTTTTTATTTGATATGATAATGATTCCAAATTAAATATCACATTATACACAGTGTTATAAACTGAGAAAAAAGATTTAAAAATATTATTTTTGTAACCTGAAAATATAATACATACCTACAATTTTTATCAAAATATGTTATGCTAAATTGCAAATCATAATACTTTTAAAAAAATCAAGAGGAAATATATTTAAATTATAAAGATTAAAGTTTGAATAATGTCCAATTTTTAAATTATATGATATTATTTTTAAGATATATTTAAATTACATTTAATGTTTTCTACCTTAAGTATTAAAACCATACATTTGAATAAAATATTATTTTATATAATAGGTATATATTAATATATTCAATACATATCCAAATATATTAATCGTTGGTTATTTTTACGGATAACTTAACACTTTAAAAAGTCTATAATAAAATGTATAGTAACAATGTACCAGTTACCACTATCCTGATCCGAGTTATTGTACAGAAATGAATGAAATAATATACGAGTACCCGTTTTCCGATCTTAATAATATCATATTTAAAATTTTTTAATTATATTTTTAAATATTATATTTTAAATTTAGATTAACAAAGTATTTAGTTTAACCAATAGATAACCTTTTTAAACTATAATGTTTTTATTAAATCGTACATTATTTATTAGTTTTTACAAATTACAACACACAACAAGTATAAAATAAGTAAATATATTTGATTGATTAAACTATTTAAACATAATTCTATAAAATAAAATAATTCTATACATTTTAATATAATTTACCAGACCAAGTTGTCAATAAATGTACTAATTATTATTAAGAATCGATGAAGTAAATGGCATTTTTATTGCTTCCGGTTTTTCATCATGCACATTTTTTGTGTCCTGTTGGTGTAATGCCAGGACAATATAACTACGACAAAACAAAAAAAGGATAGAAAAATAAAATGTATACAATGCAAAAAAAATTCATTTTCTTTATTGGGAGGGAAATGGGAAAATTGCCTATAAAACTAGAGTATTATAATAATTATTCAAATTAGGACTTAAATCAATACAATTAATGTATATTTTTAGTAGGTTTTAATTTTACTGTTTAATAGAATTAGTGTAATTTAATTAATTATATACGTAACATATTTACATATTAGAATCATTCGGTAGGTAATAAACTAATAACTAATAAGTAATAAGTAATAACGAATTTGACCTACTATACTGATGAGCTTTATTAAATACTGTGATTTAATATAAATTATGTTTATCAATTATCATAAATATTATTAAAATAAATTCATATAGGTTATAGATATAATACTTCATTTTACCTTTATGATGAGATAGGTTTATCTTATATTTACAATTTACATTTACTTATCAGTAATATCAACATAACATGAAAGGGCCAGTCTATGAAATTGGCCCAATTACTTTAACAAAATTCCAAATATACATCTAAAAATAGTTAATAATCAGCAAATTATTAAATTTTTACATTTTAAATAATGAATTTTCTATTGAAAGCCCACTCGGCTATCTAAATTTTGCTCACTAAGTATAAAATTAATAATATAAAATATAAAAATTACTTGATAATTTCGAAAATTAATTTTGTTTTGCTATAATTGAAAAAAGAATACTTAAAAGGACTTGAAATGTTCACCAAATATTTAAATTATAGTTTTTTACACTTAATTACTAGTAATTTTTCATTTTTTAAAATTGCTTTATGTGTCACTAACAAAAAACTGTAATAAATAACTTAGGTTACCTACTTTACTGTTCTTAACAAATTAAATTTTGATTTTATTGTTTTTTATTTTTGTGCTGAGATAAGCAAATGAAACAATAGTTTCCTCATTAGAAATAATTATATTTTTATAGTTATTTATATTTTTCGATTACTGTTAATGTATTTGATAGAAGTCATAATTTAAAAATAAGTTAACTTCTAAATAATTTTTTAAAAGCCGCGTTTATCATTTTTATTACTTGTAACATGCTGACATCATAACATTACTACATTATAGTTTTTCATGAACAATATAGGTACTTATTATATTTGGGACTTGGTTTTACATACAAATCACGATCATAAAGTTTATAATTTATAATTTATTTAATCGATGATTAAATATATTAAATATTATTTTATTATGAAATATTATTTGCTAACTTCCTAGCAAAATTTGCTGAAATATTGTTGATCTAACTAATCATAGTCTTATGTCATTAAGATTAAAAATATCTCATTACAATGTGAAATCCATGGAAAATTCTTATACCGAGACTTCTAATAGTTAACTTGGCATATTTTAGATTCTGAAGGGAGTGATGAATGTATTGATTTTACAATGATGTGTTTTTTTTTTTTTATTATTATTATTTTTGTGTCTGTCATCACATTTTGGAGCAGTAAAAGTGCTTCGATTTTTAAACTCAGCCCCGTTTCTGATAGGAAAGTGAATCTAGTTGGTACTTTGGAGGGTCAAAAGTAAAAAATTTCAATAGTTTTCAAAAGCGTCCGAAAAACCCCTAAAAAAGTAACAGAAAAACAGAAATTTTTACGCAAAACCAGTTTTTGATAAATTTCATAATTTTATTTTACTATAATTTAAAAAATAATAACTGTAAATACTTGAAACTTTCACCAAATGTTTATGCTAATATTATCTATATACAGTTATATTTTAAAAAAATTTTGACTTTTTTTGAGTTATTTATAGACAACTGAAATTTTCGATTTTTATGAGAATTTTTTTTTTGAAGTGTCGATAAAAAAATTTTGGATGACTAACTTGAAAATGTAATACAAGGTTCCTTATGAGTTGTTTTTATTGTAGCTAAAAAAAAATTAAAAATCGCTCGTCACCATTTTTTTATAAGCGTTTATAGTTCAAATTTTTACGAAATATGTCAAAATCGTGAAAATTTGCGAGTAATTTTTAAGTTGAAAAATCATAAAATTGTTTGTGTTTTTATCTAAAAATAAAAAATTCAACACTAAGTTTTCCATAAGTTTTCCCTCAAGTAGCTATAAAGAAAACTCGAAGCATCATTATAGGAAAAATTTTAAGTGCGTTTGAATTTTAAATTTTTACGAAATAGCGTAACGATAACGATTTATTCTCAAACGAGTTTAAATATTTGTTATTATTCAAAAAGTATAAATCTTAGATACTTGAAAATTTTACTAGTTATTTAGATTGGCATTTTTTACATGATTTAATTTTTGAGCTATTTATAAACAACTGAAATTTTCAATTTTTCTGTGTCGATAAAATTTTTTCGGCTTAGTCAAAATACTTGAAAATTTAATACAAAGTTTCACATAAATTATTCTTATAGTGATTAAAAAATAATAAGAATACATAAGCACACTTTTTTTTTAGCATTTGAAGTTCAAATATTGACAAAAATTCGTCAAAATCATAAATAGTTGCAAATTATTTTGTAGGTATAATTCATAAAAAAAAATTGCATAAGTAGCTAAGAGTTGAAAATTTAATACAAGATTTGTCATAAGTTTAGCTTACAATAATTATTAAAGAACTTAAATTTTGGTGTATTTAAGCCATTAAAACATAAACCACCTTTTTCACCAACCACTAGAAATTATATCCTAGGCTGACAAATCATCTTTGTTCAGAATTGTTTTTCGTATACAATTATACCTCATTGGATTCAAATTTAACACTCCTATAATATATAGTAGTGATCCACATGGCACCTAATGTACAGCAGAGCGATACCCACTTATCCGCTTTTTTTTCTATTAACAATTTATTGTCTTGTTAATAAATTAATTTGAGATATCCTATGATAGATAAAATAAATATACTAAAGCTAGCCGAATTATTGAGATACTATCTAAGAGCTTAAAATAAATAAAATCATGTTCTACGAATTGCTTATAAATACGTTGCAAATTTATTCTGAGTTGTAACACAATAATATTATGTAGGGAATGAATTTTGCTCTTCAACTTAATATAATACATACATACTTAATTTTATTCATTGGTTACTTTTTTTACTAAAAATAGTATTATAGGTAGATTTTGCTAACAATTATACTTGTATATTATGTTTAAAATCTAATAAACAACATAAACAGCTATCACGGTAGATTGAGCTATTCTTCTAAAAAGTCCGTGACATCTCCCAATAGTCCCAATTCAAAAGTGAATACACCAAGTGAGTTTCCATGGTGTATAGACCATTGTATTTAGTATTTACACCGGAAATCACCTGACTCATATGACGATTTTTTCGAGGACAAATTAAAGTTGAGTAAATATTTTATTTTAGAAACAATTCACGATTAAACGTTTACTTCCAGCGTGTCCATAATAATTTGTTGTCAAAAATTATAGTATTAGTGTTATATCTAAACTATAGCACAAATAATAATATAAATAAAAGTTTGATTGAATTTTTAAATATTTAATTATTCCCTTAATCTTCTATAATTTCATAATATTTAAATGTGCATTAGTTGACAAATTTTTATGCGATGGTTAATCTCCATTACAGTATAGTTTGTTCACAAAAAAATAAATTAATATTGAATAGCCTAACTTAATCTATTGTACGTTTAAAAAACGATCAAACAGTAGAAAGTTAAAAATAATACCTAATTATACATTTTAATTGAACATTATATTGAATATATTTAAATAATGCAGTTATTACCATATCTCTATATTTTATTACATAATCTATAAAATAATAACATAACAATTTTTCACTGTTAAAATTATTTTCATTATTATGTCATACTTAAATTGTTGTATTATGTTATAAGAAGCTATACTTGTGATTTTCAAACGTTTTAGTTACATTTGATCCCTTGGAAATTATATTTAACGTTTTCATTGGCCAGTATCCAACAACTTATGATACAAATATATGGAATTATATACTTACATATTTGTTGTAATTTTGAAATATTTTAATACTATCTAAAATTATAAACACTTCAATAATATTCTGTTTTTTCAATTACATAAAATGACTTTGACATACCTAACTAATACAGACAGGTACTGTAAAATATAATATAAACAGTTGAATTATAAATTTATTTTCTAAGTAGATATAAGTGATCCTATTTATATAAAGTACAGTAATAATTATTCATTTTAGTATAAAAGCTAATCATTATTATTTCAAACATTTTATCGAAATTAAAAAATATATACATAAACAAAAGTAGTACAATATAAATTACTAAAGTTTTTTTGATATTTTTTTTATATTGTATTATTATTAATATAATTTACATCAGTATATTGTCATAAAGCAATAGAAATTGTTATAACAATTAGAGCACAGATGCTCTGAAAATATGGATTGCGTTATAAGATTGGAAAATAAAATACGTTGGTGGAAACATGTCCACATCATTCTATTCTAAAAGGAAAATAATATTCATATAATATTATATTCAATGTGTATTATTAAAAATAAAATAGGTATTCTTCCTTATAATCGTCATCAATTTTATAGCTTTAGTGTATTAGACATTTTTCCTAGATACCTATTAAAAAAAAAATTATTCAAATTTATTTTTAAATATTTATTGAACATCTATTGAGTAATTAGGAAATAAAATTTTCTACTTTAAAATAAATAATAATAATCAAAATTAATAATTATATATTAAAAATACATTTATTTTCTATTTAAGTATTTAATACTGTATCTATTATGTAAAATAGTATTTATTTTTACTTAATTGCTTATATGTTTATAATATTATATCTTGATTTATCGAGTATTTAAGTTGCAATATTTCAAAAATAACCATAATAATTTAATTAGTCTAATCTTTAAAATTACATTTTCAAAAAATACTTTATCAAATAATTTTTCAATAACTCCTAATTTGTATCAAAATATTGTATAACGTATATCTTATACCTATATTTTATATTTTATGTGATCAACGTGTTTACGTGTATACTTACAAATAGGGTGTGTCAATATACTTACTTGGCACACCCCGTTGCTCCGCCTCTGACCATTATACTGTGGGTCTAGGTCATTGAAAATAAGATATATTAATTCTTTTAATACTAAATTAATTTTATCATAATCAAAAATTTAAATTTTAGAAACAATTCAATTATATATTACAAATTTACAAATAATATTATTTTTCAATTATATCATAATAATATGTAAATTAGGTGTCTCTAACAGTTACAAATTACAGTTATAAATATATACACCTTAGCACATTAAATTCAGGAAAACTGACAAGATATTAGAAATCATATATCTTAGATACCTTTTTGAATGGTTGCATTTTTGTACAATCAATAAAAATGTAATAGTATTTTTATCCAATTTGAGATTAAATCTAATTTTAAATTAGCAATGATTCATAAATTAAAAATCAAAATTATATCTTATTTAAAAGGTAAAGTTAAAACTATCAAAATATTTAAGATACAGAAAAGATCATTATTTTATTATTGAACATTTTTTTGGTATCATAGTTTTGTATATTAGTTAATAGTTCTCATCGTTTTTAAATTTCAATTTCATATTTTTTTTTTTTAACATAATATAATTTAATGATATTAGTGCATATATTATGTTACCTATGTAAGAATATTATTAAATTTTTATAAAGAAATCTTATTTTTATATTAATTAATAATTATATTTATACATTTTACAAGATTTTTAAACGAATGTTATACCTGTAATTTTTGTATAACCTGGTAGTTAGTTATACTACTGATATTAGTACTAAATTAAATTGTAAAAGAATAGGTAGATAATTATTTATTCAACAACATAAAAAATATGTTTACGCAATTTTAAGTCAATATATTTATGTTTATATATTTTATAGACTATTGCCACTTCAAACTTTGCAATTTAAAAAAAAAATAGAATTTTGAAATAGCATATTATATTATATTTTTAACTACTTTAGTATACCATAGTAGATAGTAGGCGGGAACCCTTCATGTCCGTATAACATGTCATTATAACGTACGATGTTACGTTGCCTTCGTCATCGTTGTAGAACGGTGTTCTCGCGAGTAGTGGGGACTGCCGACGGTCGCTACGACTTTTCTGATTATCCGTGTTCAACACGCCGCTAATCCAGTTTGCGGAAACTACTCTTGCGCCGCGCGCGTCACACCGGTGTGTGTTTACAGTGTGTATTTTATTGTATTTTATTACCTGTGATATTTTCCTCGATATCGAGGCAGTTTTCGCCCCCGCAACCCCTTAATTCGCTGCGGTTCGCCTTATGTATTAACAGTGATATTTGAATTAACCGTTACTGTTTTTTTTTTTATATACACAAATGTATAGGCCACCGGACGAACTGCGTGCTCATAGCAAGATGTCTTGGGACAACCCAAGGGAGTACATGCTGAAAGGAGCTACGCCACTGAAAGTCAAGTAAGTACCTAACTTTGCACCGTACACACCGAGCTTAAATTTCTCAATCGCCGATATGCTTTACAATTCTGATGGTGGAGAAATAAGTAATAAGAATAGGAATATTCATATAGAATTCATATAACTGTCGTAGTTACGTAGTCCAACAGCTGTTCATGACGTCACGTGTTGTCACAGTGGGCAACAGCCAACAATACTGTCCCCCTAACTAACGACACTTTTTAACATTCCAAAGTAAATTTTTAAGGAATTCAATTTTTTGAATTTTACATGTATGTTAAATAATACACAACATAATACTATAGATTTAATGATTTTTAATATTAAAATCTATGCTTAAATTGTATACATCTACATGCAAATCAAAATAAATCGAAATAATATTTGATTTGGTTAATGCAAAAAGTTTATAATAAATTATTTTTCAAATAAAGACTAATAATTGAAATCGGTATCAACAAGAACGAAAAACTAGTTAGAAAGTTAAAGTACCTGATTATAAAATCACTTTTTCATTCTTCGGGCTTCAGTTCATTATATTAAATAATGGGTAGGTACCTCATTTAACTGTTATAGAATTAGTATAGGTACATGGATTTAATTATCAATTGCAAAAATTACTTAATATAATAACAATGAATAACTGTGGTATTTGTGTAACTATAAAATATTAACCTAAAAGAAAAAGCTCTTTTTTAGAAGTTCCCTTTATTTCATTACAAAATCTTAACTTATAAATACTAACCAATACAACTTTTAAGAGCCTTTTTGAGAGATCGCTATTGCCTATTTATATTACTTGTCGTGTATTATATTTAAAATATTATTAATTATTAAACCATTGTATAATATTAATACATTATACAATTGTACAGTTGTATATAATTTTCCATATAGGAAATATATCGGATAATTAACATTTATTTTGATTATCAAGGAAATAATAAATTATAATTATATTTTATTTCTACGTTTATCATAAAAACAAATTATATCACCATAGCAACTTCAGATATAAAATACAAGAAGGTAGGCTAGACAAGTGAGTACTTTTTTTGCTGTACATTAGGTAACGAGTAGGTCACTGATATAATAGATGTATTCAATTTGAATTCAATGATATATTATAGAATACAAAAAATGATTCTGAGCGGAGGATATCTGTTAGTATTTATGAAACTAATACATAACATAACTATTAACTATATTATAGCATTGTTAATAACTATCGAGTCGATACCATTGATACTAATTTATTCTAAAATGATATGAATAGGTTCAGTAAAATTTATAATATTCATAAAAGTTTTGAATCCTCAAAAAATAATTTTGAATTAAAACAATACCATAATTAACAATTTTATTCATCGTTAAAATTTGCGATTTCGCCTAAATTTGAACGTCAAATGTTTATAAAAAAAAAATTGGATTTCTATATAGATTTTTTGATTCTATGGAATATAAAATATAAATAAGTATAAACTACTGATGAGGAATATATCATTAAATTTTTTGACCTCACCTTTTAAATTTGATGATTTTATAATTTTTTTTTTTAAATTACTTTTAATTAGTAAATTTTTAAAATGTTAACAAATTTCGTCAACATTTAAACTCGAAATACTTATAAAAATAAATAAACATACCCATAAATCTTTTACACTTTTATATAGATATAAAAACGGTTCATGGCAGATATAACAAATTTTGTATTAATTTTTCAAAAGCTTTGTCACAGTAAATAATTTTCTAGATATTAATAATAGAAAAATACTTAAAAAAAAAAAAACCAAAAATTTCTTATTCCAATAAATAACTCAAAAAGAGTTAAAATATTGAAAAAATTATCTATATTATATGTATTATAGGGAATTTTAACGTTAACATTTGGTAAACATTTTAAGTATTTACAGCTATTTTTTGGAGTTACGACAGAAAAACAAAATCGATTTTGTCAAAAATGATTTTAAGTGAAGATTCATGGTTTTTTAATTGTTTTACTTTTGACCCTTTCCCTCCCTAATATCAACTAGATTTCATTTTCTATTCAAAATCACTCCTAAAGTTGAAAATCAAAGCGTTTTTACTGCTTCAAAAAAATAAATATATATATTTATCTATAATGTATACATATTATACATTATACACTCATGCCTTTGTAAAATCAATACATTTTTCGCTCCACTCAGAATCTAAAATCATTGCTCTACGAATTATAGATGAACTCTCAGCTGAAAGGCTTGTTCATATCAATGAATTATACACCAAAAGTTTCAATATTATGAAAAGTTAATTGATAGCTTTATCATGAAGTTTATTTCATCGACAAATTAACTATTATCTCAATGTAAACATATTTCCATGTGCGTAATTTTTAAATTGACAAATATATTATTTACTAAATATTTTAGAACATAACTATGTGATTCTGAAAATTATACCTGTCTGAAGTATAATATATTATCTAATTTTTTTGATTTTTTTTTATCTTAATAATTTATTTTTCCTTTTCTTTGAATCTGCACTTATGTTTTAGCAATACTGTTTATTGATTTATTGATTTCATATCAAAAAACATTACTCATGTTCTAAAAAAGCATAGAGGCTCTATTAACCATTTTCTCATTATTATATAATTTGGATGAAACTTATTTATTATAGTATAAGTGGTATTATATTATATCGTTCGTCAATATGCGTACAAATATTTAAGCTACAATAATAAACGGAAATTGAGGATATTTAAATACGTACATCGTTTAACAGTAATCTTTAAAACATATATACAACTTGTGAATTTCTTGAATAGATTTTGGTATACAAAAATGAATGATTTTTTAAATGTAGTATACATTTATCGATTATGTGATAATCTAATTATTAACATGTTTAAATTAAAACATTAACAGGTCTAAGAATTTAATTTAAAAAATATTAAAATAATATAATATAACATGTAAGGCTTTAGTACCTATCTAAGTATCAAATATTATTTGTATTAAATAGTATGAAATTTATTACTTAGAAATTGAATTATAGAATATATTGATATTTTTTTAAATTTTAGTTACCATAGTAAATAATAAGATTATGAATTATATATGTTATCGGCAAAAATGAAAATTCAGGAAATTTCTATATTTCTTAGGGAATATTCAAAAGTTTAGTTTGGTTGTTAGTAAATGAATAAAATGTATTATTTATTACAACATAGTATGTAATAAATGTATAAAGGTTGTCTAAGAATTATAAGTATCTAAACTATCCTAACAAATGTTATAATTTTAGTAAGGCGTATGGATATTCCAATGCAATTTTTGTATTGTTATAATTTTTGATGAGATACCTAGTCTGACATCAATTATCCTGCCACGAGTGCTTGTCTATGCTTTCGCATATTATAAAATTCTTTAAGATATAGTGGGTATGTGGACTTAGCTACAAGAAATCATTCTTGTATATTTTACAAAATAAAATTGTAAAATACAATACTAGACGAATAAATGTGTCTATCGGCTATCATGTTATAACACATAATATATGAAATACTGAAAACACTAGTTTTAACTAAATTGTCATACCTAATAAAATAAATCATTTGTTTAAAAATGTCTGCTTTATTATTGCATTGTCTAAAGAGCATCAGTCGTTGATCTTAATGCGTATTCAATATTTATAATATTAGGAATATTTGTATCATTTTCTGTATAATACAAGCAATTTCATTAGGTATTTTTTAATCACTCTTTATAAATAATTAATTATCATTATTAGAGATGACATAATATACAAAAATTAAAAAGTAATTTAAGAAAACAGGTATTATTAATAAATTTCATATCATAAATACTCTAATCCTTTGTATTTTTATGTGTTAATTATCTTAACTCTCTATTATCTTAAGTATAAATAGTAATTAAATCAGATTAATGAATGTATTTAATATAATTTGTAATTTCTATGGTCAAGATTCATAGGCCACCGCACGAGTTTGCTCGGTTATATTGTACACTATATTATGTCATATCTATGTAATATTTTGTATTTGCATTAAATAATAAAAAATAAATATTTAAAATGGTTATTATTTATTATTTTTTTTTTTTTACATAAATTATTATTGTTATGTGTATAACCAAAAAAATATGTATAAACGAAGTATTTGATTCTTAAATGTATTAAATCATAACTATTCAAATTAAATATACATTCTGTAGTTCTTAATAAACATAGAATTAAATTTAAATAAGTGTTAAGGTTAAAGTTAGTATGTAAGTACCTAGTGGAAATTAATCAAAAATACAACTTTTAATAAGTTATATATTATCGAGGGATTAATAAAATTAGGTGGTAAAATGGTACCAATTAAATAGTAAAGTAATAATAGGTAATCTTAGTTTAATTTATTTTTAAATAAGTCAACCATTGACTATCCTTAATACAAAAAAGCCAGCTCATAGCAACAAAATAAAATATGATCTTGTATTAACTATTATTGTTATTTGATAAAGAATCATTACTTTAAATTATTTAATACCTTTATATACGTTTATGTAGTCTATAAATAACTTAATTATATTTAAAATTTCAACTTATAATCAGATAAATCTGTTTTTCCTGTAATACCTACCTATACTCGATTTTTTAATAAATAAATAACCTTACATTTTATAAATTAATCTACACAGATAAATCATTGTAATTATACCTATATATCTTTTAGACTCAATGTTATAACTTATAATAATTAATAAACATACATAAAATAATACTAATATACTTTTATAACAGACTTAAGAAAAGAAACGTTTTTTTTTAGTAAATTATATACCTTTTGTCATTAAAAATATCCCACTTAAGTAGAAATTTGACACATAACTTTTGATTTCATATTTTCGAAATATTTAGTTATATTCTTTGAAAAACCTTTATTCATTAAACATTTGATTTTTGACTTTCCTAATTGGGATATATATTGACAATTTTAAATTTATACAAAATGGTGAACATTTTTTATTATAAAACTAAAATTTAATTCTGACAATTTTATAAGAATATTCATTTTTTTTTATTTCTTATCAATTATCATCTTCATTTAAAATTATTTATTATTAAATCATATCTTTAATTACATTAATAAACATGGTACTTATAATAAATTGTAAATATGTTTTTTAAAATTATGAAATATTTGTATGATGTTTTCCCAGAAAATAAGCTTGAGTATAGTCCAGTGAATTAAAACACAGACATATTCGAGGTTAAAATATTCTGAACTTAATATATAAAAGTAAAAACTTTAAATAAGTGTTACAAATAGAATTCCGATTGCTATATAGTACAATAAATAAACACTAAATTCTTATATTATTTATACATCTTAAAAATAAACTTGTATCATGAATTGAAGATACATTATTATTTAAATGGACACCAAAAATATTTTTCATCAAAAAGTTCCTTATTTACTGATGCGTTTAAGTTAACTCCACGCTTTAATCTTATTTTATGGTGATATTTAGGTTTATAAGCACCAATATTTCTACTAAACAGTAGGAAAGAACATTATAATTTTAAAAGCCATTTATATTTATAATATTAAAATTAATTTCCAAATCAGTTGTATAATTTTCTGTACAGTCTCTATAAATCTCAATAATGAATTATTTAATATCATATTAAATTTCTGTATATATTTGTTCAAAAATATATAAACATGTATCTTTATTTATGAACGACTTATATTAAAATTATATGTTCAATAGAAAAAAAGTAAAATTATCTGACGTACAGAATTATTATTTTACGAATGCTATGATTTATACAAAAATTATTTATCATTGTTTATAAATTAATTTTATTAATTGATAGTATGTTGGTACTTGGTTTGAACTAAGGTTAACTAATCTATATAGGAGTGGCCAACTCAATATCCTGCCCTATATAAATATTAGACTTTAGTTTAAATGATGTATTTAAGTATAAGTTGAAATCTTATAAAATAGTTGACATCTAAAACAAATACAACTATTACAACTACCTTCTGGATTCAATTAGAAAACAAATGATTAAATAAATTCAACAAACTAATGTAAAAATAGCTTATTAAATATTCAAGATTACAATATTAAAATTAAAATATTTTAGAATTTTTAACTTTAAAATAATTTTAAAATTTTCATGATATTTACATAACTTGATCATCAAATTATTATTAAAAGGTCAATTGTATAATATGCTTTTGATATTTTTTAAATTGCTTTAAGTAAATCGTTATCATTACGTTTGATTATCACAAATGTATATGTGACATTATTATTACTATTACATTCTATCTACATTAACATTTTATTATTTTTAGATTCCAATAAGAAAACTTATAAGGAATAGTGTATAAAATGTCTAAGCTTTTTAGCTGAGATTTCTAATGTCTATAAATAACTCAAAATAAACCAAAACATCTTTTAAATACAATTCTAGAAAATGTTAAACATTTGTCAAAGGTTTTAAGTCAACGATTACAACTCTTATTGAATTAAAATAAAATAACAAAATCAATTTTTCTAAAATTTTTCGTGATTATTAAGAAAAGCATTTAGAATTGTTGATACATACATTTTTAAGTGAAAAATAAAACATTAGGTTTCTAACAGAAACTGCCTTCAAAAATTAAGATTGTGGTATTTGTATTGCTCTAAAGAATGACGACAGACACAAAAACAATTTAAAAACTTGCACGTGTTTGTAAAACTAATTACCTGTCCTATACCTACTATATAATGCGTAATTTTTAAAAATGAACTTTAGGGGACATATGGATATTTGGTTAGCAAATTTTTTCTTTTTATTTTATAAAAAATTGTTTAATCATTTTCTATGTAAGGGCTATGTACAAAAATATGGCAATACATATTACTTAAAAAATATTACAAACAAATCTGTTTTTTATTTTTTAATAATAGCTTAAAATTAATTTTTAGGTTATTTTAAAAATATTTTTTTTAAATTTCTGAGTATTATATTTGAATCATGTGAAGAGGAGGTATAAATGCGTTTCTGAACTTAAAAATTATGAAAAATTTTAATTAATTTATGTTAGTGAAAAAAAACTTTGATTTCATTTTAAATGAATTTGTATTGTTTGGTTTTCACGACGTCCAAGACAATCTTTAAATGATTAATTGTAATGAACGCTTGCGCAATCTGGCAGCACACCATATGTACTTAAATGAATCTAAATTTAATACATCATGTCAGCACTCAGCGTACAGTAATTAAATACAAATCTATCTTTTACCTCATAATTATATAATATTATAAATAAAATTGAAACAAATAGTAAGAACTAATTCATTATTATTATTATTATTATTATTATTATTATTTAATTATGTTTTTTCATTATTAGGGATTCATCATATTATTATCTTTTGTTTAAGGATTTTTTTCAAATTATACAACTTTGGTACTAAATTTTCCAGATTAACTTGTTTTTCGATATAAAATATCCATAGACTGTTGCGACCTTAACCTACATCAACGACACCATTGAATTAGGTCAGTTACAAAACTCAACTGGTGTAGTAGAAAGTACAAAAATACAATAGTACCTACCATTAAATCAAATTAATCTCAATATACCTATTAAAAAACATAATATTTAATATTTTGTTTTGTTTTGTTTTTCATTAATATTACGATCATATATAAAAAAAAATGTTAACTTCAGTTATTAAAATGAATTCCAAAATGTAAGAGTTAAATGAAATTACAATGAATCCATCGTTTTGGAACGACAAGAAAAAAAGTCTGTTTTTTAATTAAATTCCGACGCAAATATCTTTAGTAGTGGTATTGAATCATCTCGACTATTTTTGGAGATACCGAGATACCGAGAGGAGAAAAAAAATATGTGACAATCGGTTTGTTCTTCGTTTATTAGGTTACTTGGCGTGAATTTGGCACGGTGATTTTTATTTCTAGCCTTCTGAAAGACGTAACATGTAATCATCGAGCGCTCTTTACGCGATCGGATGGCTTTCACATACACACACATGGGTTTTGGCATAATAACAATTATACATATGTCTATTACCATGTTTAGGCTTCCATAGTGAAAGTCTTAAATGGATATTCATAGTCGTGTATCTTATTTACCTAAAAAAATGTCTTAAAATGTATGTTTTAAATAGAATTTTAATATTACTCACTTATAATGATTACAAATAAATTATTTAACTACTTATTGACAAAAGTCAAAACTATTTAGTATTTATACAATTATGTCCTTTTTTAGAAACATTTATTTTTATGTTTTTATTATTGATCTTCTATTTAAATATATACACAGATAATGTTTTGGTTTATTTGGAATGTAAAACTAATTTGAATTAATATTTAAGCATTAAGCCGTCATATTATAGATTAGGGCTTTGTAACTGAATTATTTATTCGGGTTTCGAATACTGGATGTATTAGGGTAATTGGATAATTGTTTAAACACTGCATTACAAAATGTAAATAAACATTTGGGTGCTCATAACCGTTATTATTCGGTTTAATATAGGTACCTACTAACACATACATACTACCAACACAATAGTCCAGGAAAAACTTAATTTAAAAGCCATTTACTTATTTAATTTAAAGAATATTTTTTAGAGTAATATTACTTCACCTCATAAAATATAATTTGGCAAATTTATATGCTTGTATACGTAACTATAATAAATTTTCTTATTTAAATTGTCCGTTTAATTAATTAATCTATTCTTAAATTATTTATGTTTGTATATTAATCCAATTTTCATCTAGTTATTATCAACTTTAAACTAATAACGAAAGTTATTTACTAATCAATAAAAATAAGTTTTTTTTCTTATAATATTTTGGAAAACAAACAAATTCACCAGGAAAACAGAAAAATGTATGAAATGTATAATATCAACTTTTAAAAAATAAATCAATTTTAATTTTTATAATTTAAAAAGGAATTATATACTGTAAGGTGTATAGACAATAAATACTTGATATCTTTACCTATTATGATATTATAATACGTTAGCTATACTAAAAATTATATAATTTTCAAAATATTTGCATTCACTTTAGCTATTTATGGACATTTTAAATCCTCGAATTTTTTTGTTTCATTTGATTTATGACGGAAAATTAAAAAGATTAAAAACAATATGAGAAATAACACAGATTTCTGGAGAATTATTATAAGTACAGAGAGGGGGGAGAATTAACAGGAAAAATTACTAATTAGTTTAACCTACCTTGTTAAAAAAAAATAATAATGACGTAATATATAACATTATATTATCAAATCCTAATAATACTATCTTTAGAAATAGATACTAATCCATCCAACTCCTTCGAATCGCTTTACCAATGTATAATATAGTATGATTATTAATACAACCTTTATACTTACTAGGATACTACTGAGTAACAAGGTAGTCTTTATATTATATATAGCAGAGCAAGTTTCTTGGCTAGTAAAATTGTATGAAGGTTTCGGTTAATTCGGGTGTTTGAATAAAAATTAAAAACCGTTTGAGAGTTATTTGGATTTTGAATGTTTCATTTATTTGAGGATTATTTGGATTTCGAATGTTTCATTCTAGTTATTTTTAAAGGTTTTTTTATATTATGTAACGATTGATGCAGGTACAAACCCTTGCTATAGATTGTGATAAATTATAAAAAAAATCTATAAAATATAAAAACCTAATATTACAATTAATTATGTATAATACGTCAATACGTGTATAAATCTATTATATAGCATCAAGAAGGTAATAATAATAATAATAATACTAATAAAAAAAACCTGGAAAGACGTTCTGCTGTATAATAGGTGTCGAGTATATCTTGTTATTGAATATGTCACTGTAAAAGTGCAATAGGTGTGTTATTGAATATGAATTAAATGATAAACCATTGCATTTACAAAAAACGGTTCTAAGTAGACATTGTTAGTCAGTTTATATTTTTAAAGATATTTTATTATGTATTTATATATATTTTTAATGTTTATATTAGTAACACAGTAGTTAAACTAATTTTTCCAAGAACAAATTCACCATTTAGCATTTTAAATGTAAAATATAACATTATACGTAAAATTAATTATAGATTACTGAATAGTGAATACTAATTAGTGATTATAGTGTATTTGTTTTCAGATCATAAAGTTATACATTGTTATTATACTTCATAACTCTTAAAAAAAATGTAAATGTATAAATGTTTGATATTTATTTATTAACTACTTTAGTAAGATATAATGTATATAATCTTATGATTATTATTTGGAAATATAAAAATTAAAATGTCTAATTAAATACAGTCATATCTATTAAAATATAATAAATTAATTCAATTCTTTCTTATTTGATCTTTAAATAAACTACAATATTGGTATATTCATCTTAGTTATATAAGTTAAGTAATAACTTATCTTCTATAAAGTCAATTTGTCATTTAAATTTTTCTTTATGTTGAATTCAATATTTAATATAATTTTTTTTTTATTTAAGCAAAATGGTACCTAGAAAGTGTGTACAATTTTTACACTTCTATAAATTGTAGATAAATGTTATCCAAACTTTCTAAACATCAGATATTATATTAAAACAAATTATCTATAGCTATAAATTTATATTTTATACGTCATATACTCATATAGATATTATTTAAGTCTATATAACAAATCATTTTAATATTGTGATATATAAGATATGAACACATTTAATCTAAAAATTCATATATTATAGTGTTTGAAAATTAGAATAGCACTTTAATATAATTAAATTCAATAAATTCAACATTTTTAAAGTCATTTTCATAATTATAAGTTTTTTTTTAAAATCATTAAGAGCATAAGAACTTATTATTTTTAATTTGCAATAAAGTAATGTACTTATAACAATTATTTCTAAATGCGTCACTATGCGTCAAATCGAGGAGATTCACGAACACCTTTTTAATAACAAAGTATTATTACCTACGCAGCATAGTTTCGTGTGATAATGGTACATGAGTGAAAGTAGCACATAGCTCAAGTTGGTTATGAGAGTGGTTTTTATGCACGTCTAGATCAGCCGAATTTTATTGTTCACAGTTAGGTACTGAAAGCAGATTTGCACGATATTTTTTATGAATTGCATACTAGACGTTTCTGTCCTTGTGTCTTTATACATTTCCTTTGCAATATTGCGGACATTAGAGGAAGGTCCATTTAAATATTACATTCAAGGTGATAGACCTTGACCTTTTATTCTAGCCGTCGAAATATGTCTTAAAAGTTAAAACACTAGCTCATAATTATTCTGATTCTAAAATTAATATTTAATAAAAACCTCAAAAATAAATAAATAAATAATATAATTTCAAAAATAACATAGGTTTTAAAACAATATTAAATATTTTGAATGCATTTAAATTTTCAATAATGTGATTTTACTAGGTATTATTCCAATAACTAATATTATATAATAAACCTATATCTATAAAACTATAATATACAATTAGGTAATTATAGAGCTACACTTAGGTCTTAGTTATGAATGCTTTTTAGAATTTGCTAGCTTCTACAATATATATATATACATAACCATTATACATGCATGATTATTGACTATACATGATACTTATATGTAGCTTTAAAACATGGAAATATAAGTATATTTAGGTAAATAGAATGTCTAAAAATGTTCATAGTTCATATAATCCATAATATTTTTTACATGTTTTTGGGATTAACATCGAGGTTATTAGCTGATACAATTATGTAATAATAATTGCACTTGTATTATATTACATGATTTGCATTATATTATTAACCGACAAAGTTCTGTTTCATTAAAATAACCATATTAGTTTGTTAATTGATTTTGTTTATAAGTACAATGATTTTATGTAAAGTTTAATTAATAATATAATATTAATTTAATTCGAATTATTTTATTTTGTCGTATATGTATAAAATATAATTTTGTACTTTTAAAATCAAAGTTTTAGTATTTATTTAAACATCTTATAATCAAATTTCTTATGAAAACTTCCATTGCTGACATTTCAATTATCTATTTTATTGTGCTAAAATATAATAATGGCATATAATTTTTGTTTTATTATTATTAACTTTTACTGCACTAATATGGTTTGGATTATTGTTGCATATAATATACATATATATTATTATATATTGTTTCATTATTTAATTTAATTGACAGAAGCCAAGTTAACATTTTATCTAGACATAAAAAATTACAAGGGATTTCACAAATTACGTTAGAAATGAAACTTGACAACAGTGCGAGAAAGTTGTCCATAGAATCTAAATAGAGAAAATTCTGAACAAATTCTGATTTTTTGAGTTTTTAAATTACAATTTATCTTTATACTATTATTTGGTTTGGTTAAAAAATAACTGCAATAAAAATATTTAATACAAATAATTGTATTTTAATTAATTGTATAAATAATAAATCAAAAATTTAGTGTATAACCATAATAAGGAGTAGATTTCTAGTAACTGTTAGCGTTATTGCGGAGTCTCCTTGAATTCAAACCGGATATACATTATTTTACCAAGCTTAATTTTTGGCATTCTAACAAGTACATAAATGATTATTTTTTAATATTTATCAACTCTTATACTTATGAGTATTACAAATATTAAATATAAATAGTAAATAGTTCAGTATTTGCTCTCTTAGTTGTCTTATGTACATACAAATTATACAAGATATTTTAATAAAAAAAAATATAGTTGTATCTTCTTTAAACTAATTAATTTATATAATATTTTATACATATTTTTGATTTTTTTTTTAACGGTTAATAAAAAACCAAATCAATAATTGTATAATATAAATAAATTTTCATTAATGATCTTACTATAACAAAAATTATCATTTTTAGTTTTTAATGAAATTTCTAACAATGCTTATTAGGAAAAAATACATTTAACATTTTTGTTGTTCAAAATAAAATCACGAATGTATTTTCATTCTTTAGATGTGTTCTATAAACCACAGTGAATTCTATTTTTTTCAATTCATTTGACAATGTTTTATTAGAATTTATCAGAGACCATTAATAACAATAATAACATCTACATGTACAAAATGTATAGGTAACTCAAAACCTTATTATGTTTAAAATTGTTCATAAGAATCGAAATGAATATCCATTAATATCAAAAATATTATTCTCTAAAAAATAACATTATGAATAATTGTTTTTGTTAAATATTGTAGATTTACTATACCTTTATTTTAAACTACTATTTTAATTTTATTAATCAAATTAATTTTTAATAAATTATGACTCTATAATTTGTATAAAATATTAATTACCAATATTATTTGTAATTAAAAATGCAGTTTCCAGTTTACAGAAACCTGCAGTTTCATATATTAACTTGTATTACATTTTAAACAAACAGAATAAATTAGTAGATTGTTGATATATGGATTATATAAAGATGAGAGTGATTAAAAGTGCCTCTTTTTTAATTATTCACTTCTAAAGTTCTAAATGTAAGATAGTTTAAAGAATTATGTACTAATACCTATGTCTATTAGATCTACACAAATTTGAGTGAGTTATGTAGGTATTTGAGTACCTAGGTATATCAATAAACAGTATAGTAGGTAGTCTAGAACTCTAAAACCCGTGAGAATTATCGGTAGGTACCTATATAACCTATGGGTAAAGGTATTAATTAAATAACCTATAACATTAATCAGTTTATCTGATTAAATTTTAAATAAGTACAATTCATAATTAAATATTTTAAGTCGAATAACATGACATTCACGAAAGATTATATTTGAGTTCATGTTTGTACTTTATATATTCAAGCACCATGCACTATATCAGGTACTTATTAAAACTCCAAACATAAGTATCACAGTGTACGCATTATGCACGTATTAATATATTATTACCTATGTGTTAATAAAGAATTTAGTCGTGTTTTATTTTTATCCATCCTATTTTTTCTTAATATGGGGATTAAAATGCCATTGACAATAAAGAATGAGGATACTCGTATGTTATGTTTGACCATCAACAATAATACTTTAATTTTTTTCAATTTCAGTTTTACATTTTGAAACTAATTTAAATATTGGTAATACCTTTGTCCTTTATACTAGAAACTCGGCACTCACTTTTGTATTATATAACACATAGATTACATTTATTTTCCTTTAAAATAAAATATTAACCTAATATTTTCTATACATTATTACATATTCGGTTGAATATTGAGGTTTACAATAAGATAAGTATGATCAGTAATAGAGCTATTAAAAGTAAATTAACTTCAGTATACTTTGTTATTTGTTATCGACCTCGAAATGCCACAAAACATAACTTATTTACTAGAAATTAGAAGTTATTATTTTAAATTTTAATAATAGTTAAAATCACAAATTATAAAAATAAAATAAATTTCATTGTTAGGTGCCTAGTCATAGAATTTAGATTCTACTTTCTTATTTTGATTAAATTATACATTTATATTTTGAAGCACATATAGCAATATTTAGTTAAATTCTAATATTAATATGCAATAAAAAAAAATGTAAATGAGCCGTTTAAATAAATATTTAATAATAATATCTATTTCGTATACCTACCTAAAATTAACTGGCGAATTTATGAAATATTTTGGTTAAAAATTCAAAAACATTTAAAACTTTTATTTTCCTCAATATTTTAATAAATTATTAAATATTGTGATTATTGATATTATATTTATTATTTTATTATTTTAATTTTATAGGATTCTAATAGGAATCTATGTCCAAAGTTTTTCTGTATAGTTAGTGTTTCGGCTCCAGTTTTGAATAGATGATTTAAACCTAATAATGCTAATCCATACAAATTAAAAACACAAGCTGGGTGTTATACGTGAAATGGTCTGGATTACTCTGGAAGGGTTAACTACGATTTTTCAAATACACAAAACTCTCATTCCACTGTTGTACGACTACACACAACTTCGTTTTGTAACTTACTTGCTATTATTCGTATTAATATTTAACGCAAAAAGTACGCACCATTTTATTGTCATGTACTGAACAATAAATATCATAATATACACAATATTGACTTTAAATTTATCTAAATATTTTAACAAATTAGCATTTGATTTTTCGTTCTATTGAATTTGAGTGAGATTATTTTCGATATGTGTTTAAGTTTTCATAATTATTTATAACCCAATTTAATATTTTACAAAATAGTGAATCGTGAATTTATCAACTCTTTTTCATCTGTTAATTTATTGAACGTCTATACCTCGTAATAGTACTTTTTTTCGTTAATATGTTTAAGTTTAAGTAGTTGAAACTCGAGTCGTTATAAAATCTTTCTCTTAGTCAATTTCAACTTATCACGTGGTCTCATGGGGTTCACATTCCACACACTAGGTGTGATAGTAATCAAATTTAAGTAGGTTCAGCATATAAATTTCTTAGTTTGTTGGTTTTTGAATTTATAGTTTGTACATCAACTACTCACATTTGAATATTTTCCTGTAATACTTAGACAGTTTACTTCGGGGCTCGGATAATATGAATCTTTCAACACATTTAATGTTTTATTCACAATATTAATGAAGTCGTTAATTTTTCTATATTACTTTACCAAATCGATTTTTAAAATCCAAGGCTTCTGTGTTCATCATACGTATCCGTTCTTTGTACCTAAACGTGCTCAGTGATGCCACCAATTATACAAAGTTAATCGACCAAATAAATACAATGATGGTAATTGCTAATGAAGAGAATCCATCGTTTCTCATATAATAGTAATACATTATTAAATATTATTAATTATTATATAACGAGTGTTCAATGTTTAACCTTAAAACCATAAAATGTAAATTGTACCATTTAATGTTCTATTTTTATGATTTACAATAAATTAATATTATTACAGTAGGTACATTAATAATCTATAATCTATATAATACAAAATAGCTTATACATCAATTTAGATTTTTAAAAAAATAAATATTTTGAAACTTATAAAAACTGATGATCTACGTTTAATATTTATCTAAAGGTACCATGGATCGTCTATGGATAACAAACTTAAAATATTGTGTAATGATATTTTATAACAAGATTTAAAAGTATAAAAATATTTGTAGACGTATACCTAATAACTTAAAATAATGTTTATCATACTCAAATTAACCAAATATTTTTGAGTACTAAACATTAAGCTTTAAAAATAAAATATTGGAATATCATATAAATTATAAAATGTCCATTAATTTGAGGATTCTATCATCATATAGTTCTTCCGTTCCTATTCCTTCGTTTATTCGTAAGAAATTGTCCTCATAATTTCCAGTTAAATAACTGTTGATTTGATGTGTATGTATGATGTACTAAAAATGAATTGCAGAGCTACTAAAGTATTTCATTTATTGATCGCAACGCGTTTTACTGTTTTGATAGTTTTATTATTGCACTAAATAAATCAAAGTATTTTAATATTGCATTAAATCGTATAGTTTTTTTAACCTAGTTTGTATAATGTTTAAAACACTAAGTAATTTGTGAACCTTTCATTGGTTGATTCAAATAAATGAATACGTGGGTAGCAATTTCGTTTCTAAGATTAAACAGGCGTAGATCTAGAACACATTATACATGGGAGGGAGTGGTGAGGTTGGTATCGTTGATTTTCTATTTAATCAAATACGACTTACGGACGAAAATGCGTTGTTTTGATATTATTCTAATTATTATTAATTTCTTTGGAAATACGAATTTTTGTTTTATCTGTATAATAATGTAATATATATCGTATAAATTAATATTGATTACGCGTGTTCAATATATAGTATACTAATGAGTAATGACCAACTCCTAGCTGGATGTCTTAAGTGAACTGTATGGACATAATGTACAATAAAACGTCATGTGGTTCGGTCCAGTGAATAGACAGGCGTATGGGTGACGCAATGAGAGGTGGAATGCGAGCATTGGAATTGGGACGCAGTGAAAGAGACCGCAGACAATATAATAATATTATATTATAAGAAAACGTATTTTTACAATTACAAGTTACACTCTGTAATACTTATTATACGCATAGTTGCTATTATTTTTTCGTTATAATTAATGAGGATATATAGAGTATATGTATAGAATCTATGCACTGTAATGACTAGTGGGTGGCTATATAGTGTGTATAACACATATAGTTTCACCTGGAAACTTCCGGTGTGTTATATCATTAATGTTAAAATAACTTATATTATTAAAAATTTAATTTGTTTAATTTTTATACACCAAAGATTTCCATTTGATCGATTAAGAAATTGGTACCTACGAGTACAGCATTTTAGTATAATAATAATTATTGATATCTTTCAATATTATTATACTCGTATATGTATGTAGTATGACGATGACTTCTATAAAGTATAAACTTAGTATAAACTCAGTATATGTATACATACACTATACATATACTCGTAATATACATATTATGTATTATGTAGAATTAAATAGGTACCTAGATGTACTAATGTGCGAGACTATATTTATGATGTAAGAATATCGATAAGAATTTATAATTTCTTCATTCGATTTGGTTATGAAATAGAAAAAAAATTATTTACACTCACAAGTAAATATACTATATAGTGAAATTTACATTTTTAATTAAAAAAATTGACATTACATGGTATATTGTTTTTTAAGTTTTCAAACTTTTAGCTTTATTTCAAAGATTTGTGGTACTTAATTAGTATCAATTTATAATTCGTCTAAATATTTTATGCTTTGGAACTACAAAAGTCTTATTACATTTTTATTATGTTGATTAAAAAATACTCAAATACATGGCGATTATAGGTACAAATAATTATCAAATATTTTTTTTAATTTAATTTTTTTGTAATTATTAAGGTAAATGTTTCTTGAACATGCGTAATAAATAAACTTCTTGAATAATAATAAAAAAAAATTATACCAACCTAATCAGCAGTCAATACAATTCTAATTTTTTGCTTAAATTTATAGACAAACGTCATATTCTGATAAACTATAGTATAATATAGTCATGTAATCTGTTACGCATTTCATACTATAAAGTAAAAAAATAATACCCATGCTATAAAAAAAATCATAAACAATTTAATTAAAAAAATACATGTTTGCTTTGTTTGTTATACAATTTTATTATTATATTATTATATTTTAAATTGCCGATATACTGACAAATAGTACTTACAAGACAATGCTCTACACTTTTAAATTTAATACTTATTCATAATTAATTTAATATGATGATTTTAGAAACTTGAAATAATCATTATATTATTATATTAGGTATTATGTTTAATATAAATACTTAATAAAATTCTTAATATATTTTGTTCAATTATAGTTTGGTTGTATTAAAATTATAACACTTTCAAAAATGTGTTGTATTTATTTTTTAGTATTTCAATTGTATTTTTAAGAGCATAATGTTTAAGTAATTTAATTTTATAATGAAAAACTCCAAAATATTCTTACAACCATTGAATTTTTAACTTTAAACCGCGATTTATTAAACACATATATTTGTTGTTATAATGATATCGAGCTTCATCAATAAAAATTATTGTTAGTATTGTATTCTTTAATGTATAAATATTTAAACTTACAAATTAATAAGAACAATTTTAATAATAATTAAAGTTATCCTTAATCGGTGTAAGATAATGCATAATGATTTTTGACTAACATTCTATTCATCTCTATAACAAAAACTTAAATTTGTAAAATGCAGTTAATTTATTTTTTTTGATAGTATTACAATTCATTAAAATCTAATTGTATACGGCAGGTACCTAGAGACACCTATCATACTACTTATACACTATATACTCTTACAATTTGTTTCTACATTATAATACGTGTGTATGTAATAGCAGTGTATAACTACCTACTCGCTGTCTCGCTCGTATTTTTTTTTTTATTTATTTACCAAGAAATAAGCATATACTTCAGCATAAAATAAAAGATAAACTTTAATTCTCGACTTAATATATAATAGTTATATAATTAATGCAATTTTATTGATTCAAACATTTCCGTTTATTTTTAATACAATGATATTAAAATGCACTATAGATATTTTATTGAAGTCTACTTCAAAGTTATGAAAATTAATTTTGTACAAATATTTAATATAATAATACGATAGTAGGTATGATGTGCACAATAAAACCTGTATTAAGATAACAGTAATATAAAGTAAAATAATAAATTATGTTTGGGCGTGCGCGTTCGCGCGTGTGTGCATTTCTACCTGTGTGCAAATAATAACTACACAGAAACGCGCGTGGTTGTCCTTGGGTATGACGTGATGTAGGTCACGCGTGGTCCGCTGGTAAATATTGTATGCTTGGTCATCCCCTACCCTATTTATCAATGATCAAGCAATTCAATTTTTTAATGTAGTGATATTATTAACCTTTATTGGTAATATATGTGTGTGTGTATACACACGCGTATGTCTGTCTGTCTGCAATATAGTATAAAATATGGTATATACATAAAAATATATTAATGTAAATAGAATTTTAGCTAATTATATTCAAATATTAATATGAATACGCTTAACGGTATTTTGAATGAGCTTTTTTCTAGTCTTAATACTAATGGTAGACTAAAAATGTTTTAAGTCGATGAAGCATAAAAACCCTTATAAATACATTTTAATTCTGTCTTTAAGCCATTTAAATTTGAAACTGTAATTTACGTTCTTCGTTACATTTTATGGCTTTACTTCATAAACAACATATTTACAAACACAACTTTTCTTTAAAAACGAAATTACATTTTTTTTCCGTATCGGTTGACGGTTATATACATAATATTATACTAATAATTGTTAATCACATTAGATAGGTATAATTTGATTATATCGCCAAGCGTATTATTTACGATATGTATGTTTTTAAAGAAACTATTATTATATTTAAAGTCATATTATTATTGAAATTAATATTTAACGTAATAAATTAAAATTAATTTTATTAAATATAATTGATTTGAAACTATAAACTTAAATAAAGTTTAAGTCCATTTTTTTTAATAATAATTTTTTCTAGATGTAGGTATTTAATTTATAAGTATATTTATAAATTAATTATAGCTTAAAAACTAATAAATAAACAATACTTGTTGTCAACCTTTAAATTTTTTTTTTTTTTTACCAAATCAATTATTACTGGTAAAAGTTAATTTAAAAATATATATTTTTATCTGGTTTTTGAATATTTGCCAAGTTAGGTTGTTTTCTTCAAGGTAAGAGTTCAGAAGATATCGAACTGGATATATTTGTTACGTTTTATTAAAACTACTATATTTAATGCAATTACATTATTATTAATAGCTAGGTACATTTTAATATCATTTAAATTATGAATACGTCTGTATTTTTAAAAGTGTTAACTCCTAATAATATTTTGCTTAATTATGGTCATTGGTCATTTTTTTTTTTTTTTTAAGGAAAAATTAATAATTTATTTAATAATTATTTCTTTTGATTCAGTGATAAAATATAAATAATGATGTTTGGTATTGTGCATATTTAGATTATATACATTGATAATTTTATAGATTATTAAGATCAAATTGTTTATCTTATTTATTCTTAATAACAAAGAATCTTTTTTAGAAAAATTGTACAATTTATACCAAACTATATTAATTATATACTGTAATCAATTAATCAATCGCATAACTAATCTAATTAGGTACGTTTTTCATATTAAACACAACGATTGAAAGTAGATTATTTTAATATGTGATGAATAATGATGAAGTGACGATGAAATCGGTATATAGAAACTCTACGATTTTGGATTCATTACTAGTATATTATTTATGAATTGAGCTTTATACACAACAAAATATATATAATAAATAAGTGTATAATATACAAGCAGATACAACTTCTATGATTTATCAAAACCGATCTACCTACTACTAAAATTTATCCAACAATTTAATCTATTTGTTTCATAAGAGCAGTAAATATCAAATTAATATATTTAATATATTATGTACTATATAAATGTTGTTTAAAATAAACAATTTAAAAGTAAATATAAAGACGTAGATAAATACACTGTGATACCTAAAATACGACTTATCGAATAATTCCAATACCCACAGTAACAAGGATAAACACGTTAAATGTATATTCTATTTTAATGTGCTGACAATCTCTTTTACATTGGGTGTCTGTACAACATGTAGAACTCATATTGATTCAAATAATAAAAAAAAAAATTAATTTTAAAGTAATACTACTATAATGTGTAAATAAACCACCTTCAATTCGGTTGTCTGAATTATCTACTTTCCGTTAAATCTAGTTATTTTCAATTAATTAATACAGTCTACAGCAATAATAACTAATTTCAATAAAATCGAATTATCATCATAATATTCAAAATTTAAATGATGTCTATTACCTTGTTAAAACGATAAACCTTGTTGTTCTGAAATTATATGGGGCCCCAATATTATGAATATTGAAATATCTCAAACGGTATAAGTATTATGATAAAGGCATTAAGCGATACTATATGATGACTAAATATCGTATTAGAATTTAGAATTATAATATTTTTTGCGAATTATATTGAACAATAAAAGATTTATTTAAAATTGTATATAATTGGATTAATAACAAATAATTTTTGATGTAGTTATAAAATATAAATGAATACCTACCTTAATAGCATTTTTTTTTTTTTTTTGTAAGAAACTTCGACATTTTCTTTTCCAACAGGACCTGGGAAATCAGGATTTAGCAATGGATAGGATGAATAAAAGTAATAAAATAAGAGAGTTAATAACAATATAAATTTCGATAACATTGTAGTAGTTTGAATATTTTGTATCACTTAAATTCAGCATTTTTACAAAACATTAATGTATTTGATTATTATGTGATTATTACTAATAATTATTAATATTTCTTGTGTCAGGAACTCAGAACTGATAGTGTTAGAATTTATTTTATAACATTTAAAAAATAATATTATGTGTAGGCATACAATTAAGTTTAGTATTTACGTTAAATACGTTTACTTATAAATAGTATGTACGAAATTATGATTAGATTTAAATAAATTATTTAAGTGAACTTAATTTTAAATTATTTGCGATTTCTTTGTATCTCTTATTAATTTTACAACAATGTACCTATAACTAATTTAATGTCAAGTGTATTAATATTGAGTACAGGTTGTGCTAAGTTAAGTGTTTTCTATTTTATCTTGAACTTAATTTTCTAGTATAATTGATAATTTAGTAGGTTAAGTTAGATTAGGTAAAATAGTTTATTTTCAAATGTAGGTTGTGAACTTATGAATATTCTATGTAGTAGAAATAAAAAATTGTATTTCAATAAAAGTTTTATTTTTATTTTTATTAACAAATGATTGCAATGCTTTTAGTAATTAATAAATTAATTTCCTATATTAAGAACATAATTATGTAGGTTACATTGAGGTGTATATTTTCAATTTATATAATAATGGTATTATACGTCTTCTGTCTTCGTATTGATATTTATAAACACAATCTTAATTATAATGTTGACAATTTGCTATTCACTATTAACTGTTACTATGTAAGTACTTCCTTGAAACTTTAAAATACATAATTAATCTCGAGACTGAAAGGTATATTTATATTTATGCATAATATGACGTATAGGTGTTCACTGTTATCAGTGATTAGGTAATGATTATAGATTAACGAATAAATTTAAACACCTATATGTATTGAAATTGGAAATATAATCACGAAAAATAACATAATAAATGAAAATTTTAATTTGAGAAATATTAAAACATATAATATATGGTATTTACGAACACATTGTGACTAATTATCTGATTTTACATCTGTTTGAATTACATGTCTTAAGAAATAAGTATAAAAAAGTAGGTCAGCGCATTTCAATGGTGGATGTTTGTCCATCGTCCCTTCGGTCCTAGGATAGTGCAATTTTACTGTATGTATTCGATTTGAATGCAATATGATTGCATTCGATAAAAAACGATTCTGAGCGGACGAAGGGATCTTTTTTATTTAATTTTATTCGTTTCTATGGTGATAAACAAAGCCGTAATTATTTTACACCACATAATCGTGAAGTTGTACATTTTTTCTCCTTTAACCGCTTTTATTTCGAGTATCGTTTCGAAAATCAAAAAATGACCTCTTTAAATTACCAGCTCAAGAACATAACCTTTCAGAAAATATGCTACACTTGTACTTTTGAGCAAATTTAGAGGGAGCAAAAGTGTGTACAGAATAAAAAAGAAATAAACATTATTGTAAAACCAATACATTCCTCGCTCCACTCAGAATCTAAAATATATTACAGTTAAAATAATAATAATTTGAATAGGAATTTTTTTTCACTAGATAAATAATAATTATTTAATACAGAAATAGTTGATTTTTTTAAACATCAAATAACGGATTATTTTGTTTCATATTATAGACATATAGTATTATAATGCATAGTGCATACTATGCTGAGATGTCTTAGTGATGTTATTATAAATTATATGAAAACAACCTTGATAAACTATAATACCTAATCATAATATATTTAAGGCCAAACTTCTAAGTAGATAGGTTAAGATTTCAATATTTGTTTGACCACCATGAAATATTTTACCTATAGAATAAATAAAAGTATAATTATAGTCATTTTTTAATCATATGCAATAAATAAAAAATAACGCTTAAATAATCAGCGTTACCAATAAGGTATTATTACATATTATTACCTATTGAATTATCAATTGCTTTTAGTTAATGTTTGAAATACACTTCATAATAATTGTTCAATCGTAAAAATATATTTTAAATAACTGCTCAATAGTAAAAACACATTACCTATAAATAATACTCGTACGATGACACGTATACTTCCCATGACATAATACCTAGTATATATTATGTAGATATACAGAACATAATATTGAAATAATTATTTATTTATAAACTCTTAATACACTTTATTGTATAATAAAAAAAAATTTTAGTAACCCTTGAAAATTTATTTATTTTTCTACAGACCTTTGAATTTACATAAAAAAACAATATACAAATAAAAAAGATACAATTCATAACTATTCATATTTTTATTTTAATAACTAAACTAATGAATAGTATTATTATTATTTATTTTCATAAAAGTATAACTATTACATATACATATATATATATATATACATTCATTAATCGTAATAATATTAATTACTGATGAGCTTTAAGACGACACATTATTTTCTGAAGATTCAACATTTGTTTATTTGTCCACCACTCTGTGTTTAGTCGAGCACTTTTTGAAATATGGTTGATGGTCGATAACTTTTTGACGCCAAGTTTCTATATAACAGTTTTTGTAATTTTAAACTCTAAATTAAACCACCCAGATAGCTAATCATTGGTACTATAAAGATAATTTTTTTTTAAGACTCTCGCTAGTAGTAAAAAAAAGCTTCAAAGATTTTTAAGTAGCTCTATGTATTACTTCAAAATTATAAAAACAGTAACTAGTAACTTAACGATTTCCTATTCAATATAGCTTTTCTGAATAAGGGGAAAAATTAGTATTTTTAAAATTAAGTATTTCGAAGTAATATCAAATATTAGTTTGGATTTCTTAAATATAATTATTTACATAAAAAAACGTATTACCATGAAGTTCAATTAATGACGGCGATTCGCCTCCATAATCTTTTGGCATATATTTTAATGGTACGTGCTCTAAAAGAGTTTCAAAATGACGATGTACAATCATCTAAAATACAAAACAATTATTCAAAAATCTAATTTGTCGTAAATTATTTTATATAACTCACTCTCTTTCGAATTTTCGCCTTAAGAAGAGGTTTGAACATCGTCATTACTACACTCAGTATGGCTGGTGGATTTATTATGTGTATTTGAGCCACGCGTTCTGGATAAGCTTTCTGTAATTATTTACGCATTAAATAGATTAAATTAATTAATTCTGGACATTATATTCAACCAAAATCTTTGTAACAATAAAAACATGATAATATGTACAAATCATATAATAAAAACATATTTTTATAAACTTTTAATATTGATTTATATTTAAAAAAAAATTGTGTTATTACGAATCTGACATAAGTTCATATTAACTCATATTTTATAATAATACAGCTTACCCAGGCGTATAAGAAAAAACGGCGTAACAGCCCTAATGGATATCTGGCTAAATGACCCAACCGCACAGTTCCCAAGTCGACAACGAGTACAAGTCTTGTATGATCTATTCCTTGGGCGAGATAATAGTCAGCCAAACATGTCAAGTGCATAGCTATACCCACTGGACTGTAATCTGATGCCGCCGTATCTGGACGATGCATATACACTGCTAGTTTTCGACCACCGTCCATTATTGTAGGCACCAAACCCAATAGTCTAAGCAAAAAACTCAAAATATTAAATTCCACTCTTTGCCAATTTCACTAGGACGAGTACTTATCAAATGTTCACTCAATAACTCTCGCATAGTACCTACGCATCATTTACATTGCGTCCGTTTAGCTACAGGCATATGATTTTAGTTTAAACGATAACTTAAAAAATAAAAACCAATGTAGGTATTGAAAACAAACTTACGTCGTGTTATATGCGTTTATCATCTCTTTCTCCGTTTTTGGATCTCGGTTGGTCATTACTTCCGGCAAGATTGTTTTAAGTTGAAAGTATACTGGCATGTTTTCTTTGACTCTTTCTACGTCATTTTTATTCATAACCAAGTAATTCTCCAACCACCAATCCAATTCCACTTAAATAAAAAGTTATTCATATAATATATTAATTATTGTTTTCCTCTAAAAATGTGTTATTTTATTTATTTTTCAAATGTCATTAAAAATATAATTGTGCTGTTTATTTGTTTCAGGTAAGTTACACTCGTATAACACCTTATTTTCTGATGATGCGTTGACTGTCATAAATTATTCGACCGTGAGTTTGTTAATTGTGTATTATATAATATATTAATTATTTTTTATGATAGGTAGGTATATTAATTATTATTAATAGTATACAAATAATAATCATCGCGTGGATGTGCAATATTTTAACTGCTTATTAAGATTATTTGAGGTTCAAAAAATATTGTCAATTAAAAATAATTTTAAAAGACGGTATTACATTATATTAATAGTTGACTTACAGACCCGAATGATCTACGAATGTAATTAAATCTGACAAAACATATAACACTTATGTTAGGTTAATTGCTTTTCACATGTCCCTCCAACCAATCAGGTTAATTATTATTGGAGGTCATGTTAATATCTCACCTCCATCCAACGTGTTTGGTAGGTTAGGCTGGTCGCGAAGCCACTGAATGAGCTCGCCGACATCCCGGCGTATTGACTCGTCAGTCATGCCCAACAGGCGTCTAGTTGCTGCAACATCATCAGGCAGTGGACCCTTTGGCCGCCCGTAAACGTGATCTAACGTCCTATAATACAATAATATGAATAGCTTGATTTATAAAAATTTAATTTTAAACGAATTAAAATTATTATTCAAATGAATTTTCTCGTTCCACGTTCAATTGCAGTGGGTAAACGAGTTAATTCGAGTAAACATTCCCATAATGGAGTATGTATTTAATTTGAAACAATGTTTACATTTTTTTTATATAGGTAGGTATACTTATTTTAAATGTATAAATCGATTTCAAACTAAAAATTACATTTTTATTTCTCCCAAATGTTTATCTATATGGATATTATACATTTATTATATTATATATAATATGTTGTATTATTCTTCAAACTATTTTTATATAATATATTCAATACATTATATCAATACGCATTAGATAACAGCTTCCTTATGTACTACTATTATATACAATATACACCCTCCTATATTCATGAATAAATCTACTTATCACCAAGTGCAAAACCTTTTTGGAACACATATGTGATATATATATATATAATATTAGATATCATTCATGATACCGACCGGTTGCTAAGACCACTTTCTCTCCAGGGGACATCGGTTCGATTACGAAACATTGCACGTTTTGTCGGTCAAATAAACGCACGTTCTCTTAGACAAAATGTATTTACTGCAGCACTGTTATAAATTATAATGCAACATCTTGCGTATGTTCCTATATTATTATCATAATTTTGTTTAAAACTTTATTATTATAATTATATATAATAGATATTTGTGAAGGTGGGTATTAACGTTTAACTAACGAACACATAATAACATATAATTCGATACTAATAAAGTGATCGTTTTGTATAATATAATTACAATAGTTATAGAAAAGATCGCAAATCAAAAATATATGTAAAGGCGTAATGATGTGTATATGAATTTCAAATGACAAAATAATAAACAAAAAAATAAATAATTCTACTTATGTTATCAATTTTCAATAGGTGCTTGCCTACTTTTCAATAAATTAATTGTGATTTAATTTATTTTAAAACATTATTGAGGAAAATATGTTGAGAAATAATTATATATGAATGAACAGTCACTTATCTATTGGATTTAAATGTCATTTTAAAATTTCAAATTCTGAGAAATATTTTTAATAGAACCATTTCTCGTGATATCTTAACGACGACGTTATCATTGTTTACTTAGATACACTGACGTCATATCGATCATTCGTCCCGTTCGCCAAATACTTTCCAATATAATGATTTCTATTCAATAATAAATGGGAAAAATGTAAATACATTATTAGAGCAAATACACGACATCTATATGAAATAATATACACGAACCTATGCCACCGAGTATCGGGTATAAAATAATCAAATGTTTATAGCGCATAAGACACATTAATGGACATAAAAAATAAAAATGCACTGTCATAACAAATATAAAACAAAAATAAATTCTCATCAGCTTATCACATATTATACTAAAACAACATATTATTATGTATGTGTGGGTTTGTTTGTTTAATTGATTCACTCACCTGGTCATCTCGATGTACTCGGCTCGTGCTATGTTCGCGAACTGAGTGTATACGCATGATTTTTTTTCACATAATTTACTATATAACCAAGGCGTTTACGGTTTCAAAAAACTGGATATTACTAAACAACTACTATTTATAAAACGTGATCATTATGTGAGGGGGGTCCCGTGGAATAGAGGGGATTAGTGCTGAAGATCGTTGCGGCAGTCTGATTTCTATGCGAATGTATATGCGTGTAATACGCCACATTAAAATGTCACGAATACACGCTTAAATTACCTTGAGACCGGTTCTGCGTGGTTTGCATAGGACAAAAAGGTCAGGGACCTTATAATCAACCTACATTGTCAAAAGCTCAATAGTTCCAGAAAAAAAATTGATGCTAAGTACTTATATAAATACTAGTTAGTAGTTAGGTATTAGTGTATTACATGTTATAGTTATTGTTATTTATTATACCGTAAACCACGCTAAAAAGATTAATTTGCACGAAGACCGCACTAGAAAATAAATACATACTTATTTCAAAAAGTGATAAGACAATTGCTATTATAATAAATTATATGAGAATCCTTGAACGCGTAAATACATTATAACTTATTCAGAAATCCTTATTACTTTTACCTGGCCAAAAAATAAATTACAAATCTCATTTATATTTTTTTCTTCTGTTCTTATATATATTTCAAGTTGCTTACAAATATAATTAGAACTTTGGAAGCCCATTAATTAAAATTATGACGTTTTTAATGCTCTCATTACTATAACATAAACTGCAGCAGTACAATTATACATTTATATATTTTGAGAATTGTCTTGTACGAAATATAATTAGGTAATATACAAATATTTAATAAAAATGCAATAAGAATAAAAAGAATATATAATTAAAAAAGTGTAAAATATTTTGCGGTGTTTGTTATATATTTGCTTGTCTTAAATACAAGACTCCGGATACCAAATGTTATGTATTTTAAATTTTTTATTGAACAATTGTGTTTACTTAGTGAAGTAAGTGTTTATAGTAAACTAAACGTGGTTTTGATTAAAAATAATAGATTTGTACTTACATTGAACGAATTGTCGCCAACTTACAGAACTGAAAACTGGTTTGGTTCGAAGTATTGAGCGAGTAAGCAACGGTAGTGTATCATTTGTTTTTGTCTCAGTAAGAACAGACACGAATTAATAAATGTAAAGCTTCGGTGTCCTCTTTACAGTTGGACACAATCGAATGAACATTGTAATCGCATGAAATGCCCAGTGGTTCATAAAAAGTAGTGCATAAGTATTGAGTATATATAATGAATTTTTCCACTCTGTTTATTCCCCCTTAAATAAAATAAAAACTGTTTTATTTTTAGCCCAAGTGGGATATAATTTAGTAACAATTACTAACCAAATTTTAAAAACATTTGCTCAATTTTTTTTTTTTAACAAAACTAATTTAATGTTTATAAACAATAATGAACACATTTTATCGAATATAATATTATCTTAATGTGAATATGATTTTTTTTTCGTATGAAATATATACTGCGATGTCATTCGAGACCTGAGAACGTTACATAATCAAATCGTGAATACCGTATCTAGTAATATAGAAGAGCAATTTATCATACATTTATTTTAATATTGAAAAATAGATTTTATAAAAAAACACATAAATAAAATATATTTTAAAATAATCATATAAATAAAACCTTAAATATTATTACAAACCAAATATCTTTATTTTAATAAACTTATCTACTTGTTTATTTAAACCACAATTTTATTAAAAATTAAAATTATCATAAAAAATTATACTATTTAAAAATAAATATTTTAGACCAAAAATATTTATATGTATATATATATAAATTTTTGAACCCCTGATATTACAAATTAATATAATCGCATAATATTTACATTAAATTAATTTTGTATTGCCTGTATTGGAGTAAGTAAAATATTATTCGTAGAAATTGATCGACCTCAAGGTAGTAGTTTATTTAACTATACACGTGTTACTAATTAATATTAAAAAGGAAATTACAATAACTTTAGACCAACGTTTTTCAATGTATATTGTATACTAATATAAGTTTGTCATAAAACTGTTAAAATATATTATGAAAATGTTGATTAAAAATTATATTATGTTATTTTAATTATTGTTTTATATTTTTATAAAAATAGTATAATTATAAAGAATTATTCATATAATTTATTCAATTTTAGGCGGAGGAAATGTTTTACAATTACTTATCATGTTTCGTGTTTGTATTAGTTAACTTGGAAAATATTTTTTGAGGGCAGAATAAAAATCTTAACAAATTTGCTTAAGTGGACCAAGCACGTCTTGGTTTTAAATTTATTGAATACCGGTTGTTCTTTATAGAGATTATTTATCAAACTCCCATATTTTTCACAATTTTACGTTTTTTTTTTATACCTGAAACATTAATTGTTGATATTAAATATTAACAATATTTTTTTCTACATTTAATATTATTGTATCGTTAAATTAATACAATTATAATATTTGTAAAAAGTATATTGATTTTAAATTTAAAACGATTATAGGTTAAAAACTACCAATAAGTCATACCCTTAAACATTTGTTTTGTATAGCTATCATTACTATTTCCTAAAATGTATTTTTATGCTTTTAATGTATTACAACGATTCGAAATTCAATTTGAATAATTAAATTTGTCAAACGGGAGCTTAAAACGTTTGTGTTTTTTTTTTTTTACTTTTCTACTCACTTAGACAATGTAATTTATAAACAAATTTTTTAATGAACTTTTTTTTTTGAAATTCATCAAAATATCCACAGTACATATTATAAGCTTGATTGTCTTGATGTAGGGAGTTACCAAAATATATTAGAGTAGAATTTAGTCATCACCAACCAGTTTATATTAACTATTCATATAGGTACACAGATACGTAGTCTCAGTGTCATTTATAATTTGATTATACAAAATACAAAACAACGTTATCGATTATACAATCTAATCGTGTACAAAATATACTGTTACTTGTTATTGAATTTATTACCGATGTCAAAGCATAATAAGTAACGTCATCGCGCAATGTTAACCATTATGTTGATACTGTTTTGTATTAGCGTACGTTTAATTGATTCTCTAGTAGTAAAAATGTAAAATATATTTCACGTACTGCAGTTGTTATTAGTACCTACGTTCATATAGCCATTTAGACCCATTCGTAATAAAATGTTTTTATCAAAATTATATTAATTTATGTACGCGTTTGGGTTATAATTAGAACACCGTGCGTTTTAATTAGCAACGTACGCATTTTTATTGACATCAAAGATTGATAAGTGATTTAGTGATAACCAAAAAAAAAAAAAACAACAAAAAAACGCAGTCTCAACAATTTATACGCAATATCATAACACAATAATCGCGTTTCGTATTCCTATACGTGTGCAACCCGTTAACGCGTGAGCGGCAGCTAAAGTCGAGTTTAAGTCGGTTTAAGTACATAACATTACACTTATTACGTTATCTTGTCAACGCGAATCGTCATCGCCAGCAATTGTTAGGTCGCATCATACACAATATTGATGGTCACGGTGACAAGCTCAAGCCATATATTAAGATGCGCCTTAATTGTACGGCCTGCAGCAACGTAAATACTCGTGTGAAATGTTGTCGAAAACATCGATTGTCCCGGGAGTCGTGTTACCAGCCGAAGGCTATGAAATATCCGGACGGCGGCGCGAATCTTTTGCGAGTGAAAGGCGGAATCACTAAAGTTGTCGGTCGTAATTCGCAGCAGCGAAATAGAAAGCTACCACCACCGCCGTTTTTGTTTGTCTCGTATGGTTTTTTTATACATCCGGTAAAACTATAATTTGCTCGGATGTCCGTTCCCAAAGTCGCGTTAAAATGAATGAATTCAGTGGAAAATGGTGGCGTACAGAGTGACTGGAGGACAAGATGAATGAGATGTTGTTACACGACAACGGTGGCGACAAAAGATGTGTAAGCGGCTCTACTAAATATTTCTTGTTCTTGTGTTATCAATTATAATATATTTTTATATTTAATGAATGTTCAATAATCATTTTATCGTCAACGACTGCCAATTATTATTTATAATATTACATATTTCACTGTGTCCGATTTATTTGATTATTCATGAATTGAAAAAAACCATATTATTATTATTCGTCTATAAGGATCCAGTCGGCCTATTCTAAATATTCATGATTTTCCTATGCCTTTAAACCTACACAAAATTCCATTCAAAACGCCACGAGTTCAAATATTGATAAAATTCATCTTTAACACGAAAACTATACAAACTATTTTATGCCTAAAAATGTATTATATTTGTTATTATTAATTTTATAAACTATTCACGCAGATATATTTAACTTTAATTTGATCAGTTATTAATCAACAATCATTGTTTAAATTACTTTAATGCTCCACCATTATTTACCTATTGAAAATATTTTAATCAAGAATGAATGATTATAACAAGATATATAATATATTAGTATATTATATAGATAATATATACTCATATAATAGAAATAGCAGTAATTTATAGTTTTTTAAAGTGAATGTAATATTATATTCTACAGAGTCTCTGCTGATAATATTTGTTACGAAATGGTGATATATTAATGTTGTTTCTTCATACTGCAAAATGCAAATAGGTACCTACAATTATATATATATACAATATACCTATATATATTAAATAAAAAGTGCAATAATTTTTGTTTATATAATTTCTAAAATACAGCTTATATTTTCACTTATTAACTACATTTTATTGACAATTACTTTTATTTTGTATTTAAATATTTAATAATTTTAATATATGATTATCATATCTTAATAATAATATATACATAACATATGTATTTTATAAACAAGTATTAGGTAACCATGTTATAGAATTTATAGATTAATTATATAGATAATAACTAACTTAATAGTTGAGTCTCAGAGGGGGAGTATATTTGAAAAAACATCTTTTATTCTATAGTTATTTTTATGTATACATATAGAATAAATTATTTATTGATTTTAGTGACTTCACCATTTGACTTAGTGTAAATAAATATTGTTCATTATTTATGTGCTATTTACCTCTATACCCGAATTACTTTGCCGGGAACTATATTGCATGTAAAATATATTATGTAGGTACCTATAGTTGTATAATCGTGTCAGTTATATACTTATTATACCTATATAGATATAGGTGAAAATAAAGTCGCGGTTTTCTCGAATATAGCTTAAAGTTAACAACTACATTTTTTCCATCACGTTTCACTAACGTTTTTACTCTACTCTTTACAGAAGTAAGAGAAGATACTCGCTTAAATATTTACTGAAAGTGTACACAACAATACAACATAAACGAAAGATACAACGCACGTTATTTTGATAACATGACCTTCATTCTTTTCGGGGGAGTTAGTTATGCAGGGTGTGTGAAAATGTGAAATTATGTTTAGTGGTTTATGTTTACTATATAGTTGTATGTGTATTATGTGATATATACTATTGATACCGCAATATTGCAGCAGCATGAACTACGAATATATTGTAATGAGATTGAAACATGCACTTCGAATGAAATTGAGATCACGTACAGTGATATAATAATACGATCAGAGAGATCAGAAAATGTTTATTGAACACCGCCGAGAACAATCTATTCTCTATTCTATACGTAACTGCATATTAAATATCGTTACATATTGTGTTAGTATACCTACTATCCATACAAATTCGAACCAAAAAATGTTTACTCGATAGTGTAGGTTATATATTAATCAAGAGTTTCAACCTTGTTGTGGCATTGGTGATAAATAGATTCTTAATTGTTTTTAGTTATATAGTGGTAGGTAGTTGATCGAAAAATGTAGGTATGTTGCGGTCGTATTCGTTTAACAACCATTTAAAAAGTTACAGCTGTTTACTTTGTACATATACTAATAAGCCTCATCCCTCCTATCATTATAAAGTTAATCCTGTTCCGTTTTATCCTATATTAATTGATAATCAATTTCGATTAGTGTATAATGTTTGTTAAGCTTTAAAATTTCCACGTTATACTAACGATAAAAAAATAGTTTCTGTACCGAAATAAAGCATATGAATAAAAAATATACTTATTAGAAGCAAAAATGTATGTCAACAAAATATTTTAAAGGATTAGGTATTTTTAAATGCCAGACTTCAGAATACTATTTTAATGAATATTGAATTTATGTACAGTTTTCAAAATATGTATAAAATATGTTATACGCAAAAAAATATCAACTTTTTACAAATTGTATTTTTTACAATTTTTTTGGGTAAAATTATTTTAACAATTCTATTATTTGCTAAGGAAATTCACATGATATTCTGATAGCAATATATGGTCGAGGATGATAGATTACTTTACAAGTTCACGGTCGTCCTTGTTGGTTTTTAACTGGTTCAACGAATAGTTAAATAGCTCTATCGGGTTTGGCCACCACTGGGCGGCCTAAATATCCCCACTATATACATGTAATGTATCCGACATTGACCCGATGGACTCTCCGAACTCTGAAGTATTGTTAAAAATATATAAGTACATAATATATAAACCATAATATTGAATATATATATATATACAAGCAGGCCACTGCAAGTGTCTACAGCGTGTACCGAGTTGGTGGCTTAACGCTGCATAGTCTTGTTTTGGGGTCATCATCTTTTCCACAACTAATCGGTCAAAAACACATAATCAGCTGAAGCTTATGCGTTTTGGTCAATGGTTATCAGTTATCACTTTATCACCATATTACCTAAATGTGTTGTACTGTTGTATGTAGGAATTATTTATATATATATATCAAATACAATATAATTGCATCTATATAAATTATAATATTAGTAATTGAGTTCACGTTTTTTCTTTTAATTAATCCTTTAATTTTTTCAAGTTTTGTATAATATATTTAAATAATAACTAAAAATAAATCCCACAAATAGCAATGAATATTAATGAACATAATATTAAAATTAATTAAAAGTTTACTATTTGGATTACAAAAATATGAATATAAATAAAATACTTAGTTGTAAGCAATATGTCCATAATATCAAATATACATAACATTATAATGTAAATATGTAATACATATTATATAATATATAATAATATATAATTTATTATAGATAGACTGGTACACTTTTCATTCAAACTTAAATATTCAAACGACGTTATAACTTATAACGATATAATTCAGACTATTTTAAATAAAAATAAACTTTATTTATAACTCACTCAGTCATTTTATATAATGTAAGATTAAATTTGGAATGTTGACTAATTTTATTTATTGTTAAATATTTTGAAAGAAGGGATAATTTCTGAACTATAATGTCTATAATAAATATAATTTGTATTTACGTATTGAATTATATAGGTTAGTATTTAACCAATACTTCTTGTATATCTTTATATTGTATAATATTTTATTATAATATTATTAAGTCAGTTTGGATTAAGGTATTTTTGCCCCGTGCAGTTATTAAATTATTGATTAAATATTATTATTTTTCTAAAAGCTAAAAAACGCTATTTAGTTTTTAACTTTTAACGTTTCAGATTATATGTGGTACGTGTGCTTAATATTATTGTTAATACATTTAAAGACGTGCCACGGTAAACTATAAAAATATTTGTGTTTGTGAATATTGTTACACATTATTTTTTTTTATTGTTACAGCTTATAAACGTTATATTTACACGTATACCAACGTATAAAAGTTTTAGAATCTCCATCATAATATTGAAACTATAGATGCCTTTTTTTTACAGAATGTCTGTAATCCTATAGGTAGCTAATATTTTAGTAAATATAATTTAATTGTTTAAAAAATAACAATTACTATAGAAAGTATACATATGTATATGATGTCGAATTAATAAGTGTCTACGCTAATTATTTCAAAAAACGTATTCTATTTTGAAAAAACAAAATCATGAAAATCAAAAAAAAATGATTTCTTTAATGTATTGATTATTTTAATTAATATAACTAATAACCAATAAGACTCGATTTCCAAAATATAAAGATGCTCTATGGAACCTTTTAGCCACTCTCAATCCTTCAATACAAAAAATTTTTTATAAAAAAAATAAAACAAACTGTTTATTTTAAATATTATTGATGCAAAAACCATTATACTTCTTCTTAGCTCAAAATTTAATTTAATGTTTATTGATAATTTTTAATTTTTGTTTCAGGTAAGTGTTACGTGATGTTAAAATAACACCTTGCATTATACATTGATACAAAAATTCCTAATAAAATACTTAATATAAGCAAAAAGAGATTATGGTATGTAATAATTTTATTGTTTATTAGTATTAATTTACATGATTTGTAGTCAAGTTATCGATTTATATTTTGTTTGAAATAATAATAATAATAATTCCGATAAAAGTTAAGTTATTAAATAGGTGTGATAATGTAATATATTCTAAAGTATTTACATTAATTTAGTAAGTAATAACGAATGATGGTATTACATTAATGTAAATTGTAAAACCATTAGTATCAACTAAATTTAATTGGATTCGTGTTCATTTTTAAATCATTATGTTATACTTTTGTTAAGATATTAAGCAATTTTACTACAGATACTATAGTATGTTTGATTTACTACCTATAACCTTTATGTGAACTATGAATTATGATTCCTTAATCCTTATTAATTATAACCAATATAAAGCACTTAGAGTTTCATTATTTTATCTAATAATATTGAAAAAAATACTATAAGATAAGTCTATCAATAACATTGGTAATTTACAAAAAATAAAATAGGTATTAAATAATACTTAAATACCCATAAAATATTTTTAGTACACACTGTAATAACGTAATAAATTAGCATAGAGCAGAGTACAGTCAATAGACAGAAACAGAAGTATATCGATAGGTATAGTAGATTATTTCAATTTAAAAACGTATTCATGCGTTTCAAAAAAATTAACTACAGAATGTTACTTCATTTATTTAAAAACAACGCAATTTATTTTTATTGTATTATGGTTTATTTTCGTATAAACTTAAACTTATTGTCTCTTTAAATAATACGAGAAGCATATTACATTTTCAATTTATTCAGTCAGGATTTATCTAATTATATTAGCATAAAAGCTTAATCAATGTAATTTATTATTTTGATTACTTATCAGTATTTATATAATATATATATATATATATGCTTATTATTTATGCAAATTTACGTGCACATATTTTTTATAAAATCATTGTATTTTTTTTTTAAGCCATTAAAAAACTATATCCCCAAGTACCGATTACATTGTTATAATATACACTACACATCGTTCGGTTTTTTCGTTTTCTATTAATTTCGTTGTTAATTATATTATTAATTATTATTTATCGGATGTAACGCAGTATGACGCGTGGGCTATATTTTGGTGTTTTAGGTTCGGTTTTGTTAATAGGTATTTTGATTAATCGTATATCCGTTTAAATTATAAACGAGGTCTTTGCGGTTTACCACGCAGGGATGTCTCAAAAAGCTGACATTCGATACAAAACCGCATATTATGACCATTAAAATATTTCCTCTATAATACTCGCCGGGCAGTTGTAAAAGTCACAAACTCGAATTCCTATTAAAACATATTATTATTATTATTATTATTATTATTATTACCAGCCGGGTCACACAGCGATAAAACCGCATTAATAAGATAACAGTAAAGTAAAAATATGTATACATTCGTATCGTGTATGCGTATATAATATAATGAACGTGTGTGCGAGTGTCCGCCGTCCTTGGGTTAGACGTGTTGTAGGTCGCGCGCGCCTGTGCGATAGGTGCGGCCGACGGCGGCGGCAACGCGCCGGTCATAATATATATATATATGTATGCTCATATATACACACACACACATATATAGATATAATATACAGGACGAGGAGAACGACGCCACGGGCAATGTCTTCTTGATTGGAAAACTTTGTCGGGAATTGGAATTTATGAAGATGGTCGTATAGATTTATTAGTTCACCAAGTTTTGAGTCATCGGGTCTAATTTGTTTTGTCCTCTATACCCGAGTCGACAAATATAATATAATATAATATAGAGATACCTACACGAACAGTATATTATACGTTTATATTATGATATAATCAGACGAAATGGACCCAATGTCCTAATGGAAATGTGCGCGACATGTCGCGATACGCACCGAGATATAACACCGTCACATATTATATTGCACGTAGTTTATATTAAATGTTAGTCCTGCGCGTACAATACGATGCGGTTCTGCGGTACGCGGTTTATTTTTTTATTTTATTTCGATATATTATATAGGACACTATATTGGTAGGTATTTGTTTTTCGTACTACGCCCAAATATCGTAAACGAATATATATTGTGTGTGTGTGTGATACGTGACATAGATCAAATATGTTTAACCTATTGTGTCTGTGCGTAATGACTGCAGTGATGGTTATATAACGTCATATAGTGCATCGAGACGTAATTATTATTATGTTTTTCGTCCTATGAATCGAAATATTATAACATTTTATTGAATTATCTATGACCGAAACAATTTATCTTACACATTATGTAAATAACCCTGTTTGTTTAATGGTTTAAGAATAATATTTGTGTTCGGTGTTATACCGTTATATAATATTAGACGTTTTAACTCATAAATAATAATAATGGTATATACTGCACATACATATTTTAATGTTATTATTTATTGGTTTACTCTTGATAACATATTTTTATGATTTTGTTTTAATTTATTTTAAAATCAATTATTATAAAAAAAAATAAAAAAAAACCTTAAGTAAATAAATACTGAAATATCTATTATTATATTTTCCAATTTATCATTACGAATATTATATCTTTACAGGTTATGAAAATTTTCTAGATTTTCTAAAATATAATTTATAAAATCGTATATACCTACGTAATAAAGATATATGATGCTCGTCAATCAGACAGTCTAAATCTAAAAACATTGCAAGTCTAAAATTTATTAAAATATATATTAGTTAGAAATCATATTACTTTTGCACAATTATTTAAACAAAATAAATCATATATTCTGTATATGTGCTTTATAACTTAGTTCTTTTTAATGGCGTTACATTGTTTTCTATACACGAAAAGTGTATACGTATATAAATTATGTTATATCAGTAACGTTAAGTAATATCGCTCTTATACATCAATATTTATCATTGTTCAACGATAGTATTTTATTTACCTCATTCTGTGCAATATAAAAGTGATTTTATCGATACGGCAACCTAAAGGTATTTAAGCACAAATTACGGTCGAGAAGGCGTGACCACATCTCACCATACACGGGAGGTCTAGTTACGTTGCCAGTTTTTTGTTTTATTTTAATTTTTTTTTTTTTTTAGGTCAGTAGGATACTATACACATTAAAAATAATTCTTATTTTATTTGATACACACAGAAACAAGTATAGATATATAATATGTTACACATACATCTTTCCTATTTTGATCCATAATACAATATTTGTAACCAAAATACTTTTATAACACTATAATCAACACTAGACTTAATACTCTACCCAGATTTTCATATAGCCATAAAGTTTTTTAAAAGATGATAAACTAGTTATATTAAAATAAGTAGATTAGCTGTAAATTAATTTTAGTTTTCTATTATTTATATAAAAAAGTTTTTTTTATAAATTACCTACACTAATAGGCAATAGCCCTTCAAATATGACATTTTATAAGATATTTTTAACGCATCATTTACGTATACCACAATTATTAACTCATATATTAAAGTTCAAATAAAGAATAGTTGTATATATTTTATAAGATATGGTTTAATGTATTTACTATTATACCTAGTATAATATTATCATATTAATTTACACACATTTTTTGTCAAAAAAAATGTTATAAAAATTAAATAAGATAAAGCATATTTATATGCATATTCAAATACACTTGTAATTCAGCATTTTGTAATAAATTCCTATTACTAAATATTATTATTATTAAACCATGAAGAATTGTTTTTTTTTACTTTCATAACGATGAAATGAAATCGATAACTTCAATACTATAATCGTATCTTATTATCAGTAGTGTAAATTCAATACCCCTATACATGCATTAAATAACTATTATTATATGAATTAATTTTCTATACGCATAAGTAAGGGTTGACAATCAGTTTTTAAGTTATTGTGTACATATCCTTCATTCATATTAAGAAAACTGGCAGTAAACAATAAAGTTAAACCATTTTCAACTTGTGAGAAAATATTAAGAATCATGTTCAACTTACGTACAACTTTTATGTACTACCTATGTATCTTACACATTGTATAATATATCCATTACCCAAAGCCAGATTAACATAGGTGAAAAAAAATGCTTTTATTCCAGGGTGGCATATTCATATAAGTATTATAGCCTTTAGCCTATTGGAATATGAAGTATATTATGTTGTCTTAAATTTTAATAGGTAGCTCCTTATTGATAAGGAGTACCGAATTTCTTTAGGGCGGTTCAGATCCTTGATCTGGCTCTGTACATACCTACTTAAGTATTTATTATACAAACCTAATATTATGTAATACAAATATTATCTTTTAAATTAAAAAGTCTATAAATATTTTTACTTTTTCTATAACGACTAAAATATTAAATGTCAAACACGCAGGGTACTTTAAAAGTTTAAAAAGTTTACATTTTGTCGATGATTTTGAGTAATAAAATAAGAAGTTATAATTTTTATTTATATACTCGACCCATTTTTTTTTTGTTTTTTGTACTTAGGTTTTAAATAAAAGTAATACATATGCATAAATATAGCAAGGCAAATTCAGTTAATTAGACAATTTATATAATATTATTTATTAATTATAATTGGTCAATAAATTTAAATTCTTTTTTTGTAATAATTCCGACTAACATTATGCAATGGTAAATATTTTTTGTAGTACCTATAGTTGTTATTTAGTAAGACGTTTATTGAAGCATGCTTCAACTTTAATTAAATGTTATATCAATGAAATATGGTCCCAATTTAAAAAAAAAACCCACCACATATTATTTTTATATTACATTTAATAATCTATAGAAAACTTCAAGGATTAATTGTATTTGTTTTTTCTCTCATTCGGTAACTACATAATAAAGTAATGTGTGTATTTTATCAATAAATTAATTGTATACAGAGTATTATTAACACGCAATACCTTTGATAAAAATAATAAAATATAATAGGTATAATAGGTATATACTTAAACACTATTTAACCACTTCAACGTAGACACCAAAAAAACTTACTCGTAACAATTTATAAGACCTCTTTTTTTATTGTATATGAAATTCAGTTAGTAATTTAATTATTTAAAATTTAAATAGTAGTAGACAAATCAAATACAGGTAGGTAAATTAAATCATTTGCTTATTAGGTTAATTAATTACTTATTAATGATACATCAACATCGCTTCGGTTTTTTGTGCAATATAATCGATAATATTAATTATTGATATCCTTTTGTATAGGAATTAACTTATAAAAATATATCGCGTGTTAATTATTGTATAATAATTGTAGTTCCTACTAAAATTCGATATAAATTATTTCAATATATAATACGTAAGTATCATATTACCAATTTAATTAATAATTACGTTCGGACTTATGTATAAAGTTTACTTTTTAGTTAGGTTTAACTAAGCATGTTTAAATTTTAATTTTCTAAACACAAGCATAATGTAGATATTATAATCTTTTCAGTTTTAAAACTATTTTCGATAATATTTTTAAATGTTGTACTTACATTTTTAGCGTAGAAATCAAGCCACTATATCATAAACGGATCGTAATATGAACACTGAATAACTATAATCAGTTGATGTTTTCGTCTTACTATCGTAGTAAAGGCATATACAAAAATAATCAAGATGTACGGTTTATGAAGGGCATTAGGTGTGAGATTTGAAACTATTATAACAATTAAGTGCAGAATAAAGTGGTTCTTAAAGTCCGCCTTTTTTCGAGAATCTATATATGTATTATAATATTGTGCATTAATTTTAAAATACACAAAAACGACTGGTTCTAAGTATGCAATTATATTTTTTTCATTAATCACGTCTATGTCTATTATTAATTATTACCTTGGAATACGGAAAATGACAATCGCTAATAGTAAGCAATTATTATATCATGTAGTCTTTTGTAGGACTAAAAATAAAGATGGATAATGGATATAGACATATTATAATCATAGTTTTTACTATTTTTACCAGTGATTTCAAGTTACTAATCGAAGAGGTGTAATGTATAGTAATAAAATAATGTAGGTATATTTAATGAGAACAATAATCTATAAAATAATAAATACTGAAAACATAGATATTTAAAGTGATTTTTCATCTCCAATAGTAATTATTATACGCAATGAATTAGCAATAATTTTATTATATACTGCAAATAAATAACACAAAACATTTTTTATTCTTAATGATATTTTTAAATTGTTTGATGTATACATGTTTATTACACTCATACAGTTATAGACGTGTCTACATTATCAACTATTAAATTTATGGATATGAGGGAGATATCTGCAGTGGAACAGGATTCTCTAAGACTCTATAGAGACATATTCAGAAATTTTGCGTCCAGTATACTAATTTTATTTTTATATGCCTTATAATATATTTTTAAATTCTGGTGTTTGCCATTTTTATAAATTATAAGTATACAGTCTAAAAATATTTTTTTTAAGATTTAACGATCATATGCCTATTTCATAGAGGTTTTGTTTAGATTTTACAAACATGCATAATACTTACTATATTATGAGCAACTATTTAATAAATTCGAAATAGAGTTCTTAGAAGCACCCAAGAATGAGAAGCCTATGAATAATATAATGTGCAAATGTGGTTCAAAAGTATACGATGTATATAAAAACCGTTTCGCAGTGGAAAATACTTACACTACTTAAAGACGTCGATGCGAAAACGGATTAATCGTTAAGAATCGGACTTAATAGTTGGGCCACGGAAAATATTTCGGTTTTACCCGCTTGCAACTTACAAAATTCCACCATGTCATCTTGATTGGAATATATTAATCGACTTATAAGTACCATTAGTGAGTAATATTTTTTTTAAGTATTCGAAATACATCTATGACAAAATATAAATTATTTTACATTTAATTAAGTATAAACAAAAAAAAAAAAAAACAAAACAAAACAAAAAAATAATTTTAAATATAAATGTTTAGTAATTTAAATGCCAACTATGAAAATTAACATAATATTATATAATTTTTACTCTTATTATTTGATATATTCTATGTATATGAAAACTTACATACAAAATACTTATATAAATATGGTTATGGCTATATTTCACTCATAATTGAATAACTTTTATGATATATAATACTGCATGAACTAAAAATATCCAGCTCTATACTGGATGTTCGGTGTATACCAGTCATCCTGTCATCTCAAATAATTTGTAAATTTTTAACGATTCACTAAAATATTATACGTTACACAATATAGATTGTAATACTGTAAAAATTCCATTATATTTACATCTCTATACCTATATAATATAAGTTATCTATATGGCTATACATGTTTTCCAAGTGAAAGATGAAGGATAATAATGTAATAAAAGAGGTTTAAATAGTTTATCTGATGTATAAATGTGTTTGAAATACGAATTTCCTTAGGGTTACGTGACAATTTTAGGCACACATTCAGGGGCGTACTCAGGGGATTTTCCATCATCATATCTCATTTTTTTTTCTATTCCACAGTATAATGTTTAATATATTCGGTCCACACCCTCTTCTCAAGAAATTATTTTAATAAAATTATACTAAACATCTAAATAATTAGTACCTTTTAGCCGAAATAATAGATCTTAAGATTTCAGCATCGTCTTACTTATATACGTCGATGGCAGTTCGCGGCTATTTAGCTAACCATAAAATGCAATAGTATGTTCACATCTACTTAAATATACAACATGTCTCAGTGCTCAGCATGTTATCCGCCTACCTTTATTTTATAATATCATGTATATTATTTATTTTCCTCTACCCGCCACCTACCTGGACTTTTAAACTTACATAATTGTTTGAATACTTAATGGAAATAAATTATTCAACTTTATTTAAAATATTTAAGTAGATACATAAATTAGATCTATAAATATAGCTTTTCGAATTTTCAAGAAACATGCAAGCAACATTTTTATTTATTTTATTTTGAGTTAAAAACATAAATTATAAAAAACTGTGACTTTAATTTAGTACCTATCTAATTTTTTCAAAAATATTAATTGGAAAAACGTTATTATTATAGTGGAAAACACTCAAGAAATTCTGTTTATACATTACACACAATATTAAAATATTTATATGGATTATATCATTATTTCGTTTTGTAATAACTCGTGATTTTATCCTACATAATACATAGCAATGGGTATAGTACCTATATTAATGTAAAATTGTAAAATGTATAATTTATTGGTACGACTTTTCAATTTTTTGATGTCATAAACTTACTAGTATAATATATTTAATAATCCTGTTCGGTTAATTTGTAATCGTCGTGCGCCACATAAACGAAAATAATTTCTACTTTCATTCACTGGTCCATGTCTAGAAATAAAATACATAATGTATTCGCTAATGAATTTACAATGTTCACGAAAATAATATATAAACGATACTTTCTGGCAAACATTCTTATGCAGATTATTATACCATTATACCATATAATATATAATATACATAGCTTGAAATTACTTACAGTATACGTTTAGGTGAGTTTCGACAAGGTTTTCGATTTTGGTTGGTCACAAACCCTTCATCTTTTAAATAATGTTCGGTCTACAATTCTTCATGAAAAACCTCGAGTAGAAAATATAATTGTGAAATAATTGTCATGGTTAAAATGTACAAAGTTATATTTTACAATAATTGCGGTTACACTAGAAAGCTAAATTTATTTATTTTGTACGTTTTAAAACAATAGTAAATAACAAACTTGATAATTTACATACATTCATTATAATATAATAAAATAGTAATTAGCATATATTTTGTATATAAAGTTAAATATATTCTATTTATTTGAAATATACGTAAAATAAACGATTTTTTCATAAATTTCAAAAGTTTTGTACGTGTCACACGTAATATAAAGAACTTTTTCATATATAAACTATATGTTATAAGCAAATAAGTTTTACCAACGTTTGTACACCTGTTACACTTCAAATGTACTTATTTTAATTCGTATTCGCAAGTATTCCTCAACCAAACCATTACAATTATAAATTCTAAGATCTTTACTTGAAATAATTTCATTTTTAATTTAATACTATTAAAATATTGATTTTTGGTTTAGTATACTCAGTTATTAGATATCAAAAATATCAGACAAATACATAACTATTATATAGAAACTACAAGAAATGTTGTAGCCTTAGTTAAATAAAAATTAAATTTACTTTATTATTAAAACTAATGAAGCTTAACATGAACTGTTGAACAAAGCTGTAATCTGAACAAATTTGAGCTCCTAAACCTGGCCTTGCTATTCAATGTAAATTTGTTATGTTAAGCACTTGTTAAGAAAAAACAACACCCGGATAAAATGTTAACTTAAGTAAACTAGATAAATATTATAGAAAAAAAAATTTAAGCTCCTATTCGACTATGATAGCTATATTACAATTTAAATTAATCATGTTGAAAACTGTTTACTTGAGCGTTTACGAACTGAAATAGAAGTAACAATTAGCAAATAGAGAAATTTAATTTATTTTTATAACAAAAGAGGGTGTGATGATGTATATTTTTCTTGATATACTCAATGTACTCAATAAATTATGATAAATTCATTATTTCGTAGAAATTTGACAATTTATTAGACATTGTTATCACTCACAAATATTTAGCACAAGTATAAACACTAAGCATCGGGGACACTTAATACGTGTTATATTACATTATATATCATTTTAAGCTTAAGTTCATTGATACAAAAGTATATATGCATAAATTATGCATAATGTATATTAGATGTATACCTACATAAACATGATATTATGTGGTTATCTTATATTATTGTATAACAAAATATATACAAAAGACTATAATAACTAATATTATAAAAACGTAAATTCTTTTCTAACATTTTATTTATTAAGCCACAAAAATATATAGACATTCTTCGATTCAAAACAATCAATACACTTTCTATGAAGTATATAATTTGTTATAAATATATACAAATATTTATGAAAAATATTGTAACATCAACATCGTTTTGTTATTCCTTAGATAGAAGCTAATAATATCATTTATTTACTTTATAATATAAACGGTTTATATATACGTGATTTGTCATTTCTATATCTGTTCTGTTTTATAAAAATTTAATTTGTGCCCACGAACTGTTTAAAATGCTGACAGTGTGAAGTGTTTGAGATGTTGCATCTTTTTGTACGAACCGTCGGATTTATTTCAATTGCGCAGAATAAAAACATCGAGCTTTCGATGTAAATTTGTGATAAAATTGTGTTAATAGAATAAAAACGCATCATCTGTACTGAATATGGCGTGACCATTGACGTGTATTATGCACTATGACTCTGCACTCAAAATCTACGTTTTATAATCTAAAATAAATAATTATATTATGCATGGGCGGGCGCAACTTAGGAAATTGTTATGGTGGGGAGAAGGTAAACTTTATAATTTAATGTAGGTATAATCATATAGATTAGATTTACATTTTACTTAATGCCTATCAGTAGTGGTATAACATTATATTTGAGCTTCGTCTTTATAATATATATATATATAAAAGTTATTTGTTATTAGTTTCTTTTCTTATTAGTTTTTTTTTAATTATTATTAATTAATAGTGTAACTTATGATTGGGTAGCGGTATCTCTAATAAAACAAAATCGGTGAGTATACTTACGTTGTACATTTTAGTGCTAGGTACCTACAATATCAGTTTCTTGGTCATGAGCAATGGCTGCGATGAGTATATTATTTTATCTCATAGCTGTCGCCAAATTGTTGATCAGATTGTAATGATAACGTTTTTATTAATTTTATTCGACACTATATCAACAACAATCCTATTAAGTTTAATCAGTTTTATGTTTTTCTATAATTAATCGTATTTTTTATTACTATATTTTCTGAAGATGATTTCCGGTAGAAATATGTTTTGTTAGCAGCGATTTCGAAATATGAGTTATCTATTATTTATATGCACGTACACAATATAATATTGTATATATACCTACGATAATTATTATGAAATCCAATATTATAACTAACTTAATAGTATTGTATTAGTATAATTACCCAACTTTCCATTTTCGGTCATTTACATTATATATTGCATTCCCGTATGCAGTATACCTACGTGTATTTTATTGTATGTTAATACCCCAAAGGTCGTAAACATAAACCTGTGAAATAAAAAATAAAAAGCGGATGTGCACAATTAGTGAAATAAAAATGAAAATCTCCGTTATTGTCAAACTTAATTAGACGCATGTACAGTAGAATCGTGTTAAATTTTAAATGTCGACTTTATATACACACGTGCAAATTATCTTCTTAGAGAAGCGGGTACAAGTGCTACACACTGCGCTCTACCTCTCCCAAGCGAAAAGACTTTGATAAAGACCCTGATGGTCGTTTCGATAAAAACAAATTAGAAAAAAATATATATATCGCATACGCGTATAGTGCGTATATTAAAATATAGTATCATGAGTCGCCTTTGATTTTTTCAAATATATACCAATATATTATTTTCGAAAAGGAGGAGTAGATATTGGAGACGTATTTCCTCAATATTGTATAGACCAGGGGTGGCGAACCTATGGCACGCGTGCCAGAAGTGGCACGTTGACCAAATTTCAGTGGCACGCAAATATTATTTATCTTAAAAAAAAATTATATTTAAAAGTTTAGAACCTATGAGAAATTTTAAGAATCAAATTTATAAGTTTGTAATAAAACTTTACATACCTATATTATATATACTATTTATTTATTAAATTATATACCTAATAAAATGTGTGTAATTATTGCATGCTTTTTCTTTTCATCTTATCTAAATTCATTTTTTTTTTTTTGGCACGCGAGCATATTCCAAAAAATTTGATTTTAAATTTTGGCACTTGACCCAAAAAAGGTTCGCCACCCCTGGTATAGACCATTGCACTGCGGTGTGTCGTCTGTGTTGAATGCGATCGTGTTCGCTTCCCCCTCGTCAAATTGTGTCTAATGTATATACGAAGCTGCATCCGTGATACGATAAATATGTTATAGAATTGTATACGAACATCGCGGAAAGCGCATCTACGTCGAGCATTTTTTTATTCATTGTCTTCGAAGGTTTCATCGTGGGAGGCATCGGCAACGGTAGCGACATCGACGGCGGCGGTTGTTTCGTCACGGCGCGCGGTTGGTGGTGGGGTCAGTTCCTACGGAAATGCCGTCGTCGGTGACGTCACGACGTCGATGCGTATTTACGCGGGCGTACGGACGGCAGCGCGGAGGAGCCATTGATCCGATGCTGCGTGTCGTCATCGAAAAACCCCTTTCGCCCGCAATGTGTCCCACGTGCCGCCCACACAAAACTCTTCCGAACTGCCGCACCGCGGCGCCGTCGCCTCCGCCATCAGTTTCCTTTTTGTTTTCCTTCGCCTTTCGGTCTCGCGCATACTACGCCCGCACACGCACGCACGTGATATACTCTCCGCGACTGCACTCTCACGCACTCGCTCGGCATTACACCACGGCGTGTAAATACGGACGGCGTATACCTATGTAGAGGTGCATATACATATTACATGTAAGTGTAGGTACGCAATCCCGCTGGAAAACGACGAGATGGGAAAACATAAACGGCATACAAATCGGATTGTGCGTTTAAGTTTATAATAATATTATAGCCGTCCGCCGACCACCAGTGTTGCCAGCGCACATCACCGCACCCACCTATATTTGCGTATTATAGTATATATTATACATCGAATCGTATACAAGAGGTGTCTGTCCGTTTCGCGGCTTTTCTTGGAACCTACAAACACGGGAATCCGGAAGACACTGAGCTCGATTAAGGGTCGATGCCACAACGGAGCAAACGATTTTTCTCTACTCATTCTCCCAAAACTATAACGACCGAAAAAAAAATGTAGCGACGTAACGTATCATTTAATATTATAATTAAAGTCGTTTATAATGTTATGGTTCCTTAAAATATAAATAATTTATATTTAAATATTTTTTTTTATGAATTTCGCTGTAGAAAATTAATGTAGCAGTTCTTCTCACTTCGTGATTTAACCAAACAGATTTAATGCATTATACTCACGAATTTGACATTTTTTTTTCATACGTTAATGACAATCTCAAATAAGTTGTCGTTGCAGACTAGAAACTGTTTCTAAATCTAAATTAAAAGTTAACATTAAAATAATTTAACCTCATAATGTCAATTTATAAAAATTTCGTAATAGGTAATTAAGCTGCAGTTAAAACAAACAAGTTATTATTGTAACACCTAATTGTTTTTGGATAGGTAGTTAAAATTTTACAATAGCTCTAGGAAAACATATATAAGCACACCTATAAAATGGCAAACGGTTCTTTTTCAAAAGCTTAATAATACGATATTATTGTTTTTTCAACGCACGAGCATTTACACATTTATACAATAAATGAAAATTATATTATAATGTATAGCATTGTACCTAATAATATACACACAGCTATTACCACCGAAACACTCGATTTATCATTATTGTGTTTGGTGCGTAGATCTTATTGCATATACGACCGTTCTCGAGTGCTAGCTCTCAATGTCTGTAACGCGATAATAAGAGCAGCCACTTCATTCAAGCATCTTCCTTCTCCGACACCGTTAACGTTTATACGACCTTTCATATTGTCATAATTTTCTAATTAACCCAATCATCAAATTGGTCTAACAAATAATAAGATCATATTTTATAAAAGATAAATTTATAAAACAATAGTTTTAATTCAAAGCGCAACGACTCATAAGTCACATCTTATTATATATTAATATGTGTACAACAACTAATAATTTAATAATACACAATCTGCTGACAAATAAAATTTTATCGTTTTAAAATCGGTCCGTTAAATAATATAATAAAGAATAAATAATCAAAGTAAAACCTTTTCATAACATTTATACGTATAATATACTTGTACACTTGTATGTACGTGTCACGTGTGTAATCATACACATACAATATGTAATTGTCTGTACATATTTCCGAATAGATTATAATGATATTAATATTTATTTCATACATTATTATGATTATTGTTGTAATCAGTAATCTATTTTCGCAACATCAATTAATTGTATGTGTTAAAACGTATTACAAAGTTATAACTCGCATATGATGGAATTGATGTTACAGTAGTACGGGCGTAGCACGGCTTAATAGCACAAATTTTAAATTTGAAAACGATTCCATAACACCTTCAACTATTTATTATATAATTAATATATTAAAATAAAGTGCAATTCAAAAATAAAAAATGGATAGTGTATACAGATAAATCATAAATATACATTTGTTAAAAATGTATTTCTTTCCGAAAACCCAATGAATTATAATAATATCCATCAATCGTTAAACATGATTATTTTGTATCGTATATGATACACATTAAAACATTATTATGCACCTAAAATTAAAAAATGTGTTATGTACGTGCCTATATTTAATGTATTATGTCAAGTCCTCGAATTATAAATGATTCAATTGTCATTGTGTTAGATTTCCGAGTATTACTAGTTTATTGCTGGTACTTAATTACTTAAATAAATTAAAATTAATAATGAAATCATTGCTATTAATATAATTAAATTAAAAATGAATTAAATTAATCAATTTTAAATGTTAGTTTTGATCACGTGCCGAATACACGCAATCAACTCATTTGTATCAAAAATACACTACAATGTATTATAGCGAATAATAATTTCGCTGCACATGAATTTCATCCCGAAATCCCTTATTTACATGATTGGCGTCCCGAAGATATTAAATATCGACTAATACTACTATTTTATCGACTACACGAATTACGTCCCAACGTAACAACATTATTTTCCTTCCCATTTCTCATTTCATACAGATTTAAGATAGTCAATAGAAAATTATGACTAACGGTAGGTTAAAAATATTGATTTTTATCGATGTTATACAATTAGGAAAAGTAAGTAAAACGAAAATGTGTAAAACAATCCTGAATCCTCCACTTCATCTGATTTTAAAAATGGGAGACTAAAAAAATATTTTAAAAAAACACTTGTTATAAAGTCTGAATTTTTTTTTTTTTTTTTTGAATTCTTGACTTAAACCAACTGTTTGAATTTTCTTCCACCAATTTTGACCTAATTGAAACCTGCATTTTTCATTTGAACTGATGGCCACACAGTTAATAATGACGAGTGGACTGCTTTTTCAAAATCAGGCTCAAATTTGACAAAATCAAATAAAACCAAAAGCAATTACATAATTTAGGAATTCATAATTCAGGTACATACCTACTTATCATTTTTTTTATTTCGGAACGCAATTCGTGTGTAGCCATTAATTTAATAATTTAACATAAAAATACTTAAATAATTTTATTTTGAAAATTAGTTATTACTACTTTTTCACACCTGAATGATACGACATGCCTACGTTATTATACAATTGAATGCATTTAAAAACTATAATAATCAATAACTCATTATTAGTCGAAGTTTCTTTAATGACGTGGTATATTATGGTAATATTATAAGACTTTATTTATATAGCATACATAATAATATATATATTTATATGTATAATATGTACTGTACACAATATAATAACGAGTGACTCTAAAATAACGCGTGTTTCACTTCCATGACAAAAAAATGAACTTCCTCCCGTCTGTATAATGTTACAATCGCTTCAAGAAATACGTTGTTACTTGAATATTTGAATACTATTCATAATGATAATATATTTTATTTTAGCTTAGGGTATATGGTCACATTGTTTGACACGATTATTCGACCTTTTGTGCCGCCCCGACTGTGTGAATGTGTCATTTGTTAGTAAGTCATACCACAGCAGAACAACACTGTTATATTACACTATATAGGTACACACTACACCTATGTATAGTATATAATATATATATTGTATACTTTATATACTTAAACCGTGCTACCCCGTATCTTAAGAACGATTGTGAATGTAATGGCTCGATCCATGTTGCAGGTGCACGTTAATTAATATTGTTATTGTTGTTTCGGTATAATAGAGCCGACTAGTTTGCGCAAATTTGAAAATTGATTTTTAACCGCACCCAATACGATTTGTAACACGTTGTAAAAAACCCCGACGTTTCAGTCCATTATTTTGGAGTGTGAATAACATTTTATAATAGGGTTTGATAAATTATTGAAATAAACGATGTGCAAAAACGTGAAAAGTGATAATGATGTATTCACAATTGATGTTCAATAGTTTGACAATTTGACCTGCTCGTTGGCTTTTATATAACCAACATTTAAATCGCCTACGCTTTACATAATATATAGTTTTCTCTCTTCACAAAAATAGATTTAAATTATATTATGTACAATGTATTAGATCACACTGAATGATTGCACGTTCGGTTCAAAGTTCAAATTTAGTACAAAATAATATGATCCCAATTTCTTTACCTATATTTGAATAATTTTAATTGTTGTGCGGTTTTAGTTGGTTTCTTTCTTATATTATACCTCTATAGACTAGATATATACGTTTTATATATATTGTTGAAGAGAGAAAGGAATAAGGACAATAATGTGCTAATCGTAGAAATCAGTTATGCTCTACATGCTTATACTGCGTGAAAATATTTTAAAAGAATTCCTTATAAAAATAAAAACATGTACAGTCTACACTATATAATACATAGTATAATAATATATTATTATTATTAAATATTTCAAATAGCTGAGATGTTACAAAAGTGATTCACGGCAATCATATTATGTATAATTACTACTATATAGTTGCTACCTAACTTAGAGTCATAGAGATTAGTGTTTAAATTTAATGTTTAGTAATATAATATAATATAATAATATATTTTGTATTGATCGATTATGTAATGGTTATAAATGCTAGAATTTATGATAATATATTAATATAATAATATGTATACTATGTAGGAGTATAGTGTATATAAGCTTATTTACTATTATATTACATTATACGTTACTATAGAGTTTAAAATAAACATTTAATCATAACATGTTTTGTATTGACTTATAATATTAATTATTATCGACTATTCAACTAATATGTTTATGTCAGTGACTACGTAGCAAAACCTATTAGTCGATCTTATCAAATTTTACAAGAGAGGAGTATTTTACGACTACCATAAATATGTACCTTAACAATATTTGTGAGGTTGATATATATATATATTTGTTTCAGTCTGTTTTTCTTTTCAACTTATTACTTATAGATATAAAACACACAAACAACATTACTATTACTTTTGATTACTATTTACTTTATTCAGTACACTGTGAATCCATCCGAATTTTTTTTTTAATTTCGACTTACGATGTTTTGCTGTACGTACTATAAAAGTATACAACCATAGTTGTGGTGAATTATTATATTGAAATATTTTTATATGAAATGTATATGTATTACATTATAAGAAACATATTGATTAATATATATTTATAAAATAAAATGTATGGAACTTTCCATCCTTTGTGTTTTTTTATGTAAAATACATACTTACTGTCCAAATACTTATTCCTCACAATAGAAATATTATTGTAATAATTATACATACTGGAGTATACTAATTATATAATTTCTCTCACTTCAAAATCTCGTAAAGAAGTGTACAAGTGAGTCTCACAGACGTTTTTCGTTATAAAAGTTTTTTATACATCTCTGTTTTATTAAACTTTTTTCTAGTAATTTCTATTACTCAAATCCCTTATGTGGAAATAACTCATTAATAATTGTCAAAGTAATCAACTATAATTTGTTCATTATTGATAATTTTTATATTTTTATATAAAAATATAGAAGTTAGTATTTATAAATCGACAATATTTACACATAAAACATCCACTTACCCGTCTTACTCATTTTCAGTATTACCAGATATCAACTAATATAATATATTATATACATTTTATTTTTGTAGGATATTACTATTTTTTTGTACTTCTTTAATAAAATATTCAAGGTTTAATTAGAACCCTATATAGTGATGCACTAAACTCTTTTTATACGTAGGATAATAGTTAGTCAGTTGTCTTATCTTTTAACAAATTGTATCATTTTTTTATGACAAAATGAATGACGAAACAATACCAAAAGAGTGGTGATAAATAGTTTTATAAATAATTGATAAATTATCATGTTTTTAGAAAAGTATAAATAAGTTTTGAGTATTGAGTGCATCAAATTACCCATTGTTCTGTCAATATTTTATCTTATTTATTTTTAAGTTTTTATCTTATGAAAATTCATAAAAATAGTTAAAATTCAAAATTGTTTGGAATTTCAATAATAATAATAACAATAATATTATATCATTATAATATACGTTATTATACGTTATTGACTGTTGTTGGTTTTCAAATATTCGATATGAACATACGCCCCACAATGTTTTAATAATACTTCGGCCGCCCAAGGAATGCATCTTTTTTAAAAATAAAAACATTTCACGTAATTTATGTAGGCGGTGTTATGTCATCTCGAACGTCCGTACTTATTTAAATCGGCGAACCGTCCGGAAAGAAAATATTATAACGCAGTTTGTGCAGTGAACATAATTGTATGCGTATTATAGTGTCTAGTAGTAATGATAATTATCGTGTCTGCGGTGAAAAGTCATTTAAGACTAACGCCATTTATCATATTATTATAAACTGTTATAAAATATTATTATTCATCGTCGTATTACGAGGGGGGGGGGCACAACGGACGGCGAGGCGTTGCACGTGTAACGTGTCCGTGCAGATAACTGAAATGAAAAATCAATTATTCGGTCGCAAAATATATTCCGCGTGTGTTATAGACTATGGCATTATAATACTATACTGTGTCCTCGAAAACCGATCGGCCGAGTGCACTGGCAGCGGGTCATGTCCTGTTCTGCGGTTAACCGCGCTACGGGCTCTTCCATTTCCTCTGGCTAGGAAAAAAATGACCGAAACGGTTCTCGCTAACGCACTGCTGACGGAATACAATATTCATAAAAACTATATGGATATTATCAAAAAATAAAACCGTGGACGAAAACAAAAGAAACGGACGTTCTACATAAAACGCCGTATATTCAAATATATTCAATCCTTTACGAATATAATATTTTGTTACTTAAAAAAAAAAAGTTTTCGTCCCAAGAATATAGGTACCTACAAGTAAATATTATAATATTTTCAAGTTGTCGTCTTGGCTGATACCGCTGATACCAATCACCAGAATACCCGCAAACCTCTGTTACCGTGGTATAATAGTAAAGTAAAAATTGTATTAATGTATTATATAATTAGAAAAAATATAATATATATTTAATATTATGAGACTGTTAGTGTAGTGGGTGCCGCTATTTTGTGTTTGACTTGGCACGAAACGCGTTTAGAGTCGTTAGATTGACGCGGCAGTTAACAGAATAATACGACTCCATTACATTATAATATCATCCGAGTTTGTTTTATAATGTATATTATATGGATGACGACGACGAGCGACGGTGGTTGCATATTGAAAACATCTGTTATTAGTGTTATTACCAAATGGCAAACAACAAATCATGTCACATGATCTATTGACAAGTTTCAAAACTAAAAATCACGAGACGGAAACGATTTACGTAAGTAAAACACTGTCAAATGGTCCACGGACCACAGCCGGTCTTGTTATTGTTATTACTTATTATTAATATTGGATTTTATCGAGAGAAAAAAAACTGTAATCTAGTACTTAGGTTCTATTGTGATCAGTATTCGTGTTGTATATTTATAACGATTTGTAAAAACTTTTAACGCACACTGATTAGTGATTACCATTTACCGTATCGTGTCCGTGAATCGTGGACTCTTCTCTGAGGTATCATATAATATATTTCACTATATATGGTATAGTGGAAGCAAATTAATCTACCGGTCGAAAACAAATTATAACCGTGTCCTAGAAAATGTTCTCGGAAGGTCGAAATAATTGTAATATATATTTTATAAAACGAAAAATAAACACGAACAAGTAGTTTAATTTATGCCGTGTGGCGTGTGGTTACCTCCCGGTTTAGTCATTGACACAATGACACCACAAACAACAATCGAGCGTGATCACTTAATGGTAATCCTCCAGATCTGTCGAGTGAGTTTCTAACGAAGAATAACGTGTATTATATAGTTATATTAATACGTTTACTCTAAAACTAAATAGGAATATCTGTCGAATTTTTGTAAATCGACTATAGCTTTTCGTTATTGATGCCCAAAAAATTTGATTTTAGCAATAAACTAAGCTGGAGTGTCGTCAGTGGGCGGCTTCTCCACTCCAATTCCTCATATTCCTAATAAACTATTAAATATTACGAACGCCCTTTGATATCAAATTTCTCAAAAAAGAAAAAAAGATGGTAAATTCTAAAATTTATAAACCTAATTATTGTGTGTGTTTGTATAAGTGTATTTGTCGTCGTCATCATCAATGAGTTTGAGCCGAGTGATGTAACTCAGTGACTGTATTTACGGTTTACAAAAACGTTGTTTGTAATCAGTTCGTCATATACCTAGTTAATCGTTGGATGTTTAAAATTAAAATGTTTCAAACACCACCTACATAATATTATATTCTGTAATCTGCATTATATTATTACTGCCGTTCGTTGTTTATTTTTAGCAGCATATTATATTATACTAAAATCCGTATAGTTTTATTTTTATTTGAGAATTTAAAATAAAATGAAATCCATTTCTCCCTTTCTGCTATCCAAGAGACCAAGACAGTCGTTATGAAATCATTTGTACTTGGAAAAATTATTTATACAAAGAAAACCGACAAAATCGCGAATATGCTATATTATAATAATATTAAACTATATTGATATACATACAATATACACAATATCGATCAACGGTTTTCCACTGTTACATTATACTATTATAGTAAAGAAACCTGTAATTGACTATTTGCGTTCCTTCTATCTGTACAATGCGCACATAAACGGTTTATTCTATCTATTCACTAATGTAGTATGTATGCGGAACGCTATCCATACTTCGGTAGAACCAAGGTTGAGGACTCATGTAATTTGCGATATTGTAATATATATATATATATTGTAATCGATTTTCTTTTCCATGGTAGGTTTTATGTAAAATAACATTATGTTTACGTACACAACACAATACCTACACATGTATGTGTAATTGTTTTTATTTCCTTCTTCGATGAAATATAATACTATGTACTACGAATTCGATTAGAGTTCAATTATTATATTATGTTTATTTTATCGATAGAAGAATAACATTTCAGAAAACAACTAATAGTGTTATGCACGAGCTACGGAGAAAAAACAAAAAAACGTGATTAGAAAAAAATGCACTTTTGCGCTATTTTAATCGGGCACGCAATTTATATTTGCTAGACAAGTGTATTAGTTAATAATAATTATTACAATTTTTACCATCATCGTAGATATTTCTATTGCTTACTCCATAAAAAATAAAAATGTTCTTTAGATTAAAGTATTTGATTAATGGAAAACACATTGTTGAAATTTGACTACATTCAAAAACGTCTAGCCGGATACCAGCCTGATAAGACGTATAGCGATAACCAGATGTATATTAGATTCAGTTGATTTTTCCGTGTACTCTTCGCACATATTATAAAATAAGTTATCATAATATCACGGCCACGTGTGTAAATTTATAAAATTTAAAATAGATACTATAGATAGTAGGTACCTACGCAATCATAAAATTCAACCCACAAATGCCGCATGTGAGTGGGTGGTCAATGTCGTAACAAGGGTTGGTTACATAGAGCAGTGGGATGAAAAGGACTAAGAGGTACTATGTATTTTGTTCAAACCACATACTCCGAAAAAATAGTTTGCTCCATTCGTATTAATTATACAAGGTGTAGGCATAATGGGTAATCAACTTTTTCGCCAAAATCAATTTTTCCATTTATTGCCACCAATATAATAATATATTTTAAAATAAATGATATCTATAGATAGATATTATCTATGTGATCTATTATATAATATTTTAATTCTTACAATAAGGGGTTATCAAAATATAAAAACTGAAATTTGTGGTGGCATTCTCAACATTAATTCTCAATGACATATTGGTGGTTAACAGAAAGGACAATCATGGCGAAAAAAGGTGACGGCTGGAATAATAGTTACTGCTGATAAATTTTATTCTTCTCAATATTATTTATTTTTCGTTTAATGCATAATTAATAGCGATCATATTAAAAAAAATTATAAAATATTTATAAGAATACAAATCATTACACAATTAATTATATCAGTAAATTCTTTCTTTTACACCCTGTACACTTGTCATCCTCTCTATATTTTATGCAATTTTTAATTTTTAATAATATTTTTTCATACGTTTAAAGGTACCCGAATAAATACTCAAAAAAAAAAAATGTTCATATACTGACAAAGTTCCGCGTTGTTTCAAATGCCAATTCCAGGTTACGGCATACAAAAAATATCTATAACCCCTTCTCACCGTTATTAATTACGCCACTGACATCTACACCAACCGTACATCGGTGACTGGCGCACGATTGTGTAATAAATATGATAAATTAATAACATAATATAATATTATTATTCTTACGTCTGAAAAACATTATTGCGATATTATTATGTGGTCCACTACGGCGAAACGTCTTACGATTTACGTCGGATGGTAACTGGTGGGGGACATCGGTGAACGGAAAAACAGCGCTCGTGTACGCGCAACGGGTGAAAAAAAATAATAAAATTCGCCATAAAAGCGTCGAGGCCGTCGGGTTGATTTTCGCTTTAAAAACGAGAAAAAATTTTGTTTTCATAATATTGTTGTTATTGTTATCGGTTTATCTACGACCAGTCACGACGAGTCGATTTTTGACGGAGGGGCGCGAACGACAAACGGAAGGAGGGCGGCGGCAAGAGTCGTCATCGACGGACAGATGGCGCCACAACCTTAAAATAGAATGGAACGCTTCGCGGCAGACCTCCCGCCGGCAAAGGGATTAAGAAACTCGTCACGGCCACCGTGTTTGCGATTTACCGTCGACTACACCAACGCTGTCGCTCCGTTCCGTTGGGATGCAAATGCAGCTCGCTGCGACGTACGCGGTTTTGCATAGGCACTTCGTCGCGGTGATCCGATCGGACGCGAAGAGATTACCCCTCGGCGAGAGGAAAACGCCGTTTTTCACCCCGAGAAAAATAAAAAAAAAAGGGACTTTTCGAATATCGTGACCCGTTCGTATCGCTCGTATTCTATAGCAACGACGATCGCATTATCATCGTGTGTTTTGTCGGCGCCGCCGCCGACCTTACGCGCCGACAACAGCCTTGTCATTGAACCGAGAAATACCAGTTTTCTATTGTTGTGCGCGGAGGTTTTATTTATTTATTTTTTTTTCTTTTCTTTTTGTCTCCGCTCGCGCAAGCCTCGGTAAAAGTTTGACGGCCGTTCACCGATTTGTTTTTTTTTTTTTTATTTTATATATATTTCATACTTCGTCCATCTCTCTCTCTCTCTCTCTCCCACTCTCCGTCTCTCCGTCTCTCGTCTTACACGGCGGGTAGGTGGGTCTTCTATACGTGCGCCGCCGATTTGTTTTTTTTTCTCCCATTTTCCATTTATAATACCTATAATACGAGCTATACCTACACTTACACCCGAGGGGCCTGTGTTCTTCAATTACGAATTATATCCGGCCGAGACGGCGACGGCGGCGGAGGAACCGATATAATATATTATTATTATTATTACCGGGCCTCCGCGCGTATACCGTTATAACCCGGACCGAGGCCGTTCATTATCATCATAAACGCGACGCGCACACGTACACACACGCGCACGATCGGTCGTGCGAACACGAACTATGCGCACTCGCGGCTTCACGCACAACGTCGCCATTGTGTGTATGATAAAATAATATTATGTGTAATAATACGTATGTGTGTGTACGGAATAATATTATTGTGATATTACACGTTATTATTTTTATTTTTATCCTTCGCGAAATCGTCGCGCGACGATAATTATATCGTCGTCGTCGTTGTCGTGACCGAGCGTGTTGTCGCGTTTAAAATAATTCGTTTTAAACGAAACTTTTACGACGTTTTTACTCTACTCGTCATCATACCCACAACCATTGTGCACGATATCAAAGTATATTATTACGATGTTAATAATATTATATTATTTTATTTTTCGTTTCGCATGCGTGCGGACGTAACGTACGCGTATCTCCACACCGCAGTCGCCGCTATTGATACGTACACGACATACGACGTGTGTAAATATTGTAATATTGTGTAGCGATCACGAAACCCTTTTGTCAGCGACCGCGGCTGTTCCACACTCCACACGGTGTGAACACAACGCGACGTTTACAATGCATATAATATGACATATTATGCGATTAAACGGCCTGAGTCTTAAATATAATATAACGGAATTACCATGATTATATTATTATGTATAATATAATAATTCAGTACATATTATTCAGTAGTGCGCGAGATCCCGCGCGTGTACGGATATTACCGAAATAAAAGGGAAACTGCGATGAGACGATTATTTTATTAACAAGCCGTCTCTCTCTCGCTCGCTCACTCCTGTTTTCTCTGTACCCGTTCCACGTCCCCCCACCCGTTTCCAGCCGGAATACCTATGTATCTAATCTATTATACATCACGCAATGCCCGTCGCCGTTTTATCGCTAGACAACCGCGTTTACCGTTGTTGCTATAGTATATACTTCTATATATGCACCTCCGTTGATTTATTTTTATTTTTTTTTTTTTTAAATCCCATAAAGTTTTTTATATTTGTCATGACTTTATGAGCTACTGCGTATCATAATAATTGTATACGATTTAGTCTTTTATAAATCAATGCTTCTTACGTCATTTATTACATTTTAATATGTTTATAGTTTCAAACTTTAATAAGCCATGTGCATTTTTATCGGCAAGTCTGCAGTAAGCGTCTCCATATAATTTAGTGATGTATTAGTCGGGAATCAGTTGGATAATATACGACATATTGATGTTTTACATTCCTTGTTTATTATTTACGTACACGCGTCTGTGAGAATACATATTGATTTTTCGTCGGGTGGGTGTGTGATTCGCGTGTACGTTTTGAGAAAAAGTATATTTATTATTCATATTTTACCAGCGGTGACACGATAACGGAAGTCGAAAAAGAGTTTTAAAGTATGTGTAGGGTGCAGTGTTGTGTGTAGGTAGGTCAGTATTACACTATTATATAGGTGAACCATTTCATAATATAATAATAAACATATTCTACATCCGACAAGATTTTACTATAATCGTCAGCTAATATAGAACTATTATGTTGTTATTATAAATTGTAAATGAACGGTTTGAGCATTTTGGAGTAATATTAATGGATCTATTTGTAAACTATAGATGAGAACCTATAGCTTCTTGAGTCTCGTTTTAGTCAAACACCCCATATTTTACATAGGAGTCGTTTTGAAACATAAAATATGTATTATCATTGGGAATTCGGTATCTTTGCACTATTGCGTGGAAACCTGTAATAATTAATCGTATGATTGGGGATAGTACTCGCGACTATATCTACACAATTAACGCCAATAAACAGATTCGCGGGACACCCATAGTTGTTCTGACATAAAACTACTGTATTATTTAATATTCAAATCCTCAGCTTAGTACACCTCAATAATATTATACATTTATAATAGATATAGAGAAAGCTACTAAATGTTTGAAAAATAACACTAAACCGCACACTTTGGTCCCGAGATAACGTTTTATCGCCCAGTCGTCCGACGACCGATTAACCAACAAGAGCACGTCGCGACTCGTTTATTCGAATCGAACGTTTTCCCACCCTCCTGAAATTATACAGCCGTCATCAATATATTTGTAAATTACAACGACTCTTGGGTATAAAATTATGCATATTGTATAATATTATCTTCACGTGGCGTTTTTGATTTTAACGCACATGATAATAAACACCATTTTCACTCGGTCCCTTTGCTTCATCGCTGGGTCCATATAATAAATGTATCAATAAGTATCACAACACTTCATTGTGCCTACAGTAAACACGAAATGTAGTTTGCTGTAAGTTTAAGATTAGCGTTAAAGTGTTATTATGTTCGCGCAAAGCGTAAAAAAGATAAATTATACGAATTTGTACACATATAATTATCGTATACCTTAATACCTATCAACATACTACATAATACACATAATAATAACATCACATCGATTTATAATTTCGAGAAAATGACGTAATATTTAATAAATTCGCAAAAGAAAATATCACAAATAATAAAAAATTCTTTCAAACCACACGTTTTCTGAAAAATGTAATTCGTCGATGACTAATTTAATGGAGTTATTTTTAAACAATTTTTGACTTGTATGAATTATTCTACATTGAATATTCTTAAAATCGTAACTGTATATAAACACGAACATATTTCTATTATTTATCTATAAATATATACTTTTTCTAATACTGATTTATGTTGGTTTTTATGAATATTGTACGAAATAATTTTCGCCGATGAAATTAGAAATATGCATAGACCAATCGTGGTCAGTCATCAGTATAAATAATCTGACTTTATGTATATTTTTTAGCATTTAAGCGATATAATTAATAACTATTTGGAAATTACTATACATTTAAGTATTTGTTCAAAAACTTTTAAAAATTACTCTTTCAATCCGTACACTTCCATTTATTTTCCTCAGGGTTATTGGAGTTAAAGTATTGATAATGTTGTTAATGAAAAATAAAACTTTTATTTCATTCGTTGCGTGCGAAAAATACTGTAAAGTGTAATTATAGGTAAAATAAACATAAATATAAAATAAACGAATACAATATTTGTTTTCCAATATAATTTCGTGTTTTGGTGTAATTACGGTTTTAGACTAAATAACCACCATAATATACATAATACATCTAGCGAAATGTTGACTTTTAAAAATACGTGAGACCGAAGGGGACCAAATCGCGATCACTCGTCTGTGAAAAAAAGCAATATGCCAATACCGTCATTATGGTACAAAACACGCAAAGAAAAGAGAATTACTCGGCGGCCATAGACTAAAATAATAATAAAATAATTTTATTTATGTATAATATTGTATACGGCTCGCAATATTATTCAGGTACGCGTCCCGCTAGCGGGTTAAATGAATTCCACGCGGGTCTCTATATAGATTGAAATCATCGTCGAGAGTTATAGACTGCTGTAGAATACTTCGGATTTTTATTTCTGTAGACGTAGTTGACTTGTCCACGCGCGCGCACAACACTCGATTCGTATATATGTATTATGTATATATACTATAAGTATTCGAAATGAATGATCGGTCTGGAATTTTGTATTATTATTATTATTATTTTGTTATTCTTTTGTCGACTATTTTATAATCTCCGCGGCGGTTCAAGCAAAAGGAGTGCGCAATGTACTTATATTTACGGTTATATTTTTTCCTTGTTTTTTAATTTTTTAATGTGTTTTTTTATAAGATAGTTGGTCATGTATCGGTTTAGGTGACTATTTTGAATGAAGTGCTTATTGATATGTATAATCAATTATAAAATTATACACAGGGAATTTGTGTGTGGTTCGATCTTCGATTAACAGTTAACACTCATTAAATTATTTCGATAACATAATAATATTTACCCGTTAACATTTCATATTTTATTATATAAAATGTATATATATATATAACTCTATACTGAATAGAATATTATATGTATTTTCATCCTTTATATACATTTTGAAGACCAATCTGCCTGTTGGGAAATCTTCGAAAAGCGGCGTTCGCTATACATAGATTCGATATACATATAACCGTACAACATATATAAGGAATCCGTCCTTATATAAATACATAGTAGTGAGGCAGCTGCAATACAAAGAAACTTTCTAAAAGATTAAAAAATAAATATTATCATTGCGTCATTATACAACAATAATTATTATTGTTATAGTTAATGTTATGTAACTGTAGTGACGCGCCGCGGTGGTGATACGGACGTGCTGAAATATCAGTAAAAAATTACCCCCTATCCCTGGTTACTTGGTGACAATTTTTCATTAATCTAGCGTTTTTTCACAGTTTTTAATGACGGGATACGTGTGTTTAGCTCGGGATCTCAACATCTCCGAGGTGCCTCCTAGCTCCACGCGAGGCACTTTTAGCCTTATATTATATAGATAACTTTCTCAATCCATCTGTATATCAAAATAAGTTTTGTGTATCGTCAATTTTACATATAGGTACACTGCGCGGTAATGTGATGGTATAAACTATATCGCCGCCAGTCGCCACTGCTGTCGATCGATATAGAAGATGATCCGTGGCCTGTGGGTGGTGGGTATTTCGCACTATGTGAAATGGTTTTATCTCGTTTCGTTAGGCAAAACTCACTTAATTCGAACAAAATCCGAATTCCAACAAAATATACCGAGCACTACAATACTCGCAACGCAGTGCCGAGAAATACTTGCAACGTAATTTATACACGATGGGAGACAAATAACTGCCGTGAAAGCTCTTCTTTTGACTGACAAATATATATATATATATATATTAAGATTTCGAAGAACGTAAAGAATTCGTTAGATTGTAAAATCTTATTTATTTATTAGACAAAAGGTCAGTAATAATACTGCAGTAGTTATGTAGCGGTAGATATATACAAGGAGATACTATATTTACTTTCCCCATGTCGTTGGTGGTTCTAATTCAATCTCTCCAATTTAAAATATTTATTATTCTTGCAAAATATTACGATTTAAAAACTAACTGTCTAACCGTTGTGTATATAGTATACAGGACTCTTTAAAAATATAGTTAATTATACACGGCTGTTGTCCGAATGTACATTTAATGATTAAAAATCATATATTTATCGGTTACTATATTAATAATTAGTAATTATTAATAAAAATCAGGAATCTTATCTTGAAAGAAAATATTATGTTACCATGTAATGTACAATTTTTATGAAGTTTCTAATTCAAGTTCTAAACATTTTTAAATTTAAAATTTACCTGTCTATATTTTATTTATACTTTGTAATATTTTAAAATTATTTTTTTCAATTTCCCACTTTGAATTCCAAGTTATAATTGAACTGATAGTGTAGAAAAGTTAGCTTATAATATTTTATATTCATTAAATTACCGACCAACAAATTATTTCAATTGAAGGCCATTTATAAAATCCAATTTCGTTATATCGTTTTTTTTTTTTTTTTGTTGATAGCTAAAATTTTAAGTTTTGTAGTCATTGTAGGTGTAAATACATAAGCCATAAAATACCTTCTCAGTCCTCAGAGCCATACAATATTATAAATACCTAATAATAATATAATATATAACTAATACAGTCTTTGATAAATTTCAAATTTACAATATGCATTTTTATAATTTACAAACACTACAATATAACGAGAGTTTCGATGAATCATGTGATATAAGCGTGGGATTTTGTAGTTCACATTTTTTATAGTTGTTTATTATATCAGGAGAGGCTTATAATATAGTGTAGACGCACGCGCATTTTCAGTACACGCGTCGGACAGGTGTTATACCATATTATACCAGTTAACTTACAACGATGTCTTCGTCGTCGTCGTCGTTCTGATATAGACCAGAAAAAGGTATAATTATTACTGTGCAGTATGCACAGTGCACACACTACTCATCTCAGTAGGTTTAGAAAACTAGTCACCCTTCTCGTTATTCAAAATATGTATAACTAGTGTAATGTGTAGTTTAACGCGTTCTATTCGACCAGGCATGATAACAAAATATATATATTACAAATATTTCTTGAAAAAGTGTTATAGTTAAATTAAAATATAATAAATAATAATATAATGGTTGTAAACAAAAATTGTCTGTTTTCCATTTCGGTGCGTTAAACAATGTTCAGGCTTCATTGATTATTTAAAACTTTCAACAAATTGACGGGGGAGTTTCAAACCGTACATGACATATATTATAACCATTATATACATGTACGACTGCTAGTGAATAATAATCGATTCGGTGCAGACGCATGTCTGCATTGCACAGTATCGACTTGTCTACTATTCTACATAAATTGAATTAACCGCTCACAGATGAATTGGACCCGGCATATAATATATATAACGACAATGACGAGTAAGAGAAAGAGGAACTAACCACGAAGAAGAAATGTACCGGAAAAAGACAATATCTCGTATACTGCTTTGGCCTCTAGCTCTATAAGCTTGGGGCCTATGGCACACTATATAATATAGTTGAAGAGTAAAATCGAAAGCGCGTTTTTTATTTTTTTATCGACTAGGAAAACTTGTTTTGCTATTTATAGAACTCGTCGTTTTATACGGAATAAACTCTGACGTCATTAAATCTGTCTAGTGCGACACACGCACAATAACGCTGTGTGCATGTGCGTTGACGATGGCCACGTCAACGTGACAACATCGTTTGGTGCTTTGGTGAACGTAATTAGATCGACGACAACGTGAGATTAGACATAAAATGATGTGCCGTTAATATAAATAATTGAGGCATAAATGTATAATGCCGAGTGACTTAAGCCAATATACATAATAATTATGATTCAATTTTATTCTTATATTGAATTGGCATTATGTAAATAAAAAGACTACTTATTTGATATTTCATAAAATGCTTACAGTCGAATTCTATAGGTACACTAAGTATATTATCTATTAAAAATTGAATTTACAATAATATTAGCTATTCTTTATAGTAAGTTATTATTTATTAAAACATGGAAGAGGGGAATAACACTTAATAAGAAACCTTTGTACTGTACAACTCACGTACCATTAGTTCGATTGTTGATTATAGGGCCACTGTCCTAAAGGCAACTTCTGTGGTTGGAATTTTATCAGCAATTAATATATTTCTCTTGGCAGACTGTGATTGATTTTTTCCCTATATTGTACTTATAGTTGTTTAAAAATCTTGGCGAATCCCAAACTGTTCTCAGCTCTCGTCAAAAAAGGTTTAACGCGTGAACAGGTAAATTCCTAAACGGTTCCCGTAGAAAAAAATTAAAAATTAAATTAAGCTATCATGTACATTGTACACCTAAATTTATAAAAAATCAGGATATCATTTGGAACATCATTGACAAATTTTCATCGTGTGAAATAACACGTATGGATTATATAAAAAATATATACCTAAAAAATTACCCAACGTATGATTTTTTTTTTTATATTTCTATTTATACATGCAGTTTTTTCAATTTAACGCTAAAATTTAATATTATTTTAATAAAAAATTCACAATAATATATGATTTTTCTGAAAAATGTGTTCAATATAATTTTTATTATTTACTTAGTTAACACATGCTTTACTATACCTCTTTTGAGACAGTTTTAAGCCTATATGAAATGAAAATGAATTTGTGTTGTAAAAAACCGGAGCCGTTTGGAAATTTACCTGATCGTAAAAACTTTTTTGACGGGAGCTGTTTAGAAATTGAATTTTTTGCAAAACGGGAGGCGAATGGGCTACGTCCATAAATCTAACTAATTTGCATTCAAATTTACATTTTGTATTCATTACAATTTTATAAATTGTAATTTGTTATTAGAATTCACCTATGGTGTTAATTTATCACCAGTATAAATAGACCGATGGTCATACAACTACTAATTCATATAGTATTTAGTTTATTATTTTGATAAAATTATACATTGTTAATATATTATCTTCCGATCATCTGATAAGTGCAGGCCCGGATAGACCCGGCGAGTTACCGTGTAAAACTCGGTGGGCCGCTTAAAATTTAGACCGACTTAGTAATATATAATCAAAAATATTTGAATACCCCAAACTCTGTTACTCTTAACAGCTCAAAAATGTATATAAATATGAATTAATGACTTTATATTATTGAAAAATGGGCCGCTAACATTTTTAGGGCTGGTTAAAATTCTAAAACTCGGTGGGCCGATACCTTCTCTATCCGGAGCTGGATAAGTGAATTCCCATTTTATGTATTATTTCATAGTATTTTCAGCATAATATAATGTCGGATTATTCATATTGGTGGTAAGTTACCTGTGGTGTCATATAATAAATGTATGAAATCCACTTGATATATTTTAACCGTTGTAAATTTCTAATAGACATTAATTTTATTATGCCACTAAAAAAATATATGTAAACAAACACGATTGTGTTTATTCAGGTGTCTGCGATTCTTGCTATTCTATACGCATGATGCGTACCTAGATATAGTTTATACCTACATGACTGCATATGTAGGTAATTGTTTGTGCAATTAAATAAATTGGATGAAAATCGTATTTATATTCCTTTACAGTAACAATCTAAAAAAAAACATTGTACTTGTTCCAGCAGTTTATGTTGCTGCATTATATCATATATGTGATGGAGATTTTTTGTTACTATATAGTGGCCCCGAGTCAGTCTATCAAATTTTCTCATAAGAACCAAAACAAATATTATAATTTTATTTTATTTATCTGATAGGTGTATTATATACAATTATTTTTTAATGACTCCGCGGACTCCACTCCATCACTGTCGATAGTGCGTCATTACTGAGATCCAATAAAAAAATAAAACGGATACGCCGTATAATAGTCCATAGTAGAGTTAGTGGGTATATTATATTATTAGCGTACCTATAATATTCATGGATTCAAGGTCGTATTGAGGAAGTAAGGATAACACATAACATTAAAAAACTGGTCTCAATCTATAAATATCCTATATTTAGATACTCTTTGCAACAACTATAATAGCATCGACTTTGACGGCGATTGTCTGAAATGAAAAACAGAAGAAACCAGAGAAGACTAAAATCGAAAAAAAAATGAGAAAAAATACCCTAGGAGACGTATGCGTACGTGTCTTACGTATGAAAATACTCTCCTTTGTGCGTTGAAAATAATAAAACTCATCCCTTTCGATTTTTCGAACCTTAACGATAAATTACGAATTTACCACGCATCACACAACTACCGCCGCTGTGTCGTTGCAAGCCCATGCATGCATCATGTACGGGGTGTTAGGTCATTTCTTCCGGCCCGGCGGCGGACGTTTTACGACTATTTTGAAAACCGACACAATACGTACCGTCAAAAATCGAATGCACGCTCACAAAATGTCGTATTGATGGCATAATAATACACGTTGTTTTCGTGTTTGTTGTCGAAAATATTTATAGAAACGCGTCACGACTTGTTTACCGGTGTGTAAATACTGAAAAACAAATATATATATTTTTTTTTTTACTCGTTGTTGTCGTCTCAAAAATCGCAATAGCTACTGCCTACTGCAATAATTTATTATACGTATCATATTATTATCAACATCATCGTATTTATAAAATCGTCGAATTGAAATTTACACAGAACTGCAGACTATAAGTAGACTACAATTGAATTGAACGGACGAAAAAAAAAATGATGTTAAAAACAAAAACTCAATATTGCGTAGCCTCGATATTAAATAGTGGTTTTAAATAGTTTTTTCTCTTTGGTTTTCTTGTTTAATTTTTTTGTCTTATAACCATCGTATAAAATTCGACAACTTATACAGATATGGAGACGCGGTACAATAATTAGTATAGTAGTCACGAATTATGAGTGTTTTTTCGACAATTGTTATTGCGACACAATCGAGTCGTAGTATAATATTATGAATAAACACATTATTATCATTTATGAATTATCAGCGAACGTGTACTATTTTCAGATCTTAATCGTTCGGAACAGTGGTGTATGTTATTACTTGTCATTATCGATGTATAACATTTAATTTATCGAAAATCGGATTGAAAATGACAAACTATAAAATACCGTAAAAGATTATACAATGCATTTTTATAGCGTACTATCACTCGTAAAGTGTACACGCGCCGTACGTGTATATTATATATATACATACCCACATACATACAATATACGAAATATGGATCACTGACCCCGTGGGCATTTCTGGCTTTCTGCAATCGTTTTATAAACGACTAAAGAGGTTATTGGCTGTGCTGCGAAAGGGCCGCCGGGACTGCATTAATAGTATCGTATTTGTGGGTGGTATGTAGGGGAGGGGGCGGGCGAAAAGACAGTCGGTGTTCAAAAGTTGCAAACAAGGAAACGCAAACATACATTTATCTAATATCACGTACATCTATATTACATTTATTTTTATAGCAGGCACCTATAAAATGTTGCAATTATTATAATATAGTCGGTGTCGACGGTGCAAAAATAGTGACGTATGACAGTCCAAACTGGATTTTTTTTTTTTTTACATTCCTTTTTCGTAAATAATACACGTACACACCGTTACGTGCCGTCCCTGCCGTCCTCTGGCCCGTTATATACGCTCGCGATTAGCATACCGATTTGACAATATATCGCGCGCGATTTCTGGTCGCGACACGTCATTGATCGTCGTCGGTCGATCGTCATCGGTGGCGTCGGCAGCAGGAGTTCTCTGCGATTATGCGCGTGAAGTAGAATGGGGTGAGGATTTTTTATTTCGGTAAACTTTTCACTTGTTAATGGGCCGTACACCGCGATCGCTCTGTACAAACACACACGCGCGCCAGCCCCGCCCCCACCACCCGTCGCCCGACCCATAATATTCCGTCCCACTTCACGTCCGATTACAACTGTGCGCGCGCCTGTGTGTGTGTCCTTTACCGCCGGCCCGAGACATGCACCGCCACGCGTACCCCCTACCACCTACAGGCCACCCGATCGCTGTAGCGTTTTCCCCACTGCTCACGTCTATCCCTTCCACAATGCATTCATTGTGGTGGGGGTAGGGTAGTCGGGGTGGCGGTGTACATACACCGCTACCACCGGCGCGCGGCGCGCTCTTCTCTCACAACGGCAGAGGCGGCGGACACTCAATATGGCTTCCGTACGATTGGTCTCCGGTCGCTCGTCCGCTCCGTAAAAATAATAATTTTTTTTTTTTAAATAATAAAATTTTTACGACAAAATTTGTAGTCGCTATTTAAAAAAAAAAAATTTCAATACCTACGATATATATTTCGCGCGATCGTTTGTGTGGCCGCCGCCCTCGAGTGTAACATATTTTTATTTCATGTAAATCGTTTTATGCGTGTGCGCTAAAATCCGTGATCGTATCGTTAAAGTGTATGTGTGTGTGTGTGTGCGTTTGTGCGCGTCCTATTCTATAAAATTCTATAATAAATGCTGGTGTTATTGTGTTCCGAGTGATTAGTGTCGGCGGTGGTCGCTGTCGTATCCGACGCGGTACGCACGACAAGTGAAAATATTATATAATTGATGTGTAGATCGTTGTGGCTTTATAGAGTTTAAAAGTCGTCGAGTGTCGGTGGTGTAAATCCGTCGTCGGCGTCTTCGCTTGCGATATTCATTATGTCGTATTTCTGAACCGCTTCAGAGAAACTGAATTGCCGCTGCTGCAATAGTCATCTTCATCATTACTACCATGAATTACCGTCCAAAACCTAATCCTTTCGAAGGCTTGAGGAACTCTCCGTCTTCGCACAACCGTGGAGGACTCAGCTATATGACTACGTGAGTTGTTTTCCAAATTTTATTTCTTCATGGTAGCCGCACCCATCGCTCCACATTTGGCACGGAAACATACGTCCTTCGCCGACGTTAAATCCCCTCGGCAACCCGGTATTTGGGTCGTAGAAAGTGGACATTTCTTATCGCATTCGCACCATACAGTCATAGATTGACATGATTTATTCCCTGTCAACGCATTGATAACGTGCGTTCTATATATTATTGCGCACGTGTCTGACCGGCGTCGAATATCGGCCGTCAAAGTTTTTACATGCTGCCGCGCCGCACCCGCTGTTCGAAAAAAATCGGTTTTTGTTTCGGTTCCATTTGCAGTGACGTAGGTAGGCAATAGTACAGTAGTGCTGTTCAGTAAATTTAATACTTGTTTAAGAGTGTACGAGATGTCGGGATCATCCGATTTCCGTGTGTCTCGCGAACTTTCCCCCTTCGGTTGAAGAGGATTAACGAGAAGATTGCGGACGAAACCCGAACAGAGCCGCTCCTCGTCGCATGCACCTTACTCACTTACGATATAACTACTTCTTATATATATATTATTACAGTAGTAGTCGGCTGTCGCATAGGATTTTCCATTTACATCCTCTCGTCTCCGTCTATTATACTTATATATGACGTATATTAATACATTATCTTCGTTATGGAAAATACAACACGTCCTGTGTATATGACGTGTCGACTTTTATTTGGTGTCAAACTGACATTGACATTTTCCATTGGAAAGTCGATGGTAAAAATTTTACATTCGTGCGATGATGGTACAATAGGTAGTAGGGGCCCGCGTCGAACATGAGATTAGAAATCGGGTCTTCTGGGTGTGTCTTATCTCATGATAGAGTTTATTATTATTAGGTCTGTTCACGTAAGCAGTAGAGGTGGATGGTTGACAAAAAAAAAAAAAAATGATATAATAATAACATGATAGGTGCCTAACTGCTTCTATGTAGTATGTATGTATATTTATTATTATATAAACCATCGACGTTGCAGCCGTTTTACCTTGAAAACCGCCAACTGCTGTCGTATGTATGTATACTCATCGTAACATCGGATGAATAAATTACATGAAAACACACGACGTTTTGAAAAATTTAAAATTCGCCAATCTTTGACGATTTGTCTATACTTTATGATCGTAAAATGTCGGAAGAGGTAAATGGTCGATTGCTCAATAAAGATAAGTGCTTCGTACCTATCTGTATTTTCGCGTACACTGTTATGCATTTCACTAGAGTTCTTTTTCTTCTTTATCCTCGCTCTTCGTTGTCTAACGTTTAAAGTATAAGGACTTGTTTAACATTTCTCTACAATGAATTCTTCACTCATATTGTTTCCAATTAAAGTGTCGTGGAAGGAAAACCAAAAGAAAATTTCCCAAGTTTGCTGTAAACATCTTGCGTCACGATCACAATGATTTTATTTAAATAAAAAAATCGCGTAAAATATATATTTATTTGAATTTATTATTCAATATACGTGGTCGTCGCGCTTCACTTCTTGTTGCACTTAAGCTTTTTATTTTTCACCAACATTCTTATTTTCCATTTATGATATAGGTACCTATATATTATGCATAATAAATAATAATTCCCCATAGTCATAACACGGCTATTGTATTATTATAATATATATTATGGACCGATTTCATAATGGTTTATTTTTTCAAGCGTAGAGGATGAGTTCAATTAACGTCAATTATGTCGAAGGATTTTGTTTTCGATGAGCGTCTAACATTGTTTGTAATTTGGTGTTTGCTACGCTTCGATCCGTGATTATATTACACGATGATAGTCGCCAATATGTTGTTTAGATTTGTTTTTCCAGTATTGATATCATTACTGTTATAATTACTGTTACTGAAGTCTTATAAATTATAATCGATTTAGTTTATCATATTATATCTATTTAGTAACTTAGTTTTCTCGCATTATTTGTCAATTATAAAGTAATCAAAAACGAAAATAATAAGAAACTTGACTTTTTTATTGTAAATTAATCAACCTAGGTACATTAGTGTAATGTGTGTGTGGTGTGCTGCTTCGCGATGTTTATGCATACTCGTATTATAATGTTAAATGTTATGTATAAAAAATACAAAAACTATTGTCAGTAGAAGTGCCTCCAAAATGAGTCTCCTAAAGTAAATTTTTCCCTGTTATATATATATATATATATATATATATGTTATCAAAACTATTGTAAATATTTACCTCGATATTTACAGATTGTAATTTTTGATAAACAAAAAAGTTATATTTATTTTTGACGTATATTATTTACCTATATTTATTCAAGCCCTTGGTATTCATATCATACTTTTTCTTGTGTAGGCGAGTCTATTTTTAGTAGGGTTCCTTTTTAGTTCAATCGTTTTTTAAGTATGTACAAAACCTTCAAATACATTTTATGTGATGGAATGTTGTTCAGGTGTCGAAATGTTATTGTAGACTATAGTATTATAATGTGATACCCCCTTTAAAAATTGTTCTATCGTATAAAATTACGGATTTTACATATTGAGCAAATGATACTGTAAAAAATATATAAAATTATTTTTCACAATTTCCAATTTCAAAGGTGCTTTTATAATGGTTGTAAATTACATTGAATGTAAATAACTTTGCAATCAAGAAAAATATTATGTATTACTAAGTATGTATTTAATTTTGTCAAAATAGTGTTTTATTTGAAATTTTCATAAAGAAAATAAAATAGTGAGTAAAATAGTTTCTAGGCACCTAGCATAATAAACATTTTGTATATTAATTAATTAATTAATTGATGCTTTAAAGTATATTATATGCATATGTAATATGTATAGTCCCGTTTATAGTTTATTAATTTAATTTGAATTAATATTTAAATAAATGTTAACTATAAAAATTTCAAGTTTACAATAGAATTTTGTATTAATCAATGTTTGTTATATTTTTGGATAGTGTAATTTTATAACATCAAGTGTTAATATCATTTATATTTTGTTATACCTAATTGTAAATAATCTCTTATTTACTTTTACGTTGGTCTATATACTATATTAATAATTTTATTTACGAATTATGAACTTTGTTTGAGAAATGTTCACCTCGTTTTTACTTGGAATTTATGTCACTGGACTAATACTTTGAAGGTGTATTTCAAATTACTAGGGTAAAAGTTGAACCGAATTATATTCGTTTCCTTTAACCCTTTGAATTTATGTGTGTACAAACGAAAATAAACTTTCTTTTATTGCGTAATCGTAAACTACACAACTATTAATTAAAACGTTTTATTAAATAGAAGAATTATATTTTATACAGTATCTATGAACCGTGTTTTATAGCCTGCAATCAAACAAAATTAATTATTTAGGCTCTACGCACGTCGTCGTTATTCGTTGTAGATATACGTATACGAGATCGTGGAATTCCACAAAATGAATTACAAAGATATCTAAAAAATTTATACCCTCGTCTGTTTGTTTTATTATTATTATTATTTTTTTGTTTACGTAGTCGGTGAGTATAAAATAACACTATAGTTACGTAGAACACCGTTAATAGGCGCGTTTATATCTATCAAGAGTCAATGTATGTGGGTTTGTGCACCAACTCAGCACTCAGACTTACTCGCAAAATTTTAAAACGAAAAAAAATCATCACGAACCTTATGAAAACTCACCACCCAAGATTATTAGGCGTTCATTGCTTCTATTTTAGGAATTCTCAATGACGAAAGTTAAAAAAAATCCAATTCCTGTGAACATAATTATTGTTTTGAGACGATTTGTGTCTGTGACACCAATAATTTCATTGTTAAGCACTCAAGTGCTCGTTATCAGGTCTCAAACGATTAGTGATATAATAATATTATAATTATCTAGTTGTTTCAACCACTACGGCCAATTTTGACTGCGAGATTTAACAGTGGTCACATTGTCGTGCGTATTAATCATTTAAATTACTATAAACGAAACGGACAGTATTTCTTTCGTCAAAACAGTCCCTTTTGTGATCGATGTGCGGTCGGCATTTGGTGTGCATTTTGGGGCACACCGTGATACGTTCGTTCCCGTCTTTAGCTGAAAATCCATCATCAATGGGGTTGCGTTAGCGCCGGCTTTGTTGTTGAAGATTAGTCAAAACGTCAAAATGTTCCCGGAAATCGATACCTTTCTCACCGTGAGTCCATCGTCCGATAAAAGGTTTATCCAGTAGCATCAGCAGCTCATCCACTGTTGTTTTCGATTTCTTAATAATATTAATAATGATCATCCCATACTAGTGCAGTGGGTCGTCACGTCGTTGGAGCGATATAATAACTTTTTGAAAAATTATCAATTTTTTAACTAATACATATAACTCCAAGATTCGTCGTCTACGTCTACGTTATTGGTATTATTCGATAAACGGTTCCTCTGCAGGGGACGACAACGGAGATTATTGATTATTTTATTATTTATGAATAAAAAAAAGAATATATTATTATGTATAAATAAATGAAAAGAATCGCTCGAAATCGTTTCCGGAATAGTCGACGACGACTACCATTACCACCACCACTATCTCCACCGACTACCTCCACCATAACCATCTCAGGTGCTGCCGCCACTGCCGTCGGTATAAAGTGGTCGTCGCGGACGCGTAAGCGACTTTGGCGACTCGAGCAACACCGTCACGGGCACTGGAACGGTTCTCCCCACTCGCTGGCGCAACAGACGGCAACGTCGCGGCCGGCTGTGGCGGGGCCCCGTTTGCGCAATGACATCTCCGGCGCGCGCGATATATCATTTCACATTTCGGTGTTATTGGCCTCCTTTTCAGGGGCGTCTGTACTTATTCGTCAGCCTTACCCACCCGCGTACACTGTCGTGCTCACCCCGATCTTGATGCAATAACGTTAAACCGAACGTATCGCCGCGGGAGGGCACATATTGTTGTTACGTAGTATTCGGTACCTATATTATATACATATAATATATGTATAATTATATATTAAGGACCGACAGAGACGTCAATGGACGCACAGACTTAAGGGCAGACGTCGAGGAATTCGGAGGAATAAACATATTTTGTGATCTGTTCGTCCGCACGCGGTTATGCCGACCCTTTTGTCGGCACTTGTGCGCTACGATCTTTCGTGGTACGTCATAAATACGTCTGATCGCGTTGGCTGGCACCTGGCTACCTGTCTGTGCCCACCATCGATCGTTTCCATTGCCATTATCTCTGTCACGTACACAATTTTTTCATTATATTATATATTATTATCGTGTTGATATTTCATATTACGGAAATTGTCGTACACGAGCATAATATAATAAAGTCAATACGATTTGTTCTCGGAACTCGTCGATATGCGCTTAAATAGACTTAAATTACATAATTATTATCGTCGTTACGATGTCGTCGGTTTTTGTGGCGTACGATGACGACGACACTGTCCATCTCGGTGCTATTTTTTTCCAGATATTTCCTGACAGCCTGCCTTATGCAAACAGCGCTTAGCGGTTTGGTTGTCTTATCGGCCGTCAACAATGTTTATATTATTATTATGACGATGGTCGTTTGCCGGCGCTACCATCAAGACACGTGTACAATATTTTCTTCGATAACGGGATTTCATGTTGTTTTAAATAAAGCCTTTCGAAACTCGTCTCTCCTTCATATCGATTTCAATATCATTATTCCTGCGATTTCTATCTCGCGTACTTACGCATTACCGTGAGTCAGTGAAAAACGATTTAAATTAATTTATTCTGTTTTATGTTTTTTTTTTTTTTTGTTTGATAGGTCATAATTTTTTTTTTTGTAGTTAGTCATGTTGACCCCGACTTAAAATAACAATATTGTATGATTTTTTATTCAGATATAATTCTATAATATAATATTAAAACCGTGAAACATATTTGACGACAATCATATTCTCAATAACGGTTGTACGTGAAAATGTGAAATAAACCTTATAAATTATGTCGACATTTTTAAAATACCAGTACGAGTTCATAAATGGGTTTTGAATGTTTCCAAATTAACATTTATTTTCTATATACATACATAATATTATGTTGTTAGAAGTTTAATCTGATTATACGTATTTTTAATATCGCGTGCACGGCTTAAGCGTATCATCTCGAATCCCTAAAGTATTTTTTATACATTTTTTTAGCTTTATCCTACTAATGTAATTAGAACTGTTTCAAGTCAAAACTTAACGTATTGCGTAGTATTTCTATAGTCTTTGTTATTGTACCGATAAGATAGTAATTAAAACGGGAAATATGTATACAATATATATATCCTATTCTACGTATATAAATTTATTATCTCAAATAAAATAATAATTAGAATATTTAAAAAAATATAAAACCTTAATTTTAACTTAAAACACACATGTAGTATACAGTTTATCAAAAATAAAAAATATACCGCAATATAAAGACATACATTTGTAATCAAAACCTGTGAGTAATTACTTGTAGATAATTAATATTCCATTAGGCATTATACTAAGAAAATTACATAATAATAGTAATATTATAATTTAATTAAAAATGAAAAAAATTACAGTTTTATCAATTGTACAATATCCATAAAATATTCTACTGTGATTTATTTTTATTTTATGTATACATTAGTGCCAAGTGAATTTAACCATAGTCCATAATTACTTATTAGTGAATCATGAACAAGGTTATGTATTGATCCACAAAAAAATGAAGGTCTAAAATGTAATACCTTCATTTATCTATCTTATAAAATAACTTTTATAAGAACTGTGGTATTCAAGTAATTTTAAATTATTTTAAAAAAAATATAAAACCTATACTTATAATAAATATATTTTTTTTTTGGTTACGTATTAAATTACAACTGTTCCAAGTTATTAAAATGCAGAAGAACATTTTCCGAACATTTTGGTTATTAATATTATAGAATATTGTATCAACATTTTTAATTTATTAATTTGATGAGCTAAGTATTGACAATTATTATTTTGAGGGATTTTACTGCGCTTTAACTCATGACTATATATTTCTACTCATTTACTACAAAATATAAAATTATGAACGCAGTCTAATATCATAATAAAAATAATAACCTCAACATAATATTACTATGATAAAAAGTATTAGTAATTAGTATTAAATTAGTATTAATATATAGCTAAATTGTTTTCCAATAATGTATTTTTATGAGATTTTATAATACTTATTTTATATTATGTTTTTAGTTAGGTTTATATTGCGGGTTAAATGAATCACTCTGTATATTAATGGGCTATTTTTGAAGAAAAAAATATCTTCATGAATATGATGAATGTTGATTATTCATTTTTATAAACACAGTTTATAACTTATAAATTTAGTCATTTAAAAATAGTTAACTTCAGTTTTTATCGACAAACCTTTGGTTTTAGTTATCACTATAAGTCATCATTATTATTCAATTTATTTTAATTGAAATAATAAATTTATTATTGTAATTAATAATTATCTAGTAGGTATAATATATAACTCTGTCATCTGATCATTATACTATTCATACTATTAGTGTTTAGTGCTTATTTGTGTATGTTCGCGCCTTGCGTGAGCGCATGTGCTCGTGTGTGAATTCGTGACGTTAGCATTTGTAGTATAACTTGACTTTTTGAACACGACTTGTGGCAGGAGGGTAAAAGTATCCGAGAATTGAGTAGTTTTCTATTTGTCATTTGAATTTTAAATGTAAAGACTAAAGAGTAACTCATTATTCCTCTGTACATATGTTTTCTCGGGCATTCCAAACTTTTAAGATTAGTAAAATAAATAAAATATAATAGTATGTATTATTCATATTGGGAGTGTAGCACGTTCAAAGTTTTAACGAAGTGAACATTTTAATAAGAAATACCTTCAACAAGTATTTCATTAGTTTTCTTCGACGCTATAACAGCATTTTAATACCGGAAGAAAATCTGCTTACAATTATATTTAACTTCAATACTTCAACAATTATTTAATGATTAGGTACATTACATAAAATATACTTATTAGTTATTACTTATTGCTTTTTACGAGCAAAATCACTAATACGCTTATACTTTATTTATCATTCATTTAAATTATATACACACGTGTGTCGTGTTTATGTATATTTACGGTTTACGTATATTGTATACAATATAAGTATACAAGTATATTATATACTTGTTAAATTAAGTAATAACATTTTTATTATTTTTTGGTAACCGATTTGTTATTGAATTATGTCCTGGATATTATATCAAAATTTGTATTTAATAGGTAATAATAAATGGATTTTTTTTAAACAAGTACTTAACCATGAACATTTTTCGACAATCTTTTTACGTAATTTTGATTAGTTATTAATTTTTTCCGGTGTTAATATTTTTACAGTATACAGACAGATCATGTTTTTCATAAATAGTTTTTGGAAGTGTTCCAGATTTTCAATGTACCTACTCAATATGTATTAGTTCTGAATACTTAAGAAGCATTTTTTTTTTATTCTTTTGAATTTGTTATATCGTTTTGAACTATGTTTGTTGATAGTGAGAATTTTTTACTTGTACGTATTTATAGAATGTATAATACAGAAGTTATATATTATATATACCTTTACTATAAACTATCATATTATAATGTATGTTTTTCTTTACCATTCAGCATAAATTATTTTATGAGTAACGAATTCTGCTGGCGTAATCAAAAGTACATTCTTGTCGCATATTTTTAAGACTAAAATATCTATAGACTTATCAAATTTCTGAAATCCGATTACACTTAGTTTTCGTTTTAAAAATGATCGCAGTGTATGTTGTCCAAGGTAGACGACGTGTACGGTGTACCATCTACTGTCTTGTGTACGGTTCGTACGTATATGAATAACTTACCAACGTTAACAAATTGGAAAGCGTTGGTTAATAAACAAATGGCGTTTTTCTTTTTTTCCACGAAAAAGAAGTTCTTACAGAACTGTCATAATTTTGATACTAGTTTGCAATGAAATAGTATAGCACTCTTATTTTCTCTAGAGATATTTTATTTTCTCGTCAAGTTATAAATATTAGTTATTTATAATACTGTTTATAGTTACGTCGTTGTAATATAGGTAATCAAATAAACGAAAACAAACCGTGTTAATCGAAAACAACAGTGAAAACATTTTGAAACCTTGTCCTTGCGTTGTTTTTTTAGTGTACACTACACAATAATTTAATGCATTCCAATAATCAGAGAATTGATTTTAATTACCATTATATATAATATATATATTATATACACCTTTATTTTTTTTCTATTGAAATACACTAAGAACCATGAAACTAGTAAACTGAGTCAAGAGAATATAGTACCCTGGTTGATACCAGGGTACCAGGGTACTATATTGTTAGCGACGCAGTGACGAGGAGATTATACTCGTACTATTTAATATCAGTGCCGTTTATGTAGCGATAAGAAGGAATTCCACCATAAAGGGCAAAAGTTCATTATTAATCCCATCGTTTATGCCAATTTCAAATTGTACGTTTAAGTAACTCGAAGTTGACCTATTGTTTTCCATACAAAAAAATTGTCAATTAGTCGAACGAGGTGAGTATGGGAAAAAAAAACTTCCCAACAAAAATAACAAAATATGGTATTGTTTATGTTAGTCACTATACTACTGTAGTATACTTATTTGGGAATATAACAACGATTTATATATATTGATATAAATCAACGATTTTTTAAATCGACTCAAAAGAAAATAGAGCGACATAATAGAAAGTCTTTATAAAATTAATTTCTTTTCAATATTCATGCTAAAAGAAATAATATGCTTATTTTAAAATCGACTGACTCAATACTTTAAAAAAAAAATAAATTATAAAAATTAGGTACCTACTTTGTATTTTGTTATATTCGTAATAATATATCCGTAGACATCCTTGATATATATATCATAATATGTGTGTGTGTGTATGTACACTGTACAGTGTGTATAACATAAGTATATTATATGTATACTATTGGGCCGGGATCCATTTTATCCTGATCGCACCCATTGACGTCGGTTGTCTGTACCACAGCAGGTAAATTTTTGAAAAGAAAACATTTTGTTTTTAAACCTATAGTGAGTGGTTCACCTAAAAATAAAAAATACAATATAACGGAAACAGCAGCGCGTCGCGTCGCCTGTGAAGGTTTCTGTGCATATAAATGTATAATTCATTATCTCTTTTTCTCAAATTTTTATTTAAAAATAATATTGTATCGAAGTATTGATAGATGATATCCACGTATTTTTTTACGTAAACATACTATTTTTGTAATACGAGTATGTCATTGGGAAAAAATAACAATGTTTACAATTATTGTAATATCTATAATATGATTATTTATAATGTACACTACACAATGTGGGGAATGTGGAATGTGTTTTTTGCCGACTTCCTGCTCTTCGTGTGTTTAATTGTGTGTTTGTTATAAGATTTCTACAGATTTGAAATGATCGCGTTTATTTTTCGATTCAAATAACACTCAAAATAAATATTTGTCGTCGCCGTCGTTTAGAGTCTTCTGCCTGTACATCATTGTATTATTTGTATTCGTATCGGGATTCGGGCACGGTAAATTCTCTTGTATAATTTATTAAAACGGCAATTTGTTGAAAAGGCTGCATAGAAAGAATGAGAATCAACATAACTGACGTTTTTATTAGTCTTTTTTTTTATAGCTTTTTAAGAATAGTGTATAGTCGGGTTTATGTTCTGTGGGTCACACCAGAGATTTGGAATCGATTCAAAACCGTTGCCACGTTTTATTTCTCTGTCATTCCATGTGGCACATCGGCGTAGGTACGAAAATGCACTCGTGTTATACATATACGCCGAATGTTATTTTTAATTTACACTTTTTCGCGTTAATACCCGTCGCATTATTCGCGCACAGAATTATATTACAAAACGCATTAATCACGTCGTCGTCGTCGTAACAACCGAATTCGTTTCCCTCGAGACAATTCTGTGATTGTCGTAATCTAAGTAATAACTTTGTAACAACGGCTAAATTAAGAAAATATCTAATAACACAACCGGATCGCGCTTTTTTGTTTCTATTAATAATCAGGAAGACTGCTCGACAAATGTATTTTCGGTGTTGTACGATTCGATTATAGAACGAAAATCAAGTAAGGCAGCGAGCTGTACAATGTAAAGATTACCAACGAAAAACGTGCGTCGTACGTGTCCCGTTTTCGCGTTAAGAATTACTAGCGCCGGACCGGTAAAGATTAAAGACCATTCGTACGCGTGCTCGGCGGGCGTAATGCGCGAGAAACAAGCCACGGTGGCGATGCGTCGTGTCGTGTGTTTATACTTTGTTGCTTCGGCGACCGAAAACGAAAAATCGTCGTCGACAACGACGACGGCGACGAGCCGACGACTACGCCGCCACAATAGAGGTCAACGACCATTGCCAGCGGAGCTCCTTTTCCCCCTCGTCGTGCACACTCCTAGCAACACCGACCGACCGACTGACTCGCGAGTGTGTGTGAACGCAGTGCACTAGTGTGTGTGTGTGTGTGTGTACTAATACCACGGCATAATATCTGTTTTCTTCCCCCTGCTCCGCACCGGTGTGCAACATCGTTCGTTTCCCCAGAGACTACGACGAATAATAAGAATATAGCACCGTCTTTGGGATAATATTTTCTTTTTTGTCCAAAAACACCGCCCGTTCCCGAGCGTGGGGGGCTGCACTGCGCGTTCGGCGTATGCCTATCATCTTGGGTTTTTGCGTTTTTATCTTTTCTCGTTATCGTCACAATTATTGTAACAGCAGAATGTACACAACGTAAAATATGATGATATTGTCGTCGTCGTAATCGTTGCACCTGCACTCGGCAATCCGTGGTCGTTCGGTATGATGTCGATTTACAGTGCGGGTGATTGCTCGAGTGCAGTATTCGATTTGACGGCTTCGAATAAAAAATGTGTTCCAAACTACCTGCCTCAATAATTTTTGTAAGTACTCTGTAGATATTCGTTTGTGCAGTGTATTATTATCGTATTATATACCTTTTATATTAATATTATTAAATCGTATTTCTTTTATTATGTACTCCATTCCGGTCCACGCGCGAAAGAAATTGAAAACGACGTGCTAATCCTTTCATATTAATATCGGCTAAACCGTAATTTAATTTATTATTTAGCGGTAAACCAAAGTAAACTTAGTAATATGACGTGCTTATTCATTTGATCCAATAACGTCGTCGGTCGGTGGGGGCCAGCTGGCTGGCGGCGGGATTTGGCCTATCGACTAGATAATAATTATTAAAGTCGTATAATCCAATTGTAATTCACCCATTAAACCTCCCGGCGGTCGACGGCGATGTTATAAAAATACTTTTCCTTGTCACGATATTTTTCTTTGCCCTCTTACTTAAGCTCGACCAACGAAAGTGCAAGTATGATTATACGCCGTTGCGTTTTCATTGTACAGTAGGTACTACAGTAGATTACGATTAATAAAAATATTATCGTGTAATCGTCGAAACGGTAATTTATCATTTTTACGATATACTTACAGTCGTCGATAACATTGTATACTCGTCTTAACACGTCTCGCCAATTTAATGATTGTTAAAAGCATAAACCCGTTAATCGGTCGGAGCCCTATAATAGTCTTATCCACCTTTAGTTTTTTTTTTGCGTGGTGGCGTCGAATTTAATACTAGCTAGGTCGTCGCTGTTAATTATGAGAACGTTTTGGAATACTAATGAATCGGGTATTGAACACTATACGAAAATGAGTACGCACCGAACGCTTCCGGTGCCTGTCAAACTCAGCAACTGACTATATTGGCGGAAACGATCAGCGGGTGGAGGTCGAATGGTCAAGTGAACCGCTAATAATGAAAATCATTCCTTAACATTTTCTGCGTAAAGTGAAGAAAGTGTAATCGCGTGAGTGTTTTGTTAGAATACATTTCGTCCCACGGGCCGTAAGCCTGTCAAAACTAAAATCTCAAAACTATCGATAATAATAAGAATAATATATATATTTTTTACGACAATAATAATAATAATTATTATTATTACTGGCCAAGTAAACGTTTCCGCAGTATTCCATGGGGAGGTAAAAAGAGAGAGAGAGAGAGAGAGAGAGAGAGAGAGAAAAGAGATCGAAATTCGAGATCCGGGCTCAGTGTTTGGTGGAAACTGTTCACTGCAACAATCGTGTTATAAAGGGTGTTCGCCGCCGTCGTCATCCATAACGACGACGATATTTAGGGTGAACAAAAACTGTTGGCTGTGCACACGGTATACATGGTTATTATTATACAGCGGTATTAATTCCCCTGTTGATTTGAAAAAAAACATACTCTCGGTACTGGACACGGGCTCCGATGAGGGATACACTCACACACACTACTATTGATTTTCCGTGTCTTCGGGGTTCGTGTTCTCTCTCGACGCGTGTATATGTATATAGTTCTTTATGGCTTCACGTGCACACATACACACACTCATGTACACACATATTTCGCTTAGCCATACACGCCGTTCTATAAAAGTCCAATTCTCGTCATTAATTATTACCCACACAAGCGCTACGTGCGGGTGGTATTCACGTCGACCGCCTCCTCCGTCGCTAAAGCAGCCACCATCACCGCCGTATATAACAGACACTTTCGTCCGCCACCCGTCACACACTATACCTCTCCACAACTTCTAACAACGCTCGGGTCGGGTTTGTACGTACTACGTAGTGTGCATATTAAAAGCACAGCACAATCGATATTTAGTATGGTGTATATATACGTATGTACCAGCTATAGGTATGTACCTAATATACATCAGTGTAAACGACGTCGGCGGTAGGAATGGTGTCGGTGGTAGTCTAAAAAAAATATGACCCTGCTTTATAGTATATAATGCGTCGTTAGTGTATAATGTGTATAGCAAACATGGATGACGCCGCGTAAAAGCTTTGCGCGTTATTTATTTATTACGACGTACTGCAAAACTGCATATAGACGACAGATGTAGAAAGAGCGAGTGAGATGCTGGTGTGTGTATTGGCGATTTCCGACTCGGTGGCGACGCCTCGGCGGATGGCTTTCGATATACTCTATAGTGATTTTATCGTTTAGGGGACTAGAAAGTTTTATATTTAACCGAGCCACCCCGCAAATATGAACTGAATTTTGCGTAAATTAAATCAGCTTGGTTGCATCACGTCGTTGGCGATTATCGTCAACGTTCGCGTATCATGGCCAATATAGACGCGTGTGTCTGCAGTCAACACTAGCAGTGTTGGCACCCGCGCAATCAATGTCTTAGCAGATGCTGCTGCTGTTGACCTCGTAATTTGACAGCAGTTCTTCAGTTTTCCGTTTTAGACAATAGAAAATTAATGTAAAGGGTGGTCGGTATTAGTACGTGTTCACCGTCTTTTTAACCCCTTTACGTCACATCCGCCATATTTCTATCTAAAGCCACTAACCAATTTAATGCCAAAACTATGTCGGAATATTTTCTTCCTGGAACTTAGAAGCCGTTGAGAGTATTATTTTTTGTTTTTTATTTTATAAATATATTGTTATTAACCATGAATACGTTCACATTAGGAAAAAGACTTATTATTAAATTTATGTAGATTATAGTGCTACAGCCTATGCAGGTTTAGGTATAACCATACGACATATAATACATTATAAATTATAATACATGCGTTGTTGTTGTATTACTCATCATCGTGTAACTGACACGAATATGGTTTATACGCGTGTAGTTTCGTCGATCGTATTTATGTTGGCAAAATTATTGTCATACTCTTTCGGTAATTATCTAACGGCTGTAATGTTTCGATGAACTGTGTGCGAGATTTGACCCTCCTATATATCGGCATCCGGCGAGTATACACACACATATATGTATGCACGTATATAGGCATGCCACCTGGAAATCTGTTCATGGCATATGTGTCAGGTGTGTACACTCTGTAGTGCGCTGGCAGCTGCCGATTTAAGAAAGGTTCCACCGACCACCACCACTACCACCACACCTAGCTGACGGTGGCAGCGTTATTCGTGGTCTGGGCGTCTGGCGAGTTTTGATGCTGTGGCTGCGGCTGCTGCTGCAGCGGTTGGGGTTAATCAGTGGATATGAAAAAAAGTCTTCTCTCGTCTTTCGGAGACCGCTCGCCTGGTGCAGCCGGTCCGCGGGGGCGCGTTTTTCGTTACACTACCTGTGGGATTCACCATAATCATTCGCGTACAATAGAAACATTACCTGTCTTTCGTACCAGATGTTTTCAACCTATATATATATATATATATATAATATGGGGTTTCTGTTGTCTAGCTATTACCCTGTTGGTATAGTTACACAATTAGGTATCTTTTATTTATTCACCCGTGTGTAGAGTGATATTATCACGAGTTTTGGATACAGTTTTGGAACACATAATATTATGCTCCACCTACCACACTGCGGGATCTTGGTGCGTTCATTATTGTATTGAGTGATGGACAACCGTTAGCATATGCAAATCTATTTGACCATCTGGTAAATCCCTTTGTATTATGTAGTGTTATATATATTATATAGTTTGCCAGGTGAAGTATTGACAGTGTTTTTGCTTCCGTTTATCAATATGTATACGTGCTTACGAGTATATACAATATAGAACAACAATATTTCTAACCCTTTTCACCCTTTCGTTGTCTTGTTTAGATGATAATGAATCTATACGCGACACACAAAGTACAGCTATATTCATATGAGTTTTTGTGTGTTTTTACAGAATGGAACGGGAAAAACAACGTGAGAAAGAAAGGCAATCCAGACAGCAACAAGTTTCCGAGAACAATGTCAAAGACAAGAAAGAACTGTTCGGCTCTCCAGTAAAGGTAATTTCTCGTTAATAATTTATGTTTCATGTCTTTATTTTTGTACTGTACTATCGACTCAATAATTGAGCATCTATATTGTACACATATAATAGTCGGTTGTCTGATTTGGGCGTGGTGTAGATTAGCTGTCCTTCCGGATGTTGCGAAGAACCGAAGAATTTAATTTCTCCGCTGCTCGGAAAAAATAGGCAATATACTTATATTATTATAAGCTGTTTTCACTGATATTAAGGGGGGAGAGGGACCTTGTTCACAGACTGCATGTATGAGTGTATATTAATACTAACGGAGCGCTCAAATATTATAGTGATATTACCTAGATTTTTTCTGTATTATTACTTTGGTGTTCCGATTTTTCAAACTGTTTCACTCGAACGTATAAATCTTGGTTAAAGTAAGATGTAATATCTAGCATATTTTCCGGAAAACATTTTCAATGCTTTTTCCGCATGACTGTATAACATGCAATAGAAATTAACACGTCGTTTTCGTATTGTATTCACCACAAAAACGTATTACAGGTGAACTATGTAGGAAATTAATTTATATCTTACAGTATTATCGTCGTGCGTTGGAGATAGTTTATCGACAAATTATTTTGAATATAATATTATATACGCGTCGTGCGCATACAACAGAAATTATAATAATTTAATTTTTTATAAACACAAACTACTAACTCTACAGAACAGCAAAATTGAATTGTCATACAGTAAAGTCTATATCTATATTAAGATTATAGCCTATATAATACATATAACTGAAATAGTTCCCATTATAATAAATATTTAATCTTGTACTGTCTGTTGTTATCAAAGGCTTCGGAAAGATGGATGCATGGAAATAATCTTCCTAAATGTTCAATAAAAGTCAATTTTAAAAACATTACTAATGATAATTTATACATTTATGTTATACTCAGAATTTCCTTTTTATAAGTTTTTCAAAAAACATTATCATGTAATCAGGGGTGTGGAGGTAATAACATACAATATACATTATACATAATAAAACTGCTTAAAGAAAATAATCGTTCTACTGGTGCAGATAAACAAAGATTTATATTGTACTAAATATATATACATATAACTATTTTATATCGTTAACTATAATTCAAATTGATAAGTATTAGAATTGTTTGTGGAAGGTATCTTATAATCAAAATATATTTAACACGGAGATGAAATGAAGTTTTATGAATCGAATATACATAAGACACGAGTAAATAGTATTATGTTAAACTAGATTTCTGCCCGTCCCTGATTTACACTATACATAATAAGTATAAGAGGAAGGATATATGTTGTATAATGTATAGTTATATTCATATGGTCTTATATGTAGACATTGCAGATGCGTGTGGTGGCCCTTATTGTACTTGTTTATCTATATTGCCGTCCGCGAGATTTCAGCCGGCCGTTGACCTATTCTGGTGTGCGATAGAAACAACGACGACACCCCCCCCCCTTACCCAAAGGATAATATACATCTATTGATATATTTATGTATAATACATGCTATTATGAAATACGATGGGTTGGATAGGGTTACACAAAAACGAGACGGCAATGTGCGATAAACGTATATTATATATACATATTGCTGCAGCTAGGGTTCAAAGGAATAAAATTTGTCTCGCGTATAAGTTATTACACACATAACAACCGGTTGACTATGGTGAGAGAGGTTTGGGGGTGGTGATAGGGTTGTGTTCGAATGTTATTTTATTTACCGTGGTAATGTCGAGGGTGGTGTTAGATATTCATCGACGAATACATATTTTATCCTTTCTTTTGAGCAAAATTCTTATTTTGTGATTTTATTATTTTAAATAAAAATACGCGTGCTCCTTAATATAGACGGGCATTATACCCCTAGGTATACTCGGTATAGTTTTATTTATCTGTATGCTACTCGTATGAATCTGGTCGTAGTAGTAATATTACATACGTTCGATAAACAGCTGACTTGCCGATTGTGCGTTTTTATAATGAAATCCCCTTCGACGACTCTACCGGTAACCACTATATACATACCTGCCTGCATAGTCTTATTCGTATTATTCGTATTATTATTATTTGTACGTATAAAATAAAACATTGCCGCAGCTTGCGACGAGTAGGTATAATATAGTACCTATATTATAGTTGCATAGGCCGTGCGCGGGATAAAATATATTCAGTGTTACGCGGAGCTCGCGATCTTTTCGATTTAAATAGGTACACACATTTATATTTGTTCTTTTCCGTCCTTGGTTGTTTTTCCTTCTTTTTTTTCTATGCAATAATGTCTCGAGTCCCTCTCTATCTCTTTTTTTTCTTTCTTTTGGCCATATACGAGTAGGTATACGACTATACGGTGACGACGTAGTAAAGTTATTTTGTCATCCCGCACACGTTCCACTCGTTTACAAAGACAGTAAAGTCGATTCCCAATCACATCGGCATATCGTATACATTATATATAATAAAATACTATGTATTTGCGATCTACTGTATGCTCTTCTGGTTCTCTGCACCATACGTATTACTACCGCTGTTGCCGTGCCATATGTTTAAAGTTATACATTTTACCTATAATATATACTGTAGCAATAATATATTATGAAATTAGACTCACTTCGTTATAAAAGTAAATTATATTTTTGCTTGAAAAAAATGTAAATCGAGCTGAAGGTAAACGTGAAATATTTTTTCATTTTAATATAATTGTATGAGCTATTATAAAAATTTGATTTATTCGAAAGTATCATCGGATTTATCAGCATTTTAAATTTTTAATAATTGATGTTCTATAATGTTTACTTGTAAAATAATTAAAGTATATAGGTATATTTTGAAGGCAGCAATGTTCCTCAATGGACCGATAGGCTGATAAAGAAGAAGAAATAAGATATAGGTATATTTTATATAGTTAGATTTTGATAAAAATAATTTGTTGTCATCATGTAATAACAATAATATTCGAAATTCGTTGGATCTTCCTATACCATAGACTATATGACTTAATTTACAAATGTAAATGAACAGACGTTAGTACATAATAGCCCACGATTGTTAATTTAAATATAATATATTGCTTCCAGAGCGTCCGTTATTAACTTGTATTTTATAGCCACATTTGCGTAGTTAAGTTATAGTTATTCTTTAAATTAATTGCTTTTAGTTGAATAATATTTCAATAATGGATTTAATCTGTCTTCTACGTAATATCCTTCATTGAGCACACAGGCAGCAGGAAAATGTATGTATTATTATTATTTGTATTATGTTATGTCGACCTAAATACATTACGCAATATTAATGATTATTATATACATAAACCACATTGTTCGAGACATTGCAGCGAACTCTGCACATTGAAATAACTTAATTGTAGGCGTTTGTTTTCTTTAAATTATTATTATTATTACTATTATCACTACATTACCACTACTATTGCCATAATGATATCCTTAAATAATTAATATACAGAGCTCGCATCAACCTATTCAATATGTATATTATACAATTTACAAATTTGTAAACGGTATTACAGCGTAAGGTATTTTTAGTTGTTTAAAAAATATTTTTTTGACACGAAATCACGGTAGAATTTTTCTCGAACATGTTTGAGCGATGGTGGTAGTATTCCCCTTGACCTACTACTAAACAATCATGGTGTAAGAATTTTTTTCTCCCTTGACTGTTATCTAATTATTATCCGCTGCTGCTGTTGTATTTGTCGTCAGTGGGGCGTGGCATATAAATTACTTTGTCTAATGCCAATTCATTTATACGAAACAAAGTTAATAGAAATGTGTCACGGAGACAACGTCCCCTTAATGTTATTAAAACCGGAAACCGTTTCCAAACTATAGAGGTAATTTTAGAGATTTCTGCTTTTAAGTGCAACTACCACGCGCCCGTCAGTAAATTTTGAGTGAATAAAAACCGTCTTCTCATTTGTTTTGCTTTCTGTCCTTTCTTCAGTGAAAAGGCGTTTCAGGATTGAGGTTTTTTTATCAGACTAATATTACAACGATAATCAGCTTAAAATGATAATAAAAAATTAAACTAAATGAATTGGCACGTTATATATACGGTAAACGTTATTGCGCGTATTTAGTCAATCACAATTTACCAATGGTATTAATTATTTTTATAACGACGGAAGATGTCTGCATTATTTGTACGGTAGAAATGATTTGAAGGTAATTCGATGTTATATCATGTGTTTTTTGATTTTATTAGTAAAAAAAAGTTCGTTTTTTACGTTACATACGCGTAAGTTAATTATGTCTATTATTCGATCGTGTATTTACTGGCATTGAGAACCATTATGTCATTGCAATTCACTTGTAGGTCATCATTGTTTTTCAATCTGTCGTGTTTCGTCTTCGAAACTTCGTTATTCATCACGATGTTCTAGTTAGAGATTGTGGTGGTAGCAGTTTATATGCCACTAGTCGAAGTGGGGCAATCAACCGACCACGAGGACCACCTTGTAATAGGTACTACAAATATAACACAAAATGATAAATCCATAGTCTAATTCAATTGTTGTTCATCATACACGCTGCACTGTTGTATACAATTATTGTTGTATGACAATATTTACAACTATATTTAAAACTAGAAATATTTACGGCCTATCTTCTTAATATATCATATTGTATATTGTGTTATAAGTTATAACTTATAAAGCATGAATTTATACTATTTTCCGCAGTTTATCCGATCTATCGCGGTAATAAATTTTAATTAAAGTTGTTTTAAGCTTTTAATTTTATAAAACTTGTATGCGGTATGTATACAGTCCATCGTGTACATTGTATGTGCATACGTATGCAAATTATAGTGATTATGCATTATATTATCACGTGTAGCATTCTGATAACTTTAATACGTGCAATCATTAGCTTTTGTTTTATATATTTTGTAATTCATTTATGTGGATTGTGGATAAATATATTTCACAGTACTTTAATATTTTAAATAATCTGTTCAAATTTAATCAAATGCGTGAAAATACGAAGATTTTCTTGAAAATCGAATAATATATTTTATTAAAGTATTTGGTGTACAATAATGTAGTTTAGTACGTCGTAATCGTAGATTTCAAGAAACTGCAAAAAAGTATACAGTATATTTTTCGTTTAATTTTTATTAAGTTTTGTTAGTACAGTATGTCTTTATTGTTACCTGCAACTTTATAGTTTGACCTGCAGGTTTTCCTCTAAATGTTAATTTTAGAGTATTTGGTGTCAAGGTATATTAAAGTTCATATATTATATTAAGTGTATAAATACGTATATAATATATTAATATAAATTCCAAGCAGTTATTAATAATTTAAATAATTAATTAATGGGAAATATTGATGACTTGTGATTGTGGTGCGAAATGTTAGCGTCTTGCAAGATAGACATCTAGATGTTTTAAATAATTATAATTACGTATTGCATTCTGAATAGTTATCATGATTTATTCATAATAAATTATGTTTGGGAAACGTTTAAAATTTAAATAATATTATCTGTAAATAATGTTATCCGCATTATGTGTTTGTGCAGTGTACATCGTCACGTGATGCCTCACTTCAATAATGTAATGATACAAAATTATTTTAATTCGCTGGTTTTCTACTGATGGCCGGTATGTACAGAGTGAGATTACGCCTGAGCGTATTTTTATTTTCTTCTCAGGCAACGATAGATGAAATCATTACCGTTAATTTTCTAAATAGATATCACAAACAGGCGTGATTAAAAAAAACCGCCTCCCACGCTCTGATAATGTTGTTGTAAAAATTATATTGTTAGCTTTTTCACCCCTTATGTCAAATAAATCCTGACTTGTGTACACTAAAGTATGATATGAACGACCATTAACCTGCTCTTGTCTTACGCATTTGCACACACAATCCCACTTGATTGCCTTATATCCGCACTGTTACAAAATTACAATGGCCTTTAATAATAATAATAATAGTAATAATACCTTGTTGTTGTTGTTGTTGTTGTATCATCGTCTATTTTAACTATAAACGTGTACCTATATAAGACTCATGAAGCGCAACAAATTGACCGATAAGTCTACTGTGACCTCTAAAGATAAGTATTGTTAAATGTGTTTATAGATATAAATTCATTTTATTTTTAAGTGGTTATTTTTTCATTTCGCGTTCGTAAAATTAAACGAGAAACATGTGACCTTGTCAGCGGGCTGCAACAACATTTAATGCGTAAATAATCAAAGGTCTTTCAACCCGAATAAAAAAACAATGGATAATAAAAATGTTTTCATATTTTAGGTTGAGTGATTCTTTTTTTATCATTTATTTAAATTCTGTTTTTGATTTGTGAAAACTACACGGTGGAGTAGGTAGAGTATTCTCTAACCGAAATCAAGCGTTTTAAAATATGTAACTTAAAGCTTATCCTTGTAGAGAAATTCTTCTAGTCTAGTTGCAATTTAGTAATATTCTTATTTTTGTTTTATCCTTTTTAATGTTTCTGCATCATAATTGCCTTAAAGTTCTAATTATATTATACATCAATACATCATAATATAATACATAAACACCTTCCACTTCCTAGTTTCTAATATTAACGGATTAAGTAAAACATTTTAGTGTTTTAATTTGCTCTAAAATTATTGTCCAACAAACAATTTACTCGACGTTTAACTACTATATCCACAGTGAATTTTGATAACTTTTTTGGGTAAAGAATTTCGTTTTTTTATATACGTGTGTTAATTCGTCTATTTTAAAGTAGGTAGTTATAAAGTTATAAAGTAAACAATGAAAATTGAAAAGCAAGAATACATGAACTATTAGCTATAACTATTATATCTCAAGAAATCTATATGTTCAGTTATATCGTACCCTTATCCGAATAATGAAACTTTACTATTTAAATAAAAAAAAACAACTTCTAATTTTTGAGAAGAAAATTTTAAGAACCTTTGAGCTTGTCGGTATAATGAATAATGACACATTTTTCTGAAAAAAAATGACAAATTTCCCAGATATATAGTAAGAGAAATTAGAAAAAATTTCAGTAAGTTGGTTAGCACGGATAAAATAAGTAGCGTTGGTATGTCTGATTAGTGATTACTCTGATTCAATGTAGTTTATCAAAGGGAAAAAGAAGAGACCCATGAGTTGTCCACGAAAAAGCTGGAAAGACCAGGTAAAGAGCGATGTTCAAAAAGTTAAGCCTGGAGAAAGTTGGCAAATTTTATCAATGAACAGAGATAAGTGGTAGGTAGGATATGTGATTGTCAGTAAGAGTTTAAAGGTCGTTTATTTGAAGAAGTATATGGAGATTATTTATAAATTTTTATGTGGAATTGTCATGGATAATTTAGTATAGAATAATAAGTTATAATCGAACAGTTTGAATAAACACGGTCTTTTCTAATAGGTTGAAAGAAAAAAGCTATTCCGTATCCTTATACGTGGTGCGTATACTCTCTCCGCTAGCATCAATTACTATGTTTATATATATTTGTGCTTCAAGCTTTTTCAAAGTCTACTTTAACCTTCGAGTCCTCGAAATGGTATAGTTAATCTGCTAGGTACGCGTTACTTTTTTAATTTATAATAAACCATACATATTTATTCTTTATTCCTACATTAATGCTTTACTTAATATATCACACCAGAGTTGCTTATCTTATTCTTGGATCGCTTGACATCCGTCACCCGGCATTAATTTCATTTCCCAAATTTCCATTAATTTCTCATAGTTATCAGCACGGTTTAAGATAGAATTCTATCATAAACTGTATCAGTTATCACAGTTATCAGTTATCAGTTATCAGTTATCACCAATATTACTATTTTAGCTAAAATACACGCACTCGCATACACGCCATGAAATAGCGTAACCAATCATACATGATTTTTGGTTTTTCCCGTAACCAATGAAAATTGCATAATTCCGTTGGTGAATAACATTATAAAAAAACATTACAACAGCGTATTCATGACTATATAGATACTATTAAAATATACGTATATGTATAGATTATTGCGAACGATTATCGTTTATCACTTATCGGATACTATTACCAGGATTATTTTTCTGTTACTGCAATTATCATTTAAAAACTTATTTTTATTTAATATATTATACCGTACGTTGTGCATAGTGCTTTAGAAATTTACTAAATTAAAATTATTATTATACAGTTATGTCAAGAATTTTGTTTATAATTGTTTTTATCGATTATGCAAAATTCTCTAACAAATTATTGGATAATATTATTAATAATAATCAATATTCACGTAAAAAATAAATAACTCATTAGAGTAATCAAAATCATCTATTTTTACCCGCACAAAAGCAAAATTTTGTTGTTTCTAATATTTCTATAATATTACAATATTATATTATTTTATAATATACATTGGTAATAATTGTGATAAAATAATATTAATATTATATACTTGTCAGAAATATTACAATAGTTATTATATAACCATGTAAAAAGAGCATTTGTTGGTAAATAAAAAACAAATAAAATATAATAATAATATTATAAATTTATACAGTTATACGGTATGGCGGCGTTTATTTAATTTATTATAGCATTGTAAAATCTAAAAGAATAAAAAAAGGTTTCAGTATTCCCCCTCTCTGTTACTCGAGCATATTAAATATTCAAATCTACCGTGTATGGTTTCAGAAACTGTTTGATATTTTTGAATTTCGATACTTGAATAATTACGATTTGTACAACTTTTTTTCCCCACCTAAAACTTTTTTAGGTGTGACACGTGTGTATATGTAGAGTGTGTAATAATATAATATGAACACATTGTTATTCTTCACGAGGACGGGGCGCACACAATAGATTACCAATAATGAAAATCTGAAAAACGTTTTACTATAAATCCTCAAACAATATTAGTTAATAATTATAATTTTTTTTTTCGTTTGAATATTATTTCATGTGGTATATTAATGATACATTGAAGGTATTTGCGTTCGACGTCTCAAGTAGGTAAACGCCATACGCTGAATTTGTCTATACTAAAATAGACTATTACTATAGATAGACGATGGTATACTTAATATATAATATGTGCATCACATAACATATTTTGTACGGATTTGTTTAACGTGCATTTACTTGTGTCATGTCGTCGCCTTGAAGAGTTGGTAGTTGGTACACATAATTATTTTGTTTCGTGTCGTAATTTTCACAATCTACAATAATTGCGCTATTTAATTTTGCGTTTTAATATTATTATATTATCTGGTATGGTCTCGATACTCACTGTTTTTATTGTTGTTATGTGTTTTTTGAAAAGTTATCGATATTTATAATTCAATTCAAATTGATTTCACGTTATACAATAATAAAAGCCAAAAGGTATATTATATTAGTTTGAATTATATGAGTATAATATTATTATATAAAAACTAGATAACTGCGCTCAATATAATATTATAGTCGGTACGCAAAAACAAAAAAGTGGTTTTCAAACGTCACCACCCATCGGATACAAAACGAGCTATTGTTATTACCATAATGGTCTTTTTCTTTTTTCCCTCACTAAGTTATTGAGTACCCATGATCTATATTATTTTATATCCCAGTTGCCGCGTGCTGTCATAGTGATGCATAGTGATTTCATATCGGAATTAATGGGCACTAATAAAATATAATCAATTTTCTCGACTTATATTATTAAAATAGTGAATATATAAATTATATAATGTGTATATCATGTAAAAATTAAATCACAGATTTTGTGTACAACTACCGATAACTCATTGTTATTATATTAATGCTACGTTGTCTCTTAAGAAATTATGGGTAAAATTACACAAAAAAAAAAAAAATCAATTTCCTTCACCTTGGTGTTTGAATCACATCATTCAAAGCGTGGGTACTGTATATATTTATTATAAACAAAATTGCAAGTATTGATTAAATTTGTAATAACTCTTTATTTTTCGTTAAAAAAATGTAGTGCATTTAATGTACGCATTGATTAGGTTTAGTATAAACATAATTGTTGAACTATATCGTACGGATTGTTTGTCCTAAATCATAATATTTATATCATTGTTTATTTAATGAACGAGCTCATGTTAAAATAATTCATTTTTTATAATACAGCTGATTTTTTGATTCGTTTTTTATTTTTGTGCAAGTTTGCTAACATTTTTTTTTCGATTCAAGATTGTTTGAATAATCAATTTTTATTAGACGTATTTGTTGGAAGTTACGCCATGTTAAAAATGTGTCTTTTAAAATATATCTATATTTTTATGATTTATTATGATTGTGTAATAAATACAAAATACATACCTACATATTATTAAATTAAAAAGAGTAAAGGAATTTTACAGGAAATAACGTGTTCACAATAAATTAGTATTATTAATTGATATATAGATATAGTTATTTCGTTTCGTTTCAATATTTCTTTTTATAATGAGTATCAATGTGTTTAAACATTGGAAATGCTTTTTAAATTCAAGTTTAATAGTGTTCTTTACAATTTAATTTGTATAATTATTAATTATGTATATTTGTAGCAAGAAATAGCTACATTATTATGTTCATTAATCATAAAATTATTTTTGTGCTATGGGTATTGTGTTTTTACTGTAAAAAATTAAAAGTTTTGCGCTATATTACTAAATTATAAAAGTAGACAAAAGTAGACTTGAATTAATTAACTAAATGTAATTTAAAATTAAATACTAGTAAGTTGTTATTTTATTTTTGCGGTTTCGCAGTAATTTATTTTGTGATGACTTTATTCATAAAATAAATATTACTTAATGAATACATTTAATCAAAATATATTACTAAACATTTTAGTATATTTATGTATTGACTGTGTGAATTCTGCAGTGTCGAGTGTATTATACTATATTTTTTAAAAATATTCTAAAAATTGTAGTTTAATATTATTTATAATAATATGAATAATTTTAATTTTAAGTTATTTATAAAATTAGTATATGAATTAATAAATTATAATGTGTAATTTTATTAACATAAAATTTATTTAAAAAGTACTTTGCGTATTTCTTTGTTCAATGTACATTTTTTTCTCGTTGACTTAATAACAAGTGATTTTATTTAATAGTTTTTATACAATATTTAATAATTTAATGAATACATTGTTTCCATTAATTAACTATATAAGTGCTTCATATTATTACAATCACGAGTTAGAAGTATAAAATTTCACATACTTTTAATTCAATAAATAATTGAACAGCTTTAAAATTTAATGATATATTGTAATAAATAATGACAGTTTAAAAAATTATTTCATCGTTAACTTACTTTGGACGCTTTAATTAACATACTGTCTACTAGTTAAAGTACGTATTAGTTGGTATACGTTAACCTATTGGACATTGGTTGTTTTATAGTAATTAGGTAATATGGTTAAAATCAATAAATCTCTTAATCTTGTCTAAATTTTACTTCTTAGTTCTTATTTAACAATGTTTACAATAACGTTACATTTCGTAAATATAATTTTTATACTATTTAGAAACAATGAATACGTTTTTTTTTTAATTTTAACACTTTTGTATATTTATTATTTATACTTATGGAACTAAAAAATAAAAACATTTTAACAATATAAATTTCTTTAACTTTAATAAGATTTGTCGCATTTACTATTTGTAATATAATTGAACAGTATAATCATTAGAACAGTTAGCTCATTTATAATTATTATGAATCTATTTTAGGATAATTCTTAATTTATATAACACTATTATAGTGTTACACCTGTAATAAGTGTTGCTTTTTCAAAATCGTATTTTTAAAACAATTAAAAAGTAAATATGTTTAGTTTTAAAGTTAAATTTGAAAGTAAAGTAGGAAAATACAGCGATAATCGTTTAAATGAATTTGAAAATAGTTATACCAAATAAATTTAGGGTTTTATAGACATCGATTATTATAAAAATAAAATATAAAATCATGAACATAATGTCTTATGTCATAACAATTTAAATAATTAATAGTAAAGTATTAGGTCAAAAGTATTATTAGAGTATAGGTTAACCTAATCTATACATTATTTATAATAATTATTGTTTTGTAAAACTAAAAACATAAAAATCTCTGAGTAAAGACATATTGTTAGTACCTAGGTACAATACTATTTTTTTTTACATAGCAAAAATAAAATAAAAACAATTATTTTGAAGTTGGTTCGAGTTGGTGATATTAAGTATTAAACTCGCGTTTATTTTCTCAAAATAATTATAATAATAATAATACAAATAATTTACATCAAATTTACACTAAGCGTCATCGTCGTCCGTATACTTTGTTATGTATTATTATTATAGGTAATAATTCATGAGACGATGTTCTCTCTGATATTGTTCTCCCACCAGTGCTAGTTTTGCGGTACCTGCACTACATACTGCAGCGTACCTACGGGGCGATATTATATATGTATATATTATATATTATTGTAAAATAATAACTCGTGACGTAAGAGAGAGGTATAAAAAAAGCGAATTGTAGTTGCGCCCCTCTTGTTACGTCTCGGGGTTCGGGGTTTACGGAGTGGTGTTAGGGGGGATAGAGGTGATCAGGCTGTATAATACCTATATCGTGTAAAAGCCACAGTAAATAGTAGTAGTAATTGTAGTAGTGGTGGTAATGGTAATGTTATAATAACGTTCCCACCACCACCTCGTCCTCCTACCACGTTCTAATTCTTTCGTTTCCACCGCGTGTTCCAGGTGGACGACGCAAACGACGACGAACAGAGCCAGCTGATCCAGAGTCAGTTGGGTTCGTTCGACGACGCCAAACCGTACTTGGACCTGGTGTTCAGCTGCGGTATCACCGGCATGCCGCCGAGTCCCGCCCCTCCGCCACCGCCATCATCGTCACTGTCCGTCGCCGGAATGATGCAGCACCACCACTCGTCGACATCGTCGTATCCCTCCTCGTCGTCTGCAGCCGTCTCCGCAGCATCGGTCAAGTCACACCATCACGCCACCGCCGCCGCTGTGATCGGTCAACAACAGTCGTCATCCAGAAGATCCGTATCGCCCGCGTCCGGCGGCGGATCACAGGCACCCGCTATCGCGGCGTCCTTCAAGAAACCAACTATCACGTCGCACGCCATGGCTAGGTCGTCATCTGGGGGCGGCAGTAGCGGTTCCTCTTCGTCGACGCACTTTCAGCCTCCAGCCAATCCGCCTAGGTACGTACCGCAACCGTAGTATAATATTGCAACCAGCTAGTGGTTAAAATACTTAAATTGAAGAAAAAATAATAAGAAATAGATGCAAAAGTATGAAACAAATTTGCACACTTGAAGATTTAAATTTCTTATTGATTATAGGATGTGAAAGGGTATACTAAAATGTATTTTAAAAAAGAAGGGGAACTACATTTCCCAACAGTACAAGCGTTATAATTTACAATGTTTTGTGTAATAGGTGTCACGGCCACCGTAGCTGTGACGCGTAAATACAGCTCTTTAACTTTTTCATCTGGTAGGGATTTTTGATTAATTAATCAAAAAGCAAAAAATACCACCGTCAAAACGAACTACGCGTTCCAACTAATAGTTTATTCAATCCCACACGGGCTTACAGAATCGGTTAGGTTAATTCCGTTTTTAATTAAACTATTGTATCTGCGAAATTAATTGCACGTACATGCAAAATATGAATATAACATTATTAAATCGTATCTTATTTTGTTTGTTCCGTTTTAACGTTTTCATCGGTTTTTACTATTTAGTACCTACACGACCGTCATCGCCGTAACGGTGCGTTTCTAACGTTTCTTATTATCGAACACAATTACGATTTTTGAGCGGTACTCTACGTCTCGTTCCGTTTAGGTGGTGTTTTGTGTGTGTGTGTATGTATGACGGTGGGGAGGATAATATGATGGTGGTATTGGTATTTCAACTGTTACACTATATCCGTTGCGTGGAAAGACCAAAAAGGCTCCATTTGATGATTTTGTAGAATCCGCGTTTCTCCTTCCCCGGTTGTAATGAAAGTTTTTTGCCAGTCTAATAGTTCACATTAATGATGTTTCTGACGTTGTTGCACCAATAGATTATGGCGTTATCATTTTAAATCAGATCCATTCAACTGACTTATTAGAAAACATTTAAACGTAGATTCACGTATAACGAATGTATTGTACATGTTCTTTAGTATGCATTTATGATTTAATTTAATTATTTTATTAATTAGATTGTTAGTCATTTCTTTTTTCGTAAAACGTATGTAATTTAATTCATGTCTAAACATTATCATTTATCATACTATATTAAAAAACAAGTCTCATCTTTCGCAATGATATCGTATGACATTCAAATTATTGTTGTTTTGGTACATTTCAAATGTTCGATATCTTATTTTTATTATATACACTCTCATTTTATTTTTAAGTTTCAAACTTTAAAAAAATATTGAAACACCAGCTAACGTTGCGTAAATAACTTTTAATTATTAAGATAATTTGCTTATTATTTATAAGTAATTTTAGTTATAACTTATAAACCTAATTTTAAATAAAGTTAATCTTTTACTGTTTTGTTCTTAACCACAGTAAATATAATAATAAAAATGTATAGAAGTCAGATGAGATTTTTTGTTATTTTAAAATAGTATCTTTCACTACATAATGAATAATGAATAATAATGATATAAAATTGTTGTAACTCATATGGTATTCTTCAAGATTTCATGCGTAAAATCTTGAAGAATACCATACAATTTTTTTGATAATTCGTGGTGTTTAATTTTTTTTATTAATTTAAATTATTTAAATATTTAATTTTCATTGACTTCGATATTATTATAAATGGACTATGACCATTTTACGTAATTGTTGTCAGGAATATTTTATAGTTTGATAATATATTATACACATTTAATAATTTAAATTGAATAGGATCTCAAATTGAAAAAAATAATTTATTTTCAATATACAAATCTATATGGTATATTATAATTATTAATACGGATGATTGATCAAATAGTAATTATTAGCTATAAATTGAGAATGATATGTTTGAAGTGTATACGTAATTAATGCTTTTTAGAAAATGAATATTATGTATAAGTTAACCTAGTTTTGTAAAATTTAATCTTAGTTAGGTATTTTGGTATACCTATTATAATAAACTATTTTGCAACTAGGTTATTTAAATATATCATTATACTTAATGTGAACATTAATTATTGTAAATATTTAAATACCAAACTTATAGATAATAATGCAGTAGGAAAATACTTATAATTTTACCTATTTTTAAAATTTAAAATTTATTCATCGAGGTTAAATTAAAACTACCTGTGTGTTGTGTCGTAATAGGTTTAATGTATTCTAATATTTATCAATTTTCATTAGACAATAATAGATTTATTGTTATTTCATGCATATATTATAATTGTATTTTTCTTATTACTATGCACATATTATTATCAATCTATATTAATAGTTAATGGCCTAATGGCATTTTAATATTATCCGTTGTTTTACTATTGCTCTGATTATTTTTAGTTCAAATTGCATCAAGGTAGAAAGCCTTATCTCGGGGAGTGGGCTGAACGATTTCAATGTTAATTAAATTTCTAAATTCCGATCACTAATCGCCTTAACATATTATAATAGGTAGTACAATTTTAATAATACACCACACTTGCTAGATTACAAAACTTTGATTGTACTCAATTATACTTCATGACGCTAACCATCGATTCTTTAAATTTAAACATTTCTTTACAATTGCGGATTACTATAAATTCAGCATCATCGAATAAAGAGGGAAAAAGTAGGAAATCACTCAAGCGGTTTACGAGACTTAGTAGTTTGATATTATATAATATGTATAATATAAATAGAAAAACGAATGAAGAGGACGAAAATCACCCGAGAATTGCCGTATAGAATAGGTGAGTGAATGTTTCAAACTAAAAGTCGTTTAAAGTACCGAGTACAAAACTATTGATAAATCTGAAAGGTGGATGATGCTGCTCTACTTTGTAGTAGGTAGTAGTTTTATAACGAAATAATGTGTATATTCGACACGGGATAAGGGGATAAAAGTGTCCAAATAATAATTTAAAAAGAGGAAATATTATTTTTACCGAATGAAAAAAGTGTACAATCAATAAGCAGAAAAATGTTTTTCTTCCACTGCTGATAAATGGGAGGGAGCAATTTTCATGTCTGAATAAGACAAACGACAACGTGTTTTAAGTAGATACATCGATTGTTTTATAACGCCGTTTGTTTCGAACCCCTCTCTCATACCGTGCATGAACGCCTTTTGGTTATCAACGTTTTGCATTCATCGTATTAATATTATTATTGTTATTATATCGCGTAGATAAAATTAAACACATAACTTAGATCAACCTAATAGATCGGTTTCTAAAAAATATGTATATATTTTAGGCATTATATAAGAATAACATGTATTATTATTAACGTATAATATTTATATTAATAATATAAAGATATTATATCAATAATTATCATAAAAATGTATGAATTTCATAAACTTTTTTAATTATTTAATTCTTTATTTTATATTTTATAAAGCTATTATTAAATGGTATAAATCTTAGCGGTTAATGTCATTTGCGGTTCAAACGATGTTTTTTAGTTATTTATATTAATATTTTTGAAGAAACCTATTTTATTTCACCAATACGCGGACAAGATTGGGTCGTAATGTATTCTCATATAATATTAGGATATCGATGATGGTGTTGTACACTATGTGTGCTATTGGCAATCATTGAAATCTGATATTCGTCTCACGCGAAAGACAACCACGACAGCAAACACAGAAACATCGCCTGCGATAAGGACGTGTCGATACCATGAGCGTTATAAATATTGTGTGTGCGAGTATGAAACAGCTGAGCGGTGTCGTCGATCACGTGTGAGTACGTGTGGTGCGAGCGTGACGTCATATCATATGTATTTTAGCTTCGACAAATTTCCTTTCAAACAACATTCACACAAAATGAAATCGGTATTCTACATTTATTTTATGCTTGCGGTCAGTGGACATTTTATGTACACGATTTACGTATAGCGTCACTTTGCAATAAGTGGTATTATTTTAACTTACACATTAAGTTAGGTATAATATAATATATAATAGTAAATAATTGATTTCTATAGAACTATAGGTATACCTACGGGACGTAAACGAGTAATATGCAATAGTTGTATTGTATACCTATTACCTATTTTACATTTTAACTACATTATGTAGATTCTAAATGATAGGTTCTTATCACTTATGACTTATGAGTTATGATGATGTTAGTAGTGATACTTAAATGCTTTATGCCTGTATTGAAATAAAAAAACCATCATTCAAACGCTGCCGATTGATTTTAGTCTCATATTAAGAAAAAGGAGGAAGAAAAAAAATATCTTCTAAACAATTAACGTATCTGTATTGACCATCGACGTCATCATCATTCAAACAATTAAGTTGATTTATCTTTTGGAATGAAATTCGTTTTGTAATATGGTACCATACTACATTTTTCGACGTCACCTTAGTGCAGCTGTTTTTATGTGGTCGAAAATTTAAAATTCTTATCAAGTGAAAGCGGTTCTTTCTGTGATTGACCACCGACTCCGCTGTTTCAGTGATAAAGACCTTGGCCCGGTTGTGGTCTATATTCTATACTGATATGGTGACATAGTGGTTATTCAAGTAATTATAGTCGACATTTTATTGTCTTGCTTTAAAAAAAAATATTTAAAAAAAAAAAATTTAATTACTTCCTCATGTCTTACGCATTTGGTACTATGTATAAAACGACACGTGTGTGTAGTTACCACGGTTACTTTTCAATAGGAATTAATATAGGATCGTCAAACTTAGTGCTTTTTCTCGTGGTCTCAATGGCTATTGGATAATAAAATGACTACCTAAATACAGATATTTGACGAAGGTGATTACGACTTAAAAGAATGATCATTGATAATATTGATTGTTATCTTTAGTATTAACAATTAACTAACTTAATTAACTTATAAAGTTTATGTAGAGAAAGAATATTTTCAATTGCTATATTATTATACCTAGTTGTGTTTAGTTTTTTATTTATTATCTTACCTTCGTGTCACTTTGTAATTACTAAGTATTGTTATTATTATGCAGGTATAATTCGTATACCAGACTGCAAGTATCGTAATTACACTGAAAACTAACATTTTATTTGATAAAAAAAAATAGTTCCTAACAATACTTGCACTATAAATTATCTTTTTTAGTTTTTAATTATTTTTTAAAACTTTATTAAATTTTAATCACGTAATAACTAAATTTTTATCCAGTTATTATAGCTGCTTTTATACATAAAGAAAACTATTTTTTATTTTAATGGTAAGTATTAATCAATTTTCAAGTGGATGTTTTTTCTTGTAAATAACGAGTTTTAGAATTTAATTTTATTCAGTTCGTCTAATAAAACATAAATTTAATTTCGTAAGTCACGCGCACCCGTTTTGCATTAAAGGAAAAATCGTATATAATATAGTGTCTCGAGAAAAGTTTTTTCTCGTTACCGGTTTTCAAAAGTTTGCAATAATTATGCATAATATATATCATATATATATTTGCTTCTTCTCTCTTGCTCGGTACAACATATACATTACAATTCATCCGATCGATTTTTAAACAATTACCCGCACACGAATATTATGCAACAACATAATAATAACCGCAAAACAGCTGTTTTTGTGATATATATATATAATATTTTATATACATTACTTCCTCCTATGCTAGAGAATGGACGTATGCAGTCATATAACGATAGGTATTACGTGTACGGTGTATATATACTCAATACTCATTGACTAATACGCGTTATGTTGTATAGTCGTCATATATAATATGATATATCATATAGACCGGGGGTCACCAATACTAATTTCTTTGGGGGTTCGTTTTTAAGCACACTAAACTTCCTTCTGTTCAAAACACTTTTGCCAATTTTTGTTATATACTAACAATTAATAAAAAAATACACATTTTATTTATACAAATTTAAAGTGTTATTTAAAAACTATATCATATTATATTTTATGATTACGCGACCATCAGTCCGTAAAAATGTGTCCATGGTCCGTCAGTTGGTGATCTCTGGTACATAGATTATAGATCATAGAAAATAGATTAAAATTGTTTATAGTTTATATGATTAGCCATTAGCAGATGTATAATAATTTCTGTTTGCTTCAAACAATTCAAACACTCAGTGTTAATGTATTATTACAAAAAAGTAATTTGATAGCCATCGTAGTGGAATCAAAAACAGAAAATTAAAAAAAAATTAGACGAAGACAAGTTGATAGTTTGTTGTGTAAAGGGGTTGCAATTTTTTCTGACGCATGTTATTCGTTGATCGAAGTTGCATAACGTTGTGTTCATTCCTGCAACTATATCACAGGTATTATTGTAGGGACTTTTTAAATTCTAACAGCATAATATTATAAATATAATATTATTATATATCAGCGGTTCTCAAACTGTGGTACGCGAAAGACTACATGGTAGTACACGTAATGCCAAATGGTGATGGAACGGAAAATTAAAAATAAATATTCGATTCTGATCTCATTGAAAATTTGTTATTTAATTCATATTTTATTTTAAAAAACTAATGAATAAAAACAATTATATTGTAGTATTTTACTGCCATATTATTTAAAACAAATGAATTTAACTAAAAAGTAAAGTATTTAATTGTACAATTTGGATCGTTCTATTTTTAGTAATTAGTGGTACGTGACTGATTAATAATACACCTAAGTATGGTACGCAAAAAAAAAGTTTGAGAACCGCTGTTATATATTATATCATCGTGTCTTAAACACGCATATGATATCGTATATAATTAATTTCTGAGTAAACATTTATTGAAGAGTAAAAAAAAAAAAAAAATGGCTCGAGTACGTACTTAATAAAATTACTGTATTTATATAATATTTATTGACGTTATATTTTGAGAATGTGTGAAGTGTAACGTCATGTTCAATGTTCGCGTATGTTATTATTTACACAGCAGTCTATTAATTTATTATTCTGTATGCATTCGTAATAATAATAATTCGGCTCACAAGATCCGGCACGTTTTCAAAAAATAACCTAGTAAACGGATGTTTTAATCGATTTTTTTTTTTATTGAATAGTGTCTATAGCGGTTGTACTAAATAAAAGATTAAAGTAATCTAAAGAGACTATAATATAACTTAAAATTGGGTAGTCGAATTAATTTTTATCGTATTCGTTTTACTATAACTCGTAATTTTATATCCCGTTTGACCTCTAAATAGGGTATATTACATTGTGCATCTATCCCAAGGGTAACATTAATTTTTCCATGCAAATGTGTGTGTTGTACGTTCTATACGTGCAATATAATATATTATTTATCCTAAAACCAAATAGGTATTCTATTTTATTCTAACAAAGAACAAGTTACTGTGTTTTATATAACAACTACTTACTACTAGGAAATTCGTTCTACGTTGGAATTCAAATTTAATTTTATCAAACTTTCTACGTTATAGTGACTATTTATACTCAAATATAATTAAAAGTTTTTTTTTTATTACATAGCTTTTTTTTAAGATCGGTTACAGTGATTGAATATTTTAAGTTTTAACTTTAATATTGCAATACATACTTACTATGATAAGCCCGAATGTGTTTTATTAAACCGTTGAGTATGTTATATGCAAATATTATATACAGGTGACATATTAAAATAATTGTAAAATTCTTAGTACTATTTTTAGTTAAAAGGTAAAATTCGAGTATTTGATTCTTCAGTACCTAGTTCAAAATCCTTTTAGTTAGAAACTACCACGTCATTGACTATGTATTATTGATAAATGATTTTGAAATTATTATATTATTTTTTTTAATGTCAAATGTTTGTTTACTACATTACTGTAATTATCTTATTTGTTATTGATATGTAATATCTATACTGGGTATTAAATAATTATAATTTATGATGAAATTACCATTATTCTTGCCAAAAAAGATGCGATATGTTTTGATAATTCACGTGGTAGGATGACAGTTTATTTTGAATTGTGCTATTAAATATGTAAAATGCGCAAAAAATTAGTTCAAGGCTAAGAAAAATATTTTCTATTACAGTTCTATTACTTCAGTTTAATAAATATTATTATTAGCCTAAAAAGGTAATAGTTAATAAATTGTATGTGAGTTTTACAAAACACACTCAGGGTTGATTTTGAATTAAACACTATAGGCAGTGAATACCCGATTAATTGATAAACAGTTTCGCTAATTCAATAAATTCAATGCAATTTCGTTAAAAAAAATTTAGAAATAACAAACAGTAATTTTTTTTAACATTCGTAATGATAAGTAGGTATGGCAAATGTATATTGGTTTTGTGCAGTGTACTAATTAAAACGCAAAAAAGTTTTTATTTACAAGTAAATTTAACCGATTTAATATATTATATTTATATTGTGACGCGTGTATGTCTATATTCGAACACAATTCGAGTTCCGTAGTACAAACGAATTTAGTGATTAACATTTATTTTTATTTATGCGAGAAGCATTAATAAATACGAACGCCAAAATCACCCAGAGAAGAGCCTCCTTTTAAACTGTACCTATAGTGACACCGGCGTAACCTCGAACGGTTGCCAAATATCGTTTTAAAAAATTATCGCTTATTTAGGACAAAACAAGGTTGTCTGCCGGTCGGTTATTAGTTTGAATACTTGCGAACATATTCGAACGATATCTGTGAAATAAATCGTCAAATGGATTATAATGTCTGTATACATGTCGCATTCGCCTATTAAATACATACTATTCGAATAAAATCGTCGGTTGCGTTGTGCGGTTGTTAAACACGCGGAATAATGGTCTAATTAAAATTTTTGTTATGTTTCTTTGTATAATGTATTATTATATCGAAATTGGATTACAAAAATTATGAGGATGCTTAAATTTAGTTAGCTGTGGATAGTTTTCAAAAAAGTTTTATATCACTTTACCCATCTTTCGCTCAATCGTGCAACTATCTGTATTGTATATAACTACAAATGTGTACGTCATGCTTCGGAATATCTGAGAACCCAAATTAAGTGATGCCCAAGCATCTAAAGATTAAAGCATCTTCTGCTTATGAAAAATTAATAATGACAGCGTTTTTTGTACGAATTTAACTCATCGTTTGCGACGACCTTCGGTAGGACTGTTTGGTAAAAAATCCAATTCATACGTATCTTACAGTTGTATATTATATTTATGTGTCGTATTTTATGGTTAACATGAGTTAATGTTATTGCACTTAAATGTAACATTACATATAGTTGAAATCTATCGTCACCTTTTTAAAAAAAGAAAACATGTTATAGAACAGTAATTATACTGGATTTTCGTTTATTTTACAGAAGCAGTAACTTTTTGAAACCCGGTGAAATGAAGCCACCCTACTCGTCGATGAGCCGATCAACGAGCAGCAGCATGAGAAGTAGCCATTCTTCACACCACAGGCCCACACATAAACCCAACCTTGCCATATCAAATGTAAAGAATCTAAATCAGTTTACATAGCCTTACGTCCTATCTTATATGCAATGCGGTTCATCTCTTCTCGCATATTTGACTATGTCGTAGCAAATATTATAATTTATAATATACATTTTTTATTTTTGCAGAGTCATAATTCAAACGATACCAACACGCCTAGCACGATCGAAGACATTCTAAACGTGAGTAATTGTGTTTTATGCAATATTATTCTATTAAGTACCTACGTCATTCAGGATCGTCTTACATGATTTCTATTCGTTATGATTATAGGAAATGACAGTAGGTCTTCCGCTCGTGTCGGACATAGCTGAAACGCCAAGGGTCTCGATCGTCGATTCCAAGTACACCGCCGATGGAAAGATAGAACCGCAACAAAGGATGAGCCCCAAAGGTACATACTCATAATATAGTTTAAAAGCTTACATATTTATTCGCTATCTGTCTCTGCCTACCAAAATAGGGGTGGCGTCATTATGTTTCTCTATAATAGTTACAACACTTACAATCATACTGCTATACGAGTATACACGTACATAAATTTTTTCATAAAAACCCTAAGGGTTTAAACGCTAATTGAAATGAACACTCCGACGAAATGGATACTGTGCACTTTGCGTAATTCTATAATTATTTCGATATCTGTTGGACACGGGTTACACTCCTTTTCGTCGTATTCTCGATAAAACTTAGCGTTTCTGACAAATCATTCCTGAGTAATATAATCATCGTATAGACTCTTCCCATGTTATTACTTTTGTGTTTTATGATCGATCGATTATTATTATAACATCGTTAAAATGTATTACACGTGCAAGACTTGCAATTATTCCCGTTACCGCTATTCAATCCTCGTTCGTTGGATACCACTCGTCAAACATTGTCGTTATCATTTGGAGTGCGTGATACCTACGGTGCCAGCTTTTTGTATCAATATAATAATAATAATATTGCTATTAAACCCAATCCACATAATTCTTTGTACACGCAAACAACAGATAACAATATAATTTACTTGAATTTAACTGACAACTGTGTTTGTTATATAGGATATTTCAAGGATTTATTATCATTGTCATCCACATTATATTATATTCCAATATTCCATCTTATATAAATGATAAATTCCACTGGTGTTTACCGAAACCCTTCTTATCAAATTTTGGTTGTAAAATATTTGTAGTATCAGTGTATCACTGATGATTAATTTTCAACTCTTATATAATACGCTTATGTGGTTTTTATTTTAAACGTGATGAACTAAAATAATAATAAAATAAAATATCGTGTGTAATGTGTGTGTATCATTATTTTAACTGTTATATACGGACACTTTTCATCGGTAACCATGCGTCGCGGTGTTAAGTGACTAAAAATTGTTATTATTTTTTTAAATTTTTCGTCAAAAAAGACGTGATTTAGTAGTTAGGATTGTAGTATACATTTTCTGATTTCTACTGTGTGGTAAGACCTAAATTTTTTTTGTTTTTTTTTTCGCCAACGTTAACACACGCACTCATACGTCCACATACTACATTATATTAATAGACTTGCGTAAGGTGTATCCTGTGGTGGGTGTCCATCATGTGACCCCCTCATCTCCCTTCATAAGGTTATATACAGCGCCACTGTCGTCATTATCACCACATTGACCTACCTGACGCATTTTCGCTTTAGCCCACGTCACTGCTGTTCCGTTGCATTTTATTAATTTCATTTCTCATATTTTATTTCTGTATAAATTATTTGATTTTTATTTTGTTTATAATTTATATTTTCTTAATTACAATTTTAATCTTATTAATCGAACAAAATATTTTAACTATCGAAACTAATTATTAAACAAAGTTTAAATTAACCAATTCATACGAACAAAACAGTTCTTATTTTGTGAGTGTAATTGTATTACATTTTTCCTTACAATCTTAGTATTTCAATATTATTATAGTATTCAGTATAATATTTTATTATTCCTCCTGTGTTTCTATTAAAAGTATGTCATCTCAGTCACCCAGTTTTTGTGGATAATGTATTTCACTGTGAACTGTACGATATGTTATTATTTATTATTGTTGGATATTGAATTTTGAAAATTCCCTTCGTTCGTCTTGACCTTTACGATAAGGGCTTTGTAATTTGTTCAAAAACACGCGTTTACTTTAGCTGATAAGTGTTACGGGTTTTGGTATGGGATTGTTGATAAAACATAATAAGGAGCGTTGTTCCGTTAAAACCCACAAAATATGTGTGTAGTGTGCTCAAAAAAAGAAAATTTTAGATTTCAAAGAAAAAAGTAAGTCTTCAAATAAATCTGTCTTGCTCAATTCGTCGGGGAAGAAGTGTATACGAGTATAATACGTATATATGCAATATATAATAGTTGAGGCACATGTTTTTATGTTAACGGCAGAGAAATTTCCCTTGATGCGCATATACGTATATTTATTTATATACATGTATATAAGTACTTGTTATATTACTATTTGAGAATTTCGTTTGTTTTTCTTAATATTGATTTTTTTTTACTCTAAACCAATTATTAGTTGCTGCCTCTTCAAATAACATTAGTGTTTATTATATTTCTACGTGTACTGTGTAGTGTGTACAGTAATTATTGTAATAATGTTGTTATAATAATACATTGCTGTATACCTTATGTATAAAAACTCTTCGGATCGTTGTTGGTCGCGGTCCCAATTTAATTTTCAAAAATATTACTTATGAATATGGTCTTCTGCTTCCGAATTACCGTCTATAGAATTTTCTACATTTTTTCTATATTTATTATGATTTATAAAAAGAAATAGGTCAAATTGTCGTCAAACTATACGTATATAAACATTGTTAGGTAGATTACTTTAGTATGGGTGTGGAAGGATGGTGATGGCGGTAGTCGTAAAATAGTCACCGTCGTTAAAATATTTAAATTTTCTTTTTCCTCGGAAAAATACGCCATAACTAAATAAAATAAGGAATTCTCTGCGCCGTCTCTGACAGTGTCCTGTCACCGGTAACGATACTTTGTCGCGAGGGGTCGCTTACGAAGTACGCACCTTTGCAATATGCTATTTTTATTATATTATTATTTTTTCGTATAATGGGCGCCCTCTGTGAATGTAATAAAATATCAACGTCGCCACGTGTAGTGTGTTCGTAGATCGTTTGCGACGGCTAGGCGCAGTGGGCTGTCCCTTTGCCGGGTTGGCGTCACCTCCTCTCGTCCAGTAATTATTTCTTTCAACAAGAATTATGTATAATAATATTGTACCAACCGTTCGCCCTTGTGCTGTGTTTATTCCTTGCTTATACGACGCGTTTTTATCGTCATGATTTTTAAACGCCGATAATGTGATATAGTGATTTCGTCTCCGCTGATCTATATTATATTCATTCTCGTTCTATCGGGTACGTCTCGATTATACGGGTATCTTAAGAGTGATTACTGATTGCGGTTTATACCGTACTCTTTTCCGGAACATTCATCCCGTCGTCTTTTCGTACATGTTTAATTAATGATCGTATACCATTGCCCATAACCGTACACGCTGACCCGCGATTTTATGATAAAAATATACCACCCCGATCACGAAGATGAACGCTTAATATTTTAATCTGCAGACTATACACTAACGACAAAATTCTACTTACATTTACCTTAATTGGAGTCCATTGAGTATCGTTTGTTTTTGGTCAAATTCTTAAAATAGTTATCTCTATGTATTATATAGACGGAACGAGTTGCCAAAATAATAATATAATTCCTTCGCCTCTCCTTTGTGCATAATAAACGTGACGTTTTCTCACATTTAATTTCGCTGTAATGCTGGTGATATTACATTTTTTTTTATTATTATTTTGGTCGTCGAGTAAAATATTGTGCGTGTGCCAATGTTCTTAGATAGCTTCTCTCTCTGTTGTCTTGAAAAAAATACCATTTAAAGGATTAAACCCAAAGATATATAATGATATTAAGATATTGAATGTCATGTGCATTCAATGTTTTGTTGATAATAATAATGTGACGTATAAATGACGTAAAATTACGCGTTTCTATTTTTTTCTCAAGGTTAGAGTATTTCTTTTAAATATTATCTTATCGCTGTTTTCAACCTTTTTAAATACACCATTTTACCAATAAAATCGATGAACGTAATGTGTTTGGGAGAGTTCCTTAATATGTGTTTGTAATGTGTAAACGTTTTATTACTTGACCGGTAACATTGACAAATATTTATAGTTTTATAAAATGTAATTTGAAATATTATACAAAAGATCGCTCAAATACATGTATTTATCATTCGTTTTAATGCATTGCAATTTATTGTAACAAACTTGTTGCATAAATCCAAATGTATCTACCAAAACTTATAAATATCGATAATTTTATTAATGACACGATAACATATAAATACTACTAACGTAAAGAATATATAAATAGAACCACATGTATTGATGTGCCAAGTATAAAATATTGTAATCCAGATTTCTACTTACTATATGGTAACATAATATGCATATAGATGACATAACATAGATACATATACAAATGATTACCTTTAGGGGCTTAGGAATATAGAAGAGCCTATTTAAATTGAAATATCATATTCGTCTCAGTTGCTCATGTTTTTGAAATACTTATAATTATTATAATAATTATAATTTTTGACTATATTAATTTTTAATTATTTTTGAATTAATTCCTAAAAAACATAGCAATTTAATTTAAGCATATAATATATTAATATATATTATGCAAATTTGAATTAATTTTATTGTAGAATTTTGCATGACGTTATAATAAATTCGTATAATGACACATTTCATAAGAATTTAATGAAGGTAAAACCTGAATATTATTCACAAATGACAATGAATTGTTAAACTTCAGATATCACAAGTTTTTAATGTATGTGTACAAAACAAAAAAAACAACAGACAATAATACACTCACTCACACACACACACACACACACACACACAAAGTACATAAATTATATACCTGATACACACTAGTATACAACTACTGACAATTCAGTTACTAATGTATTATAATAATTAAGGCAAGTATTATACTTGAGAGTTGTTGAATATTGTGTCGATGACTCAGAAATAAGTGGTATTTTAATCCAAATTATTTAATGTTTTATAATAAATACTGTCTAGCGTCGAAAAGATATTAGTTGTGATATTGATGTTGCAAGTCTTACGTTGCCGAGATTTTCGGTTGAATAACTATATTTTGATGAAATACATTCAAGCAGTATATAATATTATGTACAATGCAATTTATACTTAACATTATCTTCGTAAATATATTTTAAATATAGATTATCTACTTATAAATACTATGATAATATATAGTTCTATCAGTTCGGTGTCAACCATCACTATGTAAGGACATACATACACGAAACACATGGTGTTCTCCTACTAATGAAATGTTTATTTAGTTGTATTGCCTTAATCATTGTCTTTATACAAACATTTTTACAGAATTCAATCTTCAAATAACCTTTTCTAATCGTGCTTACATTTAGAACGTTAAAATAAAAATAACGATTTTTTTGTCTCAAAATTATAAATATTGATATTTGCGGCTTCTGAAAATTAATCATTAAACCACCATTTAATTATATTGCAATTATTGCATTCTGATGCAAACTATTTTCAGCGTATCGGATTAATTTATGTATAATAAATAATAATTGTTCAATACTTACTAACTAAATTGCATTATTGCTGTAGCTTTATGTTACACTACTGCGCTGTAGGACAATTTTGTATGTTAGTCTACCATGTTTTGTTACAGTATTATTTTTAGAAGTTTCATAAAAATTATATAAATTTTTATTCTTAATCGGAGTGTTGACTTCTACATTTTTCGACCCTTTAGCCAACGTTTCGCGAATTGTCCTATAAAATGTTAGTTAAACTATACGTTGTAATCAAATGTTTTAAATGTTATAATCTTATAAACTATAGTTTTTTACAATACGGACTTAATCATGTGGTGACATTATTTTATTTTTAGTCTAAGAGATTATGTTTAATAATTTTCGAGTGTTAATTACTAATTTATTAGGTACTTATTAAATTAACCTTTTATCGAAAATACGACAATAGTTAATTTATGCTTTGAATTAAAATTAATTTAGGTGTTTGTCTATTTGGCCGGACGCGACGGCCTTTCTATTAATGTACGGTATAATATATCTGTTTCTCTCAGCTATGAATGGCCGTACTAATGTAAAACGTATGAGTGCCGTACTAAATAAATTCGATAATAAAAATTTAACCTGATTAAAATTATTGTGTCGACAATCCTTTTTCATAATTGTTGTGCTTATTTAATATTTAATAGCCATTAATAAATCACCAAAATCAAGTGATTTTATAACGTATACAATATACATTATACCTTAATATAGTCAAGTTATAACTTACAATTTACCATTCTTTAGATTATCTACTTAATATATTCTATAATTTTATTTTGAAGAATTAGTATTTTATTATCGTGTATCACTGTATCAGGTATCTACTTATGTTTATAATACAATAAAGAAATGTTCTCTGTAGGTCGATGGGTCTTGGGTGATAATAAAGTGTAATAGGTAGTCGAAATTAATTTCACACTTAATACACCATAGTATGAATGTGTGATATAAATTTACAATGGTCAATAAATACATTACAGTCAAGTAAAGGTAACTGACTTGAATGGAAACACGTCCTATTGTAAGCAGTTTTTAGATTTGTGGTTGCCATGCACATTCATTAATGTCTCCGGGAGTATTCGCAACCCTTCTGCCCCACTACTCCCTGACGGGTGTTCCGCGGTGCACTATAAACGGAAATCATGTGGCATATTTTTAGGTTTTTTACTTTCCGTGGACTAAATAACATATCTCGCCTCGATTCCGGGTTACAATAATTTCATAAAAATCGGTGGGGGACGAGTATTTCGATTCGTTTTTATGTGCGTGTGCGTCTTGTAGACATTGCAGCTGCAGTTGTCGATGGACAAAAAAAAATTTAACACAAAAACCAGATGCTTGTGTTTTTGTTTTCTCGTATAATTTTATGTACGTGTATACGTGCCTGTAGTCTAGTAGAAAACTCGTAGCAACCAACAGGTAATATATTGAAATAAAAAAATTTGGCGGTTCCCGCGCGAATTTCTCACTATGTATAAATATTTAAATCTCACGGGGTGTGACGGCATACTTCTTCAGTCTACCCTAGATACATCGCTATTATTATTATTATTATTATTATTATGAATACAATGCGTAATATATGACGAGCTTAATGTGTATTATTATATATACTAACCCCCCGACTTTAATCGATCCCTTTTTTTCTCCCACTCATCAACTGTTCCCCACGATATTTATTTTTTCGAACCGTTTGCTTGCACCGGTTTATTATTAAAAATATACACGACGGGATTTTGTAGTGGGGTAGTGCGTGTAGTTGTAATAGTGGTAGTAGGTAGTCGTCGTCGATCGTCGTGCTGCAGTTGTATTGTGTTGTAAAAGAGGGTCGTCGCCGCGACGTGCGTGCTCGGTGATTCACATGGCCGCCGCAGCCGTAGCCGTCATTGCGCCGGTTACATTTATTGTCGTATAATTTTATTAGACGTCATAAAATATGATTGTGTGTCCGTTTTAGACGCATCCGAGAGCTTGAAAAAAATGCTCGGTGAACCCAAACAACTGTTTGCGGATCCCGTACATAGAAATCAGCAGCCTTCGTCGCACGGCGTTTCGCCAGACGCCGCTGCTTCGGTCTCCGCTGCAGCAGCAGCAGCCGCAGCGGCCGTGCCCATGGACGCCAAACCATCGGGGCCGTACAACCATTCGCTGTTTGCATCGTGAGTATAATTAAAATCATTATACATATCAGATTTAATGATAATATATTTGTTTATACTAAATTATTTGAAGTGAGTAATAGGTCTGACATATACATGTAATAATTTTTAATTTATATTTGTTAAAATTGTTTACTATTTTACTTAAGTTCATTTTATACATATTTTTTAAATTTTTTCTGACTGATTAAACTTTTTAAATTTATAATATGGTCGTTTCGGTGTAGACAATTATTTATCATTTATTCGGTTGTTAATCTTTGAGATATGAATGATGTTATTGTTAACTTTCAACACTAAGGGATGTTTTTGTTTCATTGTTGCAGGTACATGGTCAAACCGTCGGTAAGAGGATCCAACATTATGCCGCAACCGCAGCAGACGCAACTGATGCAGGTAGGTCGAAACGCAGTTGGATATTTTTCCGTCCGCTCTAATCCCTTTCACTTCTTCGTGGTGGGGGTGGCATTTTTTTCATCGATTTACCTAAAATGTATCGTTGATGCAGGAATCGCAACAGTTATCGTTATCACCGACCACTGACAAGATCCGCCGGAGCTCTACGTCGACTAACGTCATATCGTCGGACACAACCAACTGCAATTCCGCCAAGTGAGTTGTGTAGTGTGTATTACAGTAATACTATTATACAACTGTGGTGTACTTTCATTCGCCCAAGTTCACGTTTTGAGATTTTATAATATGTACTTACAACCTCGGCGTGTGCGTAGGGCCGACAAGACCAGTAGTGATATGTCCGTGGACGAGGACAGTTCGTCCAGCGAGGAAGGTGAGAAGGACAGCAGTTCAGATAGTAGCTGCAGTGATAGCGAGAGCAACGACGAAAACAAGGAAACAATTCCGCCCGCTGCCGTTTCACCACCTCCGCAAGAGGAACAGGAAGAAGAACCCAAGTGGTATCTGAAAAACTTTTTGAAAAAGAGTACGCCCGATACGAACAACACGACCAGGACGTCACAACAGGTGAGAATTGTTGCTGTGTTTTCCTCAATATTAAGGTCGATCAATTTATGACCCGTTGTAATTCTCTAATTCGGTGTATGAGCTTTTCATTGATAATTAGTATGCTCTCGTGGGTACAACCCATACAATGACATTTGTTGTCAACGTGAACACAATTCATTAGATGTTACCACGAAGCGTTTGTTGAAACAAGGCTTAAACCTAGGACAAATACTATAGTATTACAGCATTTTTATTAGAATTCATCGTTATATATTTTATTGTTCTTCTTATAATAATATTTTTTATTTCGGTCACTTCATTAATACAATCAAAAAATATTTTTTTTAATGGGATCTCCATATTGTGCAAGAGATTATGGGCATCTTTTATCTACTTCAGAAATAATCCTATAATTATTAACCTATAAATTTATCTATATTATTACTTAAATAATTTAATATGCATTAATAACACTGAAATTATAATAAAACGACATCTTCAATCGCTGTCGGGCAAAAACCTATCTTTTTAATGTTAGGTTAGGATATTGGGTGTTTTAGCTACCTTTTCTATAAGCTGATGACTGTCGAGCATGACAAAACATATTTATAAAAAAAAGTACCTAACCTAACTTGATGGTTTCAGTTTTTATTGGGGGTTGACTTTTCTGTGGTGTTACAACTGATTTCAGATTCTGCTATAAGTGTAACTACCTAACCTTATATTTGTGGACACGCTGGTCGAGAATATAATTTTTATCAAATTTTGTTTGTATGTGTTATGTAATGTGAATTAAATAAAATTATCAATGTCATAATTGTATACTATATTGTTAGATATATTAATTATTGGGTAAGTGTGATTACTCGATTTATTAAAACATCACGTCTTGACATTTATAAATACTAATAATACTTTCATTAAATTATTTTGTACATACTCTTAGGCTTGGAGTGTTCAAGATGATTTTATTTAATTTTTTAGTTATCTTACAACTCCAGTGTTGCGCTAAATGGTGTGAATTACGTTTGGTTTTTAAAACATTAAACAAAAATAATAATAATAATAAAGCTATAATAAATGTTATTTTTTTAAACTTGATTTTGTTTGATTTTTTCAAATTTATATTTATTACAAATATACATTGATTTAAATTATAAATAAAATTATTTATTTTCATAGGAGGAACCTGTTGGAATGACTGATCCTAAATCTAGTCCAAACTTTCCTACACAACGATCTGAGGTTATTGAACTTTTATCAGAAATGTCAGACACAGACTCTAATCACAGTGATAAGCAAAAAAGCCAATCTGACTCCTCATCTTCTTCATCTTCTTCATCTTCATCATCCGAAGACGAAGACGATAAAAAGAAAAAGCCTCATGATAGTAGTTGTGATAGTGATTCATCTTACAGTAGCCGTTCACATGCATCATCTAAGCCAATAACAGACTTACACAAGAAATACTCAGCATTAGCTAAGTGTGAGAAAAAGGATCTCAAAAAATCATCTGTTAAACCTGCTAAATTAGTAGAGAGAAAGTCAACACCAGTGTTATTAAAAAAAGAGGATCCAGTTGAAGAACCGGTTGTGAAAAAGAGAGGTAGAAAGAAGGGTCCGCTAAAGACTTCAAAACCTCTTCTACCATCAAAAATCAAGTCAAAACCTTTGATTTCATCAGACACAGAAGATGATGAACCGCCTAAACCAGTAAAGATAAGTGAAAAACGAAGAGGTCGACCACCAGGTAAAAAGTCAAAAGTGATATCAGCTAGCAGTGAATCAGAAGAATGGACTGATAGTAGCCGTAAAAGCAGAAAAAAGGATTCTGAAAAGAAGTCTTCTCATTCATTAAAGAAAACACCATCCTGGGAAAAAAACCAACCACTAAAACCTGTAGCTCGAGTGAGTGCTGCTCTGCGTCCACCACGTTCAATTTCAAGCAGTGCAGATTCAGACTCCTCTGATGTAGAATGTAGGCCGCCACCTATGTCAACAGCAACTGAAAGTCCACCCAAACTTGATGTTGAAGGAATCAAAGTGCAAGATAAGAAAAAGAATGATACTTTAAGGAAGCTGTTTATAACACGACGTGAAGACGGTGGTGCTAAAAGTGGTGGAAAATCCAAAGGTGGTAAAGGTGGCAAAGGTGGAGTTATTATAATTGATAACAACGAAGCAATGCGCAATGACAACGAACGTGTTATATCGCCTGTACCAGTCATTCCACAAATGCCTAAAGAACCTGAAAGCCAAAAGTCTATAAAATTATCTGTGATGTGTAAAATACCATTAAGTAAGCTGCCACCTAATTTAAATTACTTGGTGAAACCAGCAAGATCTGAGGAGCTAAGAACCTGTGCTGATTTGGCAAATACACGGCAAGATGAGAAAAAACAAAAGCATAGACATCATAAACATCATCACAAAGGCAGTCCATCACAAATCACTTCAGGATCAGAAAAATCCAAATCCAACGAATCTCCAGCTAACATTGTTCCACCTACTCAGACTCTTCTCCAACCGCCATCTTCTGATGGCTATTCCAAAGGCATGATGGATAATGTTAATGTATGGCGCAAGCCAACATCTGTATGTGCAGTAATACCAGAAGCAAAAGTTAAACCTCTTGAGCATAGGTAATTCTTATTATTTGTTGTTTTAAAATTGGTGTTAGGTATTTAATTTATTTTTATGTTATTAAAAATGTATATTTTAAATGTTAGTACTATGTCATACTTGCAACGCCCAGCTGCTACCAGTATGATTCATGGCCCTTACGAAGAATCATCTGATGATGAAGATGGTGGACCACCTCCTTTCCTTCCTTATAGTACTACTGCTGTTCAAATTATGGACCCACGGTATAAACGTTCACTGGAATTAGATCAATACTCTCCTAATGCGTCAAAAAGACGAAAATTTATCAATCCGACTGGGTCAGCAACACTAGGAAGATATGCTGCTGGAATAGTAAGTTGATTTTAATACATTGCAAATTAAATAAGAACGACAAATTAACCACTGATACTTTTCTATGTTGATCCACTGTTAACAATTCCTTTTAAGTTAAGTTCACTTGTTTTTTGGTACTTAACTTAATATGTGATGCTAGTTACTGTCCTATAAGTATATGTTAAATATTTTTTATAATATATATTTATAATATTTCTAAAGTTATTATACATGCTGTATATTATTCATTTGTAAATTGTAAGATATAAAAAATATAAACTCATAAAGCCATAACTTAAAGAATAAATGATAATAATAATACAGTGGAACTTCAATAACTCGAATCGATTGGGGAATAAAAAAAAATTTGAGTTACCAAAAATTTGACTTACAGAGAACCTCGATAACTCATTAATGTAAGACAGGGGCCTAGGCATTCTTTCGAGTTATCAAAAGTTTGACTTATAGATAGAGGTTCTTAATAACTTGTTAGTAAAGTTTTACTGTACAATATATTTTCTATACAACATATTTTTATCATTTTTTAACCAAGAATGATCATTTTTTAGTAATAGATGGTAATAGGATAAACTTTGAAATAAGTGTAACTTCAAGTGTTATAATCATTCAATCTTTATATGATATTGAAGCTTACAGCCAATTTACAATTGTTTTATATTCGTATTTATAAGTTATAAGTTTATGACTTATATATACATATATATGATTTGACTGTTATGTACAATAATGATAATTATAAAGTAAATTAGAAATATAACTTAATAATAATTACATTGTTTTCAAATAGGGTGATGGATTAATAAATGATATCTTGGTGGATCGCATGCATGAAGTTCCTGTACAACCTCCCCCCAGACAACCTTCATGGCGTATGCAATCCATGCACCACCAGTATCCTCCAAGGAAAGGATTCTTCTCATACTTTGTAACTGACTTATACCCTGAAAACAAGTAAAATCATCAGAGAAAGATTTCCCTAAATTATTTTTTACTATATTATTTATTTTTTTATTTTAGTATGCACCAAGAGGTCCCGTTAAAGGAGGCACAAGCTTTGACCAAATTAGCAGAATACGAGCCTGATCCTATTACCCAAGAAATGAAATATTTAGATGGTATACTATGTTTTGTTCTTAGTGGTCATTTGATGGAGAATGATGGGACTAGGGAAAGAGCAGTGCTCAAGATTTATAATGATACTGTTGACTTAATAAAGTAATTATAAAAAACTTGATTTTTATTTTTTTCCTTCTTGACATTATAATATATTCTTATGTTTTATTGATATTTTTACAGAGTCATTTGGTCAAAAATTTATAACTATCGTGCAGACTGTGATCACGAAGAGCTAGATGAAATATTTGAAATGGCTGATAATCCAGAAAGGGATAATAGACTGTTAATACTTTGGTAAGTACATATTCTAAGTACTTTGATTTTTTTGGTGTATAACTAATGAGTTCCTAACTATTTGTTATAGGATGAGGTGTCTTAGCTTCTTGAGATTAAAATTGTTTAAACTACTTGTATACCAAAATAGACAGAATTTCAAGACTGTTCAGCAACATTTCCTTAAGGTAAGCTTTTATATTTGTGGTATTAGCAATTATGTATGACTCTAACTTAAATTTTTTGCTAGAATGTGGGTTCAAGTCCCATTTCACCCTCTCCATCACCAGCCAGTTCTGTGGAGAGTCACTCATCAGGATACTGTAGTAGTAGCATTACACCCAGTGGTGGAGCTGTATCATCAGGGGCTGCGACAGGTGTGATTGGAGTTCCAATAGTTGTACACAATGCTATTCATTCACAACACATATTATATTGTCATTTGGCTGCAGCGCACGAAATGTGGCAGCGTGCTGATCTTTTAGTTATGCGCGGAAAACACACACGTAAGATATAATGGATTTAATTTTTTTAAATTTATTGTACGGTACTAACTAAACTGTCTACATTTTTTATCTTGTAGAATTCTTTGTTGAGATGGATCGACATTGTGGACCTCTCACATTACATAGCACTGGCCATGATCTCACACTGTATGCTCGCATTGCCATTTCTCGCATGAGATGTGAGTTTAATATAAAAAATTACCTTCCATGATATTAGATGAACACCTCGGAAGCTAAGTCATCGCATATTTAAAAAAGTACAGACCATACAGTCTTGTCGCAATTTGTCATCATCGTCTTGGGCTTCATTGTAACGAGGAATTTCATTTCTGTTTCATGCAAATCGTATATAAACTACTTATAATGTAGGTTATAACGTTATGATATATACATATATCCTGTATATAACTCATGTACAGCTACTTCTAAATCTCTTCAGTATATTCTGTATATTTTTTTTTTTTTTTTTTTAAATCATTTTAACTTTGAATTGATAAATTGTTATATTTTGACAAAAAATACTAAAAAAAAGGAAAAAAAAGTTATATTAATATATATTTATAATAAAAAAATTATGTATATGTAAATCATATATGAAAAATATTAATTAAAATTTGGTTCTGAGCAAGACTGTTAAATAACAGTCTTAAAAAGCAAATTTTGGTTTGGGTATTTAACATGGGATTTTAAATATATGATTATTATTATTTTTATGTACTACGTATATATACATTATTAATCTTGTAATCTTAATCTTTTGATGACATTAAGTTACATATTATTTTAATCTTGCAACTCTTAAAAAATGCCAAAAAAAAAAAAACAAAAAAAAAACAAAAAAATTAATTAAATAATAAACAGTATATCTGTTTTATAAATAATTATAATTTAGAAATTAATATATCTATATATATATTTTTATAACGAGTTATAAACATCTGATTAATTATGTTGTATATTAGAGGAAAATTATTTAGAGTTTGTTTTACATTATAAACAAAAAATAAATATGTAAAAGAAAAGTTGTGTAATTAAAAAAAACTATATATGTATCTAGTATATATTGTATAATTGTATATATAATATATATTAATATGTATATGTGGGAATTCATTCCTCGCTTAGTTAAATTTATCTGATTGTTGTGTCTGAGATGCTATTTTAATGCTCAGTCATACAGTCTAAGTAATAAAAGAAATAATAATTTTTTTTATTAATTTTAAGAGTTACCTTTGTGTGGAGTAAAATATGTATGTAGTAGCCAAATGTGTACAAAACGACACCAACATTTAATTATTATTATAAAAAATTTTTTGTTTTGATTTTCTGGATGAAAGACTCATATCTAGGGCATCGGTAGGGTCGATCAATTATGTTGTCGAATTTTGTCTTTTCAACACGCTATTTCGTGCAAAGGATAAAGTGGTAAATAATATTTTTTCTTCTATGATATCTAGTATATTACTCTCTCTATATATAATATAATTAAAATGATAAATGTGTATAAAAACTAATTTTTCATTCTTCCCAATCAATTTTTTTCTAAAAATTATCTTAGAATGAGCTTTGTGAGTTATTATTGATTATTAATAAATATATACAACATAATTGCAAAAACTCATATTATATTTAACACAATACATATATATTTTATAAACTTTTCAATGCTTAAATATCTAGTAGTGTTATAATTGTATTACATAACTACACGTGGTCAGGTGATCATTTTTTTTGTCAGTTTGCCAATAATTTCTGACCCGTGAATGTGACCAACAAATTCGTTCAATCGCCTTATGTTGTTTTAAAACAACGATTTAGAAAGACTTATATTAATGCCACATGTTAAAATTTATTTCATTTACATGATTAATAATTAAATTTTAATTAATATAGTCTTATCATCATTAGACTGTAACATTTTTTTTAGACAATATGTGTATAAAAATACAAAAGGATTATAAACAAAACCAAAGTCTGAGTTATATTGCCTTAAAATGTAATTGATATATGAAATACTATTATGATATTCAAAATGAAATATATTTAGTGATGTTTAAATTTAGATTTAAAATAAATAAATAATAAAAGTACTCATCTCCCTACCTATTCACCCAAAAAGATTCTAAACAAAAAATGTAGTCCCATTTTACTTTCTTTGTTGTTTTGTTAGTGTTTAATTTATTATTATTATTATTTTTTTTTTTTGTTATAATATATATTTTACAAACAGATAAACATTACCAATTTTCACATGTTTTAGTTTGTAATATTGTCATTATTGTCATTATTATTATTATTATTATTATTATAATTATTATTGTCTTTTTTTTTATTATTATTATTTTAATAATTCCGTCACGCACACAAAATGATTTAGTTGAATTATGTGTTATTAAAAAATAATTTTAATCCGAACAGTATTTTATTTTTTTTTCTCATGCGATTTAAATGCAGTAATGTTATTACTTATTACTGTACTATATTACTACTACTACTACTACTACTACTATTATTATTATTATTATTATTATTATTATTAATATTATTATTATTATTATATATTGTAAACCCTGACTGCTCGGCATAGCCTGCGCTCACGGGTCGATCCCGTTACCTTAATTTTTTTTTCCTCCTTGTCCGCTTCCTTCCCATGTTTACCATTTATTTACCCCAAGTACGGTTAACTATAACAATTGTGAAGAAAAAAAATGATTGTTAATGTAATAAAAAAAAAAAATGCAAAGGATTATTAATTATTCTTATATATAATATTATTATGTTAAGGATAGAAAAAATTATATTATCAATTAATATTTTTATGTTAAACCTATAATTTATAAAATTTTAAAATTAAAAAAAAAAAAAAAAAACTAAAACTATTTGAAAAATATATATATATAAAAAAAAAATAAATAAAATAAAATAATTTTGTGTTGTGTTTTTTTGTGATATCACTGTGACTGCCTAATTTTATTATCAAAAGTTTATCGACTTATGGTTATCAGTTATTGATTTGTTAAGTATTTCGGCAACTGTTCTGAATTCTAATTGATAACCTTTACTATCCGTCTATTCATAACTAAGTATGGGTCAAAATATGCTTGAATTCCATCAGAAATATAATTCAAGCTCTGTAGTTATTAATAAGCAGTACTTACCTTACCTACTTATACTTATTAGAGACGAAAAAATATTTTCTCTTTGTCAAGTATACAACCTCTTTTAAACAACCAAAAAATAATAGTTAAATGTCTAATATAACAGTAGGTAAGAATAATATTAATTTTATTATTACAGTATTTAATTGCTAATTTTAAACTGATCCGTGGTTTGGCATAAAGTCAATTTTATGAAATATTCGTTCCTTTATTATAATTTAACCTATTGACGTATTCTTAATCTTGTATATTAGAGCTTAGAATTATGCATAACAAAATTGGTCCGCTAACTTCATTTAGATAAGTAAAACCGCTCTCATAGTCAAATAAGTTACTAGATAGCGCTGTCCCATTCGTTTTAAGATTTTTCTTTTTTTAACTAATTGTATGTAAGCAAGCTTACTTGAACCGTTTGAAGTGATTTTTTTGTACATGACTATTGACAGTATAATACAATATAGTACAAAACCAGTGTATTATCTTTTACGTTCTGTTCTTTTATTGACTATATTAATAAAGTGTAAGTATTGATAGCTTTCAATTAGCAAGTGATATAGGTAATGTGCTGTTTAACTATATAGTTGAGTTTTTACGGAGGAGACACAAATTAAAGGTTAGCTGATTATTTACTGATGTCTTCGATACAAAGGTACGGCATATTAGATAATAGTCAATTCATTACCAAAACGGGTTTAAAAGAGATTTTTATTAAAAATGTATTATCAAGGCCCAGAAGTAGGTAGATATCAGAAAAACTGAGCTGCTGAAAAGTAGATTAGTGATAGGAGCAAATGTTTTGGTAAATATTGAGCAGTTTTGACGTATAATATTATCGACATAACGATTTTTTGTATTATTATTATTAAGAAAACGCATTTTATAGGTATGTATATTAGTTGATAAAAAAAATTCAAAATATATCGAATCATTATTAATAAATATGTTGTAATGAACGATTTCTGATGCTGCAGAGTTACATTTTGTCGGACGATAATTTACGATATTTAAATAAATATATAAAAGTATGAGCGAATAGACACGGACTTCTTGGGATTCCTTTAAAAAAGGTAATATGAATAAATATGAATAATAATAATGGATTATTCTATGAATCGATACTGACAGTGACCATTATAATAAACAAATGGTTATATTTTTGAGTTTACATACCTAGTGATATAATATTTATGCACATCTTTCTACGTATTAGGTACTATTAAGTATTATTAGTTATTATTAATACATAGGGCTAAGATTTTAAAGCATATGCTTATTTTTTTATATACCTTTGAGATAGAAATTTGATTTTTATATCTATTAATTTTTGGGTTTTTTTTTTATGTAAATGCTTTTTTAAAATTATTCCAGCTGTGCATTTTTATGTGTTTATTATGCCATTATGGTATTATAATAATGAAGAAAAAAAACCCAGAATGCGAATAGGTATTGGATTATAATTGTTTTCGTTATCGGTTTGTTTATTAAGTGTATTAAACGTATAGATTATCGATCTACATATAGCTTGCAGTAGATACCTACTGTCAGTATGCCTGTAACATCGATATCGACCATTTCAAAATTTAAGATTTAGTGTTAATTTGAAACCACTGGTATGAAGTATGCGCCGATCACTTCGGTGGATGTAGAAAGTTCGTTTTCTATATGTATACAAATATTCTGTCGGACAATAGTTAGTTTCACTATTGCAGATCCAGGGAAATACACGGTACTTGATTCTTTTTTTAATTTAAATTAATATTTAATTTTTTTTATTGATTTTTATAACAAGTTCATGTTAATGTTTGGTCTGTTTTAAAAAAAAATAACATATGTTTAACTATTATTATGCTTTAAAATCCGAGCCCCACTAATACAATTAGGTATGTTACTTTTTAGATATATGTATTATACATACATATATACTGCTGTCATCATATATTTTATTTGACGTAATTGCAATTTATTTCCGTATATTATTATTAAATTAAGAATACTCAACGTATAAAGTGTACGAATGGCGGATTCACTAAGTATGATCACCGTCTTCCAACAATGTAAAATGCACAATGCACAAATTCTGATTTGAAATTTTTAAATATACTTAAAGACAATATATTTTCAAATATTTATAATTACAATATCGTTTAATGATTGTTCTGTGGCGATACAAACTTCTTTTTTTTTGTCATATGATAACTGCCATTTTTTAATGTAAAATTATGTGTACATTTACCTAGTCTGTATTATAAAGTTTTATAGCAGTAGTGTACCTAGTATAACATTAGTTTTACAGCGTACATTCTCAGAAGTCAAAATATATTTATTGTGATATTTTTCAAGAGCCCCGCTTGTGACCTTCGTTATTTATTAATTATTACGATTAACTCAGTTGTTAAATGGTCGCCGAGGAACTTTTCACAAAGTATCAATTGTGTTTTTTTTCTGGCAGATTTTCTTTATTTTATTAGGGAGTTATCCGTTTTTGACAAAATTTAAAATTACCTACCGTTTTATTGACGAGATTTCACTGTCGTCAACAGGTGTTAACGAATTACGTTGATGTGGAGCAGAACATACGGCACCGACTCGATCACCGCGTGTTTGTCATAGAATACAGGGTAGGTTATTTATAAGATATAATTTGTTATAATAACTTAAGAATGTAACGATGATACGATTTGAAATTTACGATATTATGTTAATTTTTTTTTGCATTTTTTTAAAGCATGGCTCACGGTTGAATAATAACTATTTTAACTATATTTTAACTATTTTAAACGATTATTGTGAAATTAAACTTTATATTATTTTTGAAATTGAATAATCACGTTTTACATAATTTTTAGACACTTATATACATAAGTTGAAGTGATTTTTAAACATTTTTGTTGACTATGACTCGATATAATAAATAATAATTATTAATATTAATTGCTCCGAGAATTATTTTCCCTTAAAATTGTTTACAGGCTTACCTACAGCAAAGTAAAATCAGTTGAACATAATTTCATAACCATTGGTGTTGCAGTGTGCTGGTAACAATAGGTTATACTTTACATGAAATATACCTAGTAGCTGGTAATTGGTATTTGGTAAAGTACATATTTTTAACTTATACGATATACTAGCTTTATAATAATAATACTACAATTAATATTTCGGTTATACGTCTTCATTTGTAGTAGTGTAGACAGTGTAGTGTCATCCAAACGGAATGAACATGATTTTTTACCTGATATAAAAGATCAATATTGTACTGTATGAAAAAGAAAATGGTTATATAAAAATTAATATTTTATAACACAAAATGTTTGCAATTACCCGTGTCTGAACTAGATCGATTTTCTATAATTCTATCTACTATATAAACTCAATTATATTTTACGAAGTAACAGACTAAAGAATATTTGAGTATCTATAAACAATAAGCATTATATAATTTATATTAGGTACCTACTTGAAAAAGTGGCGATTGTAATAAATTACGCCCTAAGTACAGGTAAACACAAAACTATATATTTAAACTGCGTCCGAATAAAATTTTAAAAATGAATAGCTATATTTTTTTCAAAATTGAATAAAACTACAAAATTACTTATCTAAAATTGTATTCTATAGTTGACACTTAATTCACAGCTATATACCTATTACAAATAATAAAAAAAAAAATATATATATATATATATATATATAATTTAGGATTACATTTAGCCATTTAGGAGAAAAATTTTAGGACATTTAATAACATATTGTTGATACATTTTCATCAATTAAAGTATAATCACTATTACATTTATATTAATTATATTTTGTGCATTTTTTTGAATTTTTTAACAAATATTATAGTTTTGGATAAAAATACAAATCCTGTGATATAATTTAAAAAGGACCCAATCATAGATACTTAAATAAGTTAAAAGTCTTGTATATTTTACAAACAGGATACAGCTTAGTAGTTATATATTTTTGATCTGGATCAAAAATTGGGAAAAGTTTACATTATACCATTTTTACCACGGATAAAAATTTGGGCACAGTTGCAAAAAATAAAAAAATAGTAATTTATAAAAACTTTTTTTTTTATATTAAAGATTGAATATTTATTACAAGATTTTTAATAGCTTTCCTTATAATTGCCTTTTACTGAAACCATAAAATTTAAGAAATATATAAAAGCAAACATTTCTATCACATTTCAAATTTTGTTATAATTTAAAACATTATTTAAGGGAACATAAAAATTATACGTATATTATATAACATTATATAACTGAAATACATTATACACAATAATGACGATTTTTATTTATTTTAAAATATTATCTATTTATACTATAGTAGCCAGTAGGTATAAATAATTATATATTATAATAATTATATTATTACATAATTCATATATGAACCTTTTTTTACCTACTGTTTTTCGGTACTTACAGAAAAATGTTAATACATTATGAGTCATAATATAGGTTAATTGTATCAACTACTATAGGTATTACTAAAATTAATATATATCACTATAAGATATATCAAAAAACTATGTAATTAAATAAAATATTAGTGATAAAAGCTGATAGGCCCACTCAGAATCGTTTTTTGTATACAACCATACATTATTAAATTTGAATTTATAACACTCCCATAAAAATGACTCTCACTCCTTCTCACTCGACAGCTAATTACAACAGGTACCCACTTGCCCACTTTTTTATTTTTAACTTTACATAAAATAACAACTCGTTTGATTGGACATTAAAAGAATAGTAAGCAAATAGGTACTGATCAATCTGGCCTGGAAAAACTGAAAGTGTTTTTTTCGATAAAATTTGTTTATGGACTCGCAACTATATATTATGTGCGTATTTTCTGAAATTTGGCATACACGTAAAGTAATGATAACAATAATATTCTGAACTATTCTCAAAACAACGTTTGCCGAGTCAGTTAATGAAGTATAGCTATTGGTTTTACTTCTTACGACTTATGATGATGATTATAAAATATACATATTATTATCACTTAAAAAACAGTCCGATAGACTATAGTTACTTCACTGTTGGATACTAAAATAATTTATTTTAATAATCAATATTTCTATTTGTGTAAAGATAGTATAAGCGGTAGAACAATAAAAACGGAATAATAATCACAAAACCTTTAAATACAACTAAACAAAAAAATAAAACAAATTTAAATATGTTTATATAAATGTTGGTAGGTACCTACATAGTATATATAGGTAGGTACAATATAATATTATTAAGGGACTAATCAAATGCGTAGCCTTTGGGCATATGCGGTTTAAATGGATTAATATTAAAAGTTTAATACAATTCAACTTTCAACAGTCTTTATACAAGTAATATAAGCACTTTCTCCCTTGAAATTCAATTGTGTTGTGTAATTCAGTTTTATAATTAAACTGACATTAATTTGTACTGTTGTAAAAATAATTTCTTTTGGCTTTTTCTATTACTACTATTTATTGAATTTAGAGAATAATTGTTAAGAATTTTAGAATCTGGTACATTTAATACATACCACAATATCCTTAAATAATCAATACACGTAGCATTAAACACGATTTAAATAATTTATATTCAGTGGTGCACGCAGGATTTTTCAAGTAAAGAACTTGAAAAAGAATATGTAGGTACTTAGTAAAAAAAAGATTAGATTTGAATGAATAAAAGGGCAAATGTAAGTTCCTACATGAGACCTAGCAGGTAAAAAAAAATTCATATGTTAGTTCTTACATGATAGACATATCTAGTACATGACGTGTAAGTGCCTAAAAGAAAAAAAGGTTCGTATGTTAGTTCCTACGTGATAGAAACAGGTTCGTATGTAAGTTCCTATACAGTAAAAAAAGGTGCGTATGTGACAGAAAAAATTATATATAAGTTCTTACAACAAAAAAAATTTCAAATTTCATATTATGTATTATTCAACTATAATATTCTTATATTAATTAATGTACCTACTCAAACTGATTATAAAGTCAAAAAAAAAAAAAAAATACAATATTGGCATAATTCCCAATACATTAAAAATAAGTGAATATAAATAATATAAAATTAAAATTAAAAATTGCATAATACATTTATAAAACGTATATAGTTTTATTATTTTGTATTATCATTACCTATCTATTAATGGAATTTATATTTAACACATATTTGAACTTTTTTTACTATTTTTTTTTCGTTATGTTGGAACTAGCATATTAATATGTACCTGTTTCTAGTTTCTACCGTGTAGGATTTAACATATACGTACCATTTTTTACCGTGTTGGAACTTACACATCTCATTTTTGTATTCATGCAGGTGTTAACATATCACATATTCACATTTGTAGGAACTTTCTAACGTGTGTACCTAATTGTTTACCTGCTATTCTCGCGAAGGAACTTACTATTTCTCGAATAAAATAGGTTCTCATATCATTATAATTAGGGATTGTACTTTAAAGGATTTTTAATATCTAATAATTGTAATATGCGCTTTAAAGAAATAAATTCTTTAAAAATATAAATAATAGTAACAAAATAAGTTTTTATTTTATATATTTGACAATTTTATTACTGTATGTAGGTATAATAAATATATTAGATATTTAGATATATGATACATTACACATAGATAAATATAGAAAAAATATAAATGAATATTTTTAAAACAGATTGATGTTTATGATTATATACTATTAAAAATTATCTGAAAAACATAATATAGGTATGGATAAATATGTATCATCTGTTCTTCTTTTATTTTTTATCTAACTTTTCTTATATAAACTATGATTTATAAAAAAATCTATCAAAAACGTGATATAGAAATTTAAATTGAGAAAATAGAATTAACGAAATTAATAAAAAGAGCAAAAATATGCAACATTATATTTTATATTTGGAATCCTTGATGAATCCTTGAAACGAATGCACATCTCACTTTGCTATTTTTATCCGTATAACTACCATAATACAGGTATTGACGGTATTGTGTTCTATAATAATTAGCAAATTCTACAGAATTCGATCCTTATAGATATAATAGTACACGATAATAAACTGTAAACTGTTAAAATAGTATATAAATATAATGATAAGTTAAGTTTCACTTATCCATAACAATAAATAATAAATTATTTTAACATACATTCAATAATTATTTAGCACTTAGGTGAGTTACATGAAAATATTAACACAACTTCAACTTTGTCAATTTATTATTCTTTCACTTACGATAATAACAAAAAATAATAGTAGTGTTGATAATAACATGCACGAAAAAACATAATTATACATAATACAGTCTATACAAGTCAAAGATTTGACGAAAAGATCAACAAATATAAGAACAATAAAATTAATGAATTTTGACTCTTTACTTTTATATTTGTTATTTAATAATTGATTAATTGGGTCGTTGAGAATTTTTTTCATTATCTCCGTGATTTGAATACGGCTTTTCTTAAACATTTAAGAAAATATAATTCGAGCATAAAATCAACATCAATTATTTGTAAAAAGAATCTAATTCTAACGAAGTAGGTAGTTACTTATTAAATACTTCAATCTTCTTAGATTTGGATGCTGTTCAATATAAAAATACATTCTTTCCAACGTTTTATACAGACTCAAATTAAATTTATACAATAAAAGTAAATATTAATTATTATTATTCATTAGAAAACAAAGGATAGCAATAGGTGATTATTGCAAATTTGTAATATTCGATTAAACAAGATAATGCACGACACGCCGATGGTACTGTTTAGACTTTATAAATATTTTAAACTAGGTAGTGTATTAGCATATCAGTGAAGTATACGAGAAATGTTTTGGGAAAATTACACCCTCTTCATCTTTAAGCACGTGTTATTTATAAATTATTTCGTAATTAATCATACAAATATTAATAAAATTTATTATTATTTTTCTCTTACATAAATAATATTCGTCGATTATTTTTATTAGACGTGTTTTTTTTTATAACGTTAGCCGTATTTAATTAATATATATACAGTAACTAACAACCTAGTAATTATATTTATCGTTGATATCCTTTTTAAAAAAAATTCAAGATAGTCGCACTTAACTGTATAGTGTATAATGCGACAATAATTAGATTCATTATGCAATACGAACTCCATTACAACTTCATTATGAGCTGTTCTAAATCTGGAAGCAAAAGTATTGTTGTTAGTAATGGAACACGTGCGTCTATAACTATATGATTTTTGGGAGTGGGTTTATTTCGGCTTTTAGTAATTTTTTATTTATCGTTTTAAATCTGTAATGTACCTACCTATCTATATATAGTTCTTTGGATTTCTGCAGCCTCCAGATATTACGTAAACGATTTTTGGCTGCTGATATTACATAAACATTTAAAACGACTTGAGTGGAAAGTGGGAACGATGATAAGAGAGGAAACGGGTGTATTACCCTCCCTATAGCCCGTCGACGTGTAACAGGTGAGCATCATGATGTCGAGAGACGGACACACGCAATCACACGGACAACTTCGCGCACGTTGAATACAATAATACTGTCACGCGTTTTTCGTGTGTCGTGTGTCAGGACCCGTTGTCATCGTTATCGGGTATATAATATATATATATGTGTATCTTTCAATCGTCGTCGTGTGATGTGTGTAGAAAAAAAATGTAATGTTCTCATATTTTCTTAATTTGGGTCTTACGAATAGTTATAATGTATACCTAGACAATGTTATATTATGTACACTCTACGGCGAGATAAAAAATTAACGACTTGAAAGAATACGATCAACGAAGCTTTAAATATAGTTTTAATCTTTAATTGTTAAAAAATGTTTTGAGAAGAATGAAAGACGAGTATTTAGGTAATCAGCGGCGGCACCGATGACGAGATAATTAATCTGGCTGTAATAACGTTATTAACCCATATTATCACGGATTAAATATAAATTAATATTATATAATTTAATTATGATATTATTAGATAATCGTTTATTTGTATGATCCTGCAGGATTATTTGGATGAATTGTATACATATAGTAGGTATTGGTTATGAGCTTTAGTGCCTTTTAACTGAGATTCATTGTTTTCTAATATTTAATTTTTTAGCAGGATTATTATATCCTATGAATAATATTTTGAATACCTATCAGAATAAAATAATTTATTTGTTTTATGATTTAAAAAAACTTGTTAATGTGGTTTTCAACTAATTACCTACTCACAATAATTGCTTCCGATAATTGTTAATTTTTTGGATCCAAATGCAGAGAATATTAATGAAATTATTATAAAAGTTTAAAATTAACCCAATCATCTACTCATATTTGTTAATGACTTAATTATTGTATTACAAAAAACATTAGCATTTCCTTTGAATTGTGTTACACAGTTAATTTCACCAGCATCGTTCAAATTGATATTAAAAGCCTTATTTTATTTGTAGTAAGTTTTAAATTATTTTACTAATGCTTTATAATGATTAACACATTAATTTTCCAACTATTGATACACACAAACAACAAATAATATGTATTACAGAATATGGCATTTATCATGCACTTTTTGATATCCTTATTTTATGTTGATATCTGTACCTATAATTATTATGTACTTGTTTTTTCTATAATTTCGATTGAATTAACCTACAAAACACAAACATTCTTTGATTTTCACGGACGTGATAGATTATGTGTTAATATAATAGTAAGCAATGGTATTCTTTTTATGTGACTAGAAAAACTGCGATTGTTATGTATCTATGTTTATGTGATGATATATTTAAAATTTAAAGTGTTTGTTTTGAATCACTATTGAACTTTGAAATTGTGTTTAGAATTTGTTATTGCATAAAATAAGAATAGTATAACTTCTTAAGTGATAAAATTAAATTATTAGCCAATGACTTTAGGTTTATCAGAGATTATTAAACAGATTGGGCTTGAGCAGTACTTTCAAATAATATCAGATCGGTCAGGGTTACCTGTTGACATTGTGTACATGTATATTGTCTATATGATATAAATCTATATACACTATACCTTATCATAGTCTATTATTTTATAATGTGTATAATATAGAATGATGAAAAACAAGTAACAACCATTAAAGTATATAATAACATTAAATCTTTACTATCTTACATTTGAGAATTCTATATTATGACCTCCCACTCCCTAAAATTTTACCTATGAGCGCTCATGGCACTGGATCAGGTATAAATACCCACTGTAAGCGTTCAAAAATTATAATATATAAAATGAAAATAACATAATATACTAAAAAATACATTTTATGGCAATTGTGTGAAACTATATGGTTTGTGTGGCGACACGTCGTAAAGTGGTCTGTGTGTAACGGGTCTTAGAGCAGTTTGTTGGTAATTTTTATAGGTATTAAGATTTAATTAAGATTTTAACTGATGATTAAATAATGCTTGATCTACTATTAATTAAAAACTCTTAAGATCCCAAGAATGCAACTTTCCATTTCGGTAGACAATTAGATTTTATTTTAATAAACTACGGAATAAAACTTATTTGAATAGTTTTCACTTAAAAGTTCTTATCTGGACAGTGGCTATTGGTAATAATACCTAAATGTTACATTTTATCCATGAAGTTATATGAAAAATGTTTTATTCGTTTCTACGATTTTGCAGTGATATTATAATGTATTTCTAGTAAGTAGTAACAATGTAGTATAAAAAAATATTAATTAAGTAAAATGTTTTGAGCAGTTTATTATACACAACGAAATTTTCAAATATTTGAACAGATTTTAAGATTCTTGATTAAAGACATTGCGAATTACTATTTATTTATTTTTTGATATATCTTTATTAATATAAATTTACTTTTCGGTCAAAAAGATTTGAAATTTAATTTTAGGTTTTTAATGTATTTATGATTTTAACATCTGAATGTATCTGCATTCAAAGGTTGTTTTTATTCGTTGTAAAGCGAAATGAATTTATTGGTACATGTAATTTGCCATTTGGTATTTATTATAATGTCATAATATGTTTATTTTGGGACGTAATAACAATCTCTGTATAGCTAGAAATAATAAATTTCTTAATTACATTTCCTAATTTTATTTAGGATAGTTTGAATAATTAATTTATATTGACGATTAAAAAAAAAATGTTTAAAAAAAATGGTACTCAGTTACTTTTATAAAAGTTTTCATTTGAAAATTAGAAGTTTATAATGTTTTTACAAAGTTCACGTTAATTCAATTAATAAGTAATTAAATTAATTAAATACTAATTAATTAATAATTAAATTATAAAACTTAAAAACAACGATGTAATATTATGTAATGATGAAATCGCTGTAGTTTGCGAAGTTGATCATGCATATAAGTATGTTTCAATATACATATAATTAAAAAAAATAAAATATTAAACACTTATTAAAAATCATTTTTAAACATGATTTTAAATCAGAAAATTATAATAATATGTGTTGGTACATCCTGCATTTCGTTTCGAGCAAAAAAATAAATAAAATAATAATACTTAGAAATTATCTTTAATTAAATATTTTTAATATTTTTTTTATTTATTAAAAAATTAATAAATTTGTTAGACGATTGTAATAAGTAATATTATTAGGATAATAACTAATGTGAAAAAAATTATCAAATATAAAAATCAATACAAATTATAAATATTTAGGTTCTTATAATTTTATATTGTTTTTAATAGGAAAATAAACACTAAAACACGATTGAAATATAGTTATGTATTATGTATTGTATTATATTATAGAATTCATATTTAATATACATTATATAATGTACACTACTCATAAATAATTTATAAGTTTTGATTTCTTAAATTATTATTTTATAATTATAACAGAAAATATGAGACTCATAAATTCTATATAATAACAACACTCCCTTTGTATGAAACAATTAAAATAATCAACATAATTTGTATTGATTTTAGATTTTAAATAGTAATGAATGTATTGATTTTACTATGATATGTATTTTTAGTGTATCAGTCATTACTTTTTAGGCTAGTCAAAATGCTTTGGGGGTGATTTCTAATAGAAAGTTTGATATAGTCGATACTTTGGGAATCAAAAGTTTTGCTTTTTTAAATTCTCAGTACTTATTTAAATAATTTAAAAATAAAAAAAAATAGTATGAGAAAAAAGTTAGGTTACTAAACCAGTTTAAAAATTTATAAATTTATAACTAAAAACCAAATAACCATGTATACTTAAATTTTTCATTATTTTTTGTTTAAATTATCATTTTCTGTATTTTTTTCAAAATATTTTTACTTTTTTCAAATTACTTAAAGATATTTTAAATTTTCGAATTTTTTAAAAGCTTTTTGTCGATAGTAAAATTATTCAATGGGTAAAAATTCTTAAAAATGCAACACAAAATTACTCACAAGTTGCTCTTGTATGTAATGTAGAAAAATTGAAAATTTTCAAAATATTTAAGCAGGTGTATTTTTTTTATAAGCATTCGGATTTCAAATTTTTACAACATATTTTATTAAAATCGTAAAAATTTAAAAATTACAATAATAATATAAATTTGTTGTAAAAATGTATAAAATCTCTAATTTATATAGTTAAAGTTTGAAAGTTAAATACAATATTTCTAATTAGTAGATCATTTTAGAACTAAAAAATTGAATATAGATATGATTATATACCATTGTACTTATGGTAATACTAATAATAAATTAAATAAACATATGAAAATATGTTTTTAATGACGTAGGCTGAAAGTCCCAGCTCAAAATCGTTTTTCATAATATACAATGATATATATCATTGAATTCAAATTTAATACATCCATTACATTGTCCTAGTTGACACCTACTATAATAAAGCGAAGAGGTACCCACTTTTTTAAAATAATTAAAAATGTAATTAATAAGACCAATTATAAACCTTAAATTAATTTAAAAAAATAATGAATTAGTTTAATTAATATACTGTGTTAATAGTGTTTATACCTACTGTTACTGCATATACTATATAGTGTATAAAATATAGCACGTACTAAATAAATATTTTAGACAGTATGACGGTTTATTAACCTTATTATAATTATTGTGTAAGAAATTTCATTTAATGAGTTAAAATTTTTTAAATTAATTAATCATAAATTATTTTAGTGTCTTATTGTCGTTATTTAACTCATAATATATATAACATAACTCATAAGTAATAAGTATATTTTTGGCTATTTTTTTTTAACAATTTATTATGACGTGCTATTAATCGAATGGTATATTACTATTAATATGTAGTTCAAATACTCATTTTGGTTATCGTTTCGGATTAAAATTCGGTATGCGAATATATTATTGGGTATTTAAAATTTAAATACGATTATCTATATGTGATTATACGTGTTTATAAATAATGTATAAATATTATTAATAACTGATATCGGTATTTACTGTTTTTATATTGAATATTAAGCTTTTAGTAATATTGTTTAATATTAAAATTTTATTTTAAAAATACGTTTTAATAAAATGAAATGTATTAGGTAGGTAGTTAAAACATACAAATGCGTTGGGGGTGCCTATACCTATGTAATAATCAAAAATATTGAACGTGAGTAATTCGTAGGTAATTTCTATTCATGTGTGCGTGTTTATATTGTAGTGGTATGTAAAATAATAAAAAAAAGGCCATTAGTATTATGCGTTTGATTAATCGATGAAATATGACAATAATACATGTAAACACTCGTACAGTCGTTGGATATGTAATAACTAATAATGAATAACACAGAACTGTATTATCATAAAATATGTATGTGAAAAATACATATGGCAATACCAGTTAATATCTTATAGTACCTCAATAATATGTTTTGGGGGTTGGTTAATTGTTTGTTTAATGTTGGTTTACTATATTGATATAGTCGACAGTACCATTGTTATTGTTATTTTATTATTTTTCAATCAATTTTGCTCGGGTTTTATTTGCTATGATAATACCTTATTAAGAATTGGGTTCCAATATTTGTGATATGAATATAATGTTATTTAGTATCTTAAGTAAAACTTAAGTTTTAAATTATTAATATTAAAATATTGTTCTCAGATTATATTATTGTTTATCGTGTATTATATTATGGAATTACGACGATACTCGTTTGGTATACCTTCGAAATATTATGACGTGCGTTAGTAGTTAGTATATTATAAATTCAATGTATATACATTTATCATAATGAACGTAATTGTTCTGTACCTACGGTTTATATTAATTTGATTGAAAAACTGTACGACCGTATCGCGATGGTCGTACTCGGTGCATAATACACTAATTGGTATTGAATATTATTTAATCAATCGTTAAAACGCTTTTCGTGCAACGGAAAATTCTTCCATACTTTCGACTACATCGACTCTTTTTGTGAATTTAATTAAATTAGTGATGTATACACCAACACCATCGCCCTTGTTATTATAAAATAAAAGGTATATCTTTGGAAAAGATTTTGGAAAATTTTGCCAGAGGCTATTTTTAGAATGTTAATTATTTGCTGGTTCAAAGTTTAAATTGCTTTATTTCCCAACAATATTTCTACACGTATAATTATATAAAATGCATTTTATATTGTAATAGAGATTCAAACGTGTTTTGGTTAAATTAATTTGCTGTCGTTCTTATTTAAAAAGTTCTTTATAAACTGTCTAAATTGTGATGACGTATATAATTAATATATTATTATAATATTAAATAAATGTAAAAAAAAAGTTTCTTTGTTAACGTATCTTTTTCAGAGCCACCCCCCTAACAAAATCAATCCCAACCCTCGATCTGCGACTGAACGGTTAAAAATTGTTTATGGAGGGAATTATCACTATATTTTATAAATAGTAATGTTTAAAGCAAACAGATAGCTATAATGAGGAGCAATTTAGTAAACGCAATTGGTACTTTTAATGTTTATTTATGTAGTATGCATACATGGAGCTAGTTAACCGTTTATAAGGTTTAAATTTTCAAATTGTACTACAATTCTCGGTACACTACCAAGTACCGATTCTACAGAATGAATACCTATTAGCTATTAGAAGTTTAAATTGAATTTTAATTAAATTACCTGTATGAAAGTATATTACTCGTGTATTCGATGTTTGCGGTTCACCTTTCGTTATTCATTGAAATTCGTAAATATTAGTGCCCTGATTATTATTTCCAATATTCAGTGTCGGTTTATCATAACTCATAATTATGAGTTTTAATCATAGACGGTGTTTCCGACACTGAATGGTGTTGAAAACGTACAAATGCAATTAAATGAAATGGTTCAATAAATATGTTATTACGCAGGTGGTTTTTTACCAGAATATTTGTGAACAGTGATGATGTGGATCTTTCGATAATGAGACAAGACATTTTCAGTTGCTCCACCCAGCACCTAGGTCTTAGATATTGTTTTATTCCTCTATAGTATCGAAGTAACGTGAGGATAGTAAGATGATATTATTTTAATAAAAATTGAATTATAATTGTGATTATAGAAATAATGCTATTATTAAAGACTAATAATAAAGACTTAAAATAAATTCAAATGATAGATATTTAAATAGCTTTTAATTATCAACATTAATTATACAAAAAAATATATTAATGTTAGAACTAAAGGAGTATATGAGAGATGAGACTATTCAATCTATTCTTAAACATTTTTTTTAAATGTACTCAACAAATGATGTCTATTTTCACCTTTTGTAGTCAGATATTAGTGAATTGTAGAATTTATTTGGAAAGTACTATTTTTTACTTGAACAATTGTCGGTAGTGTAAGGTTTTTTTTAGAATTGGAAGACTTGACCATTTACATATATGGTTATACACATAATCACATCCACAGTCCGTAGGGGTGGCTTAATATTTTAGTGTTTACCATTAGCGTAAGCACACACTTTTAGACGATTCAGACGTCTGGCGTGGCTTGATTATGGTCTAGGGGGGATCTTAAATACCGCCAAGGTCACCACATAACCAACTATAGTTATGCACTATAAAATAAAAATCTGAAAGTGGTATATCCAGAGATTTTCGATTTATTTACTAAGGTTAGTATTTTCCAAATTTATATCATGCACGAGTTATTTTGAATAAAAAATAAAAAATTGTAGATACTATTAATGTATTATTTGTACTACTTATATCTATATCATAATAATTTTTGTATGAAATCATTCGAAAATATTAAGTTAAATACAATGCAAGTATTATATCATGTAAATATTGTTAAAATATAAACTGCCCAGATAATACCAAGTATAATAAAAAATTTAAATTTATTATCACATACTATGTATATTAAAATAATGATTAGATATAATATATAATATATAAACTACAAAAATCACTATATTATACTATATTATAGTGATTTTGTAAACATAAAGATACTTAATAGAATTATACTTAGATCATCAATATTTTTTATTTGCGCTTTTTTTTTGTCCATTTCATTTTTTTTTTTTTAGAAAATCTTGCTATTTCTTATTAGTATAGTATATTGATATCCAAGTGTTTTTTGTTATAGTCTCCTACAATATTTTCCCGTTTCAAGTTGTTAAAGTTTCATTAATGTTTATTTTCGCAAACTAAAATAATGTTTCAGATGTATATTCTTGATGCATTGTATTACATTTTTTCTAACTTAACAATTTGCCGTCAGTGACCGTGAGTAACTGTTTTCCACCAAAGGTTATATTACAATTTTTACAAAATAAAAAATTAATATATTATTTTAGGTATATTTTGTGAAGCCCTGAACCTAAATCCATTGTATCGTAATGATTATGATGTATTTTTCAATGTATAAGTTATTATGGTTGGAGTTATATTTGATATACAGCTTATAATATAGTAAGTATATTAATGTAATATGCTTATTATTGTTGTATAAGAGTTAAACGAATCGTAATTTTATAACCATTCTTTAAATTTATTATGAATAGTATAATGTAAAAACAGTATTAAATATAAATATTAAAGTTACAAAAATATTTATTTAAATTTAATAATACTTCAGAGTATATAAATTTTAAAATTAATAAAATAGTTATTCAGTTAGGTACATTAATTATTTTTTAGTTATACAAGTATATACATAAAATAAATATTTCTTTTATAGGTAGGTACTCGTAATATGGGGTTACTAGATATTTTTATTATGTACGTTGGTTCCCATTTTATTTTTATTTTATTATTAAATATAAAAAGTATGTTGAAAATTTTTCAAATTAAAGTTTATAAACATTTATAGTATTTCAATTTTAGATTCTGAACGGAGTGATAAATGTATTGATTTTACAATGATGTGTGTTTTTTTTTGTATCTGTGTATACCATAATTTATCGAAATAATGCTTCAATTTAAAACTTCAAGGGTGGTTTACAGTAGCAAATTTAATATTTTATATGTTACTTAAAATCTTGAACATTTAATACAAGGTTTCTTATAAGTTATTCTTATTGCACTTAAAAAAAAAATCAAAAATCGTTAGTCTTAAGCGTTTAAAGTTCAATTTTTTACAAAATATGTCAAAATCGCGAAAATATGTAGTAATTTTGTTGTGGAAAATTCATAAAATTGTTGATATTTACATCTTAAGTTAAAAAATTCAACACAAAGCTTTCCATATATTTTCCTTCAAATAACTATAAATAAAACTCTAGCGTCATTATGGGAAAAAATGTTATGAGCATAAATATTTATCCTCAAATGATTTTCAATATTTGTTATTATTCAAAAAGTATTAGTCGTAGGTACTTGGAAATTTCATCAGCTATTTAGATTGGCATTTTCTTTACATGATTTAATTTTCAAAATATTTCGTTTATTTTAAGGCTATTTATACGCATTTGAAATATTTGTTTTTGTTATATTTTTTTTATAAATATCGATAAAATTGTTTTGGCCTAGTCAAAATACTTGAACATTTAATTACAGAGTTCCTCATGAGTTAGTCTTATAGTGATTTAAAAATTATAAGAATAGATAAGCACAATTTTTTTTATTAGCGTTTGAAGTTCAAATATTGTCAAAAATTTGTCAAAATCATGAATATTTGGGAATTATTTTGTTGCTAAATTCTATAAAAGTTTTTGTATAAGTAGGTAAGGATTGAAAACTAAATACAAAATTTTCCATTAGTTTGGCTTATAATAATTATAAAATAAGTTGAGCGTTGGCCAATCAAAAAAATTTTATCTTAAGTTTAAATTTTTACAAAATTCAAAATTCACTTGTAAAATAAAGATTTTCTATCAAATAATTTTAGATTTTTGTTATATTTAAAAATTACTAGTCGTAGAAACTTTAAGCATAAACCAGTTATTGTTTAAATTGTTATGTTAAGTTTTATATTTTCTGTACATGATTTAATTTTGGGGTATTCAAATCATTAAAAATGTTTTCGCCACCCAGTAGAAAATATATATCTTAGGTTGACAAATCAACTCCGTTCAGAATCGTTGTTTGTATACAATGATACCTATCATTGCATTCAAATTTAACAAACCTATTATAGTGACTTCCTCTATGTCCGAGGTGCACGTGAGGTTACGTTACCCACTAACCACCCTTTTTAACATTGAATAACTAGGTATATATATTTTTGGGTAGGTTCTTGTATTTATTAGGAATATAATTTGAAAATCAGATTACAAATTAAGCATAAATTTATAATTTTTAAATGTTTAAGTTTAAATAAATTGCAAGTTATTTTCACTATTATTGGATGGATTATTGTCGGATTACCGTGACACTAAGTAGAGAAACAGTATTTTCCTGTGTTTTAAAAATTTAATATATATGAATATACATAAACATTGAAATTAGTAAAGAACTAGGTATAATACAAAAACAAATTTATATTTAAATTTGTATTCATATTTCCATTAATATTAAGTGTGTATATTGTATATATAGGTATCTAAAAACTCGAAAATTAGTTAAAAGTTTTATCTAAGGATATTTTGAAAAGTTATAAATATTCAAAGCATTGTGAATAAAAGGATATAAATTAACAAAGTATGATATACAAACTTTAATTAGAGCGATAAAATGGGATATTAAAGTTTTGATATTTAAAAGAAACATTATTAACAGTATTCAATTACCTACTTACCTACAAACTTAGAAATCGAAGTTACATACATTAATTACATTAAAAAGTACATTTTTAGAGATTTAAAACTATTAACTCTTATTTCCATTAATTTTTTAACAAGAGCACATTTTTTTAATCTTATATTATTTATTTTATAATACACCATTAATACATTATACTAGTGATGTTAGTTTTCTTATGAGTTTTTTATATAGGAACTTTTTTTGTTTTAAATTTAAATACAAATAATATTTTAATTTTATTTTGAATTTTGTAAGTTATTTGAGTACTTATGAGTTAAAAGTAAACTAATAACTATTAATAATTAATCAAGGTTGCACATAGGTCTCAATAGGCAATATTCAACAGGCAACAAACCAGTAAAAAAACAATATAGTTTCAAAATTAAAAATTTTCTCATGTCAGTATACTTACCTGTAATCTAAATATTTTACCATGATATACATATTATAATAATCTAGTATCATCATTTATATTATAAACACGCCATTTCTCTTATTCTCAAATAATCCGATTTAATATGACAGTAATAATATTTTTAAAGCAATTCTCTTTATAATATGTTATTACTTTTTTCAAAGTTATATGAACAAGTTAGTGTTTGAAAGTATAAATTGGAATTGTATACAATGATAAGGACAATTTTAATTTACTTACTACTAAACTTCGTCGGGAATGATGTAGGTATGTAATAAAATAAAATTCCTGAACAATTTAAATATTTGTAGATGTTATGAAATGTTTATGGTATATGTGACATTCAAAACAAATGAACAATTTTAAATTGTATATTAAAAGGAAACAAACAAAAATTGTTTACACTAAATTTACCCCACTAACTGTGTAATTTAAAAATGATCACTTTGGTGGATATTTTATAGCATGACTGTTAGGAGAACGGTTAGTATAATGAATTAAGGTAATTTAATTTGTTTTTAATATTTCTAGACTTTGTTATAGAGGGATGTATTGTATGCTATTTTGTTTCAAGAGGCTACGATACTCAATCTGGGTCGAATATAATGGATTTAATTTAAAAATTTAATTTTTAATTTTTAATTAGAACAATTTTGTTTTCAAGGCATGTTTCTTATTTTATTTTGTTTGTTAATATTATGAATACTCTTTAAAGTATATAGTTTCCTAGAAAAAAAACAATTACAACTTTTTATTCAAACTTTTTAACTAAGTTGAATAAATTACTTTATTTAACTTTTAATTTAACTAGTTATTTTTTATACACCATCACCATATATTATCAAAATTTATTCTCAATGCCTAAAAGGTCACATTTTTGTTCATTGTAGAAAACGAAAAATGTTAGATTTAATTGTTTTTGAAATGTTTCTTTGCACATTATCTTCTCATTTTTTCATTGGAATAATCTAATTTATTTCAGTTTCACTTTGTAAATTGAACTTATAAATATAGTTTATTTTATGAATTCTTACATTTTACCTGTTATATAGTAAATTTTCAATAAAAACTTATTTTACAGCTAAACATTTTTTTTTAGTTTTTCCCTTTATCTAAAATGTAAAAATGTGTATAAATCAACCTAATGAATATGTATGTGATGATGTTATGAGTTTATAGACATGAGTAACATGAGTAAAAAGCCACTCATTAGTGATACGATAGGATGGGGGTTCTTGTTAATTAATTTACGAGTAATATAATTATAACATCGAAGAACATTTAAGATATTTATTTTACACTGTGCAGATACAAAAATAAGTAGGTTTTTAATAACGTTGTATTGATAATTAAAAGTACAGAAATAGAGATATAATTAAGGATTACGGGATACATTGTTTGTATAATACAGCGTAAGAAAGAAAATTAAGGGATTAATAATTAACGTAGTAAGATCAGAAAGAAGCGTCAATAACAATGTTTCATTTTTAGAATTATTGTAAAGCAATAGAAGCATACGATGGACAAAAAAAGAATTGAAAAAGAAACACTTAGTATTTTTTTTTTTTATCGGTACTTTAATGGTTCTGACGAATATTTTGTCAGTGTTTAAGTTTTAAGAAAATAATTTTGATTGCCAGCTATCTCTCAAAGTTTTATACGTGGGCAGCTAACTAGTCTTGGAGCATTTGTAGGTTGGGTTGCTTTTGTCTTTGATATAACGTGGTTTGAAAGATGATATTCCCCATATTTGATCCAGTGGGAAGAATGATTATAGAAATTTAAAGTTTTTAGTACACCCATTCTGATAGTTGTGACGCTGTAGTTAATTTCCTTTTTATTGGGTTAGAGGTTTACGAAAAAAAAAATAGGTGGAGAATGATGGATGTCCGTGTTTTATACTCACAACTCGTTTAATCGAATGTTGCAATTCGGATAGAGCCTCAAAATAACGGCGTTGAGAGTTGTACGCTTAAGGTTTTTGATAATGACCCTATAAGACTGTAACGGTGACGCCGTGACGGGAGGAATGTGTTAGCTGATGTCTGTGTCGCACGCTTGATTCAAGATAGCATTATAATTTAAGTATATCAGTGAGGAAATAATGCTAAAGCTGTTCTCGCGGCGTCACCGAAATTAAAAACAACGTCAGCGGATAATCAAAAATTTATTAAATTTAAAATTTACACGAAAGTCCACTATTTATCAGAAAAATATTGTTTAAAACGAATTTTGATAGGTGTCAAGATTCGTTAATCGTCAATGCCATAAATGTTATTGGATAAGTTAGCTATACGAGTAAGGTTATTTCTATCGTCTACGTAGATAATAAAATTACGTTATTATTTAATTTTTAAAGCAGCGATGGTACGCGGGTAATTGTTGATTGATATTCCACCATCGTTTTATTAACATTGTTTTTATTTAAAAGGGTTAATCGTGATATTTTATATTGGTTATCAGAAAAGTGGCCGTAATGCTCATACCTACTCGTTTTTCCAGCGTTTGTTGTTGATTAAGTTTTCGGATTTAAACAGTTTTTGCGTCACTATCTGTGACTTGTGAGTGATAATAATATATTATAATAGCTTATCCAGTGTGATGGCTCTCCGGAAAAGTGAGTCTAATTGTCAGATATACGTCTGTTATATTGTGTGTGTTTCTTTTGGTTTAAAGTTCGGTCTAGTTATAGTTGTATAAGTTCCTTTGGGTGTTAAGCATCTAATTAAATTTTGGAAATTTCTCGAATAGAGACTGCATAGTTGGCTGTTCAAAATAATCATAATTTAACTATAGGTATATAGAATATGAATACCTCTCTTGAAGTTGTGTATTTTGGTCCCGCAGTAACAAAAGCTTGCATGTGTGCGTGATATATATATATATATATTACTTGTGTGATATATTTATAGGTGTCTTATATTCTTTATTTCAAAAAGCTTTAATTATTTTGATTATGTTATATTTTAAATTATGTTTACTGTTATTGTTTTTTTATTACTTTTTTAAATAATATACATTTTTAATTTAATATTTTTAATCAAAATTTTATTTAAAGTATTTTGATGCATTTAAAAAAAATATTGATAGTTAATTACTTATAATAGTATTTACAATTTTTGAAAAGCGATATAGAGGTTCAATCTCAAATTTTGATTTATTACTCCGCCATTTGAATTTAAAATAAGTACTTACTTATAAGTTATAACTAAATAACGACTTCTTCGTAATTAATATTTTTGTGTATCAAAATACTCCAAAAAAAAATATTTTGTTTTAAAAATAAATACGAATTTAAAAATGAGAATTATAATACAATTTAAAAAATATGTACAACATTTTTTAAAAATATTTTTTTTGGAATTTTAAAAATTATGTGAAAGTTGTAGAGTTTAATATTGTAAGACAATTTCTAAATTTTGTGGTTAATAATGGCTTATTAATTTGTCATTAATTAGATAATATTAGTTTCTGGTTTTATTTTAACATATGGTTGAATGAGTGTATTTTAAGTTTTTCAAATGCATCAATTAGAGATTGTTAAATGTATTAAACTAGGTTTTTGATTTTATTATTAAATTTGATTACAATTGTGATGAGATTTAAAAAGTGTCATATTAAAGTTAAAAGTTTCAAAAAAGATATCTTAATATTAAACAAAGTTTCCAGTGAACATTGAATTACCGAATTTCTAGAAAAATAAATGATTTATTCATACTTCGGAAATATATTTATAATATGAAGCGTATATGATGTAAGTACCTAAGGTACTTTAATGTAAAATATTTATTTATGTAATACTAAGTGATTAATTTTTAATTCTTGACTTTGAAATTACTGCTGGATAGAACCAATTCTATACGACTTATTCAATAAACGTCATCTTGTATCGTATGAATAACCACTAACCAGTCTGTATTTATATTATATAAAATATATATATACAGGGACAGTATGGACGGGTTCTGCGCACATAACACGTTTTTAAAACGAATTATTATATTTCAGCAAACAGGGTAATGGCGGGTGAATAGCAGCAGTGTACATGGGGTGGTCAAGGGGTTGGATAAAATTAATTGCATCCGGTATATATATATATATATGTGTGTGTGTGTGTGTGTGTGTGTGTGGTGTGTGTGTGTGTGTTTGTGTGTGCACGCGTATGTGTCTGTGTACGATTTGCCCCGTCGTCCGAAAAGATAAAAGAAAACTAATCAAAAAGTTTTTAATTAGAATTTTTTCCGCTTTGTATTGGATTTTGTTTGTGTGTAGTTGGCCGGAAACTAATTATCGGAAGTTTTTTTGCTGTTATCCAGATTCCAGGGTTATGACGCGTCCGTTATTTTTGGGGAAATTGTGTTTGATATTCTTATTCTCGCTCTTTCGATTCCTAATCACCAGTAATAAATAAAGACGTGTCCTTATGTATACGTATTATAGTAGTATCAATGTATACACATTACAAGGGTTGTTGTTTAATGTTTATGTCATAATTAGGCTGCATATACTTTCAATTAGTAAAATTATGTAAATTGATAAAACATAATATTAAAGAATTCAGTAAAAAAAAAAAAAAAAATATCTCCAATGAATAAACCTCTTTGTTATCTTTATTGTAAAAATTAAAATATTAACTTCTTATACTGTATATCATTATATATCGATTTATCTATATCATAGATGTATATAGAAGTCATCTATAGATTCTAAAATAACGCGAAACGGCATATTGAAGATTATGTATAATTCCACTTATCAATTTACTCAATAATAGAGAGAAATTATTATGTTATGACATTAAAACGTTTTTATTACAATTTTTATATCTTTTTGATAGAAGAATATATTGTTTCTCGGCAAAAATTCGCCGAAGTTTAATTTATAACAATAAAGATGTTGTTATATTTGTATTAGTTAGTATTAACAATTTGTAACTGTATTCAGTTATAAAAAAATAGTGTAAGGTTTATGCTTATATATTTACAAACCTATTTAAGAAAAATTTTAACCTTAACGCTATATAAATATTAAATTATATATATATTTTTTAAATGCAACAATAAAATTATCGTAAACAATAATGTACATTTATTATCTAATGAAATTCAATAAAAAGAATAATTCATATTGTAATCCTCTAAAGTGTTATATGAATATCTCAAACGTGAAATAAAAAAGAAATACAACGACTAAATCAACTTAATTATAGAAGATAAAACATTGCAATAGTTAAATAACTCTTTTAAAAAAATTATTTTGTTTTAGACTTTAATACAGATTCTTATAATTGTATAAAGTTGTAAATCTTTACTTAGTCGTTTTATGTAAATAGATTTTTATAGCAGTAAATAGTTATTCAATGAAAATTTACGATTATAAGTATTTTACGCCAAGCGACGGTGAGTATGAATGAGTATAATAAAATGAAAAGTAAAAAAAGAAGGAATTAGGGATCGAAAGATTTAACACCATGTCTTATTGTAAACAGTGTTGTTGGTGATGCGTCGACCTTTTACCTTACTTTGAAGTTTAAACCTCATATTAGGTGTAACACGATTGCAGTTATGGTTTTACCCTTTTTACCTACAAAAAACACAACAAGATTGTGACATAAGCATAAAACACAATACATTATATAAAATATTAATTATCTACCTAATTTGTTATTATTTTTTTTTTAATAAATATATTTTTCAAAAATATATAAAATAAAATTGATAGACAAAAAACTACAATTTCAAATTGTTTTAAATTAATTTTAATTTTACAACTACAATTTTTAAACGAGCCTATAATTTTATTTTTTTGCCAGTTCTAAATTTGTAAAACTAGAAAAGAAAATTATTAAAAGATGTAATGAGTTAAAACATGATATAAAGTTAAAGTATAGGATTGTACTTAAATATTTGTTTCTTCAGTTATGTATCTTCAATTCATCGCTTTAAGGGATATAAAATGGGGGATGGGTACGAGAGTCTTTCCCTTTTAAGAGGTGGTAATGTATAGAAGATGTTTATTATGATTTTTCACTTACCTTTCGAACAACCTATGGTCATCAGCTGTAGCTCCATGAAGTTGGCCACCCAATGTGAAAATTTTTAATATTTTGTATCGTGTCCAACTTAAATGTAATATATATCAATTACCCGTATATTATGATAATATCTGCATTTATCGAAATTTTCTTAAAAAAATACGTATGATTGATTATATACTACCTATAATGTTCAAAGATAATTTATGTTTTAATAAATTAAACTGTGAGTTCTAAAATTTAATAGGAAAAATAAAAATATTAATTTATTTTAAAGAACTTACAAGAAAATAGTATAAAATTATAAATTAGGTAATATAAAGTACTTATTATTTATTAAATCTTTAGTGTAAAAATCTATGATATAATAAGGAAATTGAAAAGCATAAATCAATGAAGTCGGTGAAGTCAGTAAATGCAATTTATAAATTAGCATCCATTTTTTTTTATACTCTGTTATTAGAAACTATATTACTATAGTATTCTAATTCGTTTAAGGAAATTTAATATGTTAAAGCACTTTCACAAAGTTTTAATATTTGTAAAATATCGAAGCAACCATTTATCTAAGATAATAAAATGTCATATTATATTTGGGTTTTGATATTTACAAGAATAAAATATTATTTTAAGATGTACGTATAATATAAAGAACCAAGTTGAAAAATATTTAATAATAAGAAGTAGATATTTCTCTGCAATGACATAGATATTTTAATTAAAGTAAAACTAAAAAACGTAATTACTACAAATTAAATTTTATTGAATGTAACAATTGCACATAATCGTCATTTAAATCAAACTTTGATAAATGATGGTAGCGTTGTTCAATATTAATACAAATTTTTGTGGGTGTCAACATTTAATTTAGAATATTAATTTATCATTGAAATTAAATGAACATTTTATTTAATTTTAATTTTAATACGCGATAAAAGAATTCTGAAATGAAAAATGTTTAAGTTGATAAATAGTTATAAATAATATATAATAAAAAAAAATATTATTAAAAGAACTCTACATCTACATGTGTTATCCCGTTTTACAAATACATAACATAGCAAAACGTACGTTCTAAATAATACATATAACTCTGCTATATTATGTTTAATATTAGAGTAAATTGGCCAATTATAAAATTTAGAAGTTAGAAATAAGAATTAATATTCTTATAGTATATATATTATATAGTATAAATCTTATATTATATATTATATAGTGAATCTTCATTTTTTATGTGAATTTTACAAAATTATAATCACTTGCTTTAAAATTAAAATATAAAAACCATAGGTAAATTCACTCTAATATAATATAGTTTATTATAATATATATATATAATATACGTATAATAGTATAATACGTACAGAGTACAATTAATTTGAATTATTTTTTAAAAAAACACCGTTTAAATATTATAAGTTAAAATAGCATACTCGTTATAACACTCCATTTTTTTTATACTTCTTACACTATTAAATTTAATTATTGTACAAACATATTCTAAATTTTTAACACTTAAAGACAACGTCGTTTACGAAATATTTCCATTTAGAATTGTTTTTAATTTTTAAATTCGTTTTATAGCGTGTGGAAAAAAATCTGTCTTCCCCTATTCATTCTCCCATCACTGCACAAGTCAACGTCGTGAGCGGTGTTATTGAGCTAATGTTTGGCAGTTTTTGGAACGTATTAACATTAATCGTGGTGCGCCGCTCGTACCGTTTAAATTGATATAAAAACCTATCAATCGAAATTACAAAAAGTAATAACTAATAATCGTAATGATTCCGGTGCAGTATCAGGAGGAGTTTTTGTACACCGACCCCGTTCTACAGCGATATGATACACGTATATAATATAATATACTATAATACACAACTGACGGTACAGCCGCTGCTGTCTATTCTCAACTATACGCGTGAAGGACTTTTAGCTATAGGGTGGCGTTATAAAAATATAACGCATAGCGCTGTGGGTGGTTATTGTGAGGAGTGGAGGTAGTAGGCATGTTACGATCGTGTCTTTACGATATCTCTTCTCCCTCACTCGGCCACCAACCCCTTAAATGTTGATATTCGGTTGTTTTTCAATTTTTAATCTTTTAGTTCGGCTCCGAGCTCTTATTTCTTATTAAACGCCCGGCAAGTCCGTTCAATTATAATTCCATTATGTCGGTCCACGCGTGCGGCGGTCAGCGATCACACACACGTACACCATACTCTCCGCTTTGGTACATTGTATACTTATTCGTGTGCACACAGATCCCTACACACGGTGTGCGTATATATAGGTCGGAATCGAATGTATATATTATATCTGAGCGCGAGTGTGCAGTATATGTAGGTACTACCGTGGTAGTTATTCGCTTTCGTGTAGGGTGGTGTGGTGTAGGGGTGAAAATGAAATAATAATAATAATAAAAAAAAAAACAATAAAAACATTAGCGAAATTGAGCTACGCCCTTCGGAGATATATATTGTATGTGTGTGTGTGTATAATAATATATATACTGCAAGGGAAAACGCGCAGTGGAAGAGAAATCTATATGTTGATTGGTTCGGCGGTGGTGGTCGTGGACGGTTTGGGCAAACGAGAAAACTATATATGTATAGGTAAGGGTGGAACGGAAGGTTTAGGGCAGTCGGAGAAGGATATAATGGGCCGGGAAAGGATATATATATATATAAATGAAGTGGATGGGTTGCGGGTGGAACGGCGAGCGCGCGGTGTGTGCAGAAAGAGCGCAATTTAATTGGATTGGCAATAGATCTCTCTCGCAGCTGGTCGTTCCATTAATTTATGGAAAATGTATAATGCAAGGCGGCCTCAGACGGCAATCGAATTACCGCCGCCGCCGCCGCCGCCGCCGCAGCACGCGGCCGCCAAACGCGCGCACACCGGTGGCTTTTCACCGAAATTACCAGTTTACCAGTACATCCTTCGTCCATCGCTTCCGCCACCGTCGCACCGCCACGTCCGGTATAATATACATGGCGTTTTGAGTGTCTGTCGGTCGTTCGGTCACCGGACGATGATATCCGTTGATTACCGCGCCTTTCTCGAAACGTCCTTTAACGTTCGTTTCACGGCGTGTTTCGTGTGTATTCTGTGAATTATCATCGTACACAACGCGCATGCCACTCACCTAACCTTTAATACGATGTAGTCTCTTGTACGTCTTGACTTATGTCAAAGAATGTACATTTTGATAAATAGAAAAACCTCGTGTTTCTTTATTCGGACCGTTTATATACTATGATAGTAAGTTTCAAGTTCTTATTTCCCTCCACTTATCCAGTAATTTTAACCTTCCTAAATTAACTTTTCAAATTTTAACTGTCATAATTGGCGTAGGCGTGTATTGTGCGTTTTGGTGGTGGCCGGCGAGACTATCAATTTTGACTCGCTAAACACTTAATTGTGACTTTTTGGGTCGTAACAATTTGCTTACTTGAAACGTGCAATACTTATGGGTCATATTATAGGTATAAAAAGGTTATGAAGTATCGTCATATTCATATAATATATTATATATATTTATCGGTTTTTTTAGCAGTAATCGACTAGCTTTTACTCGCATTCGTAATTCATAGTCTTGTCATCCGATCTTATTATATAATATGTTATTATATAGTTAATATATTAATGTATGATATTACATTCAAACATTCTATAGAATAATTGAATGTAATAATAAAATAATTGATTGATAAATATTTGTCAATGCCTTGACAACCGTAGTGGTTGTCATATAAATAACAAATCAATTCAATAATGGTATTCAACGAATATATTATGTTATGGATAAAGATTTTTTTTTTGTTAACAAGATAAAAAATTTCAATGGCTTAATATTATAAAATATACATAGGTTACTTTGCTTTGTATAGTATAATTAATAGTAAACCAGTAAAATATGTACACAATTTGTAAAAAGATGCTTTAATTTTAATTCGTATTAAGTAGTTTTATTCTCAGAATAGTAGAAAAAAATGTCCACGGGCAATTTTAAGCTTCCCTTTCAATTAAAAGAATGTCTTAGTCATAAAATTAATATTCTTTACAAACGGTTTTAAAGTACATAAAATAAACCATTAAATTATAAGCTAACAATAGACGTGATTCATTACGTAGGTTATAATTATGTATTTATGTAAATCTGCAACGAGTACTTTTCGTTATATGATTACTATTAATTATATAGTAATAACTAATAAAATTTTAAAAAATAAAATGAATCAAAAAAATTTAATTTACAGCTGAAGATGGTCTTATGGATTTTTTTATTTTTTAAGAGTTCTGAGCTGCGTACTAATTAAACTTCAAAATGTTACGTAAAATAATTATTATGGTTATAAAATCAGAACATATATAGTAGGTTTAATTACATTATTGTCATTCTTCATCATCAACTTTTATATTAAATATCTCGTCTTAGGGTCAACTTCTCCCTTTTAATTAATCCTATCCCCTTGTTGTTATATTGGCCCTTTACATCTCGTCTCGTCAACCACCTTTTTTTAGCTCCCCTTATTCAATACGATCATTCTACCGCGTGACAAAATTATATTCTTCTCTTCTCATGGTAAACCTCAACGACTAAAGTGTATAATAATAATAATATTTTAACTCTACTCACGATTTAATGGGTTTAATGGTAAAGTACCAAATAATTATTAATTATATTTGCATATATAATGTAAATTCTTACTGCATTATTATAATTAATTTCATCGAAATTAAATTTTATTCATGTAATATTAATAACATTTTTAATTTAAAAGCTCATAAAATAATACAGGTACCTAATAAAGTATAAAATGAAACATCCGCATCCAATTTAATAAATGTATTTTAATGTTAAGAATATTATCATATTATGTTTTTTTCAGTGTAGTTGTTTGTAGGTTATTATTGCTTATTGAATTTGTAATTATGTGTTTAGCCTTTTATATCATGCTTGTATTATAGATTTTTTATATTTGTAGTATCAAATATGTTTAGAATGCCAATTATTATTATAATCCATATGTCATTAAAGTAGGATTTGCATTTGAAATTTACAAAAGGGAAGTTAATATTATATGTTTTAAAATGCTTGTAAAAATCAAATCAAATAGGTAACACAGTTATAGAATGACCGCGACTTATGTGTAATTGTGCTGATAATTAAAATAATGTATAAGACATAAGTGTACTACTAAGAGATAGGTAAGTGATTGGTTTAATATATATACGTGAAAAATAATAAGCTTTGATTTAATCAGATTTAATTTTTATATAAGCCTATACCTACTACATAAATTAATTAATATTAGATTTTAATAGTTTTATGGAAAATATACATTACGTTTTAATTCGTTAAGTACAAATTTTAAGTAATTTGATTTATACATGAAATTTAATTTAATTTACTATATAAACTTTAGATCTTAAAAAAGTAATGGTTTTTATTTTTATTTATTTATTTTTTAAATTTAAATTTATTGTAGTTATTTAAAATCTACTTATATTATTCCTTTTAAACTGCTTAGCTGCTTAACGTAATGTCATAACTCTGTATCTTATAGTTTTAGATTTTATATGGATAAAACTATTGGTTTTACAATTATATATTTTATTTTTAGAAAAAAACTTTTTTAAACTCCTTATATTTTATGGATCGCATAATTAACTCAAATGGTGGTGATTTTAATACATTTTAGGGAATTGCAAAGAATAATGATAGAATTATTTTAATTTAATTTGAGCCATACCGTATCTATTATATAAAATATAAATGTGAAAATGAAAACCAATGTAAACCTTTGAGAACTATGTTCTCGGAAACTACTGAACCGATCGTTATGATTTTTTTTAAAAATTGAAGAGTTCATTGCGGAGAAGGTTTATGGCATTTGATCGATTCTCTAACTTAATAAACAAAGAAGTTATCAATTATTATAAATAATGGCTTGTTACGTAGACTATTATTATTATTTTATTTTCGGTAACCATAGTAACAATTTTTTATTATTATTATTTATTTTCCCCATTTTTGTAACATTTTTCACTGATAATTCGCTCCTATTGGTCGCAGGAGAAGATGCTTATGTAAATTTAATGATATGTAATGTAATGACGTCACTTTCGAGCAAGAAAATAAACTATATTAAGGTCGCTATTGGTTATGATTGAGTATAATAGTTGTAGACCTATTGTTATATTTTGTCAAAACCATAACAACAAAAATTAAGCGAAATAAGTTATGTCCACAGTAAATCTCAAAATCACAGTAATAGACTAACACAACAATATGAAAACCATGAGATGGAACATTATTGTATTTTATCCACTATAGTAAAATAAAATTTATATAACTTTGAAACTTAAGGATTAGATATTATAAACTTAAGTAAACATCTCGCGGGGTCCGCAATCCACCACGGGTGGATTGCCTACATGATAATATACTGATCACATGACACATAATTACAAGAGTTTCACGGGCAACGCCAAGCAGAATGACTATAATATTATTATTTGACTAACTCACTGACTGATAAACGTAGAATCTGAACAATGATAGATCGATGCTTGCAATTTACAAGGTACATTCGTAAAATCGTACCACAAATTTTGTGTGCAATAAGAAAGCATTTTACAAAATTCGCATTTAAATTTTAAAGTGGTACTTGAACGAGTTTTTTGAGAATCGAAATGGTCAATGAAAATGTCTTAGTGAATCATATTATAGAATTGGCATTTTTAACGGGCAACGAAATGCACGGGGTCAATATATTCCTTGCTCCACTCGAAATCTAAAACAATTTTATCTTCTTAATAACAAATCACTGATAAATGTTTATATTTTAATCACTTATGTGTATAATAAAACGCTTTTAAAAATGTACTGTTATGGTACAATAGAGCAAAATATAAATATATTGAAAAAATATATTTGTTATTTATTTATATATTTGTGGATAACACACTACTACACAATAATTTATTATTTAAAAATCGCTTATCGCACTAAATTTAATTATCTTCAGAACGTGGAGATTATTCGCACGAGATAAAATCCGTTTAAATTCGATGTTTAATCATTGTGTGTGTCTACGTAAGCCATTTAATAAATTATTAAAATTAACATGCAACATAAATTCACAATACATTTTTTTTAAACGTCCCCCCTGCAGACTTTGCAGGAGACTTAAATTAAAGGCGAAGCATAATCTTACCGTAAATAAGAAGGGGTACTCCGTCCCCTTCCGTCCCCCTCACTTTAACCACTGATAAAATATATAAACGTATAAAAGACTTCAATAATTATTAATAACACAACAAATTCCTTTTAAGTTTATCAAACATCGATGATTGAATACTTAACAATAGTTAATATTATCTTAGGTAATCCATTTTGTTTTTGTTTTTTTTCTTTTTAAATTCCAATTAATACGTTTTCCTGTTGTTATTTTTTATTATTATTATATTATTCTTAAAACGCTTTTTTGAGTTGATAGAGACGATAGAGTGTTCTAAAAGTTTTAGTGATTGTAAACGAGCTTGTAAGTAAACTACTAAGTAACTACTAACCAAGTACTTTTCGTATATTGAAAAGATAATTTTAATGTTTTCTCAGTATTATCCACAAAAAAAACTAAGAACTACCATAAGGTTGACAATTTTTGTATGCGTTGATTTGTTATTGCTCTCAAGATTTTAAATAATATATTGTTGTAAATTATAATAGTTTAATATGTAAGAAATAATATAATCTCGGTGAATAAAAATAAGTGTCCAACATTGAACACATTGTTTCTGTTCTATTCTTCTTATACTGAATAGTTTTTGTACAATAAATTGCTCATAGTTTTAGTGGTTACGTTGATTTTAAGTATAAATAGACTAAGCTCAAAAATCATTGATAATAGTTGGTACATAAAATATTTTTAAAGGAATGCGAAAATATATATACAAAAAAAAAATATATAATGTTTATATAAAATTAATAAATATAAACCTATTTCATTTTGTGTTATATATTATATATTATGTACAACTGTATATAAAGAACAATTAATAGTTATATTATTTAAATAAACGAATTGTATAACTGGGATACGTATTTGTAGTTTGAATAATAAATAAATAAGAGAAAAACGATTGTAAATAAAGAAATAACAAATATTTAACACTGCATTTAAAATACAATTTTAAATAATACATTGCAGGCTGTGTTTGCCTCTTGACTTGTAAAAATTACGAGTATTATTGTAACAACTGATTTTTGAATGGTAAAAATCTCATAAATTAAACTGCTTTTGTAGTTATATATTATGTTACTGACATTTAGATGACGAACATTTTATTGTTTCCATATCTTCGATAACAATAATAATAATAATAATATATTTACATATTTTGTTGATTTGTTCTCCTATCGCTACATTGTCACAAATCATGTAAATTTGAATAATTTACATTCAATGATTGACATTATATTTTATCGACTACTAATAAAAATACATGTAAGTTTGTGGAACTATGCATAAAAAAGTGATTCGTGTTAATAAATATTAAATGGTATTACGTAGTTTTACATACGGTAAACATATATTTAAATTTTGTTTCTACTCGCGTATAGATGTTTTACTATATAAAGTCGACGAGTGAAAGAGGTTAAACGAGTTCAATAAGCAATTTGAATGATCAAAAATCATGCAGTTATAGTTTGATTTTATTTTTCTAGATGTTTTATGCCGATAGATGGTTTTTTGTTGTGAGCATATAACGAATAATTGGTTTTACAATGAAGCTTTTTAATTTTTTTCATAAACAATCGTTTAATACTGTGAAAATTAAAATTAAATTATACAATACAGAGTAATATTCAGTTAATCATAAGAATTGGATAAACATTCATACAGAGTGGTACACATGTGAAAATTAGAAAAAACCATATCAACAATGGAGAAAATTGAATGAAATAAAATCGATCGGGTAAACTTTAAATTTTAAATCTTACGTTTTTAAGCTCTGATCAAAACCGTTTTTAAATATTTTGATTGACTGGTTAGAGTTAAACATTATAATATAATGACGTTCAGTGAAAACTTTACGCAATCGTGTCTCATTATAATAAATAAGAGTAACCGGCAAACAGTTTTTTTTTATAATTTTATAAACTTAAAGGACCATAAAAAAAAAAATAAATATTTATTTTGGCCAGAAGTAATTCAAGAGTCACATACTGTCAGTAGTCTTTAAAGTTAGTGAGTGTGAATGTAATTTTTTGAAAGACCATTTAATATATAATAAGAAAGTTCTATACATGTAATAAAATAAAGTTCTTCCAAGTCTCGATGCCAACCATTCCTCTATTTGATGACGATATAAACTTCAAATATAAACTTAAATTATACCCTCCGACTATATAGTTTAATAATCGTATTTAGTGGTCATAATCATCAGTCATTATGTTTAGTATTTTATCGAGTATACACTCTGATCGAACGGCTTATATAAATCCTACACTAAAATGAGACATTATATACGATTACTATACATTTTGTATTAAAATATAAAATGTTTACAACTGTTTTATTATATAAATTAATGAATTTAACATCTAAAAGAAAATAGATTCGTTCAAAAGGCATTAAAACTTTATATATTAAACTTTTATTGTACATGAAGGTATAATAATGTTGAATTGTTTAACTTATTATCTGATAACATAACTTTTTAATACAAGGGTGATCGATCCATTTAACGCACAACACTAATTTGCGGGGTCAATATTATAACATTATATCTATATAGATGTACAGGGTGTTCAATAAGTTTGGAAATAGTCATTAGACTAATTGGAACCGATAAATAATACTATGATATAATTAATGAGGTTATTAATTTTTTTTTCATTATAAATATACATAAGTGCTATATATTTATAAGATATGCTCCGTGTAAGTATTAAAATATGCATATAGTAATTAAAAGTTTCTAAACTTATTGAACACCTAGTATATAATATATATATTAGGTACCTATGCAATTTTAAAAAAGCCATTTCATTTAGTTTTAATCTACTCGTGATACTAAAATGTTTCTATTTTTCATAGCTTTGATATTATATTTAATGGCACAATGAATATTTATAATTTTATATTCTTAAGAAAAATTTTTTCTATAAATATATGGAACTTATGATATTTTATTCTATTTTATTTAAGTTGAAAAATAGGTAGTAAATTTCTTGGCGTTATTTATGGAAATTGTTAAAATATTATTAAAATACTAGAATTATTTGGAAGTATGGTATTAAAAAAAATATGTTTTACATATTCACAAAGTCATAACAATATTTGCAGAAACTATAGAAACATATATATAGGAATGTGTTGAGATATCAACATACATTTTATACATAAGTATAGTATAGGTATACATAGAAAATTAATAAATATATTTATGAACTATTTCTTATTATAGTCTTAGTTTTGTATTAAAATATATTGTTTTTATAATTTAGATCAATTCATCGTGGTAGTTGCTATAATGATAATATTTTAGCTATAAGTTTTCATTTAAAATTTTAAAATACATGCTTAAAAATCCAATGAGAATACTTTTAATTTTATGTTTAAGAAGGTAATATATAGATAATAGACAATTTCCCATTTAAATAGAGATATATGTATATGTATATTCATATAATATGTATAATCATACTTGTGATTTAATTTGATTCTTGTTTGTTTTGATATCAACAATTGTATCTATATAATGAACTCATCTGATAATCAAAAGTCAAAAACGAATAGAAAATATCATAACGAACACATGTTATTTATAGGCTAATTATTTACCGTGAAAATTACTTTTGGGTGGTCCGTGCATGTATACGACGATTTTGATTCTTAGGTGAAAACCCGGGTAAGTATGTTATTTAATGTCGAAATATAACAAATAAATACCCTATTAATAAACAGGGTGAGTGTTAGATTTTTTTTGTAATGCTATAATAAATATAACTTTTTACATTTTATTTTTTTTCCTGTGTTTTCTAAGTAAGAATGATGAGTTACACTTTTTGTGACTGAATAATATTTAATTTATACAACTTTACACTGTACGTTTTATTGTGGTTATTATTATTTGAAAACTTTCAACTTTCGAAAAAAATATATCTATTTTTGTGTTGTGAAATGTGCTTGCCTTAACATTTCAAGAAACTCGCATTGTTTGTATCTCTGAATAACTAAATACCTAGAAAACAATTATAAATATATTTTAAAACATTTTATAATAAAGCACCGTTTTTAATGAAGATACGTCTGTGAAATTAATTAATAATATTTATACAAAATACACTTTAATGACTAATAGTAAATAAATATGTGAGATAATTGAGAATATGTATTAACGAATCATTATGAAAATATTTCAACCAAAATGTTTACTGTAAATAAAATGAAGATTTTTTTTATCATGTACTTATATTATGACCCTTTTAATAATTTTTTATTGTTTTTAACTTTAAAATTTTATAATTTCAGTTTTTAAATTAAGAGTAGCGATTGAAATTTAAAATTGAGCGTAGGTTTCAAGAGTGAGTTTATTATTTAAATCATAATTATCTTTTCTCATTCATAATAATAATTTTATTTTTTAATGTACACATTTTTAAAATAAAACATTTTTAATGCATCATTAACAGAAGAGGAACTGCAAATAGATATTTGTTTACTGTGCGTAGGTCGTAGCCTGTATATATATATAAAGTGTAATAACAACTAAAATATAAACAAAATAGTTTATCTATAATCTATGTAGTATATTATTCGTTCTTAATATATTTGAATAATTTTAAAATAGATAGAACATATTAATATCTTATAACACTATTTGTTTAATATTATATATTATAATATTAGTAATAAAATTTATTGTAGGATAGAGATTTGTATAATATTATCTATTTAATAATCAGTGCTAATAGTATAAGCACCAAAATACATGATTGTTTTTTATTATAGTATAAATAATAATTTATTTCGTCAATTTATAATTTAATATTATTAATATTAATGTAAATTTTTGTCATAAATAACTACATATTTGTATATTTGTGACTTAAAGTTTATTTCATATTATGCTATAATGGCTGGGAATATAATTGATGCCTTTGAATATATTTTTTACTTTAAGGTAGATATACGTAGTACGTTATGTTTCTATTTATTGATATTTTTTCCTTCAACATACTCAAAATATAATAGAAAAAGGGCTATTATTTATTTATTATCATTATAATGTCCCTGCTATACATCTCTCTAGTTTTGTTAAAACGTAGTACACTTGTAAATAATACATTCCCGTGTAAGCATATTGATATTATTGTTTGTAACAAATTTACACAAATTACAAAGGGTCTACCTATTAGTAAATAAAAATTATTATTAATTTTTTATTATGATAGACAAAGCATCAAAATTACATACATAATATACATAATATATGTACCTGTAATGATGATACATTATTTTCTTTGCTAGTGTCAGAAAACCAAAAATAATGTTGTAAAATAAATACTATAGTATTATAGACGTATCTACCTTTAATATGAAAATATTGACCGTAAATGCCATTCTTCAATTTTGACGACTAACGTCTATAACTACAAGAGCGATCGGGAATCAACAACATATTTTGTTATAACAATAACTTGGATGAATAGAGAGGTGAACTGTCGCCAAATCGTTTCGGCTTTCGACTATAATTATGATGAAGGGTGAAAAGTAAGTAAAACGAAATTTTATCATTCTGGACGGGACATTTTCGAAAACGATCAGAAAGTACACTTATATAAGTATACACGCACATTATATATATATATATATATTACGTGTCAAGTGCTGTGGTCAACGGATAATATAAAAAACACGCGCACCTATACTCAGTATTATATATGTTCTGTAAACTCTTTTTTGGATAGAGGGACTGAGAGAGTGCTCAAAAAGTTTCACGTAGTCTACGAGTATATCGATCGAAAAACGAGTCTGTATGATGTATAATATATAACACTAAGTGTGTATATATAATTATATATATTATAAGCTAACCTTTACAATATAAGAGGTAATTTTTCGATATTCTCGATAGATTCTGTTATGCATAATAATACATGGAAAATTTGGAAAAATTTCACACGGTCGTCACAAAAATTTTTGGAAAAATACAAATGAGCAAAATTAATTTTCCACTCAACATTAGAGAAAGAGAATTAAAAAGATGAAATATCAGATTATGTACAAATAATATTTTCAAGTAAGTCAATTTTTTAAAAATAACAAATGTAGTCGTTTAAATATTTTAATAAATCAACTTGTTTATATTGCGTACCTACACAAGTCTATCCTAATACCTTAGCCAAGTGCACTTACCTAATGAGTGATATAAAGCGTACAAAACTTATAGGAATATAATATATACAGTATATACTTTAGACTAGATTTTAACTTTAATTATGAATACATATTATTAGGTAAACTGTAGACTCATAGCTGTGTATTTGCGCACGATATAATATATATAGGTACATAATATATAAGTCCACCACGTTCAACTATTTTCTCGTTTACAACTTTTGCATTATATATTTACGTTTACTGCATATGACGTATAGTTTCGTTTCCTAGTTTTTTTTGTTTAGTCCTTTATTTGAGAAAGTATGCCTATACCGACACACACCATGCGCACCACGCGCATAGAACTTCTAATTACCGGAGTGCGGAATTTTGACGAAACGTCTGCACCGACTAATGTGTGCCTTCTATCCATTTTTAGACTCGAGATTCATTAATTTCAAACCGAACCAGATCATTAATTCTGACGCGCGATTAATAACAGTGTTACACCGGTGTCGTCATCGCCGCCACCGCCGTCGTCACACAGGAAGGCCTTTGTGTTGCATTTTTTTATTCTTCAAACACAAAGTTCATATTTCCCATCCATTGCCATTACCTCCGCCGCCGCCGTTCACTAAACATAGGTCTCGCATTAATTTCACTTAAAATTGTCGCAGGCACGAGTTCTTAATTAAACAGGCCACCCGGTAATTTGTATAACAAGAATTAATTGCCGTTTTTAATTAAAATTTACAATAACAATAACGAGGGATAAAATAAAAAAATTATATGTATATATATATGTATATAAAATATATATAAACATAAGAAGGAAAAACGCAAGTCCGAAAAGGCCAATTATTATACACGACGGTAGCGTTAACTTTTCTCTTTGTTCCTGGAAATAAGGTAGTTTTTCTTCTTTACTCTTTTTCGAATAAATCTTACAACCTTGCCCCCCCTCCCATTTCCACGCACCTATCTACGCTCTTCTCGTCGTTTATATTACATATTATAATAACGTTGCAGCTGTAGGACGTGCATAGTCCCTCGTCGTTATGCTCGCGGAGACGGCCGCGTAGGTTTGTTGTGATGTTTATATATAATAATAATAATAGCATTGTGTGCTTCGACTAATCATCTAGAAATATATGGTTGTTTAAAGTTTTTAATTTTTTTAATGTACGTCGAGACTCGGACTTTTAGAGGCGGACATCCCTTGTCAGTTTTGGATGGTTCGTATAATATACGAGGGTAGTTAAATACGACGTCTTTCTGTATATACATTTACTGTTTACACATATAGATAGTGAAAATCACGGGGAATTACAGAGGGGTAAATAATCGCCGTCGTTGTTTCGACACAGCGTTGAAAATCCTTTCACGACTTCACTGCCATCACATCTACCGTCATTTCTGAGACTTTTAAGTGAGTCGTGGCCAAAAATCAAAAACAAACTGTTGGGAATTCTTAGAAACTCTTTATCACTCATTGAGTTTCTATTTCACTGGCTATTTTACGACATTCCAAAAGTTATTGTTTGTTTTTACCTCACAATAGGGCAGTAGGTATATATACGCGCATGTATAAACATATTATATACTCGTTTTGGTACAATTATTTGATATTGCTGTAGACATTTAATTCTCTGTAGCTATTAAGTTTATGCGCCATATAAAAAGCATTCAATTAAAAGGTAATTAGTACATTTTTTTTTTTTTAAAAAAACATCGAGGGAATTATATTTAAAACAATTATAACTTAATATTGACTATTAAATAAAAAATATATACTTAAAACCAATGATATATACGAATTTTGTTTTATCATATATTAAATGTAGGAAACGTGACTAGATACATTTAATAGGACATCGACGATATTAATAATTAATATGCTGTATTACAATATTCTTAATATTATGAATAGGTATGTAAAATATTACAATTTAAAAATTCCCATAACTTGCTTAAATATTTAAATATCGTACACAGACAATTTTCTTGCCATTAAGTTTGATAATAGGTCAATTCACTCTGTTTAAAAATGAAATTTAAATCGTTGTTTGTTTGTAAGACGGAGACATCACGTAGATGTGGTGTCTTTTTAAAAACGTAGAAACGAGATTGCAAAACTGACCTCAGAAGCGTTATTGCTATTTTTCGATCTCAAAGAGGTGTTTAACTTGTTTAAGAAAGTAATGAATTTTTTCTTTATTTTATTTTATTTGATAAGTTTTTTACACTTCTACAGATGCTTTATTGATTGAAAATGAATTAACCTTAAAGTTGTTCAGTTGGTGTTTATTAGAATAAAGTAGGTTAGTCAAACCCTCACTTAATCAAAAACAAAAATATATGGTTGAATTCGCTTTTAAAATGAAACAATAAAAATAGTAAATTAGTATTTAATAAAAAAATACTCCAATTTCTTATCTCTATACAGAAACACGCCAGACGAATACAGAATTTTCCCATTTCCATTTCCACCGTAAGTGTACAATATATACATATACCCATAACCGAGCAGTGGATGGATATGCCACAAATTTCTCGTGCGTGTAAATTATATTGTGACGGAGAGTGAAAATTGAATTTTTTACGGACGACGCACATTCAAAATCAAATCAATCTGAATATAGTATAAGAGAAATTATAACGTTTAAGATTAGAGAAAAAAAAAGCTTTGATTATAAAATTAATCAATCGCTTAATGATTGTCTAATATTTTCGGACAAATCCATAGTATTTCATACATCAACGTGTGTTGTTGTGCATTAAGTATAATGCTGCTGTAAATACAAATAAATAAAATAAAAATAAATGGTACATAAGACATTATTATTTATTTGTAGTTGAATAAAAAATATAGAGTTAAAAGGTACAGGTAATATCCACAAGGGATATTGGTAAGAAATACACAAAACACGGTCTGCACGAGAAGGTCAATGATCTGTCGAAAAAACTATGGTCCTTCCAAAAGGTAGATGCTACGACGACCTCTGCTATTGTATGCTACACGAGCTAAACGGTGTAATAAATTAATATATCATACGTAATTATATTTTAAATTACCATACTTATTTATAAATGTATATTAAGCTAATAGTTCTAAAAAAACTGACAGATCGACTTACATAGCTTCTAAAGTTCTGCGTGACGTTTACACGCGGTTATAAAATTATATGTGTTTAGCAGTGCCTAAGATTAACGTCGACGGTGGATGTTTGATTGATTGTTGGTGCTAAGTACATTATTATATGCAATATAAAAATGACAGATTTCTCAAATTTCATTTGATCGTGATATTTCTAGCATACCTACAATTGGTTTTGAGAAAAATTTTAGGTAATGAATTAGACGAGTGTATTCATTCATTTAACATCGACGGTTACTGTTATTGGATTTTGTTTCTATTGTATCTGAGATTGTGCAAACTTTTTTTTTTAAAAGAGATGACGGTTCTTTGACACGTCTTAAAACATTTCTAAAAAATTAAATCTATTTTCTGCATATCCACTATAGTATCTATTAATTCTACTGTTTACTCAATAGTTTTATATTTATTGTTCAGTTGCTAACTAATAAAATAATATAGTAATTTAAGTATCACACGACTAAGATTATTATAAAATTTAGATGTATTAATAATATACTATGTTATACGTATATTTATGTACCTATATTATATATTATCATTGCCAATGTTTACCATTATTTTCTCAAATATTAATTGTATCGTTCACACACTAGTCATCATTGCGTGTATATTATAATCTCATTATTATAATTTTATTCTAAAAATTTAATTTACTGTCTGCTAATAACAATACCTTAGAAACACAATGTACATTTTTTTATATTAATTATTTATGCAACAGTGTATTTATAAGTAAAATAGTTGAGATCATTATCATTGATTCTTTCTACACGCAGTCGATAGATTCGTCAAATAATCACATTACAGCATGTCGAACAAATCCTTAAAATCCTTTCCCCGAAATTCAGACTATCTTCCATGTCTGTGGAAAGCTCCAGCTATAAAGTGTATATTATGCATATTACACGCATCACTTGTATAGGTATTCATTAAACGCATTGTCGACAAACACATATAAATATAGGTGAGGACGTGAGGTACACAAATAACCGTTTGTTTTCACAACCCGCTAAATTTTCTCATTGTCGTCTAAAAGTGAAAGGAAAACTATTTTAATGTTTCGAAATGACATAAAAATGTATCTATACGTCCGTAATATAATTATAATAACACGTACACTTGTCTGACCGTAAAATGAGTTAATTAATTTTTCTGTATCGAAATAATATTATCTAATCCACGCTGTACGTATACAAACTACGAAATCAAACATGTGTAGGTATATTATAATACTTTTAATATATTTTGAAAAATCGAATCAATAATAATATGTAATTCATATAAAATAGTGTATATGCTTTAATGAAATACATACAACTTAAGGGTTTGATGATCCTTATTTTATAATTATTTATAATTGAGTATTTTCATTTCCGAAATGAATTTAATACATCGATTTCCTCCATACTAAAAAGTCGTAATGGTTTTATAACATTTTTGAAAGATAACACCACAATGAAGAATAAAAAATTAATATTTATTTATAATAGAGGTCATTACCTACTTAAAATTTATAAATTATAATTATATATTTATACGTAGGTATGTTATGTTTTTTACTAATAATAATTTAAATACACTCCATTTTATATTCTTGTCCAAAATATTTTAATTGACAGGACAAACTTAAAAAAAAAAAATAAGAAAAATTTCTCAAACCGTTTGGCAACCACACAAACTTAACTTATTATTATTTTTTTTAAAGAATATTTGATTTTTTTAAGGATAATTATTATCTTGTTATTATTTAATTAATACGTTGTGTTTTAACATATCAATTATTATAACACTATAATCATACTGCAGATTTAACGATATACAAATCAAATATAATACACGTGTTTTGATTAATGTTTAAAATCGAGAAAATCTTAATAAAATTAACGTATTTATTTTGCTATCATAATTAAGAAAAACACAAATTGTAATATGACATTAAAAAATGAATAAGATATAAATCGTCTGTAACTTAGGTTGCCAAGTAGAAATTATTGTATATACGACACCCACTCGAACTAGAAAATACATTTCTTAATTAATCTATTTATTCCTTTGTATACGGTTAATGATATTGGTGTCGTACAGTTTTTTTTAAAAGATTAAGATTATATGTTTAATAAATGTAATATGAAAACATTTTAAATATTTAAAAATAATAAATTTATATAATGTTGTTTTTTAAGGCAAACATAATAATAGATTTTTCTTATAGCAAAATGTAAATTAAAATTATATGTTACACGAATATTATAATAAACAGTTTTTTTCTACGAAATCATAAATTCGGAGAGTTCATTAACTGTTGGTTTATAATACCGACATAGTTTTTAAATTATTTTTTAGACATGTTTTTCCAATTACAATATAAAAAAGGTTTTACAACTATATATGTTACTTTTTGAAGAGTTTTTACAGACGTTTAAATTATTTTCTGAACTGTAAAACTAATTTTTACTTGATGAAAAATGTAAATAAAAGCAAAATAAAACATTTAATTTTTCGTTAAAATAAAAATATCTTAAGAAACTAATTATACTATTTTAATACTTAAGCTCTAATTTTTAAACTAATTATGTAAACATACTAAATAACATTGAGATTAAAGTGTGATACAATTATTATTAGTTTATAATGTTATAACGTTCAAATAATTATATACTTATTGAATCTTGGGTAATACTGTGTTTGGTTATAAAAGAAATGACCTTTTTATTGATCATAAACTTATTATATTATATTTTATTTGGAATTCTCTTATAACCTACATCCGAGTTACTATCAGCCGTTATACTCGTATATCTATATAATACATATAATCAGATAGTCTATATACGAGAAAAAATAATTTAATCATATTTATTTCAACGAATAAAGTAAGCTTGTAATGTTTGAACTCGTCAACACAATTCAAAATTATAAGTTAGATTAATTTTTTTAAGTAAAAATAAATAACATTTTCCAAGTACTAAATATTAAAGTGAAATATTGAGAAAGTTTAATATTAATATATAATTGTATCACAATAATATTCCTTATGTTTATCGATTATAAAAATAAAAACAAGTCATCTATTATAGATGCTCAATGTAATTTTCTTTTAAATATTATTTATGCATATTATACTTTTGTGTTGGAGTGTTATAAACTGCTCGTACATCATATTTTAATAATTAATACAATTGTAACAGGTAACATTCTCGTAAGATTTTCCCCCGTCTAAAAAATAAAAAAAAATAATTGTTTTATCAACAATGTATTTCGGTGTAATATATAACATGTATAATCAATTCTATTTGTATTTTGTACTAACACTTTAAAGAATGCATGATGTATTTAATCTTATTTTTAGTCTTATTTATTATTTGGTATAATTTATATAGGATTGTGTTTAAAAGTAATAATTTGTATATACTTAAAACAAATTAATGGTTATTTACAGAACCATCACATTCATAATGTGAACAAATTTTACTTTACTAGTTCAATCTTTTTTTTAAAGTATTTTCAAATTTAATAAGTCTTTTACTGTTTGTAGATTTAGGTCGGTTACCATTTAGGTAAAGATTGGCTAAGTGGTAATTAAAAAAAAAAAAATTAATACATGGTTAGTTCTTGTCACCTTCATTAATAAATGCTTTTACTACACATTTTTTTCTTCAGACACTACAATCACAATTTACAAGTAAATATGGTATAAAAATATTTAAACATCCTCTAAAGTTGCGATCTCATATAATTACCATGAGAATTATTAATAATATTAGTCGTTATTTTAGATATTACGTATATACAAAAAATAATATCAACTACTAAAAAACCCCCAATTCAATACTCTATAATAATACCATCTTCATGTACACCAGAGATGGGCAATTGGCAGCCCGCGAGCATTTTTAATCTGACCCGTCTTACATTTCCAAATTACATCATACAATTTTAAAGTTTATCGTCTATTGTCAATATATAATAATTGTTATCTGGCATTGAACATCGATAAATTTCTAAGTATCATAATATAGTATATACACACGTATGTATAGCTTTTAACCATAGCTGTTTCAAACAGCCTGTTTGTACATTCGTACTGTGCTGTCGTTGAAAATTTATTATTTTCATGTTTTTGAGGTACTTAAGAATGTCCGCAAAAAAGTAAAATTGATGATGAAAATAGAAATCTTAACATCTCATGGTAGAATAACTAGGTACCTATTTATTTATTATTTATAAAACATAAATTCTAATTAAAATGTATAGTTTGAATGACCTTTTTTTTGCTTTCTACGCTCTGGCCCGCTATATTTAATTTTCTAAAAATTGGCCCTCTAGTAACTTTAAGTTGCCCATCCCTAATGTACACTATTGAGTATGGCGAAAATGACACGAGTATGTACGGTACCATCGTGTGCAGCTTAGATAATGATGTATATAAATTTACAGTCCATATAATAGTGAAAGAAATTGTGTGCCTACGGGCATGGTATAAGTATAGGAAATATTTTCGGGGGGGGGGGGGTGTTAGATATACATTAAGTTTAATTCACAATATTTATTTTAAAATTGTTTTATATTTAATTTCGGGGGATGTTTGAACACTCGTACCCCTCTCCTTCTTGCCTACACCCATCCACACGATATACACTTCTGTATAATATTATTGCCTCAGTGGTTAATAATATTATTATTAAGATCTCGTTCATCCGTCTTTGAATCTCTCGTGGGCTGGTAGGTAGGTAGTAAGACAGTTAGCGCAACAGTTGGTCCGAAATTTCTACGCGTTTTTTTTTTTTTTTTAATCAGAAAACTCGAAATTGGATATACGATCCACAATGACTGACGTTTAATATTACGTTATCCGAATTTAATATAAAATATACATAACTGCAGGGGTAACCTATGTCCGACGGATTTATGATTATATTTTTCTCGATGCGTTTCTCCTCTCCAAAATCAATGATTTATATAAATTAATAGAATTGATGACTTTTTAAAAGTGACAATAATTAATAACAGGCGAGTGTGTGCGCGCTGACAAATGACGCTGTCGATGCAAGATGGAACTTAAAAGCGGCGATTTGGGCCCATGGAGTATTCACCTAGTGTGTTCACATCACTTTGCCCACCGTCTGTCTAGTTATTCAATAATAATTTATTTATATAAATTAATAATATTAATATTAATATTATCATTGGGCGCGAACATATGATATTATATTATATGCAGATCGCAGGCATCTGCAAGTTATATTTCTTTATACTTGAAAACAGAATACGTACTAGTGTAATATAATTTACCTCTAAAATATATATTTGTTTTACTATTTTCGTGAAGAATTTCATGATTTTCTAATCATTTGAAGAGAGAACTTGAGTGTTTCTTAACCTAGTTTAGGTATAGTTAAACCTCCCAAATCCCTTGTCCTAATTACGCGTCGTCACCGTCAAATAAAGAATAAATAGAGCAATGTTGTTGGATCTATTTTATAACCTAAATCGAATTCCGTTCGGACACGAACACCTATATACGGTATGAAAAATAAATATGCTCTCGATCGTTTGTGTAGATTGCTTGGTCAGTGGTCACGGTCCGTTTTTTTGTATTGTTTTCGATTTGAATTGTATTATAGCCATGTATATACCTAAACTACATTCGTAGAACAAAAACATGTAATTTTGCAGTTATTGTCGGTTTGTATGTACGAGCAAAGAGGAGTTATCTTCCTTAAAATGTATTAATGTTCAAGCGTTAGTTGGTTCATAAAAATAAATTGGATTACTCTGTATTATTATTACCATTAACGTAAAATGATTAACACCTCTTCAAGCGCGTGTGTATAGTGTAGATATTATATATAATATATACGTTTTCAAACGGCGTGATAAACATCTCAGGAGAAACGATTTTACCCGCTTTTTAAAGTTCGTTACACTCCGTCCAAATAATAATTTATACATATAATACGTCGTTGTTGTTTTAATTTATAAATATTTAATATGTTAATTATGCGAGTAATCCCGAACAGTTACCGGATTATATAGTACAATATAGGTGGTATATATCCGTGACGATGAGTGTAAACAGATGCAAGTACACATGTATAATATACAATATACATACACTATGTACAAAAGAAATCCAACGATATGTGCATATATGCGCACCACTACACTAATTCAAAATATTTTAATTTACAACCGAAAATAACTTAAGAGATCATTCCACCCTTTTCCTATAGTACTAAAAATTTCGGCAGTAGTTTATAGGTAGGTTACCTATATATTTATATTGTACATAAGATTATTACATGTTTTATCAAAGGAAGAAATGTATTACACGCACGCGGTTATAGCATAATGTATATTCAAGTATAATATGTACATCTATATATGTATTTATATAGTATACATTATATAATATATATATATATATATACCTATTATATTACTGTGTTCGTCCGAGAGGAAAATGCAATACAAACAAATAACCTACCCCCAACCATCAACACCCGAGTTATTGTAAAACAGTTTATAATTAATTTTATTCACGTTATTATAATACGCATTATTATAGTATGGTGGAATTTAATACGTCCACGAAAATGTAGTATATATATTATATATGTAATATGTATAATGTGTGTAATATATTTGTATTAGAAGTGTAATTGGGCAGAAACACGTTTAAGCCACCACATTAAACGCACGCATACCATATATTATTATAGGAGCTGAAGACTTTTTTAATTTTTGTCAAGAAGGGTCGCAGAACAATGTGTTATGTGAGTGATCAATAAATATGTTTTATAACCCTAGGAAGCAATATTTAAAATTTTATTTGGCATATGTCTGTATATTTTATTGTTAGTAAGTCTATAAATTCATATTTGAGTACGAGTATATCATTAGAAAAATTTAAAAATTCATAATTTGTCGATGTAGTAAAGCGTCGAATGCGTTGACTAATAATAACACATTTGGAAAATTTTACTGTGAAGTCATATTTAAACCAATAGGTACGACAAAACCATTGATAAATGGCCCCACCTATACGAATATGCATATTTTTGTGCAGTGTTATTATTTACACTTATTGCACTCCTCGTAGTTATTACACACAACATAATATGATGTGAAGGAAATTAATTTTACTACTTAGTTTGGTTGTCTGCATAGACCTTATATTTAGTATAGCGATTGTGCTATTATTGTTGTGAATCTTAATTTTTCAATATAATATAGATATTAGCATGTAGCAACCACGAAGTATTTTCGTTACGTAGATTAGGTACAATGTAGAAGATGAAAAAAGAAATTATCTATCAAGTTTTTATTTTATAATATTTTAAAATATTTTGTTTCATATAATAAACATTGAACACATTTTTAAGTGTATAAATACTAACCTACTTATTTTAACTAAGTCCTCAGATTTGATTATTATTATACAATTATAATTTACTTACAATTTTATTTTCATCATTATTCAATGCATAGTTTCCGATGTTAACATAAGAAATCCTTGAACACTATAGTCCAAAAATTTAAATACTTTTGGTTTATGCAAAGGTCATCTAATCAAATATCTCATCCTTTCAAGATGTCAGTATAGGAATAATTAAATAGGTAAAGTTGATCCTATAAATAGAAATTTTGTATACTATTTTATCATGTTTAGTTTATTTGCAAGAATGTTAAGAAGAAAATTTCAGCATCCTTCTAAGAAAATAAATAGAAACTACTGATATAGATACAAATTCGAGAGCCTATTATTGAGTATTATATTATACTACTCAGGATAATCTCGTATATGATTGAATCAATAATAATATTCTATTTACTTTTATTTGAATACAGATAAGATAATCATTTTTATCGTTGTAATGCAATCGTTGAGAGTTGAAGCGTAATCAAATATCAAAATAAATAGTATTTATCGAATGCTGATATTCCGAAATAAAAAAATAAATCTTAATAAGTGATGATTGGATATTACAATATACATAACACGATGAAAACGACAAAAAAAATATTTGTTTTTGTATTCGAAACTCCAAAAATTACATTTGTTAAAACTTAAAATTAATAAGAAAAAATAATGACGCTGCGGCGCAGGAGCCGGCGGTAGCGACGGTTACCGAAGATAACGGCGACCGTAGCCGATGCGGTTTGCGCGGGAACACGGCGGATGGACCGCCACGCTCACGCACACCGCCGACGTCTGTCAGTCTGGCACCACGGCGCCCCGCGTACACGATCTCTTGACGTAGGTACAGCTCCGCACCGGTCTCGCGTTCGTCTCGTCGCCTGTTCTCTCGTTCAGTCTTCGACAAGAGTTCCGTTCGCGCGTTCATTCGTGTCCCGTTTACGCGTATATTATTCACCGCCAATCGTGTGTCGTTTGCCGATTTCATTTTTTATTTCTTTGCATTTATTTTTTTTTTTAAGCCCGTGTCCGGAAAAAAAAACGATAATTTTATCTAGTCAGAACACACACAAGAGAGAAGTCGGTCACCGCCGCTGCTTTAGAAACGATCAGGTAAGACGTTATTCTTTACTATTTATTATTAATGCCATTAGTGTTATTTGTGTAGGACAAACTGGAAATAGGTGTAGGTATAATAAATTATGATTTTAACTAAATGCGCATATATTACGTGTATTGCAATAATGAAATTCGAATTTAAAACCAATAAAAAACAATCGCGCATAGTGGTTTTTTTCTTTATGAGAAAAAACTCATTACTGTTACCCGAGGGCCATACGTCACGCTGTGTGATTATTAATACTCTACCGTGTATGTTATACGTCTCATTTGCGGTGGTAATCACGTGATATAAAAGTAGGTTCCTAATAATTAAAATCGCATTATACTCCGAATGAGTCTTACGCATTATAATATTTTAGTCGTTTTCTTAAAATCTCGTCATGCACAAAAAAAATGAAGACTGTCAGCAATGAGTCTATCCGAGGGCTTTTCCGAATATATATGGATGGCAAAGAGAACAGCTCTTAAGTTCTGTTTTTTTTATCTTACCTAAATCTCTCCCCAAACTTTGTGATTTAATTGGTACACCTTTTTATTATATCAATAGTTTATATCATTCTAAAATTACCCATTTACGGATTGTATGAAATTATTATTGACATTTATTTGTAATATATATTATATGTACCTCTACATAAATATGGATCCGAGTTATAGGTACTAACTTTTAAAAAAATAAACACTGGTGTATGACATTTTATCTATAACGTTATCGTTGAAGCATAACCATCACTGTTTAAATTTTTGCTGAGAGAACAAATTTGTGATAATAGTTTTAAACGACTCGTTAATTTAAACGGCCAACTCTGGGAACAGGTTTTTACTTATTACGTTTTATGAATTTACGATGTATTATATTCACTGTAGATCTGTTCCGAAATAATTTAATAGGTATAATAAATATTAATGGTCAACGTAATATATGCGCGTAATATCAATGTAATAATATTTTACTCGTCAGTCGTCACACAATGTTGCCTACAAATACGGTATCGACTATTTTGTAATTTATTACAACGTAAAATTGTACATAATCACTATTGTAGCACCTAACTAGTAAGATATTTAATTTTCTTAAGAAAAAAAGTGCGATATATAATATATTTAAATATTTAATGTCATTAAGACGTGTCTACCAATCGACATCGACACGCTTTAGAACTGTATTGCTTTTAAATCGAGTAGTGATACAGTATACTATATCATCTTGTATATACGTAACTATCACATGGTCGAATATATCTACTAACAGCTATGGTGCCACTAGGAACTACTCATAATATGAGTGTAGGTACCTAAAACCTAAACCTTATTTGTTTCTCATTTCTTCTAACAATCGATTTTGTATTAGCTTTAATGTATTATAATTTAAGTATATATTGATTATTGAATAATTAAGTTTATCACATAAAAATGTATTAACGCATTACGTATAAGTATAATAAAGTTATAACGGATTAAATAATTCGATAATGCATGTACAACTACTGCATCAACAACTTATATAACTATTATCATTATTATTGTATAGTATTGTGTAAACGCGTGGGTCAAATCCAATGTTATATTCGTGTAGTTTTATGGGGTTTGTCGGACATCTGTAATATTGGCGGGGATGAAACGGGAAAGACAGAGATATAAAGTAGCGAACAAGTGAAAATCAGTGTCTCGCCGTCGGAAGATAAAATTTGTTTTTTTATTTTGATTTTCGTGTACATCCTCTCCCGGCCCGCTGTTGTTTTTTCGGCGGACTCCAGATGGTGGCGGTGGCGACGGCGTGTCTCCGAGGAAGAACGGTCTTTTGTAAAAAAAAAAATGTATACATAAACGGTTACTACGTTATTATTATTATTATTATTACGGACGCACATCCGAAATCTGAGGTTCCTGCAGCAGCAGTTTATCCGTGTAGATGAGTGCAGCATGTCTCTCGGCTAGCCGTGGTCGCTATTATATATTATATTGTATTATTACGATGTAGTTCGTCTCGAGATTAAAGAACGAAAATCGTTTCCCCCTTTTTTGAATGCGCGTTCGTTATCCCACGGGCGCGCTCGCGCATATAATAATAATATAATATCACACGCACACGCGCACAAAAGGGCCCTAATTACGGGACCGAGTCGCGTTCTCCTGCAGAATCGTTGTCGTCGTCGTCGGTATAGAAAAAGGACACCTTATGCTTCTATAAACGCGCTCTATATATAATAAAATAATAATAATAAGTGCGTGCGTGTATGGAAATCAAAGAACTCATTGTGGGAATGAGCTCGTGAGGATCGCGGTCGCCGGCCTATGTATATATATAGGTACGTGCGATCGGGATCGGTCTCGCGGGGCCGTTGTGACGAGCGTCGGCGTCGTTTTTTGGGGGGGGAGGCGGTCGAGAAGGGGAGCGAGAAATTTTAATAACCACCGCCGAAACAGCGGTGGGTCGGCGCGTATAGCCTCGGCGGGGGTGGCCTATGGTCGTGTGTATGTGGGGAGAGGGGAGGGGATGGTCGGTCGGTGCGAAAACGCAATTACACGGATTGTGTGCGTGAGCGCGGGCCGATGCGAGTGCGTCCGCGGCGCGCGTATAATTACGAAATACCGGGAATTAATTAAACACATTGTTGGTGCCCGCCGGTTAGACAATCGGTATAAATTACCCCCGCGCGCAAAACAATTAACCGGCGAAACGCGCGCGTACTCGACGCGGTAGCAGTGGCGTCGTCGTCGTCCGATATCGTGGTGGCCGATGGCGGCTGCTGCGGAGTCCGCGCGATTCCGCAGGCTCGGTGGACGAGAGTTTGTGCCCGTCGGCGGCACCCGTTGGCGATTTATTTAGTTGTCGCACGATTTGGCGGTCTGAAAAGTGACGCTTGCACCGAAATTGCGATACATGTAATTATTTAACATCACTTCGCGCGTAGCGCCGTATTACATTAAACACACCGTGTCATAATATATTATTACACAAAATTATATTAAATGTGCGTAGGAGACGTGTACTACGTGTAGGTTATCAAAATAATCCGACTTTTACGCGGTCTGCTTTTCACTGAATTTTGATTTATTCACGAGACGGTGCAGGCGATGAAAATATTATCACATATTATTACTGTGCTCTAATCTCTATATACTATATGGTTTTCTAATACCTAAGTCGCGCATGCCATTGTTTACTGCTTAATGTATTTTATATTGTAGAAGTTTTTTTTTATTTTGGGCCTTAAAGTCTCTTTGTCTATAATCCTTATCGTTCGTCGAATTAGTATATTATATACCTAGTAGTGAAGAGGATAACATGACTATATAGTATCTTAAACACTCGAACGCACTCGTCTTTATGTAGAAAGTGAATTAATGATAATCGAATAACGCTTTTACATGATTAAAAAAATTGTGTTCAAATATTCAATTATAATAATTGATTAGCCGCGATGAATAACGTACAATTCAATTTTTAATTGTTTTTTATTTTTTAAATTAGGTAGATAAAAATCGGTATTAAACAAATTTTTAATTATTCGATTAATTTGTGTATATTGATTTCTTTATTATTGGCGAAACATAAAATTAATTAAAATTGTAATGAGACAAATAATAGACAAACAGCTGAATACACAAAACCCTGAAACAGTTATAAGTTATAACATATTATACTTCTATATAAATGTAGTATAATATAATCTGTTATATCTACTTACACTTTTAACATATTCTGAGCTATAAGTATACGTATAGAAATATGGAATGTCATAATAAATCTATAAAAAAAAAAACAATTAAGTGGAGTATACCTTCGTTTACTTATCTTTTTTAAAATTTATTTTTGGGCTACCCGTGTTGCACTGAGATAACTCTATACGATATATAATATCACAATAGGTGCAAGAGAAAATAATATAATATATAAGATAAACGGTTTGGTCAACTAATCCAGTAATTATTATGCAACGATAATATTACAAGTTAATCTTAGCTTATAGTGTTTAACATTTAAATACATACATAATATATTTGAACGAGTAAATTCAAATATATACGGCGATGAATACTCATTACTATTTGTACTGTTATTTATCTTATTTTTTTATGTAATCGGGTAATAATCTTCTATTTGAAATCCTTTAAAGAAGTTTTTAGTTAATAGATTTCCATTAGTGGTGTTTTTATATACTATAATATAGTATATAGTATTATATAGTAGACGAAGGGGTAGTGAAATTTTGTCATGGGCCTTCAGTCTCCACCGTATGTATAATATATATATATATATATACTACAGAAAAAAACATTCTTCTCTCCCCTCTATCTGTTTTAGACTGAGTGTAGTTGTTTTTAATCCAGTAAATAAACCCTAACCCGACCTTTCCGCCCCCAGTTTTAGGAACCTCATTAGCTAAAGGTATTTTCTCCCTTTTCTTCCGATTCCCAGCCTGGAAAGCGAAGTTACTTAGTTTATTTAGCTAGAAGAACCCAATTAAATATAACAACTACAGAAGTTACCCGGGCGACGTTGACGGTTGAACGAGGTGAGGGGGGAGCTCGTGATGCGGTGGGAAGGCGGGTCTGATTTAATTAGAATGTAAATTACCTCTCTCGGTGTCGACGAGCTTATATGTGTATACAGGGCGGTTCGTTTAAGATATTGGCACTACTTCGTTCATTGTTTTTCATCATACACAGCAAATAAAGATTTATAAATTTGCGTGAAATTTCTTTACATTATATTTTTGTATATATATAGGTATATATATATATTTATATATATTATATATATAATTAGCATTAGGTACTTTACATAACTATTATATGGGATTTAAAACATTTCTCATATTGATAAAAATCGATAGAAATCATTTTAACATAATATATTTTACTTATCTTATTTTGATTTTAAGCTAATTTCATGGTTTACGTACATAATGAATTTTTTTTTGACAACATTTTACATTAAGTAAACTTACTATCAATTCGGAAGGTTAGGTATATCTTCGATAGATGATTAGCTACAATTTTTTTTCATAAATTTTCATTGAAACGACTGTATCAGTCTTTGTTAATGTCTTATCACTTTGGAGCAGTATAGAATGTGTCTATAGTTCATCACTGCCCCTTTATATAAGAAGATAATTTTTACATGTGTAGACGTCACTCCCAGTGGAGTGGTCCGGTGAAAGCAGAGTAATTGGAACGACAGCGGAGGAATAAGGGGCTATAATATATATGTTATACATCTATTTATCAATAAAATTAAATAGTAGTTTATTTTAACGAATTGTCCTGTATGTATGCAACTATTATTGTTCGCGATGTATAAAGAGAACGAGAGTAGTCTGGAGGCTGAAGTGACTTTTTATCTTTACAACTTTTAATTATGTCGGGTATTACTAGTGAAACTTTTAAATCGATCATCAGAGCTGGCCGATTAGTTTTAATTAAACGGCAAACGACCTGACCCTCCTCTTATTTTAAATCGGTGAGCGAGAGGAAGGTTATTGTACCGAGGAAGGGTTACTTTTGCGTTCCGTTGTTTTCCGGTTGAATACGGTATGGAACGAGGCGGAGACACGAGAGAAAACGAACCCTGCAGGATTAATTTACGAATTACTATTATCTACCCTCTTTTCTACTTGACAATTCAGTCAGTATATAAAATGAATACACGTCGAAGCTCAGAGTACCTATACTATATAGTGACTTTAATATATGTATGACACGTATATGAAAAATTAAATAAAGCTATATACTAGTAATAACAATAATAAATCAAGGTCAAATTCGCTGCATTATTTTAAATTTCATAATATATTTAGATCATAAAGAATTTAAAATACTTTTTAACAATTTGATTATTTAGTGATTATGGTGTGATTTCTTATAATTTATAACCTATAGCCTATAAAAAGTACCTATAATATGCGTTATGGTTGTAACCAAATTATATTATAAAATGTGCTGTATTGACGAAAATACTAAAAAACGTTATTGTTGTTTTATACGATAGTCATGCGGTAAATAGGGACAATCTCAAAATAGTTATTTACTTTTAATTAAAAACATTATTGAGATATCTAGTCTTTTATTTGAAAACCTAATAGGAAAACGTAGTAACTTACAATGAAAAAAAATATATTAGTTTTAGAGATTATTGGATTATAATATACCTACTGTTAAAATCTAACGATTCACTGAACAATAGCTGCTATTGGCATCGATTGATCGACGATAATGTTATTTCGCTCTACCCTCGACAACATGGTCTGGATTGCTGTGACACATGTGCACCATGTGGTGTTATTTTAGCTATAAAAATTCTTCAATACTTCTGCACATATACATTCGACATGTGGTCTCTTTAGAGTTGCTATAAATTTCCATCTCTATCAAAACATCCGCAGTGTAAAAATCCCAAACGAGTAAACATTCCTGCTGGGGGAGGGAAAAAAATCCAATTTAAATGTCTGTGCAAATGTTATTTTTTATTTCGGGATTAAACTTTTATATTGTTTATTTTAATAATCGCATACACCGGGTTAACGAGGCATAATAATAATAGTTGTCGGCCGTATAAATAAAAAGAACCGGTGGGATTATCGTTGAAACAGTAGTGGCAATTGCGAGGAGGTGGGCTAATTAAACACAGGAAATTAAAAAAAAAAAAAAAAAAATAGGAAGAAAGAAAAATAATTGCGATACGTAATTAGCATGCCCATGTAACGTATAATACTTGGCGTGCAAAAAATATATATATTGCATTCAGAGGGATAGAAGAGAGAGAGAGAAAAAAAAACAATTATCGTAAATTAATTTTGACCTCGGACGGAAATGGTGAAATTTTACTAATGGATTTTTTTAGCCGCGCTTTTCACTTCGCCCCTCAACCATTTTTTTCCTTTTGAATGGCTATTAATTGCGTAGTGTTAAAAACGGAATGATTTTTATTATATATGCAACGTAAATGTGTGATTGTGTGTTCACTAAATACAATTTAAAGGACTGGAAGCTCACACGCGATGAAACTGAATTATCAAATTTTACACTTTTTTAACCTCAACCTTAGTAGCGGAATCTATAGCCTATTAGTAATGGTAGAAAATAAAAAATATATTTATATATATATATCTACAATATGCATTTGTATACGAATATGTTTGTGGTAGGGTGTGATGAGGAAAAGAGTTACAAACGTCGGTATAGAAAAGGATAAAAACCAAGACCATGTTTGACATTGTGCCATTTACTATAACGAGAAGCAACAACAACTGAATGTAATTTAGAACGAGGGGTAGTAAGGGAAAATATAATACATATAACGATCAGCGGAGGCCCTGTTTGGACGGACATAACGAGATGCCCAGAATGCAGGAACATCGAAGCCAATTGACGGCTATACATAAAATCGTACGATTATTTTTTTCTCAGATCGAAAGGACAGTCATAAATTGGCATATTTAGAATTCCCAAGTCAATAAACTAGAAATATAAAAGGTAATATTTTTCTAAAAAATGTTTTTGATAGTTTTGTAATTTATCGGAAATTCTAGTACACATTTTGAATTTGTATAATATAGAATAAACACACGGTATGTAAATACGTAAACGAATAGGTATTTTGATAATTAATTTAAAATAATTATTTTATAATTTTCAATTGTCATTAATGAATGAGATTTGTAGTGTAAATCAGTGCAAGCAAGTAATATTTAAGGTTTTTGTAATGTTTCATCTGATAAACATTATTATATTAATAGTAATGACTAATAAATTATTAGTAATAATAACTTATTACCAAGATAAAAAAACTGTAACAATCCTTACATAGTAAAAACCAACTTACATATTTTATGGTTAATGTTCTTTACTTTATGTATGTTTGATGAATGAAAATTTGCTATGTTACACATAGGCCGTAGAGAGAAAAAGAGAAGGAAAGCAATAATTATTGCGCAGATTTCTTCTCAAAATTCAAAATTACGAATTATTTGGTATATTCCTATATATTATAGGTATTCATCGCTTGTAATCTTTTTTCATCGTATACAATGATTTATCATCCAATACAGTAGTACTTACTCAGTAATGAGTTACACTCTACACCAAATAACTGCAAAGCGACTTCTTCGATTTTTTATTTTATTTTTTTTTTTTTAGCAGATGTATGATACATTTTGTTTTAATTTAGTATACATATAATAAATGTATAACCATATAAAATGTATATGCGTGTTTGATAAAAGTTATTCGAATTTCCTTTGTGTAAACAATATAACGTTTTATCTAATTTGAAGTTTATTAATTAGATTTTAAAAATACGGAACTTTCTAAAATATTATGTAAATCGTAATTGTTCATTGTTCATCAACTCTGACTGATAAAATAGGTGAATAAAATGTAGAAGTGTTAAGTGGAACCATTAAAGAAAAATCATTATTTATTACTAAATAAAAAATGATTACATTTTCTGAGTCTGATCACATAGTTGGTTGATTGTATGAACACGAGCGAGCATACGTATATTCGTAAACGTATGTTTATGTGTGTATGTCAAAATTACTTTTGCCATCCTCTACCACTGCCGCGGCCGTCATCGTTACTATAGAGCAATGTGTAATTGAATTTCGGGCGGCAGCCCGGCGGAATTAAACGCGCATTCGACGGGTAATTGAGTTTTAATAAGTAAACAGCTCTCGTTCGGTGGTGTCTTTACGACCGGTTATGTGGCAAAACGGAAAATTGCTGTTTTATGCTAATGGTGTTGGAGATAAGACTCCGTCCATCGTCTGTACTCGCACACACATTTATATGTATACAAATACGTGGCGTTGATATCCAGTCGGTTTATATAGTGGATGGGTGGGTGGTATACTTCCGGAAAGCGGAAAAAGAATAATATTATTGTTCATACATCGGCGTAGTATAAGGAGTACCTAAGTGCCGTCACCGTATCAGGAAAAAATATTACGAACGTATCAATTAACACTATCTTGAAACTGAATACATGACATAGAGGAGTAGAAAACAAATGCAAACACTTAGTCGTTAATGCTTTCATAGTTCGTTCAATTATTTCCCGTTGTTATCGAATTATCGTGTTACTATATAATACAGTGAATGTATATTACATTATTAAGTACCTATATTTTATTTGTCTTTACTAAATAATTAACCTTTCTTTTTGAATTTTGAATTTTGAAATTGATTTTCCAAATAATCTATTAATGATAGAGATTTAAGTCTTGGCTTAAGAAAACAATATACGAGAATACGATATAAATATTTATTATAGTCACATATCTTGTGTGTATACTGTATACACAACTATAAATAAATGGTATCGTAATACATATATAGTTGTATTGTTAAGTTCATATATTTAGCCTAAAGAATCTATAGTAGGAATAGTCGGTATAGATAATGTATAGGTACGCATTTAATATTGAATGTATATTAATTGCTGCCATATAATATTACATCGTAGACACTAAAATATTGACGAAGGCGGTATTCCGATATCTGTATTATAAATGTCTTAACATTTGTGAAAAAAATTTAGATGGCTTTTAGTGTGAGGGAAAAATAAGAAACGAAAAATACTAAATAGAATAAGAGGTTTGCCAAACTCAAGCTAATTTGGCGGACATTTCTTGTCGACAGTCTAACGAGTAGGAGAATACTGGTGTACAGGCTGTGGTGGCAGATAGTAGAGGGTAGTAATTGCTTTTGGTTCTGCCACACTTGTGGCTCATCCCCCCTTTCCTACATGGCATATTTTGCTCATCGACCAATCAACAACCTGATCGTCAGTTTTCTCATTTATCTCCCCCCCTTCTCTCAAGAACCCCACGTGATCAGGTAATTTCCACCGTCACATATCTTTTATTTATTGACAAATCCCTATCAATTCTGTTATATACACGACAAATGGAATCCGTCGTGTACTCAAACACAAGTTGAACTTGGGGTCGACCGGTATATATAACAGCTATTGTGCACGTCGTCGAAATTCAAGAATAGATAATATTGTTCGGAAATCATCACTGACATCGAGGGTTTTCGTACACGAGCTTTTACTTCGTTTACTACGGCTTAGTTTAAACTTCTCTTAGTTAATAACGATGTATATATAGTTATCAGTCAGCGCGAAGTATATATTATGTATAATATTTTTGTAAATATCGATTTTATAGCAATTTGATATCCGTCGAGATGAAAACATATCGGTTTGGCATCTAAAATGTATTGTATTATTATAAAACGATACATAGGTATATTTAAATATTAAATCAGTCTAAAATGGATATATCTACCTACTATAAATATTTTAGGTTGCCATTAAAATATATTTTATTGACAGTATTTATTATGAATTTCCAGTCCTTATATGCGTACTTATAAGTACTACCTATTTATATAATAATAATATAAAATCAGTAAATTATTATACGCGTTTTATGTTGTTTTTTAAACGATATTATTTGTCATTCTCAAGGGTCTCTAATTAATATTATATATATATTTTTTTCATTAATTCGTAGTTTTATAAAATTCAATTATTAATAAATTTTTTGTACTGAAAATCTGCAAATATAAACCCAGTGCTTAATAAAAAAAATGTTCGTTTTGGACACAGCGTTTCAGAAAATGACTAACGCATTCGCGGTGAATATATATCATGGCATCACGCCTTACTCAACCCTCCATACACGTGTATGAATATGATAATCGTTTACAGTTATATGGAAACGGATTAATATGATATGTTATGTGCTTCTATTGCGTGCGCGTCGTATATAACTTGCAACTAGATATTTTTTTAGTTAATGTGACTATGGCTAGGCGCAGGAGATAGTTACTTTGAGCGGTAAGAGCGGTGAAGGGCTGGACGGTGGGGTAATGCCGTGATGAGGAGGAGGTGGATATAGAAAAGATCATTAATTTCATTTGCTTTTAATTATTTTCCCTCCTTTTGTGTGTGATCCGCGCGAGCGGACCATGCGGGCGTTATTACTACACGACTGCCGGAGTGATAATTAAAAATATTTATAATTAAATTCGATTGGAATCCTTTTTTCCATCTCCCTGCACCTCTTCCACCAGTCTCTCTTTCACTCTTTTTGTCCCTCACCGCGCGCGTGATTCGTCTTTCTCTTCCGCACCGTTAAGCGTATTAATGGAGTTTGGTGGTATTGTCCGCGATCTTTCCCCCGCCGTCGTCTCAGTTTCCACTGTCTCTTACTCGCATTCTCTGTCTCTCACTCTGAACAATGTCAATCGGTTTTTAGTTTGGCCGAATTTAATCTAAATTGTCTATCGACCGTCGCACAGCGGTGCGGGAGTGAATTACCCGGAGAAATGAGTAGATTTAAAAGACATACCGGTTATATTTGTGAGAAAAATAAAGAATTTCCTAGTGTTTGATCATTTATGAAATTAATGAGAAAAAATGGTAAGCTATAATGTATGTTATAGATATGTGGATGTGTCCAAATCAGATTAAACGCAATAACATGAAGGATAACTTTTTTAAATAGGTAATTTGGAACATGACTCGTATTCTATGATTTGTACGTATGTACACTGTAGACTGTAGAGGTTATAATTTGTTAAACTCTTCTGGCTCAATAATTAACATAAACAGCGTGTTTTAACTTAAAACTCGAAACTATGGATTCTATAGGGTACCTATATTATACTACAATAACATTAGTAACACCATTTAATAAGAATTAATGTCTTAGGATAATTATTTAGAATATTAATTTTTACTCTGTGCTATTTGCATCTCAAAAATGTAATCATTTAAATAAAAATATACAACTATTAGCGATACTCTTTAACAAAATTATATATCATCTTTTCAACTTATTCGGTGGATAACGTTTGCAAAGAAGAATGTTTTACAGTCCTCACTCCTTAGTAAAAGAATTAAATAGGTACACTATATGGTTTTGTTCATTTGTTGTTGTATACTACCTACGTTAATGGAAAGATGCTAACGATGTAACTATTTGAAGACATTTTCTTTGGCATCTAATGTGGTTCTCATTATATCTATACAATAAGCGTAGCGTTGTTGAGAATGTCAACTTAAGTGAAAAACGACAGAAAATCATATGTTTTAATTACATGACGTGACGAAGTCCTTTAGTTAAGAATAATATGTCACAATTCACAAAACCGTGATTTAATTAACTATTTTGCTATACATAAATAATAAGCGATATTATCAAATGAATATAATTAAATTTTTAAATTTTAATATCGTATTAATCTAATATTTAGATTGTCTATAATAATTAATTACTGATTTTATTTTTATTTTTAAGTCAAAATAACTGCATGCATTTCAAAATAAATATAAAAGAATTTTCTATACAATGCAATTTTAATATCAAACATATTACTTGTACAAATTTGACATTATTTTCTATTAAGTATATTATGAATATTTTTTAAACAATATTTTAACTTATTTTTACCTCGTACTTACTCGTACATAATTTTTACGATGTTGGATTATAAGTTTTGAATTATATTATAACATTATAGATTTGTGGTATAAATTAGCTGAATCTACCGAATTAAGATAATTACTAGGTAATAATAATATATAAACATTATCCTAACCCAATTCGTCTCCTTTGCTCAGAGTCATTTTCATGTATAATTATTTATCATTAATTTTAAATATAGTAGTATATATTAAAGCAGCGACCTACTCAATAACTATTGACGAGGGACATTCGAAACTTAATATACTGCAGAGCGAGTTCCACGATTTTTTTTATTATTAATTGGTATCCTTTTACGGTATCTTGGTTATATCGTATTCAATAACGAATCAAAAAATACAAAATAGAATTTCGATGTTTTTTTATATCTTTTTGATATTATATGTTATATTGAATATACGTTTTTCGCCCCTTGTCCGGAGGCCGCGAGAGTGTATATTATTACAAAGTTTTTGGCGGTTATTGCGTCGCGGCATGGCGACCATGTAACGTAAAATTGGCAAAAGTAATTTCCTCGGTTCTCCCATAGTTTCCCTACCACCATGAACATATGGAGGGACAGTGTGTGTGTGCGAGAAAGAAAGGGTGGAATAGTAAGAGAAGAGTAGGGAAAGAACGAGAGAAATGCATATAAAATATATAATAATAATAATAAAAAAGGAAAACCGTCTGGGCGTTTCGGTTTATGAACGGTTTATTCGCCGAATACAATATTAAAAAATATACCGAAAACGCGAGGCATATTGTTCGCAAACAGGGCTGTGCGTTGTACGGATATTGACGATATTAAAAAGTGCCTTATATATATAGTTATGTCCAAGACTTCTTATTCTTTTTTTTTCGTCCCATTTTTTTAATTTACCGTTTAAAACGCTTAGAACGTCTCTAGGGTGATATTACGCGACATTCCCCCATTTTCAATTATAACGTATCTGTTCCCTACCCTAAATAACTTTGTAGTTTTGTGTAAAATCGAGAGATTTATATTGTTTATTCGGCAGTACACTGTACTATTTCGATCGAAACGGATTTCCCAAGACGATCGGATTCGATTTTATATAAGGATTCCTGTAAAGTCCCCGTGGGTCAGTGGGCCGGTGTCGCATTTAAATAGAAGATTCTCCCCCGCCCGTTTACTTTCGATCAGTGACAATGCAGCTGTTCTTCCAAGGAATAGGAGTAAAAGGCAAACCAGAAATTGGCTTTTCAATTTGCGATCAGAACGTGCTTGCTGAATTGGGGGTATGCACACAGTACACTATATCCGCATACACACTCACATAAAAGGTCCTATGTAAATGTAGAGCCCTACGGGCGTCGTCAAAAATTGATAAAAAAAAAACATTTTCCTCGGGATCCAATTTTCCATGAAATATGAGGAGCAGGGGTAGGAGGTATTATTGTTGTCCGGTCTCTAAAATAATTGTTTAACGTACTCCAAAATTGGATCGGACCGCCGGGGTAGTATTATATTATTTTTTGATATGTTATTAAACCAGCATTGGCGATGGAGAAATGAGAAAAAAGTACCGGGGACCAGAGAAACAATTTTCAAAACGCAAATAGTAGTCACTTCATTATTCAGTATCGATATAAAATACTAAAAACCATTTAAAAAAACAACAATGGCGAACCGCCTTTCACCCTCATTCATTGCAGAGTTAGGAATTGGAAGAGACCGCGTGCAGCCGATTTAAAGGAAGTAAAAACGATAAGCGTCGGGTGAGAGGGTGAAGAGTAAACGAATGAAAAACAGGGTCTTATAGAGGGAAAATTTGATTTGAAATTTAAATAAGTTTGTTTGTCTTTATTTATATGCAGCATCATTGTTTTGAAATATATTGTAAATAAATATATTAATAGCCATTGAGTGGAAAGTTTTGACTCCGTAATTGATACGAATATCTCATTCGATGAAGTGAATACTGAAAACTATATTCAACAATTTCTGAAGTTTGTTCAAATTATAATATTAGAATTCTGATTTATAATGTACAACATGTTCATATTTTATTTTTTAATAATCGTTTTAATTTGTAGACTATTGTAATTAATCAATAATATTAAATTAAATTACAATTTAAATAGAAACAATTATCATAGTTCTATAATAGGTAATAACCAATGGAAATAAATAATCAATTTAACATAATAGCCATCGTCTGTGAATAATCACTGTTATTAGTTATGTTGGATAATTGGTATCTATAATTGAAATAAAAAGCACGTTAAATATAATAACATATGATATAAGTAATAACTTTATAATATTCTGTAACAATAATATATTAGATTTCCACTTGTAAAAAAATACACATGATGACATTCTTAAAAATATTAGAATTAATAAAATTCATAATTTATAATTATTATTTAAGTGACCAAATATTTTAAGTAAAAAAATAACTTTAAATTTAATTTATAATTTTTAAATAATACCTAGAATAACAACGACGAATGTCTATCGGAAGTGCAAATTATAAAACTCACAAAACTACTTATTTGGTTGAAAATTGTGTTTTTAAAAGTTTTGTATATATAGCTCAAAAGTATCTTATTGGATTTTATGTCCATTACTTTTGCAAGTTTTCCAGTTTTTGTGGAGATGTAGTTACGTATACTTGAGGGAAAGGTTATAACCGAGTAATTCAAAACTACCTACATAAACTGGTTAAATTTAGTTATATTTGTTTGGTAAAGTAGTAAAATAAAATCACACAAATATAATACATATATTTTTATACAAAAAAAAAAAAAATAAATAATAAATATTTTTAAAATTAATAGTTTCATATTAAAATATTAGTTTTTTGTTTTTTTTTTATTAATGATTTTATACTCGCAGTTTTGATATAAGGATTATGCAGAATATAATGTATTAATTGCTTTGAATTTGAATGATATACTATAGGTTAGTTTTAGGTTTATTTTGTTATAAGAAACTTTATTATTATATAGAACTACATTGTATCATATTATGTCATATTAAATTATAAATAACTATTGTTTTGATTATACTATGTTTCTCGATGCATAAATTGATTTATATTCAGACAGTAAATTAAACAATAGCTTGAGAAGTATAAATGTTTTTTATATATTTCTCAGTATAGGTTAATGTGCAATATTGTGCATACTAGCAATGAAATATGTATTAGTTATAAGATTTGACTTAAACTTTAGTTTTATAAATTGCAATTTCAAGATTATAAAATTGAACTTAAGGATTATATTATACTCTACTTGAAAAGGAATGTGTTAAAATACTATAAGTACACCTTAGATGTCTACTTGTGGTCAAAAAGTAGATAAAGATTGTAATATGTGAAACGCAATGAATACGACCACTTTTACACGCCAAGTGAAGTGTAATAAGTGCGATTTTTGTCGACTAAGCAATAATTCTTAACGGATGATATCGATATGATAATGGTAGGTGCTTTTTAGATAGGAAGATCACTTTCAAAATGATAATCGTTTCATTTAGGGTTAATGTTTTGATTTTTTAGCTGAAAATTGATCAGAAATAGTCAATAGGATACACAATTTTTAGAGTACTACGAGTATATTAGTTTTTAATTGATTCGATTAAAATGTTGACGAGTTAAGATACATTAACACTTAATACCTACTTATACTTCTAATTTATACAAACTTTATACTGATATTGTTTATAAATTATAAGTTTATAATTTAAAAAAAAGTATTTTTAAATAGTTAATTCCACAGATAAAAGTAAAACACTGTAGCATAGGTTAATTTTTTAATGTTAGGCTCTGAGCGATGAATGTATTTAATTTGATGATGTGTAATAATATTTTTATTTTTATTTTTTACTTCAACTATACATTAAACTTTTATTGATTAGTTTTTAATTTTAACCTATAACTAATTTTGTGTCTATTTTTAAATCTTTATTATATCTAAAATAATTAATATTATAAATTGATCTAAAAAAAAATAATAATAAATGTCATGAAATCAGTAATAAATGCACAATATCACGGTACTGTAAGAGTATAAATTGAAGAGCAGTATTTCGTTGTATACGTATTTTTACTGGAAAATATAGTATAAATAATCTACGGAGTAGGGTTTGAGACGATTTAGTGAAATTTTCATGTTGTACTAAAAACAATAACCACAGCGTGTGTGACAGCGTTTTGGTCAATTACCCGGTCGTACACACATTTTGGACAGCGCAAGGTAAAAGGGTGATTTCCGGCTTCCGGAAAAGCTCGACAACGTCAAAACTATCCCTCCTATATATATATGCCTGACCAAGGTGGTGGTGGTGTAACGAGATGTTGATTTGAAGGATTGCCGTATAGCAGCAGCATGCCCTTCTCCCTCTCACTCTCATCTGTATATATATATATATATATATTATACAATGTCTTTTACCGTCCCTTTGTGGTTCTCTCACTTCTTCTCCGTACGGATAGTTTTTATTAATAAAAATGTCTCACCCTACCGCTCGTCAACGACCCACTTCAATTATGGTTCTCCCAGTGGTTCTCATTCTATCGAGACTACTATTATCATTATTATTTTATAACACTGATCTATAAATAAAAATTTTATTACTAATATAAAATTATAAAAATATTGTTTATAATTGCTAAGATTTATTTCATAGTATAAATGTATATAATATTCATTATAGAAAACTAAAAAAAATAATTTTATTTTTCTATTTTACAAAATATTATAAGTACTAATAATAATATACTAATATATTTTATAAAATAGCCATGTAAGTAAAACCTTGTTTCAAATTTTATTTTATTTATATATCATTATAAATTTAAGACAAAGTGTATGTACGTACATAATGAGTTTCATAAAATTACAAATGCTTTATAAATTCTGTTCTGCTATTAATGAAGCACATTCATTAAAATTATTTTGTTTCGTATAAATTTACCATACATTCATCATCCATTTTATCATTTGTTTTTAAGACTTATTAGAGTTTATCAATATAGTTTTCTGGCGTTTTTATGTCGAAAGTTATTACACACAATTTTATAATATAGGTGCACTTTGCTGACCACTGTTATGTGTAGGGTAGTTTGGAGGATTATTTTTTTTTATTAAACCTACCCCTAGTAAAATTTTCCGCTCTTTCTCCTGGGTTTCCACTAGAAGGGATGGGTTGGACGTTATCTAATAAAAATATCGGTTGCACCCTTGGAGCCGTTTTCAATTTCGCAGGCGCTCGCCGTCTCGTGGTGAGCTAATGACTTTCGCCTCAATATACACCACGCCCACTGTTCTTTTTTTTAAATTTAAATCTCTTCAGTCCTCCCTGTTTCGTAAAGAGAGCCAAGTGATGGGAAACAATCAAGGGGACGCAAACACTGTCAAAATCAGTTAATGGAATAAGTTATTTAATTTATGTCCGGAGATGAATGCGGAAAGTTTTGTACACCACTATACTTCGTAGTTATGATTAATCGTAAAAATAAGCTTATAAAAAAACATTAATGATATTTACTACACCTATGAATAGTCAAAAAGAGAGTCTATTTATATATGAAAGAAATCCAACTATAACTGCTAAATAATAGTGAGATACGTTTTTGTTTAGGCAAAAAAATGTCCAAAAATTTAATAAGTTTGTTTGGTTTGTATGTTAGCACTTACGACAATGACAGGTGAACTAAAATAAAATATTGCCCTGCAATATTGGAATACCCATTGCTGCTACCCTTCTCCCATTCCTTTGTAAGGTCCTAGGGATGATACGAAACGAGAAAAAAGCAATATAAACTACCCTCCGACCACCACCCGGGTCAGGGGTCGTCAACATTTGATATTAGAAAATTTAATTTCTTCGTGACGTCATCGGTTACGTTCCCTGCAGTTCCCACTATGATATTGCGAACATAATATAATATAAACATAAAATAAATATATTATAAAACATATTTGTTGAAAATTAAATAGATTTTTTTTATGACTATAATGAAATTGCATTTTTATACTTCTTCAAACCTAATTGTATAGTAAATATCTTTACTGATTACTGATCAATGATCGTTGATAAGTTATTATAATAATATTACATTATGTTAGTGTCGTAATATTGGTTTTGCGAGTAAGGTCAACATTATCGGGAAAAAGACGAGTTTTTCACGAAAACTCTGCATTTATCAAAGATAGTATTATTTGATCATTTATTTCCATCAGAATAATTCAAGATTGTATTTGGGTAATAAAAATATTTATAGTTATAATATAACACTTTTAACCATTTGTCATTTTGTGTGTATCTCCTCATTTTTGTAGATAAACTTTCAGCATAGAGTAGAATCCAGAATCCAATTAGATTTTCTATTTTAAATATTAATTTTAAAAAATATATTAAATACAATTATATTAAATAGATATTTATCAGTTATTATATAAATTTATATTATATAAATATTGAACGTTAAAAATGAAATTTATTGAAAAAAATGCTTGAATAAAATATAAGCCATTTTTTTTATTATGTTTAATGTGTATTGGTTTTTATAATACTGAGTCATCATATCTACAAATTTAAATGCAAAACTCTATAGTTACGCGTCCATATTACATTGTAAACTATAGTGTTACGGTTATATATTATCAAATGATAGTTATTTTATTAATATTATTTAGTCTATTGTGTATCCGCTGTATATGACACATTATTTAGATACCTATAGAAATTAGGTATTGTAACATTGCTAAAACAATTTTTATTTTATTTTAACATTAAAAAAA